>NW_028318030.1:2051428-2653571 GCF_062004578.1 Staurois parvus
ACAATTCTGTGGCCCTAAGTAACGGTTCTGTGGCCCTCAGTAACAGTTCTGTGTCCCTGAGTAACGTTTCTGTGGCCCTAAGTAACAATTCTGTGGCCCTCAGTAACAATTCTGTGTCTGTCCCTGAGTAACAATTCTGTGGCCCTAACTAACGTTTCTGTGGCCCTAAGTAACAGTTCTGTGGCCCTCAGTAACAATTCTGTGTCCCTGAGTAACGTTTCTGTGGCCCTAAGTAACAATTCTGTGGCCCTCAGTAACAAATCTGTGTCTGTCCCTGAGTAACAATTCTGTGGCCCTAACTAACGTTTCTGTGGCCCTAAGTAACAGTTCTGTGGCCCTCAGTAACAATTCTGTGTCTGTCCCTGAGTAACAATTCTGTGGCCCTAACTAACGTTTCTGTGGCCCTAAGTAACAATTCTCTGGCACTCAGTAACAATTCTGTCTGTCCCTGAGTAACAATTCTGTGGCCCTAACTAACGTTTCTGTGGCCCTAAGTAACAATTCTCTGGCACTCAGTAACAATTCTGTCTGTCCCTGAGTAACAATTCTGTGGCCCTAAGTAACAATTCTGTGGCCCTCAGTAACAATTCTGTGTCTGTCCCTGAGTAACAATTCTGTGGCCCTAACTAACGTTTCTGTGGCCCTAAGTAACAGTTCTGTGGCCCTCAGTAACAATTCTGTGTCTGTCCCTGAGTAACAATTCTGTGGCCCTAACTAACGTTTCTGTGGCCCTAAGTAACAGTTCTGTGGCCCTCAGTAACAATTCTGTGTCTGTCCCTGAGTAACAATTCTGTGGCCCTAACTAACGTTTCTGTGGCCCTAAGTAACAATTCTCTGGCACTCAGTAACAATTCTGTCTGTCCCTGAGTAACAATTCTGTGGCCCTAATAACGTTTCTGTGGCCCTAAGTAACAGTTCTGTGGCCCTCAGTAACAATTCTGTGTCTGTCCCTGAGTAACAATTCTGTGGCCCTAACTAACGTTTCTGTGGCCCTAAGTAACAGTTCTGTGGCCCTCAGTAACAATTCTGTCTGTCCCTGAGTAACAATTCTGTGGCCCTAACTAACGTTTCTGTGGCCCTAAGTAACAGTTCTGTGGCCCTCAGTAACAATTCTGTGTCTGTCCCTGAGTAACAATTCTGTGGCCCTAACTAACGTTTCTGTGGCCCTAAGTAACAATTCTCTGGCACTCAGTAACAATTCTGTCTGTCCCTGAGTAACAATTCTGTGGCCCTAATAACGTTTCTGTGGCCCTAAGTAACAGTTCTGTGGCCCTCAGTAACAATTCTGTGTCTGTCCCTGAGTAACAATTCTGTGGCCCTAACTAACGTTTCTGTGGCCCTAAGTAACAATTCTCTGGCACTCAGTAACAATTCTGTCTGTCCCTGAGTAACAATTCTGTGGCCCTAACTAGCGTTTCTTTGGCCCTAAGTAACGATTCTGTGGCCCTCATTAACAATTCTGTGTCCCTGAGTAATGCTTCTCTGTCCCTAAGTAACGTTTCTCTGTCCCCAAGTAACGTTTCTGTGGCCCTAACTCTGTCCCTAATACAGAGCGGTCTGCCTCTCTTGAATGACTGGAGGCAAATGAAGAATTCTAAAATGGCCGCTATTTATAGCTCGACCATTACACAGTGCTGGCTGGCTGGCTGCTGATTGGCTAATGCGATCACATGTCATTAAGGAATGCATTATGGGTCAGCGCGTAGGGTGGCTTTCATACAGGGGTGTTTGAAAAGTAGGTGAGTTTGAGAATTTTGCGGTAGGAATAATAATTTGTGGAGTGTGTATCTAAGAGGTGGGAGGTTTTCCATGTTGGTCCATGTCTTATCTTTAGTGGGATGCCACCAAAAGAATAGTTGGTCCAGAAGCGTGGCGTTATAATAGGATTGTAAATTTGGGAGTCCCGCCCCTCCTTTTGAAGGGGGTCGTATTAATAGGCTAGTCGAGTATCTAGGTTTTTTGGAGTCCCATGTGAATTTATTGAGGATCGTCTGGAGTTTGGAAAAAAAGGAACTGGGAACTGGGATCGGGAGAGTTCGGAAAATGTAGAGTATTTTAGGTAAAATGGACATTTTTAAGGTAGCAATTCTACCCAATGTTGAGAGGGTAGATGTACGCATTTGTTTGAGTTCTCGTGGAATAGAGTCAAGTAATGGCTTGTGATTAGCGGTATATAATTGGTTTGTTGTATTAGTAAGTTTAATTCCCAAATAAGGAATGCTGTATTGTTCCCATGTGAAAGGGAAGTGTTTTCCAATCAAATTTTGGATTTTATGCGGAGTGTATAGGTTTAGAATGGAGGATTTTGGCTCGTTAAGTTTATAATAGGAGATGTCTGAGTAGTTGTGAAGATGAGAGCGTATTGTTTGGAGTGATTTATAAGGGTTAGTGATCATGAGAATAATATCGTCTGCAAAGAGACTAATTTTGTGTTCTGTTTCAAGATGGTTGATACCCGAAAAAGAAGGGTCATCTCTGAGTTTAGATGCTAAGGGTTCAATTAGTAAGGTAAAAATTATGGGTGAGAGTGGGCATCCCTGTCTGGTGCCGTTGGAGATCTGGAAGGTTTGGGAGAGAGTACCGTTATTTAAGACTTTGGCGGAAGGTTTGGAGTATAGGGAGAGTATTGCCGATAGCATCCAATCTAGAATCCCGAATTTCTGCAGGGTTAGTTTCATGAAGAGCCAATTGATTCGATCAAATGCTTTTTCAGCATCTAGGGACAAGAGTAATGAGGGTTGTTTAGTGGACTCTAGGTTGTGTATTAGGGATATAATTCTTCTAGTTGCGTCGGGTGCTTGTCGGCCTGAGATAAAACCTTCTTGGTCCGGATGGATTAGTGTGGGGAGGTATGGTAGCAACTGTTGTGCGAGAAGTTTGGCATATAATTTTATGTCTGTATTTAAAAGAGAAATCGGTCTATAATTTTGAACCAGTTGGGAGTCTGTATTTGGTTTGGGTATAGTGGTAATGATGGATTGTAGCATTTCAGGGGGGAAAGTACCTGTGGAGGAAGTATGGTTGAATAATGTGGATAAATGAGGTGTGAGGTTAGGCGCAAACGTTTTATAGTATTCGTTTGTAAATCCGTCGTTGCCTGGAGATTTGTTAAGGGGTAGTGTAGTTATGCTATGTTGTATCTCTATAGGAGAAATTGGAAGCGATAGAGACGTAAGCTGAGATGATGTGAGACGCGGTAGGTTGGTAGTGTCTAAAAAGTTTTGAATGGTCTCAATTGTAGGTTGGTTTGTATCAGGGTCATTTTTGATGTTGTAAAGTTCCTGGTAGTAAGTTGCAAATGCATTAGATATATCTTGTGGGTTAGTGAGTAGTGTTTGTGTGGTTGGGTGTTGGATAGTGGCAATTTTTGACTTAAGTCGTTTTTGTTTAATCGTTTTCGATAAGAGGGAGCTTGCCTTGTTACCTAATGCATAGAATCTAGATTTAGTTCTCTGAAGGTTGAGATCGTAGTTGTGCAGTAGAAGGAGTCGTAATTTATTTCTATCTGAGGTCAAGGTTGCAGTTATGGAGGAATTTGGGTTGTTTTTATTGGACTCTTCATTAATTTTGATGGCGGTAAGTAATTGATCAATTTGGTGGGATCGTTGTTTCTTGATTCGGGAATTTAGTTGTATGAGTATGCCTCTCATAAAGGCTTTATATGTAAGCCATAGTGTTGTAATAGGGATATCAGGGGTAGAGTTGGTGTCAAAAAACAGGTTGTGAGCATCTAACAAATGTTTCTGATGATCTACGTTTTTTAGTATTATGGAGTTTAATCTCCAAATAGGTGGGAGTGCTGCGCGTTGATTGTCGTCTAAAGTAATGTTGATTGGAGCATGGTCTGACCAGGTGATCGTGCCTATTTTGGACGAAGTTATGTGTTGCAGTGTCCATTTATCCGTAAGGAAGAAGTCAATTCTGGAATATGCGAGGTGTGTAGGAGAATAATAGGAGGAGGGAGGAAATGGTGAGGGTAGCAGGGGGTAAAAAAAATACTCGCAAATAATGCAAGTGGTCTGAGTAGCTGGTCTTGCTACTACAGATTCGGGGGGTTTGATTAAGCTTTGACCGTAACCTAGGTCAAGCCAACTAAATCTTGGGAACATAAAACTTTCTAAACATGGCCGTGCGCCAGAGAATAATGAGGTGGTTTAGCAACTTGTAGTGTAAGAGTATTAAGATACCAGAAGTTGGATGTGGTTGTGTTATTCATCTTCCATATTCTGGAGTAAAGTAGGTGTGGATTGTTGCGTTTCTCCAGGGATAATATTCCAGGCTTTGAGGAGGTCTAAGCCTGCTTCGAGATTTTTGACAGTAAAAATTCGGCCCTGTTGTCTGATGGTTAATTTTGTGGGAAATCCCCACTGGTAGGCAATGCCATGGTTTCGTAAGGCCTTGGTAATGGTTATCATTTTTTTGCGATTGAGTAGTGTGGCTTTAGAAAGGTCAGCGAACAGTCGAATATTGGCGTGTGATGGTGGGAGTGCAGATGTATTCCTGGCCGCTAGCATAATTTTGTCTTTGATGTGATAGAAGTGGATCCGAGCTAGGACATCTCTAGAGATAGATGCTGGCAGGAACGCGGGTTTGGGTAACCGATGAGCTCGATCAATAGCCAATTCGAGATCGGAAAGAGATGGAATGAGGATTTTCATGTATTGCTGGATGTAGGGGAGCAATGCCTCATTACTGACACTTTCAGGAATGCCTCTGAACTTAATATTATTACGTCTCAATCAATCTTCTAAATCAGCAAGTTTCAAATTGATTTGGTCAATGTCAGACGTATGTTCTGTATGAGCGTCAATTAGGTCATTGTGCGCTGTAATGACATCACCCATTTTGGATTCAATATGTTGTACTCTGAGTTCCTGGCGTTGGACTGCGGTATTAAGTTGCACTAATGAGGATGAGATGTCATTATGCAGGGTCTGTCTGAGCGATAGGAGCATATTTTTCATAGATAGCTCCGTCAATGGCTGATCTGCTGCCGGGAATGCCTCTATTGCTGGGAGGTCTGTGTTAATTTGAGGAAGCGGATTAATAGGGGCCTGATAATCGGATCTCTGGTGATCTAGATCTAGTCTGGGCCTTGATTTGGCTGGGCTGCTTGTAGTGGGGGACGTAGGGGGAGACAACTCACCAGGATCCCCTGGGTATAATGGATGCTGCAGCCTGGGATCTCTCCTCTGTGTGTGAGTGTCATCTTCCTGTCTGCAGTCCCCTGAATGTCCGCCGCCGGCGCCATCTTGGATTCCTGTCGAGATGACAGGAAAGAATTGGGACAGTTTCCCGGGCTGTCCCGGGGTTTTTCTCCTCCGTGGCATCGCTGTGGAGGTGCGGGCACCTCTTATGTAAGGGTTGGTATGCCTGGAATTCCCTGGGGTCTGTGTGAGCCGCTTCTGTCACTGGCGGCTGGACGGAGAGCTCCGCTCTATGCGTCCATTCGGGTGACGGCCGCGCATGCGCCCCCCTGTTCTGATATTTTAGCACCTCAAGAAATGCGATGGGCAGTCAGATGGTAAATGCTGTGTAAATTCCATTATCTATTCTATACCATACAGTAGTTAGTAGATGCTATAACTTTCACACAAAGCAATCAATATACACTTATTGGGATTTTTTTACCAAAATCATATAGCAGATTACATTTTAGCCTAAATTGATGCCTAACTTTGAGTTTATCATACATTTTAAAAAAAATGTTGGTCTTTTTTTGTTTATAGCACCAAAAATAAAAAGCACACAGTAATCAAATACCACCAAAAGAAAGCTCTATTTGTTTGAAAAGAAGGACATACATTTCATTTATGTACAGCATTGCATGACCGCGCAATTGTCAGTTAAACTAGTGCATCGCTGTATAGCAAAAAATGGCGTAAATTTCAGTATCTATACCATAGTTTGGAGATGCTATAACTTTCACACAAAGCAATCAACATACACTTATTGGGATTTTTTTTACCAAAAACATGTAGCAGAAAACATTTTGGCCTAAATTTATGACTAACTTTGAGTTTACTATATATTTTTTATAGCCGAAAGTAAAAAATATTGTTTTTTTTTCTAAATGTTTGGTCTTTTTTTGTTTATAGCGCCAAAAATAAAAAGTGCACAGGTGATCAAATACCACTGAAAGAAATCTCTATTTGTGTAAAAAAAGGACATAAATTTCCTTTGGGTACAACATTGCATGACCGCGCTATTACCAGTGCAGTGCTAAAAGCAAAAAAAGTCTGGTCATTAAGGGGGGTAAATCCTCTGGAGGGCAACTGGTTAAACTAGGATCAAGGGGGGAGGTAGAATTAGATTATATTGGGGCAGACAGATCAGACAGAGGTCAGTCCTTATTGGTGGGTGGAATGGGGAAAGATAGGGGGGAGGGCTATGGCAGGTGATAAGAAGGTGCCCATGTTACAAACAACCATTGGAATTGGTACCATTTGTATGAAAATAAAAAATATGCAAAATACATGTGCAAATTTAATTAACCACTTCAATACAGGTCACTTTTACCCCCTTCCTGCCCAGGCCAATTTTCAGCTTTCAGCGCTCTCATACTTTGAATGATAATTTTTGTGCTGTAAATGAAAAAGAGACTGAAAAATTTTAAAAAAAGACCCCCCGCATTTTTCTTCATTTCTGTTGTAAAATTTTGCAAATAAGTAATTTTTCTTCATAAATTTGGGCCAAAATGTATATTGCTACATTGCTTTGGTAAAAGTAATCCCAATCAGTGTGTATTATTTGGTCTTTGTGGAAGTTATACAGTCTACAAGCTATGGTACCAATCACTGAACATTTAACACACCTGATGTACTGACGGCCTATTTCTTGAGACACTAACAAGCCAGGACAATACAAGTACCCCCCAAATTACCCCTTTTTGGAAAGTATGCATTCCAAGGTATTTAGCAAGATGCATGGTAAGTTTTTTGAACCTGTAATTTTTTTCCCACAATTCTTTGAAAATGAAGAAAGTAAATAAAATTTGTTTTTTTTTTCACACAACCATTATATTAACAGGTTTTTCCTCTCACATATGCATACTTGCAGTTTCACCCCAAAACACATTGTGCTGCTCCTCCTGAGTATGGGGATACCACATGTGTAAGACTATTCCACAGCCTGGCCACATACAGAGGCCCAACATCCAAGTAGGAGCTACAGGCGTGCCAGAGGCATAAATTACATATCTCATTTTCTGACTACCTATCACAATTTTGAAGGCACTGGAGCACTAGGACAAAGAGAATTATGCACAAAATGACCCCATTTTGGAAAACAAACACCCAGTGTATATTCTTTGAGGCATAATGAGTCTTTTGAGCATGTGATTTTTTTCCACGAGTTTTCTGAAAATGAGAAAAGAAAAGGAAAATGTATTTTTTTACACAAAGTTGTCCATTTATAAGATATTTCTAACACATAGCATGTACATACCAAGAATTACACCCCAAAATATATTCTGCTACACCACCCAAGTATGGCAATACCACATGTGTAAGACTTTTCCACAGCCTTGCCACATCCAGAGGCCCAACACCCAAGTAGCACCTTCAGGTTTCTAACACATAGCATGTACATACCAAGAATTACACCCCAAAAATACATTCTGCTGAGCAAAGAGAAAACAAAAAAAATGACCTGTGGTTTTAGCAGAGCAGTTGTCCACAGAGCAGAGCATTGGTCCAGGCAGCAAGCAGGGACATGGTCAGAAACAGCAAAAGGAATCGCCCAGGCAGCAGGAAGGAATACTGTCCATAGTCACTACAGGCAGCAGGCAAAGATATTGCCAGCACAGCCAAAGCATTGGTCCAGGAAGCAGGAAGACATGTAGTCAGCAACAGTCAAATGAGTTGTGCAGGCAGACACATGGTCAGCACAACCAAAACATCAGTCCTGGTAGCAGGCAGAGGTGTGGTCAGTGCATGTGGCAGGCAGAGGCATGATGGCAGTAAGTCAGCAGCAGGCAGAAATATCAGGCTTAGGGCCAAGACCAAGGTCAGGTAAGACCTGGGCACAGGGGTAGAGGCTTTGTTCCACCCAATCTCTTTGAAGCCTCTGGACTAACAAACCCTTTTCCAGGAATTACAAAACCCAGAGAAAACCAAAAACTTTGTTTTCTACACTCAGAAAATCTATTCTGGAGCCCCTCACATACATGAGACCCCTGTGTTGTTTTGAATCCAACTAATAGAGTCGCAGGGCATAAGATCACTTCAGGAGGCAGGCAAAAAGCATGGTCGATTAACAGGCCAAGGTCATTTCAATGTAGAAAGCAGAATCGTGGTTGATAGTTCAAGTGGCAGGCAAAGGCATCGTCAATAAACAGTCCAAGGTCAGTTTAGGCGACAAGCAGAGGCATTGTTGATAAACAGTCCAGGTCATACAGGGAAATAGCAGATAGTGGACACTGGAAAATTATCTTGTCTAATAGTGTAGAGATGTGTGATAGATCCGGAAACACTTTCCAATACAGAGTCCTGGCTGGGAAGGACATTGGGGACAGTGGTATCATGTGTCACAGCGAATTTGGTTAGTGAAACATGCACAAAATTTTTTTTTTGGGGGGGGGGGGGTTGCGGCCTGTTTGGGTAAGGGAGAGGATATTGGGGAAATGCTTCTCATGGAGTCTGGTCAATAAATCAGAGCGAATTTGTTCATGCGGATGGAGAAGGGCTATAACAATATCCTCTTGATATTTCAGGTAGGTTAGGGATCTTTGTATGCACTTAGAAAATATGACATACAAATTGTACAGGGCTAACTGAAACAAGTAGATGGCAACCTTTTTATATCAATAAAGTGATCTCCTTGTGTCTAAGTACGGCTGCAACATCTGGTCATTCATATTATAATGGGATAAAGCACCACAAGAATATTTAATTACACAAGCAAAAGTGCAGCTCTCATTCCAATACCCCCCTGGGTAAAAAAGTCTTTGTTATGCCAATAGAAGCACACTACTTCACATTCCAATCCTCTTATATTTCCATTGTGATCTCCTTTCACCCAAATGTGTTTTATGCTATACAATCTCTCTCTCTCCTGTAATCTTCCAATGTGCTGATCGAAAGCTCCAAAAAAAGAGTGCCGCAGTGGCCATTTTGAGCATTGGTAAAATCAAGCTGCTTGTGTTCCAAACACATGTAAGCGCAATTTTGATACTATTAAACTGGATTTTAAGCAATGTTGCACTATGAGAGTATGTTTATTTTACATGGTCACTTAGAATTTGTGAAAAGGCTATTTACAAGACATGCAGGGTAAGGTGCATGATTGAGTGTGTTCTGATACACTGGCGGTGGACAAAGGATGGTTACATGTGCTGTGGATTTGGTTCATGTTTAAAAGTGAAATGCACATTTTCACCCATAGAGGGTAAGAGTATTTAGGAGAGGAGTGGCACTCATTTTGTTTGTTGCACATTTATTGCACACAGTTGCATATGCAATTCTTGAGTATAAAAAATACTACACTATACTAGTTTCTTCTCTTTTTGGAGCTTTGGATCAGCACATTGGAAGATCACAGGAGAGAGAGAGATCGTATGGCATACAACACATTCGGGTGAAAGGAGATCAAGATGGGAAGAGGATTGGAATGCGAAGTAGTGTGCTTCTGTTGGCATAAGAAAAAAAACAAAAAAAGAATCTGGTCATTCATATCCCCCCTCCCCCATGAACTAGTTATAGTCATGTATGCATCTTGGTTTCTGGACAGGACCTTGTCTTGTTTGAAGTTCCACCGAGGTGTCGTCATGAATTGAGGAAAAGATATAGACATCTCTTTTATCTGTCCACTTTAGGACTACGACCTCTTCATTCCAAAAACTGGCTGTTTCACCCCGTTTTAATTTTGTAATGACCAATCGTTGTGGGAAGCCCTTGCAGTTGGCCCATGCTGTCCCACAGGCCATGGTTTTCTTCAAATAGAGATGGCGGAATAATGGGAGACTTGTGTAGAAATCATCTACAAATGGTAACCCTTCTCGAACAGAGGTTCTATACGCTGCCAAATAATTTTGCCACTTGTCCCCATATAGATATGCCATCCAGGGGGGTCTAGCTGGCTGTCCTTTCCCTCATAAGTCTTGAAGTTATAGGTATATCCCATGGTCCTGTCTAGAGATGAGCGAATTATTCAAAAATTTGGTTCGGCTGATTCGCCGAATTCGCCGAAAAAATTCGCTTCGAGCCGAATATATTCGCTGCGAATTTAACTTATAAAAAGGGTGTTTCTAGGCTTCAGAGAGCCTTTATATTAGTGCAGAACACTGTACCTTTAATTTAAATGCCCTTGGAGTCTGCTGGGGAAGAGAAATAATACTGTCAGTCAGTATGACATGCAGATGAGTGCCGTCGATCTTAGAATCACCGCACACTTCACTCATTTGGGCAGTCACGGGGCCAAAACCAGAGTGTGGAGCCACAGTGTGGCGGTGGAGGCAGCAGCAATGGGAGGCCATACAGCACCCTATGACAAAATGGAACCCACCAGCAGTGTGAGGAGACCTGAAAGTGGCACATGGCAGAGTGTGGCGATGGAGACAGCAGCAATGGGAGGCCGTACAGGGACCCATGACACACTCTGGACCTGGCAGCAGCATGAGGAGGCGGTACAGGGGCCCATGACAGATTACGGGCCTGGCAGCAGCATGAGGAGTCGGTACGGGGACCCATGGCAGATTACGGGCCTGGCAGCAGCATGAGGAGGCGGTACAGGGGCCCATGGCAGAGTGGCGGAGCGTAAGCAGCCAAAATTGAAGGCCATACAGAGGCCTATGTTAAAAAGTCCCCCCAGCAGCAGCGTGGGGAGACGACTATCAAGAGTCCAATGGCAGAGTGGCGGAGCAGAAGCAGCTTCAATTGAAGGCCATACACAGGCCTAGGTTAAAAAGCGGAAGCCGTCAGCAGCGTGAGCAGACGACAGAGACACATGGCGCAGGGTGGCGGTGGATGCAGCAGTATTCGGAAGCCAAACACAGGCCTCGGTTAAAAAGCGGAAGCCGTCAGCAGCGTGAGCAGACGACAGAGGCACATGGCGCAGGGTGGCGGTGGAGGCAGCAGCAATGGAAGGCCATACAGCACCCTATCACAAAATGGAACCCACCAACAGTGTAAGGAGACCTGAAAGTGGCACATGGCGCAGGGTGGCGGTGGAGGCAGCAGTATTCGGAAGACATACACAGGACTAGTTTAAAAAGCGGAAGCCGTCAGCAGCGTGAGCAGACGACAGAGGCACATGGCGCAGGGTGGCGGTGGAGGCAGCAGTATTCGGAAGCCATACACAGGCCTAGGTTAAAAAGCGGAAGCCGTCAGCAGCGTGAGCAGACGACAGAGACACATGGCGCAGGGTGGCGGTGGATGCAGCAGTATTCGGAAGCCAAACACAGGCCTCGGTTAAAAAGCGGAAGCCGTCAGCAGCGTGAGCAGACGACAGAGGCACATGGCGCAGGGTGGCGGTGGAGGCAGCAGCAATGGAAGGCCATACAGCACCCTATCACAAAATGGAACCCACCAACAGTGTAATGAGACCTGAAAGTGGCACATGGCGCAGGGTGGCGGTGGAGGCAGCAGTATTCGGAAGCCATACACAGGCCTAGGTTAAAAAGAGGAAGCCGTCAGCAGCGTGAGCAGACGACAGAGGCACATGGCGCAGGGTGGCGGTGGAGGCAGCAGTATTCGGAAGCCATACACAGGCCTAGGTTAAAAAGCGGAAGCCGTCAGCGGCGTGAGCAGACGACAGAGACACATGGCGCAGGGTGGCGGTGGATGCAGCAGTATTCGGAAGCCAAACACAGGCCTCGGTTAAAAAGCAGAAGCCGTCAGCAGCGTGAGCAGACGACAGAGGCACATGGCGCAGGGTGGCGGTGGAGGCAGCAGCAATGGAAGGCCATACAGCACCCTATCACAAAATGGAACCCACCAACAGTGTAAGGAGACCTGAAAGTGGCACATGGCGCAGGGTGGCGGTGGAGGCAGCAGTATTCGGAAGACATACACAGGCCTAGGTTAAAAAGCGGAAGCCGTCAGCAGCGTGAGCAGACGACAGAGACACATGGCGCAGGGTGGCGGTGGATGCAGCAGTATTCGGAAGCCAAACACAGGCCTCGGTTAAAAAGCGGAAGCCGTCAGCAGCGTGAGCAGACGACAGAGGCACATGGCGCAGGGTGGCGTTGGAGGCAGCAGCAATGGAAGGCCATACAGCACCCTATCACAAAATGGAACCCACCAACAGTGTAAGGAGACCTGAAAGTGGCACATGGCGCAGGGTGGCGGTGGAGGCAGCAGTATTCGGAAGACATACACAGGACTAGTTTAAAAAGCGGAAGCCGTCAGCAGCGTGAGCAGACGACAGAGGCACATGGCGCAGGGTGGCGGTGGAGGCAGCAGTATTCGGAAGCCATACACAGGCCTAGGTTAAAAAGCGGAAGCCGTCAGCAGCGTGAGCAGATGACAGAGACACATGGCGCAGGGTGGCGGTGGAGGCAGCAGTATTCGGAAGCCATACACAGGCCTAGGTTTAAAACTGGAACCCAGCAGCGTGAGCAGACGACAAAGACGCACATGGCAGAGGATGGATCTGGCAGCAGTATGAGAAGGCGGTACAGGGGCCCGTGGCACAGTGTGGTGATGGGGGCTACAGCAACTGGATGCCAGAAAGTGGCCGATAGGGCTATATACTGCATGGAATTATAAAGTTGTAAAGACAGCGGCCTATAAGGCTATACACACTATAACAATCATGACTTGATTGACCATTGGCCTATAAGGCTATACACAGCATGAATATCATGACTTATTCTGAGAGTGGTTTGGAAGGCTATATACAAAAAGTAATTCATGAGCTGTCCGGACAGCGGACAATAAGTACATATATACAAATCAATTCATCAGCTGTCCAGCCAGCGGCCTCAAAGGCGACACATATAGAAAGCAATTCATGAGCTGTTCAGACAGCGGCCTCTAAACGACAGATATACAAAGCAATTCCCGAGGTGTTCAGGGAGCGGCCTGAACGATTAGGTTATTAGGTCAGTTGTGTCAGGAACTGGTGGTTTGAAATCCAGACTAATCCACGCCTGATTCATTTTCACAAACGTGAGTCTCTCCACACTTTGGGTGGACAGTCGTGTCCTCCGCGGAGTTACAATACCTCCTGCCGCACTAAACACGCGCTCCGATGCCACGCTACTGGCCGGGCATGACAGTCTTTCAAGGGCAAATTCAGCTAGTTGGGGCCAAAGGTCAAGTTTCGTTGCCCAGTAGTCAAGGGGATTGTCTACCTCGGTTGGCAGGGTGCTGTCCAAGTAGGCCCAAGCCTGTTGTTTGAGGTCCTGCTCCAGGTCCACCTGATGCTGCTGCTGCTGCGGCTGGTTAGTAGTTTCCTCACTGCGCTGGTGAAGAAAGCTACTCATCATCGACTGCAGACTGAGGCAGCCGCTGCTGGTGGAGCTGCCACTGCTCCTACCACCCCACCCCTCCCCTGCTGCCATGGCAGCGGAACGCGAGCGCACAGGGCCCACAGTGTCTGAGGATGGACGTTGGCGCACAAAGGCAGAGACCAACTGACTACATAGGTGGTTTTTATAGTACTTTATTTTGGCCTCCCTCTCAGCAGGTGTGAAAAAGGCCACCATTTTTGAACGGTAGCGAGGGTCCAACAAGGTGGACAGCCAAAAGTCATCCCTCTGTCTGATGGTTATTATTCGGCTGTCGCTACGCAAGCAACCGAGCATGCTATGGGCCATTTGTGCCAAGGAATGCGAGGGACTCCCTGCCTCCATCTCCACAGCATACTGCCACGGTGCGTCTGGGTCCTCTGTCTCCTCCTCCTCTACCAGATGCTCCTGCTCCTCCACTCCTGTCCGCTGAGTGGAAAAACCACCCATTTCACTCAATAATTCCTGAGCACCAATGTCCTCCTCTACCTCCTCCTCTTCTTCCTGTCCTGCCCCCACAGGGGTCATGTGGCATTGAGATCTGTGCGCCACGTCTACCGCACCCTGACCAGCCATTGTTAACAGCATTTGTTCCAGGACGTGCAACAGAGGAATGACGTCGTTCATCCCATAGTCCTGCCGACTCACGAATAGCGTGGCCTCCTCAAAGGGCCTGAGCAAGCGGCAGGTGTCACGCATGAGCTGCCAATGGCTGACATCTAAGTTACACAGGGGAGTACCTTTATCCGCTTGTAACATCAGGAAATCGGTGATGGCCTTTCGCTGTTCGTAAAGGCGGTCTAACATATGTAGGGTTGAATTCCACCTTGTTGCAACGTCGCAGATCAGGCGATGCTGTGGAATTCCGTTCTGCCGCTGCAGCTCAAGGAGGGTGTGCTTTGCGGTGTAGGAATGGCTGAAATGCATGCAAAGTTTACGTGACATTTTAAGGATGTCTTGCAGTGGGATGGTGGATTTTAGGAACCGCTTGACAACCAGATTGAACACGTGAGCCATGCATGGCGCATGGCACAACCTTCCTTGACGCAGAGCAGACACCATGTTCTTTCCATTGTCGGTCAACATGGTTCCGATTTTCAGTTTGCGCGGAGACAGCCATCTGTCGATTTCTCTGTTCATTACACTCAGAAGTTCCTCCCCTGTGTGACTACGTTCGCCAAGGCATACCAGGTGCAGCACAGCGTGACACCGTTGCGCCCTGCACATGTGATATGCCGGTCGGGTAATGGGACTTGGCACGGGGGTGGCGGCTGAGGACACGGCGGAAGAAGAGGTGGTAGAGGCGGACATCTTTGCTGGACCAAGGACGTGCAAACGTGGAGGCAAAAGCGGCGTGACCTGTCCAAGTTGCTGGTGCGGCTGTGACGGCACCACGTTCACCCAGTGGGCCGTAAATGACATGTACTGTCCCTGACCGTAGTTACAGCTCCACACGTCGGCGCTGCCGTGCACTTTGGCAGAGACCGACATGCTCAAAGACTGGCCCACCATCTCTTCTACATGTGAATGCAGGGCTAGCACTGCCTTTTTGGCGAAGAAATGCCGGCTTGGCACTCTCCACCGTGGCTCGGCACAAGCCATCATTTCTCGTAAAGGTGCTGAGTCCACCTCTTGGAAAGGGAGGGACTGCAGCACCAGCAACTTGGACAGGAGGACGTTCAGCTTCTGCACCGTCGGGTGCGTGCTCGCAAACTGTTGTCTCTTGGAAACGGATTCCAAGAAAGACTGCTGACGGAATCCGTGAAGAGGAGTAGCAGGAGAAGGAGCATCTGAACGAGCGGAAGATGCCAACGAGCGACAACTCCCCTCAGCAGAGGTGTTGGAGCCTTGACTGGCTGATAGAGGGCGATTGACGTCGGGTGACGGAGCAAGTAACGGAGCGGGTGATGGAGCGGGGGCTGGGGCAGGCAGAACCGCCGTATCTTTATCACGGTTTTCCCAGGCCACCGAATGGCGACGCTGCATATGCTGACGCAACGCTGTAGTCCCAACATTGGCCCCCTGGCCACGCTTGACTTTCTGGCCACATAGTCGACATACGGCTACGTTTACTTCCTCGGGCGGCTTGACGAAAAATTGCCACACCGCCGAGTAGGAAACTTTGCCCCCGCTACTCCTCACTGGCTGACTGCTACTTCCTCCGTGCACACCGGCACCACTACTGGCCATGGTGGTAGGCTGCAGTGGAGCTGGTGCTCTACTCCGTGGCCGTTTGGTTCCACTGACACTGCTGCGACCCTGCTGCCTCCTGGGCAACCCACCGACTGTTTTGCTCGCTGGCAAGCTGGCACCCTCTTCTCCTGATGATGCGGAAGCAATAGCCTGATGACGACGAGGCTGCCAAGTGCGATCAGCCTCATCATCATCAATTAGGGTCTCCGCGTCACTACTAGCCCCCTCGGCTGCGTGTGGGTCAGGAGACAGACCTGTCTCTAGACCGGCTACCGAGCCACTCTCCTCGCCAGTACTTCTTCGCCTGGCTGCTGAAGAGGCGGATGTCTCCCCCCGTTCCTGACCGCCCTCTGTTAGCTCTTCCTTACTCTACAGTGGGGCTAAGCCCACAGCATGCGATACTTTGCTTGGTGAGGGAACACCAAAGGACAGGGGCAGGTAGAGGACACGTGATTTCAGTGGGCTTGCTCCCGGGCCATGCCAACTAACGGTTGTGTCTGACGTACCCACCGACCGTTGGCTGTAGGTGTCAGAGGTGACCTGGGAAGAGGAAGACGACCGAGTCAACCAATCGATGATGGCAGGGTTGTCGGAGGAGACACGACCGCTGGATGACACCGGGAGCACTGGCCTCTGGCTGCGACTAGTGCTGCCTCGACCCCTTCCTCTGCTGCCACGTCTGCTCGCTCCTGAAACATTGCCTCCTCGGCCACTCCTCTGCGTGTTGTCTGACATACTCTTTAATTCAATAAGCACCCCAAAAATAAAACCGGATTTAACTCTTTGAACGTACAATAGTGGTTGTGAAGCAGAAAGTCAGTTTATTTAGCACAATCGGTCAATTGCAGCTTGCCGTTGGCTGGAAACTATACGTTTCTGTCACTGGAATGCACTAATCACCCAAAAAATATTACCGCCACCCTGCGTGTATATGGATTTAACTCTTTGAACGTACAATAGTGGTTGTGAAGCAGAAAGTCAGTTTATTGTACACAATCGGTCAATTGCAGCTTGCCGTTGGCTGGAAACTGTACGTTTGTGTCACTGGAATGCACTAATCACCCAAAAAATATTACTGCCAGCCGGCGTGTAAATGGATCTAACTCTTTGAACATACAATAGTGGTTGTGAAGCAGAAAGTCAGTTTATTTAGCACAATCGGTCAATTGCAGCTTGCTGTTGGCTGGAAACTGTACGTTTCTGTCACTGGAATGCACTAATCACCCAAAAAATATTACTGCCACCCTGCGTGTATATGGATTTAACTCTTTGAACGTACAATAGTGGTTGTGAAGCAGAAAGTCAGTTTATTTAGCACAATCGGTCAATTGCAGCTTGCCGTTGGCTGGAAACTGTACGTTTATGTCACTGGAATGCACTAATCACACAAAAAAATTTTTACCGCCACCCTGCGTGTAAATGGATCTAACTCTTTGAACGTACAATAGTGGTTGTGAAGCAGAAAGTCAGTTTATTGTACACAATCGGTCAATTGCAGCTTGCTGTTGGCTGGAAACTGTACGTTTCTGTCACTGGAATGCACTAATCACCCAAAAAATATTACTGCCACCCTGCGTGTATATGGATTTAACTCTTTGAACGTACAATAGTGGTTGTGAAGCAGAAAGTCAGTTTATTTAGCACAATCGGTCAATTGCAGCTTGCCGTTGCCTGGAAACTGTACGTTTATGTCACTGGAATGCACTAATCACACAAAAAAAATTTTACCGCCACCCTGCGTGTAAATGGATCTAACTCTTTGAACGTACAATAGTGGTTGTGAAGCAGAAAGTCAGTTTATTGTACACAATCGGTCAATTGCAGCTTGCCGTTGGCTGGAAACTGTACGTTTGTGTCACTGGAATGCACTAATCACCCAAAAAATATTACCGCCAGCCTACGTGTAAATGGATTTAACTCTTTGAATGTACAATAGTGGTTGTGAAGCAGAAAGTCGGTTTATTTAGCACAATCGGTCAATTGCAGCTTGCCGTTGGCTGGAAACTGTACGTTTATGTCACTGGAATGCACTAATCACCCAAAAAATATTACCGCCACCCGGCGTGTAAATGGATCTAACTCTTTGAACGTACAATAGTGGATGTGAAGCAGAAAGTCAGTTTATTGTACACAATCGGTCAATTGCAGCTTGCCGTTGGCTGGAAACTGTACGTTTGTGTCACTGGAATGCACTAATCACCCAAAAAATATTACCGCCAGCCGGCGTGTAAATGGATTTAACTCTTTGAACATACAATAGTGGTTGTGAAGCAGAAAGTCAGTTTATTTAGCACAATCGGTCAATTGCAGCTTGCCGTTGGCTGGAAACTGTACGTTTATGTCACTGGAATGCACTAATCACCCAAAAAATATTACCGCCACCCGGCGTGTAAATGGATCTAACTCTTTGAACGTACAATAGTGGTTGTGAAGCAGAAAGTCAGTTTATTTAGCACAATCGGTCAATTGCAGCTTGCCGTTGGCTGGAAACTGTACGTTTGTGTCACTGGAATGCACTAATCACCCAAAAAATATTACCGCCAGCCAGCGTGTAAATGGATTGAACTCTTTGAACGTACAATAGTGGTTGTGAAGCAGAAAGTCAGTTTATTTAGCACAATCGGTCAATTGCAGCTTGCCGTTGGCTGGAAACTGTACGTTTATGTCACTGGAATGCACTAATCACCCAAAAAATATTACCGCCACCCGGCGTGTAAATGGATTTAACTCTTTGAACGTACAATAGTGGTTGTGAAGCAGAAAGTCAGTTTATTGTACACAATCGGTCAATTGCAGCTTGCCGTTGGCTGGAAACTGTACGTTTGTGTCACTGGAATGCACTAATCACCCAAAAAATATTACCGCCAGCCGGCGTGTAAATGGATTTAACTCTTTGAACGTACAATAGTGGTTGTGAAGCAGAAAGTCAGTTTATTTAGCACAATCGGTCAATTGCAGCTTGCCGTTGGCTGGAAACTGTACGTTTATGTCACTGGAATGCACTAATCACCCAAAAAATATTACCGCCACCCGGCGTGTAAATGGATCTAACTCTTTGAACGTACAATAGTGGTTGTGAAGCAGAAAGTCAGTTTATTGTACACAATCGGTCAATTGCAGCTTGCCGTTGGCTGGAAACTGTACATTTGTGTCACTGGAATGCACTAATCACCCAAAAAATATTACCGCCAGCCGGCGTGTAAATGTATTTAACTCTTTGAACGTACAATAGTGGTTGTGAAGCAGAAAGTCAGTTTATTTAGCACAATCGGTCAATTGCAGCTTGCCGTTGGCTGGAAACTGTACGTTTATGTCACTGGAATGCACTAATCACCCAAAAAATATTACCGCCACCCGGCGTGTAAATGGATCTAACTCTTTGAACGTACAATAGTGGTTGTGAAGCAGAAAGTCAGTTTATTTAGCACAATCGGTCAATTGCAGCTTGCCGTTGGCTGGAAACTGTACGTTTATGTCACTGGAATGCACTAATCACCCAAAAAATATTACCGCCACCCGGCGTGTAAATGGATCTAACTCTTTGAACGTACAATAGTGGTTGTGAAGCAGAAAGTCAGTTTATTTAGCACAATCGGTCAATTGCAGCTTGCCGTTGGCTGGAAACTGTACGTTTGTGTCACTGGAATGCACTAATCACCCAAAAAATATTACCGCCAGCCGGCGTGTAAATGGATTTAACTCTTTGAACGTACAATAGTGGTTGTGAAGCAGAAAGTCAGTTTATTTTGCACAATCGGCAAACTGCAGCACCAACTGTGCACGACAGCCACCAAAAAAAAAAAAGGGTGTATGTCACTTTAAATTTTCAATTCTTTGATAGCTGTGGCCCTAAGTAACGATTCTGTGTCCCTGAGTAACAATTCTGTGTCCCTGAGTAACGATTCTGTGTCCCTGAGTAACGATTCTGTGTCCCTGAGTAACGATTCTGTGGCCCTAAAGTCTCTGTGGCTCTAACTCTGTCCCTTAATACAAACAGGTCTGTCTCTCTTGAATGACCGGAGGCTAATGGAGAATTCTAAGATGGCCACCATTACACAGTGCTGGCTGGCTGCTGATTGGCTAATGCGATCACGTCATGAATGCATTATGGGTCATGAATGCATTATGGGTCAGCGCGCCTTGTCTGCGCGCCTTCCCAGAGATCCCCGCCCCATCTTCTCTGTCGCCACACATGTCGCCGCCATTTTTGGGAAAATTCGATTCGTGCATCCGAAGTTTGCTAATCTTCGGATTCGTCGCGAATAGAATTTTTCCAAATCTTCGGAACGAATTCCACTTCGTCATGTTCGATTCGCTCATCTCTAGTCCTGTCACATGCCTTGTAGAATTTTATTCCATATTTGGCCCATTTACTGGGGATGTACTGTTTGATGCCAAGCCTTCCAGTAAAGTGGACTAGGGATTCATTCACACATATATTTTTGTCAGGGGTAAACATTTAATTGACGGTACAGCAAAAAAAGTTGATCCGTGGCCAAATTTTGAATAGTTTATCATAATCAGAATGATTTCGAGGAGGGCTTTTGGTATTATTATTGAAATGCAAAAACCTCATTATTATTTCACAGCATGTGAAAGATGAATAGACTGGCATATGATGTATAGGTTTGGTAGACCAGTAGACATGGACTTCATTTTTTTTGTCAGTCCCATGTTCAAAGTAAGCCCTAGAAAAATTGTAAATTCCTCCGGTGAGGAGTTTCCACACAAATGGGAGAGCATATGATGAGTTGGGATTGCTGGCTATATATTGGCTGGCATACAGGTTACACTGCTCTACAATATAATTTAGCAGATCATTAGTAAAAAATAAATGAAAAAAAAATTGGGGTATCATTTTCTGCTTGCATCTGAGGCAGGGGCGTATTTGCTGTGAGGCAAATAAGGCGTTTGCCTAGGGCGGCACTCTTCAGGGGGGCGGCACGGTGGCAGTACCACCCTCCCATTCCCATGGAAGGGACACTTCCATGGGAAAGAGACAGGGGCTGCTGTGTCTTACCTGTCTCCGCGACTCTGTGTCCCACTTCGATCTGGTCCACGAGGCGCTGCTGGAGGAGGGGTGGAGAGGGTGTTCGTCCGGTGTCTTCATCTTCCTGGATCTTGATCGCGATGTGGGCAGGATGACATGCTGCCCCTCTCATCTGGCCACACCCCTGGGATCACTGGGCAGCCTGTCCCTCTCTCTGCAAGCTCCGCTTCCTCGCCTGTGATTGGCTGCTGGATCAGTAGCTCAGGAAAGGCGCACAGGCGGCCAATCACCAGCGAGGAGGCGGAGCTTGGAGAGGAGGAGCCGAGCGGCAGCGCAAAGATCGAAGAAGATCGAGTGAGGGAGCTGCCGGAGCCGGTGAAGAGGAGGAGAGAGGCCGGAGAAGGAAGACAGCTGATGGGTAAGTGTCTGTGCGGCCGGAATCTGGGCAGAGCAGATGGTGCTGCTGCAGCCAGGTATGCTGGCTGTGGATGGGAGAGGGAGGGAGCCCGAACTGGAGCAGGGGTCAGCACAGTGATGTAAGTATCATTGTTGTCAGTGAGAGGAATAGTGCCCCATCATTAGTGTCAGTGTGGGAGGAATAGTGTCCCCTCACTGGTGTCACTGACTCCAATGAAGGGGCACTTTTCCTCCCACTAACACAAATGATGGTGCACTATTCCTCCCAGTGACACCAATGATGGGGTACTATTCCTCCCACTGACACCAATGGGGCACTATTGCTCCCACTGACACCAATGATGGGGCACTATTCCTCCCACACTGAAACCAATGATAGGGCATTATTCCTCCCACACTAACATCAATGATGGGCCACTATTCCTCCCACTGACACTAATGATGGGGCACTGTTCCTCCCACTGACACTAATGATGGGGCACTATTCCTCCCACTGACACCAATGATGGGGCACTGTTCCTCCCACTGACACCAATGATGGGGAAATATTCCTCCCACTGACACTAATGATGGGGCACTATTCCTCCCACTGACACTAATGATGGGGCGCTATTCCTCCCACTGACAGTAATGATGGGGCACTATTCCTCCCACTGACACTAATGATGGGACACTATTCCTCACACACTGACACTATTCCTCCCATTGGTGTCAGTGGGAGGAATAGTGCCTCATCATTGGTATCAGTGTGGAAGTAATTGTACCCCATCGTTGGTGTCAGTGGGAGGAATAGTGCCCCATCATTGGTATCAGTGGGAGGAATAGTCCCCCATCATTGTTGTCAATGGGAGGAATAGTGCCCCATCATTGTTGTCAGTGGGAGGAATAGCGCCCCATCGTTGTTGTCAGTGGGCAGAGCTCTAATAGGAAGAGTTGGAGCCTAAAGAGGAAGGGGTGGAGTTTGAAGATGAAGGGGTGGAGTTTGCAGATGAAGGGGTGGATCTTAAACAGGAAAGGGTGGGACAAATTTAGATGCGGGGGTGTCCGATTTTAGTCTTGCCTAGGGCAGCACAAAACCAAAATACAGCACTGATCTGAGGGCTTGGCTATGCTGCAAAAGGGGGAATTGTAGTTTCTGCCGAATTAGCAGGCAGCCACGTGGGATATAAAAGTACATCTGGGAAGCTAGTATGGGCTCTACCTTGTTGTGGACGGGAAACCCTGCTACTAGTGGCTGGCATATCATCTAGGAATGCGGCCCTGCTTGTACTCGGCATGGCACAAGGATTTGTAGCACTACTGGTGGATTCCTGCCTATCTTTTGGGAGTGCTGCTCTGCTTGTACTCACCACTGCACTACTGATGGATGCCTGCTCCTCCTCAGATCTCCTGAACCTCTTTGTTTGGACTTTCTCCTCCTCAGAATCCATTGCTGACCCACTGCTTTCAACTGGCTCATACTCAGAATCTGAGTCTGACAAAGAGAGTTTCCCGCTACTCTCATCCGTCATACTCAGTATCTGTAAAGCCTCATCGCTGGTGTATAATTTTGTTTAGACATTTTGATGTTCATTGGTACAGATGTTTATCACTGGTACAGATGTTGATTTGACACTGGTACCCTGTGACAGATATTGATCACTGGTACAGGTGTTGATTTTCCTCTGGTACACTGTGACAGATGTTATTCACTGGTACTGATGTGGATTTTACATTAGTACTGTGTGACAGATACTGAGCACTGGTAAACTGTGACAGATGTGGATTTGACCCTGGTAGGCCGTGACAGATGTTGATCACTGGTACAGAAGTGGATGAACACTGGTACACTGTGAAAGGTGTGGATCATTGGTGCAGATATGAATTTTACACTGGTACATTGTGACAGATGTGGATCACTGGTACAGATGTGGATGACCACTGGTACACCGTGATGGATGTGGATCACTGATACTGTGTGACAGAGGTTGATCACTGGCACTGTGACAGATGTGGATCACAGATGTGGATCACTGGTACTGTGACAGATGTGAATCACGGGTACTGTGACAGATGGGGATCACGGGTACTGTGACAGATGTAGTTCACTGGCACTGTGACAGATATGGATCACAGATCTGGATCACGGGTTCTATGACAGATGTGGATCACTGGCACTGTGACAGATGTGGTTCACAGATGTGGGTCATGGGTACTGTGACAGATGTGGATCACAGGTACTGTGACAGATGTGGATCACAGGTACGGTAACAGATGTGGATCATGGGTACTGTGACAGATCTAGATAACTGGCACTGTGACAGATGTGGATCACGGGTATGGTGACAGATGTGGATCATGGGTACTGTGACAGATGTGGATCATGAATACGGTGACATATGTAGATTACTGGCACTGTAACAGATGTGGATCATGGGTACTGAGACAGATGTGGATCATGGGTACTGAGACAGATGTGGATCACAGGTACTTTGACAGATGTGGATCATGGGTACTGTGACAGATGTGGAACACTGGCAATGTGACAGATGTGGATCACAGATGTGAATCACTGGTACTGTGACAGATGTGGATCACTGGCACTGTGACAGATGTGGATCACAGATGTGGATCACTGGCTCTTTGACAGATGTGGATCACTGGTACTGTGACAGGGTGATTTTAACTCACAGATTGGCTCTGCTTGTCCTCACTAGTGGGCTCTGTGTGAGGAGAGGCAGAGCCATTCAACTGAATGGCAGCTTTGTTGACATCACATGATGGTTGTGATTGGACATAGCTGTCATGTGATCAGAAGGGCCAATCAGAGAGCCCTTCTGCCGAGCGGCGTTCTGCTGTGTCCAAGGGACACAGGCAGACGGAGAGCGCGCAGCTGCACAGCCACATTCTGAAAGACGTTCCTGAATGTCCACTAAGAACGGCAAAACTCCTACCTGGCCGGTTATGTGCAGTGGCCAGGTGGGAAGTGGTTAAATTGTTTGTTCATGAATGCCAGAATCTGCCAAGCAAAACAGTTGAGTTGGAAACTTTGGTGTATTAAGACAACTATGATTTAATTGGTATTGCTGAATCTTGGCTTTATTCTTCACATGACTGGGCCATTAATATTCCTGGCTATGCTCTCTTTCAGAGAGACAGGGTAAAAAGGAAAGGTGGTGGTGTCTGTCTCTATGTAAGAAGTGATCTCAGAGCGAGTGTGAAAGAGGACCTAGTTGATGGAGAGTGTAATGAGGCTGAAGCATTATGGGTAGAACTGCACATGGGGGTGCGTGCTACAAAGGTTATCTTTGGAGTTTGTTACAGGCTACCCAGTGTTAATGAGGAGGTGGAGACTCAGCTCCTTGCACAGATCGAAAGGGCTGCAAGGGCTTGGACAGTGATAATAATGGGGGATTTTAACTACCCAGAAATTGACTGGCGTAATGGCACTCCAGAAACAGTTAAAGAGTTATAAACCTACTACAGGACAAATGTATGGTACAGTTCATAGAGGCCCCAACTAGGAATGATGTTCTGCTGGACCTGTTAATCTGAAACTATGCAGAACTTATTGAGAATGTCCATATAAAAGAACATCTGGGTAGCAGTGACCATAACATGATTTCATTTATTGTTAGCTGTAAACAACAAGCACACACAAGAAAAATAAAAAGGCAAATTTATTAAATACCTTATTCAGCTTGGTGTATACAAAGGAGCATGGGGGAGCTCTTGTCCACAATGGGCATGGCATTGACACAGCCCCAAATGATCCACATTGGCTCACAACTGATATGATCCAGAAAATTTTAGACAGAATAAAGGTGAATAATGCACCTGGACCAGATGGCATACACTCAAGGGACCTTACAGAATTAAGCTCTGTCATTTCAAAGCCATTGTTTCTAATTTTTAGGGACTCTTTGATGACTGGCATAGTACCACTGGATTGGCGTAAGGCCAATGTGGTGCCTATATTTAAAAAGGGATCAAAATCTTTATCAAGTAATTATAGACCTGTTAGTTTAACTTCTATAGTTGGGAAGATACTGGAGAGTTTAATAAAAGACCACATAGATGAGCTCTTAAAAAAAATATTTTAAGCAACAGACAATATGGATTCATGAAAGACAGAAATTGTCAAACAAATCTGATTTTTTTTTTATGAGGAGGTGAGCAAAACCTTGGACAGGGGTGGCTGTGAACGTGGTATACTTGGATTTTAGTGGTTAATGATTCATACTCTGAATGGTCTTGGGTTGTTAGTGGTGTTCCCCAAGGTTCAGTGTTGGGACCCTTACTTTTTAATATATTTATAAATGATATAGGGTCTGGGATTAAAAATACCATTCCAGTCTTTGCGGATGATACCAAGCTTTGCAGTGGAATAACGTTTTTACAGGATGCCTCCAACTTACAAGCTGACCTCAATGCGCTGTTTAATTGGGCAACTATGTGGTAAATGAGGTTTAATGTTGATAAATATAAAGTTATGCACTTGGGGGCTAAGAATATGCATGCATCATACATACTAGGGGGCAGGGGCGGACTGACAACTCATGGGGCCCTCGGGCAATAGGGGATCATGGGGCCCTTGTGTCCTTGCCCAAACTCAAAAAAGCCTATGAAAAAAGGTACCAGGGGCATCTCATGGGGTTCCCCTACTGATGCAGGGCCCTCGGGCAGTGCCCGAGTTTCCAAATGGTCAGTCCGTCCCTGCTAGGGGGAGTACAACTGGGGGAATCAATGGTGGAGAAGGATCTGGGAGTTCTGGTAGAACACAAGCTTAATAATGGCATGCATTGCCAAGCTGTGGTTTGTAAAGCGCGCAAAATCCTCTCTTTTATTAAAAGAGGTATAGACTCCAGAGATAGAGAGAGATATCATTTTAGCCCTCTACAATTCATTAGTAAGACCTCATCTGGAATATGCAGTTCAGTTGTGGTCACCAATTCACAAACAGAACATTGGGGAACTGGAGAAAGTGCAGAGAAGGGCAACCAAACTGATAAGAGGCATGGAGGAGCTCAGCTATGAGGAAAGATTAGAGGAACTGAATCTATTCTCTCTTGAGAAGAGGAGATTAAAGGGTGATAGGATCAAAATGTATAACTACATCAGTGGTTCATATAGTGAACTTGGTGTAGAGTTATTCACCCTTGGGTCATCACAGAGGACAAGAGGGAACTCTTTACGTCTGGAGGAAAAGAGATTTAATCTCCAAATATGGAAAGGTTTCTTCACAGTAAGAGCTGTGGAATAGACTCTCTCAAGAATTGGTTCTGGCCAGCTCAGTGGATTGCTTTAAAAAAGGCCTGGATTCTTTCCTAGATACACACAATATAACTGGGTACTAACATTTATAGGTAAAGTTGGTCCAGGGAATATCCGATTGTCTCTCTGGGAATCAGAAAGGATTTTTTTCCCCTGCAGGAGCAAATTTGGCCATGCTTTGCTGGGTTTTTGCATTCCTCTGGATCAATGTTGGGCATAGGATTATAACTTTTTTTTCTTTTTTGGTATAACTGGATGGATTTTGCTTTTTTTGCAGCCAGAATAACTATGTAACCACACCAGTCTTAGTGTCACCAGAGCAGTATATGCCATCAAAAGTGTTCCTGATCACTGCCACACCAGTGCTATTATCACCACAGCCAATGAAACTTTCACACCAGTCTCAGTGATATCAGACCAGTGTATGCCATCAACAGAGTTCCTGATCACCGCCACACGAGTCCCAGTTTCACCAGACCAGTATAATCCAGCAACAGTGTTTCTGATTGCTTCCACACCAGTTCCAGCGTCAGTAGACCAGTCCAGCCATAAATAGTGTTGCTGATTGCTGCTACACCAGTCTCAGAGTCACCAGACCAGTGTAAGCCATCAATAGTGATCCTGATTGCTGCCACACCAGTGACTACGTATCTTATTAAATTGACAACTAGGTGTAAAAAATGAATTTTCATTTTCTTTCTGCATTTTCCAAAAACTTGTGGCAAAAAATTGAAGTCTTCAAAAGACTCACCATTCTTCTTAAAAATATTTTAAAGAGTTTACTCTCCAAAATGTGTTCATTTTGTAGGTGTTTCTACTGTCCTGGTGCTCTTGAGCTTCCAAAGATAGCCAGGAATTAAGATGCCTAATTTACCGTATGCTCATGAAAGCCTGAAGGTTCTCCTTGGATTTTAAAAATCACACATATGTGGTATCCAGGGGTGGACTGACAACTCATGGGGCCCCTGGGCAATAGGGGATCATGGGGCCCCTGTGTCCTTGCCCAAACTAAAAAAAGCCTATGCAAAAGGTACCAGGGGCATATCATGGGGCCCCCTACTGACCCCAGGCCCTCGGGCAGTGCCCGAGTTTTCAAATGGTCAGTCCGCCCCTGGTGGTATCCCTATACTCAAGAAGAGTTGAAAAATGTGTTTTAGGGTGTAATTGTAAGTATATCAATGCTGTGTGTGAAAAATATCATATTACATTGACAACTTGGCGTAAAAAAATGAATTTTCCTTTTCTTTTTGCATTCTTCAAAAATGTGTTGCAAAAATTGAAGTCTTCAAAAAACTCACCATGCCTCTTAAAAAAAATTGGAGTGTTTACTGTCTAAAATGTGGTCATTTTGTTGGTGCTTTTACTGTCCTGGTGCTCCAGGGCTTCCAAAGATAGCCAGGAATTAGGATACCTAATTTACTGTATGCTCTTGAAAGCCTGAAAGTGCTCATTGGGTTTTAAAAATCACACACATGTGGTATCCCTGTACTCAAGAAGAGTTGCAGAATGTGTTTTAGGGTGTAATTCTAAGCATGCCCATGCTGTGTGGTACACGTACTATATCTTATTAATTTACAAGTAGTGTAAACATTTCTGCTTTTTTATTGGTTTACACCTTTGTGTAAACAATTTTCTGAATTTTCCAAAAACTTGTGGGAGAAAAATGAAATCTTCAAAAGACTCACCATACCTCTTAAAAAATACCTTTTTGGTGTTTACGCTTCAAAATGTGATCATTTTGTTGGAGTTTCTACTGTCCTGGTGTTTCATGTCCCCCAAACACCTGATAGGTAGTCAAGAAATTAGATACCTATTATACACCCCTTGGAAGCTTGAAGGTGCTTAAATTCTTTCTAAATTCCTGGTGGCAGCAGTGGAAAGAAGGCTGCTCCTCTCTTTGCACAGCTCACTGACTTCTATCATCTTCTTGATGGGTGTGATATGTTTGATTATACTTCTGACTAGTGATGAGCTGAATTGCTCTGGGTTCTATTTAGCAGGGGTTCTGTGAATTTCAAAGTAGTTCAGAATCCGGACCTGAACCCTGTTGTAATCAATGAAAGATGAATCTCTCAAATCAAAAATGTACTGACTACAAAATGAAATGTGTGAAAAGAGATTCACACAAAAACGAAGTCCCAGTGGAGGACAAAAACTGCAGCTTGAAACAATTAAATATGGCAGTCTTTATTGAAAATTTCAAAGCTATCCAAAATGGTTACCCTTTCACCCAACTCAATTAAAAATAAATGACACTGTTGTCATAGGCATTATAACAACCAACTCGGGTCACATGCGTACCAACCACACATACATGGGCTTGCATGCATGCTGTGACAATATAGAGCAAGATACAGTAGAGTCGCCCAATGCAAGTAATTATACTAAGATAGCTGTATATAAACACACTGGAAAAATGGAGGAGGAATATAAGAAGAATGCCTATTTTTATATAAAAAACTCCATAGCTAAATATAAATTAATGAAATGATAGTGTCACTGTCCATGACATCCATCAATGGAGGTAAAGATCCATGTTCAGTATGCCATACTAAAATAACATGCTTGTATTGAATCCACCATACACAGAGAGTCTGTCATTCACAGTATAATGGCTGATGTCATATTATAACCATAGTACTAGAGATAGCAATGGGAGCAGTCTCCTGTCATCTGATGGAATAGACAGGGTAAAGCACATGTCCTGCTATAAGTGCTGGAATAGAGGTAACAGCAAGACCAGTTCCCCTGTGAGATTGTGGTAATCCCCTGAACTGGTCTGAAGCAGAAACAAAAATTGGAGTTTGAACAGTAATAATTAGAGATGAGCGAATCGAAGTAGGCGAAGTGGAATTCGAGTCGAATATTGGAAAATTTTCGATTCGCGCCGAATCCGAAAAATAGCCTACTTCGGACGCGCGAATCGAAATTTTTCCTAAAATGGCGGCGGACATGTGCGGCGACGGAGCGGGGATGTCTGGGAAGGCGCGCAGACAAGGCGCGCTGACCCATAATGCATTCCTTAATGACATGTGATCGCATTAGCCAATCAGCAGCCAGGCAGCCAGCACTGTGTAATGGTCGAGCTATAAATAGCGGCCATTTTAGAATTCTTCATTTGCCTCCAGTCATTCAAGAGAGGCAGACCGCTCTGTATTAGGGACAGAGTTAGGGCCACAGAAACGTTACTTGGGGACAGAGAAACGTTACTTAGGGACAGAGAAGCATTACTCAGGGACACAGAATTGTTAATGAGGGCCACAGAATCGTTACTTAGGGCCAAAGAAACGCTAGTTAGGGCCACAGAATTGTTACTCAGGGACAGACAGAATTGTTACTGAGTGCCAGAGAATTGTTACTTAGGGCCACAGAAACGTTAGTTAGGGCCACAGAATTGTTACTCAGGGACAGACACAGAATTGTTACTGAGGGCCACAGAACTGTTACTTAGGGCCACAGAAACGTTACTCAGGGACAGACAGAATTGTTACTGAGTGCCAGAGAATTGTTACTTAGGGCCACAGAAACGTTAGTTAGGGCCACAGAATTGTTACTCAGGGACAGACACAGAATTGTTACTGAGGGCCACAGAACTGTTACTTAGGGCCACAGAAACGTTATTAGGGCCACAGAATTGTTACTCAGGGACAGACAGAATTGTTACTGAGTGCCAGAGAATTGTTACTTAGGGCCACAGAAACGTTAGTTAGGGCCACAGAATTGTTACTCAGGGACAGACACAGAATTGTTACTGAGGGCCACAGAACTGTTACTGAGGGCCACAGAAACGTTAGTTAGGGCCACAGAATTGTTACTCAGGGACAGACACAGAATTGTTACTGAGTGCCACAGAACTGTTACTTAGGGCCACAGAAACTTTAGTTAGGGCCACAGAATTGTTACTCAGGGACAGACACAGAATTGTTACTGAGGGCCACAGAATTGTTACTTAGGGCCACAGAATTGTTACTCAGGGACAGACAGAATTGTTACTGAGTGCCAGAGAATTGTTACTTAGGGCCACAGAAACGTTAGTTAGGGCCACAGAATTGTTACTCAGGGACAGACAGAATTGTTACTGAGTGCCAGAGAATTGTTACTTAGGGCCACAGAAACGTTAGTTAGGGCCACAGAATTGTTACTCAGGGACAGACACAGAATTGTTACTGAGGGCCACAGAATTGTTACTTAGGGCCACAGAAACGTTACTCAGGGACACAGAATTGTTACTGAGGGCCACAGAACTGTTACTTAGGGCCACAGAAATGTTAGTTAGGGCCACAGAATTGTTACTCAGGGACAGACACAGAATTGTTACTGAGGGCCACAGAATTGTTACTTAGGGCCACAGAAACGTTACTCAGGGACACAGAATTGTTACTGAGGGCCACAGAACCGTTACTTAGGGCCACAGAATTGTTACTCAGGGACAGACACAGAATTGTTACTCAGGGACACAGAATTGTTACTGAGGGCCACAGAACCGTTACTTAGGGCCACAGAAACGTTACTCAGGGACACAGAATTGTTACTGAGGGCCACATAACCGTTACTTAGGGCCACATAATTGTTACTCAGGGACAGACACAGAATTGTTACTGAGGGACACAGAATTGTTACTGAGGGCCACAACCGTTACTTAGGGCCACAGAATTGTTACTCAGGGACACAGAATTGTTACTGAGGGCCACAGAACCGTTACTTAGGGCCACAGAATTGTTACTCAGGGACACAGAATTGTTACTGAGGGCCACAGAACCGTTACTTAGGGCCACAGAATTGTTACTCAGGGACAGACACAGAATTGTTACTGAGGGACACAGAATTGTTACTGAGGGCCACAGAAACGTTAATCAGGGACACGGAATTGTTACTGAGGGCCACAGAACCGTTACTTAGGGCCACATAAAAGTTAATCAGGGACACAGAATTGTTACTGAGGGCCACAGAACCGTTACTTAGGGCCACAGAATTGTTACTCAGGGACAGACACAGAATTGTTACTGAGGGCCACAGAACCGTTACTTAGGGCCACAGAAACGTTAATCAGGGACACAGAATTGTTACTGAGGGCCACAGAACCGTTACTTAGGGCCACATAAACGTTAATCAGGGACACAGAATTGTTACTGAGGGCCACAGAACCGTTACTGAGGGCCACAGAATTGTTACTCATGGACAGACACAGAATTGTTTCTTGAGGGACACAGAATTGTTACTGAGGGCCACAGAACCGTTACTTAGGGCCACAGAAACGTTAATCAGGGACACAGAATTGTTACTGAGGGCCACAGAACCGTTACTTAGGGCCACGTAAACGTTAATCAGGGACAGACACAGAATTGTTACTGAGGGACACAGAATTGTTACTGAGGGACACAGAATTGTTACTGAGGGCCACAACCGTTACTTAGGGCCACAGAATTGTTACTCAGGGACACAGAATTGTTACTGAGGGCCACAGAACCGTTACTTAGGGCCACAGAATTGTTACTGAGGGACACAGAATTGTTACTGAGGGCCACAGAACCGTTACTTAGGGCCACAGAATTGTTACTCAGGGACAGACACAGAATTGTTACTGAGGGACACAGAATTGTTACTGAGGGCCACAGAAACGTTAATCAGGGACACAGAATTGTTACTGAGGGCCACAGAACCGTTACTTAGGGCCACATAAAAGTTAATCAGGGACACAGAATTGTTACTGAGGGCCACAGAACCGTTACTTAGGGCCACAGAATTGTTACTCAGGGACAGACACAGAATTGTTACTGAGGGACACAGAATTGTTACTGAGGGCCACAGAACCGTTACTTAGGGCCACAGAAACGTTAATCAGGGACACAGAATTGTTACTGAGGGCCACAGAACCGTTACTTAGGGCCACATAAACGTTAATCAGGGACACAGAATTGTTACTGAGGGCCACAGAACCGTTACTTAGGGCCACATAAACGTTAATCAGGGACAGACACAGAATTGTTTCTTGAGGGACACAGAATTGTTACTGAGGGCCACAGAACCGTTACTTAGGGCCACAGAAACGTTAATCAGGGACACAGAATTGTTACTGAGGGCCACAGAACCGTTACTGAGGGCCACATAAACGTTAATCAGGGACACAGAATTGTTACTGAGGGCCACAGAACCGTTACTTAGGGCCACATAATTGTTACTCAGGGACAGACACAGAATTGTTACTGAGGGCCACAGAATTGTTACTGAGGGCCACAGAACCGTTACTTAGGGCCACAGAATTGTTACTCAGGGACAGACACAGAATTGTTACTCAGGGACACAGAATTGTTACTCAGGGACACAGAATAGTTGAATTAAAGAGTATGTCAGACAACATGCAGAGGAGTGGCAGAGGAGGCAATGTTTTAGGAGCGAGCAGACGTGGCAGCAGAGGAAGGGGTCGAGGCAGCACTATTCGCAGCCAGAGGCCAGTGCTCCCGGTGTCATCCAGCGGTCGTGTCTCCACCGACAACCCTGCCGTCGTCGATTGGTTGGCTCGGTCGTCTTCCTCTTCCCAGGTCACCTCTGACACCTACAGCCAACGGTCGGTGGGTACGTCAGACACAACCGTTAGTTGGCATGGCCCGGGACCAAGCCCACTGAAATCACGTGTCCTCTACCTGCCCCTGTCCTTTGGTGTTCCCTCACCAAGCGAAGTATCGCATGCTGTGGGCTCAGCCCCACTGTACAGTGAGGAAGAGCTAACAGAGGGCGGTCAGGAACGGGGGGAGACATCCGCCTTTTCAGCAGCCAGGCGAAGAAGTAGTGGCGAGGAGAGTGGCTCGGTAGCCGGTCTAGAGACAGGTCTGTCTCCTGACCCAGACGCAGCCGAGGGGGCTAGTAGTGAGGCGGAGACCCTACTTGATGATGAGGAGGTTGATCGCACTTGGCAGCCTCGTCGTCATCAGGCAATTTCTTCCGCATCATCAGGAGAAGAGGGTGGCAGCTTGGCAGCGAGCGAAACAGTCGGTGGGTTGCCCAGGAGACAGCAGCAGGGTCGCAGCAGTGTCAGTGGAGCCAAACGGCCACGGAGTAGAGCACCAGCTCCACTGCAGCCTACCACCACGGCCAGTAGTGGTGCCGGTGTGCACGGAGGAAGCAGCAGTCAGCCAGTGAGGAGTATCGGGGGCAAAGTTTCCTACTCGGCGGTGTGGCAATTTTTTGTCAAGCCGCCCGAGGAAGTAAACGTAGCCGTATGTCGACTATGTGGCCAGAAAGTCAAGCGTGGCCAGGGGGCCCATGTTGGGACTACAGCGTTGCGGCAGCATATGCAGCGTCGCCATTTGGTGGCCTGGGAAAACCGTGATAAAGATACGGCGGTTCTGCCCGCCCCAGCCCCATCACCCGCTCCGTTACTTGCTCCGTCACCTGACGTCAATCGCCCTCCATCAGCCAGTCAAGGCTCCAACACCTCTGCTGAGGGGAGTTGTCGCTCGTTGGCATCTTCCGCTCGTTCAGATGCTCCTTCTCCTGCTACTCCTCTTCACGGATTCCGTCAGCAGTCTTTCTTGGAATCCGTTTCCAAGAGACAACAGTTTGCGAGCACGCACCCGACGGTGCAAAAGCTGAACGTCCTCCTGTCCAAGTTGCTGGTGCTGCAGTCCCTCCCTTTCCAAGTGGTGGACTCAGCACCTTTCCGAGAAATGATGGCTTGTGCCGCGCCGCGGTGGAGAGTGCCAAGCCGTCATTTCTTCGCCAAAAAGGCAGTGCCAGCCCTGCATTCACATGTAGAAGAGATGGTGGGCCAGTCTTTGAGCATGTCGGTCTCTGCCAAAGTGCACGGCAGCGCCGACGTGTGGAGCTGTAACTACGGTCAGGGACAGTACATGTCATTTACGGCCCACTGGGTGAACGTGGTGCCGTCACAGCCGCACCAGCAACTTGGACAGGTCACGCCGCTTTTGCCTCCACGTTTGCACGTCCTTGGTCCGGCAAAGATGTCCGCCTCTACCACCTCTGTCATGGAAATTTTGTATTGTTGGTCGAACTTTAAATGTGTCATATATTCGTGTTATTCATATGTCTCTCGTGTGGCTTAATTAAAGCTCTGAAGGCTGCAATTGGGCCATGCGCATGTACAATGTATGTATTACAGTACTCAGCTTGGTAATGGATGAGATGGCAGATCTGCGCTTATAGACCGGCGTGTATACCACCACGGCATTCCATGCGAATGCTGCTGTCAGTAGACCGTGGGCCTGTATCCACATATCAGCAGCATAGTACCACGTGGGCTTCATAACGCAATGCGCAGGCGGTGTGAACTCCACGTGTAGGCTTATGCATATCTTACAACCCATTACTAATCTGAACTGTATCTTGGATGGATGTGTTTTAATAAAGATCGTATCGGGCCCATCCAGGTACAGACTGGTATTTTTAGGAGATGCTTGTGCAGAGAATTTACATACCAATAGAAGCTAGTAGGACAGGAAATATGACCTCAGATGGCTCATAGGGGGGAAGGGGAGGAAGTCTGCTGACCTCAGAAGACTCATGGGGGAGGACCAGTGATAGATAATAGCAAAGGCTATGCTCCAATTGGAATGTACATCCTGTGTATAGGCAATCCCCATTGCATTGTTCGGTGGGAGGGGATTGACTTTATTCATGTGGGGGGCATGTGTGTATTTTTAATAAAACAGAGAGCTGGGTCTAAAATCAGCCCTTATGTGGATTGCAACCAGCCTTAGAGTGTCGTGTGATCATTCTAGGGTAACGGAGCTCCAATCACCTACATTTCAACAGAACCAAAGTATTTGGATGGGCAGGAATCGTGTAGTTTAGCTGCAGTCGTGGTAAGCGAGATTCGCACAGCTTTATGGGGGATTTCTGCGCATCCAACTGCGAGTACTCACGGTAAGGAGAAATTCGTTAAAGCGAATTTCCAAGACACCTCTTCTTCCGCCGTGTCCTCAGCCGCCACCCCCGTGCCAAGTCCCATTACCCGACCGGCATATCACATGTGCAGGGTGCAACGGTGTCACGCTGTGCTGCACCTGGTATGCCTTGGCGAACGTAGTCACACAGGGGAGGAACTTCTCAGTGTAATGAACAGAGAAATCGACAGATGGCTGTCTCCGCGCAAACTCAAAATCGGAACCATGTTGACCGACAACGGAAAGAACATGGTGTCTGCTCTGCGTCAAGGAAGGTTGTGCCATGCGCCATGCATGGCTCACGTGTTCAATCTGGTTGTCAAGCGGTTCCTAAAATCCACCATCTCACTGTAAGACATCCTTAAAATGTCACGTAAACTTTGCATGCATTTCAGCCATTCCTACACCGCAAAGCACACCCTCCTTGAGCTGCAGTGGCAGAACGGAATTGCACAGCATCGCCTGATCTGCGACGTTGCAACAAGGTGGAATTCAACCCTACACATGTTAGACCGCCTTTACGAACAGCGAAAGGCCATCACCGATTTCCTGATGTTACAAGCGGATAAAGGTACTCCCCTGTGTAACTTTGATGTCAGCCATTGGCAGCTCATGCGTGACACCTGCCGCTTGCTCAGGCCCTATGAGGAGGCCACGCTATTCGTGAGTCGGCAGGACTATGGGATGAACGACGTCATTCCTCTGTTGCACGTCCTGGAACAAATGCTGTTAACAATGGCTGGTCAGGGTGCGGTAGACGTGGCGCACAGATCTCAACGCCACATGACCCCTGTGGGGGCAGGACAGGAAGAAGAGGAGGAGGTAGAGGAGGACATTTGTGCTCAGGAATTATTGAGTGAAATGGGTGGTTTTTCCACTCAGCGGACAGGAGTGGAGGAGCAGGAGCATCTGGTAGAGGAGGAGGAGGAGGAGACAGAGGACCCAGACGCACCGTGGCAGTATGCTGTGGAGATGGAGGCAGGGAGTCCCTCGCATTCCTTGGCACAAATGGCCCATAGCATGCTCGCTTGCTTGCGTAGCGACAGCCGAATAATAACCATCAGACAGAGGGATGACTTTTGGCTGTCCACCTTGTTGGACCCTCGCTACCGTTCAAAAATGGTGGCCTTTTTCACACCTGCTGAGAGGGAGGCCAAAATAACGTACTATAAAAACCACCTATGTAGTCAGTTGGTCTCTGCCTTTGTGCGCCAACGTCCATCCTCAGACACTGTGGGCCCTGTGCGCTCGCGTTCCGCTGCCATGGCAGCAGGGGAGGGGTGGGGTGGTAGGAGCAGTGGCAGCTCCACCAGCAGCGGCTGCCTCAGTCTGCAGTCGATGATGAGTAGCTTTCTTCACCAGCGCAGTGAGGAAACTACTAACCAGCCGCAGCAGCAGCAGCAGCAGCATCAGGTGGACCTGGAGCAGGACCTCAAACAACAGGCTTGGGCCTACTTGGACAGCACCCTGCAAACCGAGGTAGACAATCCCCTTGACTACTGGGCAACGAAACTTGACCTTTGGCCCCAACTAGCTGAATTTGCCCTTGAAAGGCTGTCATGCCCGGCCAGTAGCGTGGCATCGGAGCGCGTGTTTAGTGCGGCAGGAGGTATTGTAACTCGGCGGAGGACACGACTGTCCACCCAAAGTGTGGAGAGACTCACGTTTGTGAAAATGAATCAGGCGTGGATTAGTCTGGATTTCAAACCACCAGTTCCTGACACAACTGACTAAATCCGCCATGAATCATGCCTCAAACATGTGCCACTTTCAGGTCTCCTCACACACTGCTGGTGTGTTCCATTTTTTGTCATAGGGTGCTGGCAGATTACGGGCCTCCCATAGCTGCTGCCAGGCCCCTAATCTGCCATAGGCCCCTATACCGCCTCCTCATGCTGCTGCCAGGTCCACAGTCTCTTATGCCATGTGCCACTTTCAGGTCTCCTCACACTGCTGGTGTGTTGAATTTTTTGACATAGGGTGCTGGCAGATTACGGGCCTCCCATAGCTGCTGCCAGGCCCCTAATCTGCCATGGGCCCCTATATACCGCCTCCTCATGCTGCTGCCAGGTCCAGAGTCTCTCATGGGTCCCTGTACGGCCTCCCATTGCTGCTGTCTCCATCGCCACACTCTGCCATGTGCCACTTTCAGGTCTCCTCACACTGCTGGTGTGCTGAATTTTTTGACATAGGGTGCTGGCAGATTACGGGCCTCCTATAGCTGCTGCCAGGCCCCTAATCTGCCATAGGCCCCTATATACCGCCTCCTCATGCTGCTGCCAGGTCCAGAGTCTCTCATGGGTCCCTGTACGGCCTCCCATTGCTGCTGTCTCCATCGCCACACTCTGCCATGTGCCACTTTCAGGTCTCCTCACACACTGCTGGTGTGTTCAATTTTTTGACATAGGGTGCTGGCAGATTACGGGCCTCCCATAGCTGCTGCCAGGCCCCTAATCTGCCATGGGCCCCTATATACCGCCTCCTCATGCTGCTGCCAGGTCCAGAGTCTCTCATGGGTCCCTGTACGGCCTCCCATTGCTGCTGTCTCCATCGCCACACTCTGCCATGTGCCACTTTCAGGTCTCCTCACACTGCTGGTGTGCTGAATTTTTTGACATAGGGTGCTGGCAGATTACGGGCCTCCTATAGCTGCTGCCAGGCCCCTAATCTGCCATGGGCCCCTATATACCGCCTCCTCATGCTGCTGCCAGGTCCAGAGTCTCTCATGGGTCCCTGTACGGCCTCCCATTGCTGCTGTCTCCATCGCCACACTCTGCCATGTGCCACTTTCAGGTCTCCTCACACACTGCTGGTGTGTTCAATTTTTTGACATAGGGTGCTGGCAGATTACGGGCCTCCCATAGCTGCTGCCAGGCCCCTAATCTGCCATGGGCCCCTATATACCGCCTCCTCATGCTGCTGCCAAGTCCAGAGTCTGTCATGGGTCCCTGTACGGCCTCCCATTGCTGCTGTCTCCATCGCCACACTATGCCATGTGCCACTTTCAGGTCTCCTCACACTGCTGGTGTGTTGAATTTTTTGACATAGGGTGCTGGCAGATTACGGGCCTCCTATAGCTGCTGCCAGGCCCCTAATCTGCCATGGGCCCCTATATACCGCCTCCTCATGCTGCTGTCAGGTCCAGAGTCTCTCATGGGTCCCTGTACGGCCTCCCATTGCTGCTGTCTCCATCGCCACACTCTGCCATGTGCCACTTTCAGGTCTCCTCACACACTGCTGGTGTGTTCAATTTTTTGACATAGGGTGCTGGCAGATTACGGGCCTCCCATAGCTGCTGCCAGGCCCCTAATCTGCCATGGGCCCCTATATACCGCCTCCTCATGCTGCTGCCAAGTCCAGAGTCTGTCATGGGTCCCTGTACGGCCTCCCATTGCTGCTGTCTCCATCGCCACACTCTGCCATGTGCCACTTTCAGGTCTCCTCACACTGCTGGTGTGTTGAATTTTTTGACATAGGGTGCTGGCAGATTACGGGCCTCCTATAGCTGCTGCCATAGTCCCCTATATACCGCCTCCTCATGCTGCTGCCAGGTCCAGAGTCTCTCATGGGTCCCTGTACGGCCTCCCATTGCTGCTGTCTCCATCGCCACACTCTGCCATGTGCCACTTTCAGGACTCCTCACACTGCTGGTGTGTTGAATTTTTTGACATAGGGTGCTGGCAGATTACGGGCCTCCTATAGCTGCTGCCAGGCCCCTAATCTGCCATAGGCCCCTATATACCGCCTCCTCATGCTGCTGCGAGGTCCAGAGTCTCTCATGGGTCCCTGTACGGCCTCCCATTGCTGCTGTCTCCATCGCCACACTCTGCCATGTGCCACTTTCAGGTCTCCTCACACTGCTGGTGTGTTGAATTTTTTGACATAGGGTGCTGGCAGATTACGGGCCTCCTATAGCTGCTGCCAGGCCCCTAATCTGCCATGGGCCCCTATATACCGCCTCCTCATGCTGCTGCCAAGTCCAGAGTCTGTCATGGGTCCCTGTACGGCCTCCCATTGCTGCTGTCTCCATCGCCACACTCTGCCATGTGCCACTTTCAGGTCTCCTCACACTGCTGGTGTGTTGAATTTTTTGACATAGGGTGCTGGCAGATTACGGGCCTCCTATAGCTGCTGCCAGGCCCCTAATCTGCCATAGGCCCCTATATACCGCCTCCTCATGCTGCTGCCAGGTCCAGAGTCTCTCATGGGTCCCTGTACGGCCTCCCATTGCTGCTGTCTCCATCGCCACACTCTGCCATGTGCCACTTTCAGGTCTCCTCACACACTGCTGGTGTGTTCAATTTTTTGACATAGGGTGCTGGCAGATTACGGGCCTCCCATAGCTGCTGCCAGGCCCCTAATCTGCCATGGGCCCCTATATACCGCCTCCTCATGCTGCTGCCAAGTCCAGAGTCTGTCATGGGTCCCTGTACAGCCTCCCATTACTGCTGTCTCCATCGCCACACTCTGCCATGTGCCACTTTCAGGTCTCCTCACACTGCTGGTGTGTTGAATTTTTTGACATAGGGTGCTGGCAGATTACGGCCTCCTATAGCTGCTGCCAGGCCCCTAATCTGCCATGGGCCCCTATATACCGCCTCCTCATGCTGCTGCCAAGTCCAGAGTCTGTCATGGGTCCCTGTACGGCCTCCCATTGCTGCTGTCTCCATCGCCACACTCTGCCATGTGCCACTTTCAGGTCTCCTCACACTGCTGGTGTGTTCAATTTTTTGACATAGGGTGCTGGCAGATTACGGGCCTCCCATAGCTGCTGCCAGGCCCCTAATCTGCCATGGGCCCCTATATACCGCCTCCTCATGCTGCTGCCAAGTCCAGAGTCTGTCATGGGTCCCTGTACGGCCTCCCATTGCTGCTGTCTCCATCGCCACACTCTGCCATGTGCCACTTTCAGGTCTCCTCACACACTGCTGGTGTGTTCAATTTTTTGACATAGGGTGCTGGCAGATTACGGGCATCCCATAGCTGCTGCCAGGCCCCTAATCTGCCATGGGCCCCTATATACCGCCTCCTCATGCTGCTCCCAAGTCCAGAGTCTGTCATGGGTCCCTGTACGGCCTCCCATTGCTGCTGTCTCCATCGCCACACTCTGCCATGTGCCACTTTCAGGTCTCCTCACACTGCTGGTGTGTTGAATTTTTTGACATAGGGTGCTGGCAGATTACGGGCCTCCTATAGCTGCTGCCAGGCCCCTAATCTGCCATGGGCCCCTATATACCGCCTCCTCATGCTGCTGCCAAGTCCAGAGTCTGTCATGGGTCCCTGTACGGCCTCCCATTGCTGCTGTCTCCATCGCCACACTCTGCCATGTGCCACTTTCAGGTCTCCTCACACTGCTGGTGTGTTGAATTTTTTTACATAGGGTGCTGGCAGATTACGGGCCTCCTATAGCTGCTGCCATAGGCCCCTATATACCGCCTCCTCATGCTGCTGCCAGGTCCAGAGTCTGTCATGGGTCCCTGTACGGCCTCCCATTGCTGCTGTCTCCATCGCCACACTCTGCCATGTGCCACTTTCAGGTCTCCTCACACTGCTGGTGTGTTGAATTTTTTGACATAGGGTGCTGGCAGATTACGGGCCTCCTATAGCTGCTGCCAGGCCCCTAATCTGCCATGGGCCCCTATATACCGCCTCCTCATGCTGCTGCCAGGTCCAGAGTCTCTCATGGGTCCCTGTACGGCCTCCCATTGCTGCTGTCTCCATCGCCACACTCTGCCATGTGCCACTTTCAGGTCTCCTCACACACTGCTGGTGTGTTCAATTTTTTGACATAGGGTGCTGGCAGATTACGGGCCTCCCATAGCTGCTGCCAGGCCCCTAATCTGCCATGGGCCCCTATATACCACCTCCTCATGCTGCTGCCAAGTCCAGAGTCTGTCATGGGTCCCTGTACGGCCTCCCATTGCTGCTGTCTCCATCGCCACACTCTGCCATGTGCCACTTTCAGGTCTCCTCACACTGCTGGTGTGTTGAATTTTTTGACATAGGGTGCTGGCAGATTACGGGCCTCCTATAGCTGCTGCCAGGCCCCTAATCTGCCATGGGCCCCTATATACCGCCTCCTCATGCTGCTGCCAAGTCCAGAGTCTGTCATGGGTCCCTGTACGGCCTCCCATTGCTGCTGTCTCCATCGCCACACTCTGCCATGTGCCACTTTCAGGTCTCCTCACACACTGCTGGTGTGTTCAATTTTTTGACATAGGGTGCTGGCAGATTATGGGCCTCCCATAGCTGCTGCCAGGCCCCTAATCTACCATGGGCCCCTATATACCGCCTCCTCATGCTGCTGCCAAGTCCAGAGTCTTTCATGGGTCCCTGTACGGCCTCCCATTGCTGCTGTCTCCATCGCCACATTCTGCCATGTGCCACTTTCAGGTCTCCTCACACTGCTGGTGTGTTGAATTTTTTGACATAGGGTGCTGGCAGATTACGGGCCTCCTATAGCTGCTGCCAGGCCCCTAATCTGCCATGGGCCCCTATATACCGCCTCCTCATGCTGCTGCCAAGTCCAGAGTCTGTCATGGGTCCCTGTACGGCCTCCCATTGCTGCTGTCTCCATCGCCACACTCTGCCATGTGCCACTTTCAGGTCTCCTCACACTGCTGGTGTGTTGAATTTTTTGACATAGGGTGCTGGCAGATTACGGGCCTCCTATAGCTGCTGCCAGGCCCCTAATCTGCCATAGGCCCCTATATACCGCCTCCTCATGCTGCTGCCAAGTCCAGAGTCTGTCATGGGTCCCTGTTTCGTCTCCCATTGCTGCTGTCTCCATCGCCACACTCTGCCATGTGCCACTTTCAGGTCTCCTCACACACTGCTGGTGTGTTCAATTTTTTGACATAGGGTGCTGGCAGATTACGGGCCTCCCATAGCTGCTGCCAGGCCCCTAATCTGCCATGGGCCCCTATATACCGCCTCCTCATGCTGCTGCCAAGTCCAGAGTCTGTCATGGGTCCCTGTACGGCCTCCCATTGCTGCTGTCTCCATCGCCACACTCTGCCATGTGCCACTTTCAGGTCTCCTCACACACTGCTGGTGTGTTCAATTTTTTGACATAGGGTGCTGGCAGATTACGGGCCTCCCATAGCTGCTGCCAGGCCCCTAATCTACCATGGGCCCCTATATACCGCCTCCTCATGCTGCTGCCAAGTCCAGAGTCTGTCATGGGTCCCTGTACGGCCTCCCATTGCTGCTGTCTCCATCGCCACACTCTGCCATGTGCCACTTTCAGGTCTCCTCACACACTGCTGGTGTGTTCAATTTTTTGACATAGGGTGCTGGCAGATTACGGGCCTCCCATAGCTGCTGCCAGGCCCCTAATCTACCATGGGCCCCTATATACCGCCTCCTCATGCTGCTGCCAAGTCCAGAGTCTGTCATGGGTCCCTGTACGGCCTCCCATTGCTGCTGTCTCCATCGCCACACTCTGCCATGTGCCACTTTCAGGTCTCCTCACACTGCTGGTGTGTTGAATTTTTTGACATAGGGTGCTGGCAGATTACGGGCCTCCTATAGCTGCTGCCAGGCCCCTAATCTGCCATGGGCCCCTATATACCGCCTCCTCTTGCTGCTGCCAGGTCCAGAGTCTCTCATGGGTCCCTGTACGGCCTCCCATTGCTGCTGTCTCCATCGCCACACTCTGCCATGTGCCACTTTCAGGTCTCCTCACACACTGCTGGTGTGTTCAATTTTTTGACATAGGGTGCTGGCAGATTACGGGCCTCCTATAGCTGCTGCCAGGCCCCTAATCTGCCATGGGCCCCTATATACCGCCTCCTCATGCTGCTGCCAAGTCCAGAGTCTGTCATGGGTCCCTGTACGGCCTCCCATTGCTGCTGTCTCCATCGCCACACTCTGCCATGTGCCACTTTCAGGTCTCCTCACACTGCTGGTGTGTTGAATTTTTTGACATAGGGTGCTGGCAGATTACGGGCCTCCTATAGCTGCTGCCAGGCCCCTAATCTGCCATGGGCCCCTATATACCGCCTCCTCATGCTGCTGCCAGGTCCAGAGTCTCTCATGGGTCCCTGTACGGCCTCCCATTGCTGCTGTCTCCATCGCCACACTCTGCCATGTGCCACTTTCAGGTCTCCTCACACTGCTGGTGTGTTGAATTTTTTGACATAGGGTGCTGGCAGATTATGGGCCTCCTATAGCTGCTGCCAGGCCCCTAATCTGCCATAGGCCCCTATATACCGCCTCCTCATGCTGCTGCCAGGTCCAGAGTCTCTCATGGGTCCCTGTACGGCCTCCCATTGCTGCTGTCTCCATCGCCACACTCTGCCATGTGCCACTTTCAGGTCTCCTCACACACTGCTGGTGTGTTCAATTTTTTGACATAGGGTGCTGGCAGATTACGGGCCTCCCATAGCTGCTGCCAGGCCCCTAATCTGCCATGGGCCCCTATATACCGCCTCCTCATGCTGCTGCCAAGTCCAGAGTCTGTCATGGGTCCCTGTACGGCCTCCCATTGCTGCTGTCTCCATCGCCACACTCTGCCATGTGCCACTTTCAGGTCTCCTCACACTGCTGGTGTGTTGAATTTTTTGACATAGGGTGCTGGCAGATTACGGGCCTCCTATAGCTGCTGCCAGGCCCCTAATCTGCCATAGGCCCCTATATACCGCCTCCTCATGCTGCTGCCAGGTCCAGAGTCTCTCATGGGTCCCTGTACGACCTCCCATTGCTGCTGTCTCCATCGCCACACTCTGCCATGTGCCACTTTCAGGTCTCCTCACACACTGCTGGTGTGTTGAATTTTTTGACATAGGGTGCTGGCAGATTACGTGCCTCCCATAGCTGCTGCCAGGCCCCTAATCTGCCATAGGCCTCTATATACCGCCTCCTCATGCTGCTGCCAAGTCCAGAGTCTGTCATGGGTCCCTGTACGGCCTCCCATTGCTGCTGTCTCCATCGCCACACTCTGCCATGTGCCACTTTCAGGTCTCCTCACACACTGCTGGTGTGTTGAAATTTTTGACATAGGGTGCTGGCAGATTACGGGCCTCCTATAGCTGCTGCCAGGCCCCTAATCTGCCATGGGCCCCTATATACTGCCTCCTCATGCTGCTGCCAAGTCCAGAGTCTGTCATGGGTCCCTGTACGGCCTCCCATTGCTGCTGTCTCCATCGCCACACTCTGCCATGTGCCACTTTCAGGTCTCCTCACACTGCTGGTGTGTTGAATTTTTTGACATAGGGTGCTGGCAGATTACGGGCCTCCTATAGCTGCTGCCAGGCCCCTAATCTGCCATGGGCCCCTATATACCGCCTCCTCATGCTGCTGCCAGGTCCAGAGTCTCTCATGGGTCCCTGTACGGCCTCCCATTGCTGCTGTCTCCATCGCCACACTCTGCCATGTGCCACTTTCAGGTCTCCTCACACACTGCTGGTGTGTTCAATTTTTTGACATAGGGTGCTGGCAGATTACGGGCCTCCCATAGCTGCTGCCAGGCCCCTAATCTGCCATGGGCCCCTATATACCGCCTCCTCATGCTGCTGCCAAGTCCAGAGTCTGTCATGGGTCCCTGTACGGCCTCCCATTGCTGCTGTCTCCATCGCCACACTCTGCCATGTGCCACTTTCAGGTCTCCTCACACTGCTGGTGTGTTGAATTTTTTGACATAGGGTGCTGGCAGATTACGGGCCTCCTATAGCTGCTGCCAGGCCCCTAATCTGCCATAGGCCTCTATATACCGCCTCCTCATGCTGCTGCCAAGTCCAGAGTCTGTCATGGGTCCCTGTACGGCCTCCCATTGCTGCTGTCTCCATCGCCACACTCTGCCATGTGCCACTTTCAGGTCTCCTCACACACTGCTGGTGTGTTGAAATTTTTGACATAGGGTGCTGGCAGATTACGGGCCTCCTATAGCTGCTGCCAGGCCCCTAATATGCCATCGGCCCCTATATACCGCCTCCTCATGCTGCTGCCAAGTCCAGAGTCTGTCATGGGTCCCTGTACGGCCTCCCATTGCTGCTGTCTCCATCGCCACACTCTGCCATGTGCCACTTTCAGGTCTCCTCACACTGCTGGTGTGTTGAATTTTTTGACATAGGGTGCTGGCAGATTACGGGCCTCCTATAGCTGCTGCCAGGCCCCTAATCTGCCATGGGCCCCTATATACCGCCTCCTCATGCTGCTGCCAGGTCCAGAGTCTCTCATGGGTCCCTGTACGGCCTCCCATTGCTGCTGTCTCCATCGCCACACTCTGCCATGTGCCACTTTCAGGTCTCCTCACACTGCTGGTGTGTTGAATTTTTTGACATAGGGTGCTGGCAGATTACGGGCCTCCTATAGCTGCTGCCAGGCCCCTAATCTGCCATAGGCCCCTATATACCGCCTCCTCATGCTGCTGCCAGGTCCAGAGTCTCTCATGGGTCCCTGTACGACCTCCCATTGCTGCTGTCTCCATCGCCACACTCTGCCATGTGCCACTTTCAGGTCTCCTCACACACTGCTGGTGTGTTGAAATTTTTGACATAGGGTGCTGGCAGATTACGGGCCTCCTATAGCTGCTGCCAGGCCCCTAATCTGCCATGGGCCCCTATACCTACTCCTCATGCTGTGACGTTGCAACAAGGTGGAATTCAACCCTACATATGTTAGACCGCCTTTACGAACAGCAAAAGGCCATCACAGATTTCCTGATGTTAAAAGCGGATAAAGGTACTCCCTGTGTAACTTAGATGTCAGCCATTGGCAGCTCATGCGTGACACCTGCGCTTGCTCAGGCCCTTTGAGGAGGCCACGCTATTCGTGAGTCGGCAGGACTATGGGATGAACGACGTCATTCCTCTGTTGCACGTCCTGGAACAAATGCTGTTAACAATGGCTGGTCAGGGTGCGGTAGACGTGGCGCACAGATCTCAACGCCACATGACCCCTGTGGGGGCAGGACAGGAAGAAGAGGAGGAGGTAGAGGAGGACATTGGTGCTCAGGAATTATTGAGTGAAATGGGTGGTTTTTCCACTCAGCGGACAGGAGTGGAGGAGCAGGAGCATCTGGTAGAGGAGGAGGAAGAGGAGACAGAGGACCCAGACGCACCGTGGCAGTATGCTGTGGAGATGGAGGCAGGGAGTCCCTCGCATTCCTTGGCACAAATGGCCCATAGCATGCTCGCTTGCTTGCGTAGCGACAGCCGAATAATAACCATCAGACAGAGGGATGACTTTTGGCTGTCCACCTTGTTGGACCCTCGCTACCGTTCAAAAATGGTGGCCTTTTTCACACCTGCTGAGAGGGAGGCCAAAATAACGTTCTATAAAAACCACCTATGTAGTCAGGTGGTCTCTGCCTGTCTGCGCCAACGTCCATCCTCAGACACTGTGGGCCCTGTGCGCTCGCGTTCCGCTGCCATGGCAGCAGGGGAGGGGTGGGGTGGTAGGAGCAGTGGCAGCTCCACCAGCAGCGGCTGCCTCAGTCTGCAGTCGATGATGAGTAGCTTTCTTCACCAGCGCAGTGAGGAAACTACTAACCAGCCGCAGCAGCAGCAGCAGCAGCAGCAGCAGCAGCATCAGGTGGACCTGGAGCAGGACCTCAAACAACAGGCTTAGGCCTACTTGGACAGCACCCTGCCAACCGAGGTAGACAATCCCCTTTGATTACTGGGCAACGAAACTTGACCTTTGGCCCCAACTAGCTGAATTTGCCCTTGAAAGGCTGTCATGCCCGGCCAGTAGCGTGGCATCGGAGCGCGTGTTTAGTGCGGCAGGAGGTATTGCAACTCCGCGGAGGACACGACTGTCCACCCAAAGTGTGGAGAGACTCACGTTTGTGAAAATGAATCAGGCGTGGATTAGTCTGGATTTCAAACCACCAGTTCCTGACACAACTGACTAAATCCGCCATGAATCATGCCCCAAACATGTGCCACTTTCAGGTCTCCTCACACTGCTGGTGTGTTCCATTTTTTGTCATAGGGTGCTGGCAGATTACGGGCCTCCCATAGCTGCTGCCAGGCCCCTAATCTGCCATGGGCCCCTATACCACCTCCTCATGCTGCTGCCAAGTCCAGAGTCTCTCATGGGTCCCTGTACGGCCTCCCATTGCTGCTGTCTCCATCGCCACACTCTGCCATGTGCCACTTTCAGGTCTCCTCACACTGCTGGTGTGTTGAATTTTTTGACATAGGGTGCTGGCAGATTACGGGCCTCCTATAGCTGCTGCCAGGCCCCTAATCTGCCATGGGCCCCTATATACCGCCTCCTCATGCTGCTGCCAAGTCCAGAGTCTGTCATGGGTCCCTGTACGGCCTCCCATTGCTGCTGTCTCCATCGCCACACTCTGCCATGTGCCACTTTCAGGTCTCCTCACACTGCTGGTGTGTTGAATTTTTTGACATAGGGTGCTGGCAGATTACGGGCCTCCTATAGCTGCTGCCAGGCCCCTAATCTGCCATAGGCCCCTATATACCGCCTCCTCATGCTGCTGCCAGGTCCAGAGTCTCTCATGGGTCCCTGTACGGCCTCCCATTGCTGCTGTCTCCATCTCCACACTCTGCCATGTGCCACTTTCAGGTCTCCTCACACACTGCTGGTGTGTTCAATTTTTTGACATAGGGTGCTGGCAGATTACGGGCCTCCCATAGCTGCTGCCAGGCCCCTAATCTGCCATGGGCCCCTATATACCGCCTCCTCATGCTGCTGCCAAGTCCAGAGTCTGTCATGGGTCCTTGTACGGCCTCCCATTGCTGCTGTCTCCATCGCCACACTATGCCATGTGCCACTTTCAGGTCTCCTCACACTGCTGGTGTGTTGAATTTTTTGACATAGGGTGCTGGCAGATTACGGGCCTCCTATAGCTGCTGCCAGGCCCCTAATCTGCCATAGGCCCCTATATACCGCCTCCTCATGCTGCTGCCAGGTCCAGAGTCTGTCATGGGTCCCTGTACGGCCTCCCATTGCTGCTGTCTCCATCGCCACACTCTGCCATGTGCCACTTTCAGGTCTCCTCACACTGCTGGTGTGTTGAATTTTTTGACATAGGGTGCTGGCAGATTACGGGCCTCCTATAGCTGCTGCCATAGGCCCCTATATACCGCCTCCTCATGCTGCTGCCAGGTCCAGAGTCTCTCATGGGTCCCTGTACGACCTCCCATTGCTGCTGTCTCCATCGCCACACTCTGCCATGTGCCACTTTCAGGACTCCTCACACTGCTGGTGTGTTGAATTTTTTGACATAGGGTGCTGGCAGATTACGGGCCTCCTATAGCTGCTGCCAGGCCCCTAATCTGCCATGGGCCCCTATATACCGCCTCCTCATGCTGCTGCCAAGTCCAGAGTCTGTCATGGGTCCCTGTACGGCCTCCCATTGCTGCTGTCTCCATCGCCACACTCTGCCATGTGCCACTTTCAGGTCTCCTCACACTGCTGGTGTGTTTAATTTTTTGACATAGGGTGCTGGCAGATTACGGGCCTCCTATAGCTGCTGCCAGGCCCCTAATCTGCCATGGGCCCCTATATACCGCCTCCTCATGCTGCTGCCAGGTCCAGAGTCTCTCATGGGTCCCTGTACGGCCTCCCATTGCTGCTGTCTCCATCGCCACACTCTGCCATGTGCCACTTTCAGGTCTCCTCACACACTGCTGGTGTGTTCAATTTTTTGACATAGGGTGCTGGCAGATTACGGGCCTCCCATAGCTGCTGCCAGGCCCCTAATCTGCCATGGGCCCCTATATACCGCCTCCTCATGCTGCTGCCAAGTCCAGAGTCTGTCATGGGTCCCTGTACAGCCTCCCATTGCTGCTGTCTCCATCGCCACACTCTGCCATGTGCCACTTTCAGGTCTCCTCACACTGCTGGTGTGTTGAATTTTTTGACATAGGGTGCTGGCAGATTACGGGCCTCCTATAGCTGCTGCCAGGCCCCTAATCTGCCATGGGCCCCTATATACCGCCTCCTCATGCTGCTGCCAAGTCCAGAGTCTGTCATGGGTCCCTGTACGGCCTCCCATTGCTGCTGTCTCCATCGCCACACTCTGCCATGTGCCACTTTCAGGTCTCCTCACACTGCTGGTGTGTTGAATTTTTTGACATAGGGTGCTGGCAGATTACGGGCCTCCTATAGCTGCTGCCAGGCCCCTAATCTGCCATAGGCCCCTATATACCGCCTCCTCATGCTGCTGCCAGGTCCAGAGTCTCTCATGGGTCCCTGTACGGCCTCCCATTGCTGCTGTCTCCATCGCCACACTCTGCCATTTGCCACTTTCAGGTCTCCTCACACACTGCTGGTGTGTTCAATTTTTTGACATAGGGTGCTGGCAGATTACGGGCCTCCCATAGCTGCTGCCAGGCCCCTAATCTGCCATGGGCCCCTATATACCGCCTCCTCATGCTGCTGCCAAGTCCAGAGTCTGTCATGGGTCCCTGTACGGCCTCCCATTGCTGCTGTCTCCATCGCCACACTCTGCCATGTGCCACTTTCAGGTCTCCTCACACACTGCTGGTGTGTTCAATTTTTTGACATAGGGTGCTGGCAGATTACGGGCCTCCCATAGCTGCTGCCAGGCCCCTAATCTGCCATGGGCCCCTATATACCGCCTCCTCATGCTGCTCCCAAGTCCAGAGTCTGTCATGGGTCCCTGTACGGCCTCCCATTGCTGCTGTCTCCATCGCCACACTCTGCCATGTGCCACTTTCAGGTCTCCTCACACTGCTGGTGTGTTGAATTTTTTGACATAGGGTGCTGGCAGATTACGGGCCTCCTATAGCTGCTGCCAGGCCCCTAATCTGCCATGGGCCCCTATATACCGCCTCCTCATGCTGCTGCCAAGTCCAGAGTCTGTCATGGGTCCCTGTACGGCCTCCCATTGCTGCTGTCTCCATCGCCACACTCTGCCATGTGCCACTTTCAGGTCTCCTCACACTGCTGGTGTGTTGAATTTTTTGACATAGGGTGCTGGCAGATTACGGGCCTCCTATAGCTGCTGCCATAGGCCCCTATATACCGCCTCCTCATGCTGCTGCCAGGTCCAGAGTCTGTCATGGGTCCCTGTACGGCCTCCCATTGCTGCTGTCTCCATCACCACACTCTGCCATGTGCCACTTTCAGGTCTCCTCACACTGCTGGTGTGTTTAATTTTTTGACATAGGGTGCTGGCAGATTACAGGCCTCCCATAGCTGCTGCCAGGCCCCTAATCTGCCATGGGCCCCTATATACCGCCTCCTCATGCTGCTGCCAGGTCCAGAGTCTCTCATGGGTCCCTGTACGGCCTCCCATTGCTGCTGTCTCCATCGCCACACTCTGCCATGTGCCACTTTCAGGTCTCCTCACACACTGCTGGTGTGTTCAATTTTTTGACATAGGGTGCTGGCAGATTACGGGCCTCCCATAGCTGCTGCCAGGCCCCTAATCTGCCATGGGCCCCTATATACCACCTCCTCATGCTGCTGCCAAGTCCAGAGTCTGTCATGGGTCCCTGTACGGCCTCCCATTGCTGCTGTCTCCATCGCCACACTCTGCCATGTGCCACTTTCAGGTCTCCTCACACTGCTGGTGTGTTGAATTTTTTGACATAGGGTGCTGGCAGATTACGGGCCTCCTATAGCTGCTGCCAGGCCCCTAATCTGCCATGGGCCCCTATATACCGCCTCCTCATGCTGCTGCCAAGTCCAGAGTCTGTCATGGGTCCCTGTACGGCCTCCCATTGCTGCTGTCTCCATCGCCACACTCTGCCATGTGCCACTTTCAGGTCTCCTCACACACTGCTGGTGTGTTCAATTTTTTGACATAGGGTGCTGGCAGATTACGGGCCTCCCATAGCTGCTGCCAGGCCCCTAATCTACCATGGGCCCCTATATACCGCCTCCTCATGCTGCTGCCAAGTCCAGAGTCTGTCATGGGTCCCTGTACGGCCTCCCATTGCTGCTGTCTCCATCGCCACATTCTGCCATGTGCCACTTTCAGGTCTCCTCACACTGCTGGTGTGTTGAATTTTTTGACATAGGGTGCTGGCAGATTACGGGCCTCCTATAGCTGCTGCCAGGCCCCTAATCTGCCATGGGCCCCTATATACCGCCTCCTCATGCTGCTGCCAAGTCCAGAGTCTGTCATGGGTCCCTGTTCGGCCTCCCATTGCTGCTGTCTCCATCGCCACACTCTGCCATGTGCCACTTTCAGGTCTCCTCACACTGCTGGTGTGTTGAATTTTTTGACATAGGGTGCTGGCAGATTACGGGCCTCCTATAGCTTCTGCCAGGCCCCTAATCTGCCATAGGCCCCTATATACCGCCTCCTCATGCTGCTGCCAAGTCCAGAGTCTGTCATGGGTCCCTGTTTGGTCTCCCATTGCTGCTGTCTCCATCGCCACACTCTGCCATGTGCCACTTTCAGGTCTCCTCACACACTGCTGGTGTGTTCAATTTTTTGACATAGGGTGCTGGCAGATTACGGGCCTCCCATAGCTGCTGCCAGGCCCCTAATCTGCCATGGGCCCCTATATACCGCCTCCTCATGCTGCTGCCAAGTCCAGAGTCTGTCATGGGTCCCTGTACGGCCTCCCATTGCTGCTGTCTCCATCGCCACACTCTGCCATGTGCCACTTTCAGGTCTCCTCACACACTGCTGGTGTGTTCAATTTTTTGACATAGGGTGCTGGCAGCTTACGGGCCTCCCATAGCTGCTGCCAGGCCCCTAATCTACCATGGGCCCCTATATACCGCCTCCTCATGCTGCTTCCAAGTCCAGAGTCTGTCATGGGTCCCTGTACGGCCTCCCATTGCTGCTGTCTCCATCGCCACACTCTGCCATGTGCCACTTTCAGGTCTCCTCACACACTGCTGGTGTGTTCAATTTTTTGACATAGGGTGCTGGCAGATTACGGGCCTCCCATAGCTGCTGCCAGGCCCCTAATCTACCATGGGCCCCTATATACCGCCTCCTCATGCTGCTGCCAAGTCCAGAGTCTGTCATGGGTCCCTGTACGGCCTCCCATTGCTGCTGTCTCCATCGCCACACTCTGCCATGTGCCACTTTCAGGTCTCCTCACACTGCTGGTGTGTTGAATTTTTTGACATAGGGTGCTGGCAGATTACGGGCCTCCTATAGCTGCTGCCAGGCCCCTAATCTGCCATGGGCCCCTATATACCGCCTCCTCATGCTGCTGCCAGGTCCAGAGTCTCTCATGGGTCCCTGTACGGCCTCCCATTGCTGCTGTCTCCATCGCCACACTCTGCCATGTGCCACTTTCAGGTCTCCTCACACACTGCTGGTGTGTTCATTTTTTTGACATAGGGTGCTGGCAGATTACGGGCCTCCCAAATTGCTGCCAGGCCCCTAATCTGCCATGGGCCCCTATATACCGCCTCCTCATGCTGCTGCCAAGTCCAGAGTCTGTCATGGGTCCCTTTACGGCCTCCCATTGCTGCTGTCTCCATCGCCACACTCTGCCATGTGCCACTTTCAGGTCTCCTCACACACTGCTGGTGTGTTGAATTTTTTGACATAGGGTGCTGGCAGATTACGGGCCTCCCATAGCTGCTGCCAGGCCCCTAATCTGCCATGGGCCCCTATATACCGCCTTCTCATGCTGCTGCCAAGTCTAGAGTCTGTCATGAGTCCCTGTACGGCCTCCCATTGCTGCTGTCTCCATCGCCACACTCTGCCATGTACCACTTTCAGGTCTCCTCACACTGCTGGTGTGTTGAATTTTTTGACATAGGGTGCTGGCAGATTACGGGCCTCCTATAGCTGCTGCCAGGCCCCTAATCTGCCATGGGCCCCTATATACCGCCACCTCTTGCTGCTGCCAGGTCCAGAGTCTCTTATGGGTCCCTGTACGGCCTCCCATTGCTGCTGTCTCCATCGCCACACTCTGCCATGTGCCACTTTCAGGTCTCCTCACACACTGCTGGTGTGTTCAATTTTTTGACATAGGGTGCTGGCAGATTACGGGCCTCCCATAGCTGCTGCCAGGCCCCTAATCTACCATGGGCCCCTATATACCGCCTCCTCATGCTGCTGCCAAGTCCAGAGTCTGTCATGGGTCCCTGTACGGCCTCCCATTGCTGCTGTCTCCATCGCCACATTCTGCCATGTGCCACTTTCAGGTCTCCTCACACTGCTGGTGTGTTGAATTTTTTGACATAGGGTGCTGGCAGATTACGGGCCTCCTATAGCTGCTGCCAGGCCCCTAATCTGCCATGGGCCCCTATATACCGCCTCCTCATGCTGCTGCCAAGTCCAGAGTCTGTCATGGGTCCCTGTTCGGCCTCCCATTGCTGCTGTCTCCATCGCCACACTCTGCCATGTGCCACTTTCAGGTCTCCTCACACTGCTGGTGTGTTGAATTTTTTGACATAGGGTGCTGGCAGATTACGGGCCTCCTATAGCTGCTGCCAGGCCCCTAATCTGCCATAGGCCCCTATATACCGCCTCCTCATGCTGCTGCCAAGTCCAGAGTCTGTCATGGGTCCCTGTTTGGTCTCCCATTGCTGCTGTCTCCATCGCCACACTCTGCCATGTGCCACTTTCAGGTCTCCTCACACACTGTTGGTGTGTTCAATTTTTTGACATAGGGTGCTGGCAGATTACGGGCCTCCCATAGCTGCTGCCAGGCCCCTAATCTGCCATGGGCCCCTATATACCGCCTCCTCATGCTGCTGCCAAGTCCAGAGTCTGTCATGGTTCCCTGTACGGCCTCCCATTGCTGCTGTCTCCATCGCCACACTCTGCCATGTGCCACTTTCAGGTCTCCTCACACACTGCTGGTGTGTTCAATTTTTTGACATAGGGTGCTGGCAGATTACGGGCCTCCCATAGCTGCTGCCAGGCCCCTAATCTACCATGGGCCCCTATATACCGCCTCCTCATGCTGCTTCCAAGTCCAGAGTCTGTCATGGGTCCCTGTACGGCCTCCCATTGCTGCTGTCTCCATCGCCACACTCTGCCATGTGCCACTTTCAGGTCTCCTCACACACTGCTGGTGTGTTCAATTTTTTGACATAGGGTGCTGGCAGATTACGGGCCTCCCATAGCTGCTGCCAGGCCCCTAATCTACCATGGGCCCCTATATACCGCCTCCTCATGCTGCTGCCAAGTCCAGAGTCTGTCATGGGTCCCTGTACGGCCTCCCATTGCTGCTGTCTCCATCGCCACACTCTGCCATGTGCCACTTTCAGGTCTCCTCACACTGCTGGTGTGTTGAATTTTTTGACATAGGGTGCTGGCAGATTACGGGCCTCCTATAGCTGCTGCCAGGCCCCTAATCTGCCATGGGCCCCTATATACCGCCTCCTCATGCTGCTGCCAGGTCCAGAGTCTCTCATGGGTCCCTGTACGGCCTCCCATTGCTGCTGTCTCCATCGCCACACTCTGCCATGTGCCACTTTCAGGTCTCCTCACACACTGCTGGTGTGTTCAATTTTTTGACATAGGGTGCTGGCAGATTACGGGCCTCCCATAGCTGCTGCCAGGCCCCTAATCTGCCATGGGCCCCTATATACCGCCTCCTCATGCTGCTGCCAAGTCCAGAGTCTGTCATGGGTCCCTTTACGGCCTCCCATTGCTGCTGTCTCCATCGCCACACTCTGCCATGTGCCACTTTCAGGTCTCCTCACACACTGCTGGTGTGTTGAATTTTTTGACATAGGGTGCTGGCAGATTACGGGCCTCCCATAGCTGCTGCCAGGCCCCTAATCTGCCATGGGCCCCTATATACCGCCTTCTCATGCTGCTGACAAGTCCAGAGTCTGTCATGGGTCCCTGTACGGCCTCCCATTGCTGCTGTCTCCATCGCCACACTCTGCCATGTACCACTTTCAGGTCTCCTCACACTGCTGGTGTGTTGAATTTTTTGACATAGGGTGCTGGCAGATTACGGGCCTCCTATAGCTGCTGCCAGGCCCCTAATCTGCCATGGGCCCCTATATACCGCCACCTCTTGCTGCTGCCAGGTCCAGAGTCTCTCATGGGTCCCTGTACGGCCTCCCATTGCTGCTGTCTCCATCGCCACACTCTGCCATGTGCCACTTTCAGGTCTCCTCACACACTGCTGGTGTGTTCAATTTTTTGACATAGGGTGCTGGCAGATTACGGGCCTCCTATAGCTGCTGCCAGGCCCCTAATCTGCCATGGGCCCCTATATACCGCCTCCTCATGCTGCTGCCAAGTCCAGAGTCTGTCATGGGTCCCTGTACGGCCTCCCATTGCTGCTGTCTCCATCGCCACACTCTGCCATGTGCCACTTTCAGGTCTCCTCACACTGCTGGTGTGTTGAATTTTTTGACATAGGGTGCTGGCAGATTACGGGCCTCCTATAGCTGCTGCCAGGCCCCTAATCTGCCATGGGCCCCTATATACCGCCTCCTCATGCTGCTGCCAGGTCCAGAGTCTCTCATGGGTCCCTGTACGGCCTCCCATTGCTGCTGTCTCCATCGCCACACTCTGCCATGTGCCACTTTCAGGTCTCCTCACACACTGCTGGTGTGTTGAATTTTTTGACATAGGGTGCTGGCAGATTACGGGCCTCCCATAGCTGCTGCCAGGCCCCTAATCTGCCATAGGCCTCTATATACCGCCTCCTCATGCTGCTGCCAAGTCCAGAGTCTGTCATGGGTCCCTGTACGGCCTCCCATTGCTGCTGTCTCCATCGCCACACTCTGCCATGTGCCACTTTCAGGTCTCCTCACACACTGCTGGTGTGTTGAAATTTTTGACATAGGGTGCTGGCAGATTACGGGCCTCCTATAGCTGCTGCCAGGCCCCTAATCTGCCATGGGCCCCTATATACTGCCTCCTCATGCTGCTGCCAAGTCCAGAGTCTGTCATGGGTCCCTGTACGGCCTCCCATTGCTGCTGTCTCCATCGCCACACTCTGCCATGTGCCACTTTCAGGTCTCCTCACACTGCTGGTGTGTTGAATTTTTTGACATAGGGTGCTGGCAGATTACGGGCCTCCTATAGCTGCTGCCAGGCCCCTAATCTGCCATGGGCCCCTATATACCGCCTCCTCATGCTGCTGCCAGGTCCAGAGTCTCTCATGGGTCCCTGTACGGCCTCCCATTGCTGCTGTCTCCATCGCCACACTCTGCCATGTGCCACTTTCAGGTCTCCTCACACACTGCTGGTGTGTTCAATTTTTTGACATAGGGTGCTGGCAGATTACGGGCCTCCCATAGCTGCTGCCAGGCCCCTAATCTGCCATGGGCCCCTATATACCGCCTCCTCATGCTGCTGCCAAGTCCAGAGTCTGTCATGGGTCCCTGTACGGCCTCCCATTGCTGCTGTCTCCATCGCCACACTCTGCCATGTGCCACTTTCAGGTCTCCTCACACTGCTGGTGTGTTGAATTTTTTGACATAGGGTGCTGGCAGATTACGGGCCTCCTATAGCTGCTGCCAGGCCCCTAATCTGCCATAGGCCCCTATATACCGCCTCCTCATGCTGCTGCCAGGTCCAGAGTCTCTCATGGGTCCCTGTACGACCTCCCATTGCTGCTGTCTCCATCGCCACACTCTGCCATGTGCCACTTTCAGGTCTCCTCACGCACTGCTGGTGTGTTGAATTTTTTGACATAGGGTGCTGGCAGATTACGGGCCTCCCATAGCTGCTGCCAGGCCCCTAATCTGCCATAGGCCTCTATATACCGCCTCCTCATGCTGCTGCCAAGTCCAGAGTCTCTCATGGGTCCCTGTACGGCCTCCCATTGCTGCTGTCTCCATCGCCACACTCTGCCATGTGCCACTTTCAGGTCTCCTCACACACTGCTGGTGTGTTCAATTTTTTGACATAGGGTGCTGGCAGATTACGGGCCTCCCATAGCTGCTGCCAGGCCCCTAATCTGCCATGGGCCCCTATATACCGCCTCCTCATGCTGCTGCCAAGTCCAGAGTCTGTCATGGGTCCCTGTACGGCCTCCCATTGCTGCTGTCTCCATCGCCACACTCTGCCATGTGCCACTTTCAGGTCTCCTCACACTGCTGGTGTGTTGAATTTTTTGACATAGGGTGCTGGCAGATTACGGGCCTCCTATAGCTGCTGCCAGGCCCCTAATCTGCCATGGGCCCCTATATACCGCCTCCTCATGCTGCTGCCAGGTCCAGAGTCTCTCATGGGTCCCTGTACGGCCTCCCATTGCTGCTGTCTCCATCGCCACACTCTGCCATGTGCCACTTTCAGGTCTCCTCACACACTGCTGGTGTGTTCAATTTTTTGACATAGGGTGCTGGCAGATTACGGGCCTCCCATAGCTGCTGCCAGGCCCCTAATCTGCCATGGGCCCCTATATACCGCCTCCTCATGCTGCTGCCAAGTCCAGAGTCTGTCATGGGTCCCTGTACGGCCTCCCATTGCTGCTGTCTCCATCGCCACACTCTGCCATGTGCCACTTTCAGGTCTCCTCACACTGCTGGTGTGTTGAATTTTTTGACATAGGGTGCTGGCAGATTACGGGCCTCCTATAGCTGCTGCCAGGCCCCTAATCTGCCATAGGCCCCTATATACCGCCTCCTCATGCTGCTGCCAGGTCCAGAGTCTCTCATGGGTCCCTGTACGACCTCCCATTGCTGCTGTCTCCATCGCCACACTCTGCCATGTGCCACTTTCAGGTCTCCTCACACACTGCTGGTGTGTTGAATTTTTTGACATAGGGTGCTGGCAGATTACGGGCCTCCCATAGCTGCTGCCAGGCCCCTAATCTGCCATAGGCCTCTATATACCGCCTCCTCATGCTGCTGCCAAGTCCAGAGTCTGTCATGGGTCCCTGTACGGCCTCCCATTGCTGCTGTCTCCATCGCCACACTCTGCCATGTGCCACTTTCAGGTCTCCTCACACACTGCTGGTGTGTTGAAATTTTTGACATAGGGTGCTGGCAGATTACGGGCCTCCTATAGCTGCTGCCAGGCCCCTAATCTGCCATGGGCCCCTATATACCGCCTCCTCATGCTGCTGCCAAGTCCAGAGTCTGTCATGGGTCCCTGTACGGCCTCCCATTGCTGCTGTCTCCATCGCCACACTCTGCCATGTGCCACTTTCAGGTCTCCTCACACTGCTGGTGTGTTGAATTTTTTGACATAGGGTGCTGGCAGATTACGGGCCTCCTATAGCTTCTGCCAGGCCCCTAATCTGCCATGGGCCCCTATATACCGCCTCCTCATGCTGCTGCCAGGTCCAGAGTCTCTCATGGGTCCCTGTACGGCCTCCCATTGCTGCTGTCTCCATCGCCACACTCTGACATGTGCCACTTTCAGGTCTCCTCACACACTGCTGGTGTGTTCAATTTTTTGACATAGGGTGCTGGCAGATTACGGGCCTCCCATAGCTGCTGCCAGGCCCCTAATCTACCATGGGCCCCTATATACCGCCTCCTCATGCTGCTGCCAAGTCCAGAGTCTGTCATGGGTCCCTGTACGGCCTCCCATTGCTGCTGTCTCCATCGCCACACTCTGCCATGTGCCACTTTCAGGTCTCCTCACACACTGCTGGTGTGTTCAATTTTTTGACATAGGGTGCTGGCAGATTACGGGCCTCCCATAGCTGCTGCCAGGCCCCTAATCTTCCATGGGCCCCTATATACCGCCTCCTCATGCTGCTGCCAAGTCCAGAGTCTGTCATGGGTCCCTGTACGGCCTCCCATTGCTGCTGTCTCCATCGCCACACTCTGCCATGTGCCACTTTCAGGTCTCCTCACACTGCTGGTGTGTTGAATTTTTTGACATAGGGTGCTGGCAGATTACGGGCCTCCCATAGCTGCTGCCAGGCCCCTAATCTGCCATGGGCCCCTATATACCGCCTCCTCATGCTGCTGCCAAGTCCAGAGTCTGTCATGGGTCCCTTTACGGCCTCCCATTGCTGCTGTCTCCATCGCCACACTCTGCCATGTGCCACTTTCAGGTCTCCTCACACACTGCTGGTGTGTTGAATTTTTTGACATAGGGTGCTGGCAGATTACGGGCCTCCTATAGCTGCTGCCAGGCCCCTAATCTGCCATGGGCCCCTATATACCGCCTCCTCTTGCTGCTGCCAGGTCCAGAGTCTCTCATGGGTCCCTGTACGGCCTCCCATTGCTGCTGTCTCCATCGCCACACTCTGCCATGTGCCACTTTCAGGTCTCCTCACACACTGCTGGTGTGTTCAATTTTTTGACATAGGGTGCTGGCATATTACGGGCCTCCTATAGCTGCTGCCAGGCCCCTAATCTGCCATGGGCCCCTATATACCGCCTCCTCATGCTGCTGCCAAGTCCAGAGTCTGTCATGGGTCCCTGTACGGCCTCCCATTGCTGCTGTCTCCATCGCCACACTCTGCCATGTGCCACTTTCAGGTCTCCTCACACTGCTGGTGTGTTGAATTTTTTGACATAGGGTGCTGGCAGATTACGGGCCTCCTATAGCTGCTGCCAGGCCCCTAATCTGCCATGGGCCCCTATATACCGCCTCCTCATGCTGCTGCCAGGTCCAGAGTCTCTCATGGGTCCCTGTACGGCCTCCCATTGCTGCTGTCTCCATCGCCACACTCTGCCATGTGCCACTTTCAGGTCTCCTCACACTGCTGGTGTGTTGAATTTTTTGACATAGGGTGCTGGCAGATTATGGGCCTCCTATAGCTGCTGCCAGGCCCCTAATCTGCCATAGGCCCCTATATACCGCCTCCTCATGCTGCTGCCAGGTCCAGAGTCTCTCATGGGTCCCTGTACGGCCTCCCATTGCTGCTGTCTCCATCGCCACACTCTGCCATGTGCCACTTTCAGGTCTCCTCACACACTGCTGGTGTGTTCAATTTTTTGACATAGGGTGCTGGCAGATTACGGGCCTCCCATAGCTGCTGCCAGGCCCCTAATCTGCCATGGGCCCCTATATACCGCCTCCTCATGCTGCTGCCAAGTCCAGAGTCTGTCATGGGTCCCTGTACGGCCTCCCATTGCTGCTGTCTCCATCGCCACACTCTGCCATGTGCCACTTTCAGGTCTCCTCACACTGCTGGTGTGTTGAATTTTTTGACATAGGGTGCTGGCAGATTACGGGCCTCCTATAGCTGCTGCCAGGCCCCTAATCTGCCATAGGCCCCTATATACCGCCTCCTCATGCTGCTGCCAGGTCCAGAGTCTCTCATGGGTCCCTGTACGACCTCCCATTGCTGCTGTCTCCATCGCCACACTCTGCCATGTGCCACTTTCAGGTCTCCTCACACACTGCTGGTGTGTTGAATTTTTTGACATAGGGTGCTGGCAGATTACGGGCCTCCCATAGCTGCTGCCAGGCCCCTAATCTGCCATAGGCCTCTATATACCGCCTCCTCATGCTGCTGCCAAGTCCAGAGTCTGTCATGGGTCCCTGTACGGCCTCCCATTGCTGCTGTCTCCATCGCCACACTCTGCCATGTGCCACTTTCAGGTCTCCTCACACACTGCTGGTGTGTTGAAATTTTTGACATAGGGTGCTGGCAGATTACGGGCCTCCTATAGCTGCTGCCAGGCCCCTAATCTGCCATGGGCCCCTATATACCGCCTCCTCATGCTGCTGCCAAGTCCAGAGTCTGTCATGGGTCCCTGTACGGCCTCCCATTGCTGCTGTCTCCATCGCCACACTCTGCCATGTGCCACTTTCAGGTCTCCTCACACTGCTGGTGTGTTGAATTTTTTGACATAGGGTGCTGGCAGATTACGGGCCTCCTATAGCTGCTGCCAGGCCCCTAATCTGCCATGGGCCCCTATATACCGCCTCCTCATGCTGCTGCCAGGTCCAGAGTCTCTCATGGGTCCCTGTACGGCCTCCCATTGCTGCTGTCTCCATCGCCACACTCTGCCATGTGCCACTTTCAGGTCTCCTCACACACTGCTGGTGTGTTCAATTTTTTGACATAGGGTGCTGGCAGATTACGGGCCTCCCATAGCTGCTGCCAGGCCCCTAATCTGCCATGGGCCCCTATATACCGCCTCCTCATGCTGCTGCCAAGTCCAGAGTCTGTCATGGGTCCCTGTACGGCCTCCCATTGCTGCTGTCTCCATCGCCACACTCTGCCATGTGCCACTTTCAGGTCTCCTCACACTGCTGGTGTGTTGAATTTTTTGACATAGGGTGCTGGCAGATTACGGGCCTCCTATAGCTGCTGCCAGGCCCCTAATCTGCCATAGGCCCCTATATACCGCCTCCTCATGCTGCTGCCAGGTCCAGAGTCTCTCATGGGTCCCTGTACGACCTCCCATTGCTGCTGTCTCCATCGCCACACTCTGCCATGTGCCACTTTCAGGTCTCCTCACGCACTGCTGGTGTGTTGAATTTTTTGACATAGGGTGCTGGCAGATTACGGGCCTCCCATAGCTGCTGCCAGGCCCCTAATCTGCCATAGGCCTCTATATACCGCCTCCTCATGCTGCTGCCAAGTCCAGAGTCTCTCATGGGTCCCTGTACGGCCTCCCATTGCTGCTGTCTCCATCGCCACACTCTGCCATGTGCCACTTTCAGGTCTCCTCACACACTGCTGGTGTGTTCAATTTTTTGACATAGGGTGCTGGCAGATTACGGGCCTCCCATAGCTGCTGCCAGGCCCCTAATCTGCCATGGGCCCCTATATACCGCCTCCTCATGCTGCTGCCAAGTCCAGAGTCTGTCATGGGTCCCTGTACGGCCTCCCATTGCTGCTGTCTCCATCGCCACACTCTGCCATGTGCCACTTTCAGGTCTCCTCACACTGCTGGTGTGTTGAATTTTTTGACATAGGGTGCTGGCAGATTACGGGCCTCCTATAGCTGCTGCCAGGCCCCTAATCTGCCATAGGCCCCTATATACCGCCTCCTCATGCTGCTGCCAGGTCCAGAGTCTCTCATGGGTCCCTGTACGACCTCCCATTGCTGCTGTCTCCATCGCCACACTCTGCCATGTGCCACTTTCAGGTCTCCTCACACACTGCTGGTGTGTTGAATTTTTTGACATAGGGTGCTGGCAGATTACGGGCCTCCTATAGCTGCTGCCAGGCCCCTAATCTGCCATAGGCCTCTATATACCGCCTCCTCATGCTGCTGCCAAGTCCAGAGTCTGTCATGGGTCCCTGTACGGCCTCCCATTGCTGCTGTCTCCATCGCCACACTCTGCCATGTGCCACTTTCAGGTCTCCTCACACACTGCTGGTGTGTTGAAATTTTTGACATAGGGTGCTGGCAGATTACGGGCCTCCTATAGCTGCTGCCAGGCCCCTAATCTGCCATGGGCCCCTATATACCGCCTCCTCATGCTGCTGCCAAGTCCAGAGTCTGTCATGGGTCCCTGTACGGCCTCCCATTGCTGCTGTCTCCATCGCCACACTCTGCCATGTGCCACTTTCAGGTCTCCTCACACTGCTGGTGTGTTGAATTTTTTGACATAGGGTGCTGGCAGATTACGGGCCTCCTATAGCTGCTGCCAGGCCCCTAATCTGCCATGGGCCCCTATATACCGCCTCCTCATGCTGCTGCCAGGTCCAGAGTCTCTCATGGGTCCCTGTACGGCCTCCCATTGCTGCTGTCTCCATCGCCACACTCTGCCATGTGCCACTTTCAGGTCTCCTCACACACTGCTGGTGTGTTCAATTTTTTGACATAGGGTGCTGGCAGATTACGGGCCTCCCATAGCTGCTGCCAGGCCCCTAATCTGCCATGGGCCCCTATATACCGCCTCCTCATGCTGCTGCCAAGTCCAGAGTCTGTCATGGGTCCCTGTACGGCCTCCCATTGCTGCTGTCTCCATCGCCACACTCTGCCATGTGCCACTTTCAGGTCTCCTCACACTGCTGGTGTGTTGAATTTTTTGACATAGGGTGCTGGCAGATTACGGGCCTCCTATAGCTGCTGCCAGGCCCCTAATCTGCCATAGGCCCCTATATACCGCCTCCTCATGCTGCTGCCAGGTCCAGAGTCTCTCATGGGTCCCTGTACGACCTCCCATTGCTGCTGTCTCCATCGCCACACTCTGCCATGTGCCACTTTCAGGTCTCCTCACACACTGCTGGTGTGTTGAAATTTTTGACATAGGGTGCTGGCAGATTACGGGCCTCCTATAGCTGCTGCCAGGCCCCTAATCTGCCATGGGCCCCTATACCTACTCCTCATGCTGTGACGTTGCAACAAGGTGGAATTCAACCCTACATATGTTAGACCGCCTTTACGAACAGCAAAAGGCCATCACAGATTTCCTGATGTTAAAAGCGGATAAAGGTACTCCCTGTGTAACTTAGATGTCAGCCATTGGCAGCTCATGCGTGACACCTGCGCTTGCTCAGGCCCTTTGAGGAGGCCACGCTATTCGTGAGTCGGCAGGACTATGGGATGAACGACGTCATTCCTCTGTTGCACGTCCTGGAACAAATGCTGTTAACAATGGCTGGTCAGGGTGCGGTAGACGTGGCGCACAGATCTCAACGCCACATGACCCCTGTGGGGGCAGGACACGAAGAAGAGGAGGAGGTAGAGGAGGACATTGGTGCTCAGGAATTATTGAGTGAAATGGGTGGTTTTTCCACTCAGCGGACAGGAGTGGAGGAGCAGGAGCATCTGGTAGAGGAGGAGGAAGAGGAGACAGAGGACCCAGACGCACCGTGGCAGTATGCTGTGGAGATGGAGGCAGGGAGTCCCTCGCATTCCTTGGCACAAATGGCCCATAGCATGCTCGCTTGCTTGCGTAGCGACAGCCGAATAATAACCATCAGACAGAGGGATGACTTTTGGCTGTCCACCTTGTTGGACCCTCGCTACCGTTCAAAAATGGTGGCCTTTTTCACACCTGCTGAGAGGGAGGCCAAAATAACGTTCTATAAAAACCACCTATGTAGTCAGGTGGTCCATCCTCAGACACTGTGGGCCCTGTGCGCTCGCGTTCCGCTGCCATGGCAGCAGGGGAGGGGTGGGGTGGTAGGAGCAGTGGCAGCTCCACCAGCAGCGGCTGCCTCAGTCTGCAGTCGATGATGAGTAGCTTTCTTCACCAGCGCAGTGAGGAAACTACTAACCAGCCGCAGCAGCAGCAGCAGCAGCAGCAGCAGCAGCATCAGGTGGACCTGGAGCAGGACCTCAAACAACAGGCTTAGGCCTACTTGGACAGCACCCTGCCAACCGAGGTAGACAATCCCCTTTGATTACTGGGCAACGAAACTTGACCTTTGGCCCCAACTAGCTGAATTTGCCCTTGAAAGGCTGTCATGCCCGGCCAGTAGCGTGGCATCGGAGCGCGTGTTTAGTGCGGCAGGAGGTATTGCAACTCCGCGGAGGACACGACTGTCCACCCAAAGTGTGGAGAGACTCACGTTTGTGAAAATGAATCAGGCGTGGATTAGTCTGGATTTCAAACCACCAGTTCCTGACACAACTGACTAAATCCGCCATGAATCATGCCCCAAACATGTGCCACTTTCAGGTCTCCTCACACTGCTGGTGTGTTCCATTTTTTGTCATAGGGTGCTGGCAGATTACGGGCCTCCCATAGCTGCTGCCAGGCCCCTAATCTGCCATGGGCCCCTATACCGCCTCCTCATGCTGCTGCCAAGTCCAGAGTCTCTCATGGGTCCCTGTACGGCCTCCCATTGCTGCTGTCTCCATCGCCACACTCTGCCATGTGCCACTTTCAGGTCTCCTCACACTGCTGGTGTGTTCCATTTTTTGTCATAGGGTGCTGGCAGATTACGGGCCTCCCATTGCTGCTGCCAGGCCCCTAATCTGCCATGGGCCCCTATACCGCCTCCTCATGCTGCTGCCAGGTCCAGAGTCTGTCATGGGTCCCTGTACGGCCTCCCATTGCTGCTGTCTCCATCGCCACACTCTGCCATGTGCCACTTTCAGGTCTCCTCACACTGCTGGTGGGTTCCATTTTTTGTCATAGTGTGCTGGCAGATTACGGGCCTCCCATAGCTGCTGCCAGGCCCCTAATCTGCCATGGGCCCCCGTACCGACTCCTCATGCTGCTGCCAGGCCCGTAATCTGTCATGGGCCCCTGTTGTCGCTTGTTGGCATATTCCGCTCGTTCAGATGCTCCTTCTCCTGCTACTCCTCTTCACGGATTCCGTCAGCAGTCTTTCTTGGAATCCGTTTCCAAGAGACAACAGTTTGCGAGCACGCACCCGACGGTGCAGAAGCTGAACGTCCTCCTGTCCAAGTTGCTGCTGCCAGGCTCGTAATCTGTCATGCGCCCCTGTACCGCCTCCTCATGCTGCTGCCAGGTCCAGAGTGTGTCATGGGCCCCCGTACCGACTCCTCATGCTGCTGCCAGGCCCGTAATCTGTCATGGGCCCCTGTACCGCCTCCCCATGCTGCTGCCAGGTCCAGAGTGTGTCATGGGTCCCTGTACGGCCTCCCATTGCTGCTGCCAGGCCCGTAATCTGCCATGGGCCCCCGTACCGACTCCTCATGCTGCTGCCAGGCCCGTAATCTGTCATGGGCCCCTGTACCGCCTCCTCATGCTGCTGCCAGGTCCAGAGTGTGTCATGGGTCCCTGTACGGCCTCCCATTGCTGCTGTCTCTATCGCCACACTCTGCCATGTGCCACTTTCAGGTCTCCTCACACTGCTGGTGGTTTCCATTTTTGTCATAGGGTGCTGTATGGCCTCCCATTGCTGCTGCCTCCACCGCCACACTGTGGCTGCACACTCTGGTTTTGGCCCCGTGACTGCCCAAATGAGTGAAGTGTGCGGTGATTCTAAGATCGACGGCACTCATCTGCATGTCATACTGACTGACAGTATTATTTCTCTTCCCCAGCAGACTCCAAGGGCATTTAAATTAAAGGTACAGTGTTCTGCACTAATATTAAGTCTCTCTGAAGCTTAGAAACACCCTTTTTTAAGTTAAATTCACAGCGAATATATTCGACTCGAATCGAAATTTTTCCACGAATTCGCCGAATCAGTCGAATCGAATTTTTGAATACTTCGCTCATCTCTAGTAATAATATATATACACCAAGTACAATGATTTTGATATGCACAATCCTGGCCTTCTGTATTGCATTGTCACTCTAAACCTCAGTGTGTGGCTCCAGTGCTAACCTTACTGAGAATCAGGTAACCCCATCAAAGATGCCTCGTGTGTAGTGGCGTGTTGGATAAGATGCATGGTACAGCTCGGGGCAAGGGTGTACTGACGCTGAGTAACGTGGGCTTCTTCAGGATGCTGCGGCCATTATATTGGAGGCTTATATAGAGGCTCATATGCCACTCCCAGATTCCTCCTCTTAAAGCCGCAGCTTGGATGTCATTCATAGCATCAAAGGCCACTGGTGACATGTATATAAAATATTGTTAGCAAGTGAGTGAGTTGTTTTCAGGATTTCTCCTATTAACTATATAACAGGCACCCTTACAGGCATTCGAATACACTCCAACAAAATAGAGACCAATGAATCCAATTACAATAACAATTGCATCTGTTAGTTCTAGGTACCTTAAAAACTAAACACTTAAATCCAAAGAAAGTTATCTATTGAACAAAGGCATAGAGATTCAAATAACCCTTTGTCAGGCTAAAATGGGGCATCAAGGAATACTCAAGTAATTATTGGATAGTGGAAGTAATGGTGGAAGTAAGGGATAATGATGCACTTTAAGGCTTCAGGAAAACATGTAGGCTCAATTCTGTATTGAGCCCTTTTGGTGCTAAGGAGCCCAAGCTAAAGATCCACTCCTCTTTTCGCAGCAAGACCATATCAAAGTCACCTTTGCGATTGGAGAGATTCAATGCATAAATTGCCTTGACGTCAAGTCCCTTAGGCCAGGGGTGAGCAAACTGCGGCCCTCCAGCTGTTGCAAGACTACAAGTTCCATCATGCCTCTGAAAGTCATAGCTGTAACTGTCAGTTTTGTAATGATGCAATGCCTCATGGGAAATGTAGCTCCACAAGAGCTGAATTTTCCCACCCCTGCCTTAGGCAATGAATTATTATATTTGGCAAAGTGTTGCACAATCAGGGTTTTACCATGTTTGTTACTGCCAATGCTTCCAATGTGTTCATCGATACAGACCCTCAGTTGGTGTTTGGTTTTACCAATATAAATCTTATTTTTTTTGTATTTAACTTTGGAAGGAGCTTTGGAGGAAAAGAAGTGACGTATCTGTAGATAAACATAGTATTGGATGATTGGCATACGAGTGGCTTTTTGAATCTCTGCAAAGGATTTAAACTTAGAGTGGCTGGATGGATCAAATGTCACAACTAAAATAAACTGGCCTCCATCCAGGGGAGCATCTGGGACAAGGCCAGGATATCTGAGAGACAGGAGTTAAATATGACATTGGTCAAGGGGGAACACCGAGAAGAGAGGGCAAATTTAATCCTACACAACTTCCAGATAGATAAAGTGAACTGCATGGGTCCAAGCAGGCTATGTTTGTGGGAAGAGACTTCGATGTAGGTCATGGACCAGAGGAGGGAACAAGGGTGTATTGGGAGTAATTGTAGCCATTCAATCTCAGCCCATTTATTAGGGGGGGCGCTGTGAGGACCATTAGACAAGAGCTCGAAAGTGAGTGGCTAGATAGTATGACACAATGTCCGGGGTCCCCAGACTTCCCCTGGATCGAGGGGAGAGGAGGACCATATGGGAAACCAGGTGGGGTTTGTTATTCCAGATGAAGCAGAAGAAGGACTTCTGGAGGGAGCATAATTTAGACATGGGTATAGAAACAGGAAGCATCTCAAATAGATACAAGAGTTTAGGCAAAATGGTCATTTTTAGTACATTAATCCAGCCAAGAAAAGATATGGAAGATTATCCCAGGATTTTAAGGATTGAGAAATTGCATGAAACAGAGGGGAGAAATTAGCTTCATAAAGGGGATGATATGAGGAAGTAAGGTTGGTACCTAGATATTTCAGGGCATAGGCCCACCACCAGTATGGATAATTTGACTGAAGTGAAAATAAAGTTGTAGAGGGAATATGGAGTGGTAATGTTTCAGTTTTAGACGTGTTAACCTTATATCCCGATAGAGCACTAAAGAGCTGTAAAGTACAATGCAAAACAAGTAAAGTAGTGTGGGGTTCCGTCAATGTTAGCAAAATGTCGTCAGTGAACAGGGACAGTTTGAAGTCACTGTTATGGATGCATATCCTGTGGATATCTGGGTTGGATCTAATGGCTATGGCCAGGGGTTCTAACCAGAGGATAAACAACAAAGGGGAAAGCGGGTATCCCTGGCGTGTACCATTGGACATTCTGAAGGAGGGTGATAAAAACGAGGCCATTTTAACTTGGGAGGTGGGGGTGGAGTAAAGAGCTTTTAAAGCTGCTATAAACAGACCACTAAACTCAAATTTCTCTAGGACCAGAAACATATACAGTCAAACGCTTTTTGGGCATCCAAGCTCAACAAGAGAGTTGGGGTCGAGAACTGATTAATGATGTTGATCAAGTCGATGGTCCTCCAAGTATTATCTGCTGCATGCCTAGCCGGTACAAAGCCCACCAGATCTCTATGTATAACCTTAGAAATACACTTGGCCAGCCTATTAGCTAGTATTTTCGTAAATATCTTGTAATCAGAACTCAGTAAGGCTATAGGGCAGTAGTTTTTCCGGAAGGGACTGATCCTTATCATGCATAGGGATCACCGAAATGTGTGCTTGCGTAAAATCTTTGTGTGGATACGACTCCTTCAAGAGGTCCAGAAACAGTGACATGAGGTTGGGGACCAACATTCCAATAAAGGTCTTAGGGGAGATCATCTGGTCCCGGAGATTTGTGTGAAAGAAGATGTTTGATAACATCTAATCATTTGTCAGTAGAGATGTCCGTGTTAAGACCTGTGACATCAGCCGGTGACAATCTGGGTAGTCGCAAAAAATCAAAAAAGGCATCAAAGGAATCCAACTGAAGTGGAGGGTGGGTATCAGGGCCCAGGCAACTGTAAATTTTCTCATAATATTCCCCAAATACAGTGGCCATTACATGTGGGTCGTATGTGGGCTTGCCATCCGACTGGAGTAGATGACCAGGTAACGAAGAGGACATTTGAGATTTGAGTCTGTTCACAAGCATGCGGTGCAGTTTGTTAGAAAACTCATAGAATTTATGCCTAGCCCAAGCCAGGGATTGGGCAGTTTTGTGCAGGTCAAGGGCTTTGATTTGGTCGCGTAGTCGGGACAACTTCTGAAGCCGAGGTATAGAAGGGTTGTCTATTAGTTTTCGTTTGGCTAAGGACAGTTGGCATAAAAGAGCTTGTCTTGCACAGGTAGAGGCCTTCTTTAAATGAGTGCCCATGCAAATACAAAGACCCCTGAAGACAGCCTTGTGAGCCTCCCAGAGGGTTGAAGGTATACAGTAGCTACGGAGCCAACATTGTATTGGAAATAGGTGTCCAGACCCTGGGAGAGTTCCTCTCGAAGGTGGTCAGAACGCAAGAAACTCTCAATGAGGTGCCAGTGACAGACCTTAGGGGATGAGTTAGGAAGAAGGAGATTGAGAGACAGTGAGGCATGGTCTGACCAAGTTATCGGGTTAATTTCAGAGGAGACCAAAAAGGGAAGGAGAGGAGCGGTGACAAAAAAGTGATCCAAGCGAGAAAATACACGTTGGGGAGTAGAGTAAAATGTGAATTGCCTATGGAGAGGATGTTTGACCCGCCAAACGTCAAATAGGTGATGTTCCCGGATTAGCTTACGGAAAGCCGTCAAGGAGCATAGCCTTTTTGACAGGGTTGATGTAAAGAGGACTTTCCTGTCCTTGTGAGGAGACATAATCAGATTAACCCCCCCCCCCCCCACAATTATGCATGGAGCAGAAAAAGAGCATAATTTATCCAAAGTCTGAGAGAGAAACAGTACCTGACCAGAGTTAGGTGCATACAAGTTCAAAAGCACAAATGTGTAACCTTCGTACATACTGTACATTCCAATAAAACATAACGACCAAGTGGGTCAACCCGGGAGGAGGAGACCCGTAGGGAACAGTTTTTCAGAGTCAAAATAGCCACTTCAGCTTTCCCATAGGGTCCAAGAGCCGAGTAGGATTGTGGAAAGTTCTTAGAGGCAAAGCAAAAAGAACCATCCTGTTTGAAATGAGTTTACTGGATAAATATAATGTCAGTTCCCAACAATATGAACTCTTTCAGAGCCATCCACCATTTTTGAATTGAGTTAAGACCTTTGACATTACGGCCCTGATTTACTAAGACTTGAGTCTACCAGCAGACTCTGTACATTCAGGCAGACTCAAATAAATCAATCAAGACCGGTCAGTCTTCTGAGAGGCGTCTAGCAAATATGGAATCGCGTCTGGCACATTTTTAGGTGCAATACTGGATATGTTCGCTAGATGGCGCACAAGTGCGGGCTTTGTACCCTTGGCATTTTCCTGTTTGCATAAGAGAATACTTAGAATGTAACATAAAAAGTACACCTATATTATATATATATATATATATATATATATATGGTTTTTTTTTTGCTGTTTCTCCAAAATGATCAGACAACTAATGCATTTACTAATGAATGTCATACATCCTATTTTCAAAAGTTAAACATTTTCACACTTATATCTCAAATAATTTGGAATGTCTAGTTCTAAGTTCCCAATATAATGATATAGCTTCCTTCTCTTTAATCATGTAATGATTCTATGTTAAGGTATTAATGCGCATGGGTTATACACATCACACATCTGGGGGTGCAGCGGTATGCTGGCAGCTATGGGTTAGTCATCCAACTCCATCCATCCATCAGGGTGGGTGCCAAAATGGTAAGGGGAGAAATTAGCTCAGCCACAGGAGCCAGAAAGGTGCTTAATAGTGTAATACACACGTCCCAAGGGTGGTTTACCTTTTACGAGTTCATGCACTACTGTTCGTCACGGATAAACCACACGTGCCATTCATAGGTACTCTCTGAGTTGGTACTCTGACACGAAGGACCTTCCATTATTCAGGAATGATTATATGAACTTTTTTTAGCAAAATTTACCAGTTTACATCATCAATAATGGGCAGCACATTGGCTTAATGGTTAACACATCTGCCTTGCAGTAAATGGGTTCAATTCCTGACCATGGCACCTCCTGCATGGAGTTTGCATATTCTCCCTTTGCTTGCATTTGTTTCAAAGACATGTTGGTAGATGTATTGATTCCTGTCCAAATTGGCCCTAGAGTATGAATGTGAGTTAGGGACCTTAGATTGTACACCCCTTGAGGGTTAGGGACTGTTGTGAATGTACAATATATGTGTAAAGCACTGCATAAATTAACAGCACTATAAAAGTACCTAAAATAAATTATTGCACTTTTTGGATTTTACATGCGTTGATGATTGATAACATGCATTTATAGCACTGCACTATTATTTTAACATGTTTCTATTCTGGGACTGTTGCCAATACCCTGAGTGCAAGCTGCTACCTTCATATCTCTACCTATATTTATATTGATCTTGTGTAATACCATTTTAGTAGTCTACATAATTTGACCAGCGCTTGCCTTATCATTATTTTTAAACAATATAACTATTCTACATTGCAGCTCAAACTCTGTCTCCTATGGTGGCTTAGTGGTTAGAACTCAGCACTTACAACACATGGGTCATGAGTTCTAATCCCAGTCCTGACTGTATCTCAGTTTGCATGCTTTTTCTGCACAGGTGTGTTTTTTGCCAACACTCCAAAGACATGCTGTTAGGTTAATGGGCCTAGTATATGTAAAAAAACAGCCATTTTTAAAAAAAACAAAAAATGGGTCGTTAAATCGGCCGACGTTACCACCAACAGCAAAAAAATTGTCTGATTTTCTTCCCGTCTACGGCCGGCATTTTTACTTCTGTCCCTTGCAGACAGCTCTGCTATTATATTTTACATGAAAAGTATTGCAGTTGCAACATTGTATCCATTTAGGATACAGTTGTTTTTATTCGGATACAAATATATACATTGTTGCAACCGCAAGACTTTTCATATAAAATATAATAGCGGACTGGAATTCTTCTTCTTCTTCTTCTTCTTCTTCTTCCTCCCAACTTTACCAATAGAAAAAAAAAATGTGCCAAAACCCCGATTAAACGGCCGACCAATTAACCCACTAACGGTGCAAAAATTGGCCGATTTTTTTTTCGGACGATTTTCGACCCATCTATGGCCTGCATTAGATTGTAAGCTCCTTGACATTTGTGAATGCCCAAAATATGGAGATCAATTTCCAGGGTTCTGTCAGTGCCAGGAATATAGATCAATTAAATAAGATTTTGGCTACTGACTAGAAAGTGGAAAGGGAGTGAATCTTACCTGCGTCCTTTTCTTCTGACAAGTTTGAAATTTTCAATTTTCCTTCTGTTTATATTTCATTGCAACTTTATTTTCTCTAAGGCTGCGTTCACACTAGCTTTGTCAGCAGGCATCAGACAGGCATTTGGGAAGTGTTTTTTTACGCTTCTCAAACGCCTATGAAAATTATGCACATGGCAGCACACAGTGCTGTTCACACTGAAGCGTTAGCATTGCATCACGGCAAAACTGGCGCCTCCTGTCGAGTCAGGAGGAGTTGAAGCCTCCCATTCAAGTCTATGGTGCCGCTCCTCAAATGCCTGGCAGACGTTTGCGGTGTGGTTGCGAGGTATTTTCAGAGCGTCAATACCATTTAACTTCATTACAGGCATTTGTGGTGCAGTTTTAACGCTTGGTAAATGCTTATCACATGCCTCAAAACCGCACATAGGGCGTTTGGGGAGCATTTGAGGAGCGTAAAAAACGCTTCCCAAGCACCTGTCAAACGCTATAGGGGCGTTTGGCAAGAGTTAGAAATAAAGTCAAGTGTGAACGAGCCCTTAAACCTGTCTCCTTATACAACTTGACCCCCACCCCCCCTGTCATCACCTGTTCCATCTGCAAATCTATGTATCCCCGCCCCACTCTTTTTATTTAACTATTTATTTATTGATCTTGTTAATGTGTCTCATTTCCTATCACCTACAACTCAGATCTCACATTATTATACGATTCCTGATTGTATCTCACCACTAGTCTGATTGAATTCACAATTCCTGGTCAGTCCCATTCTCTGACCTATAATAACCTTTAGGGCCAGTTCACACTACATGTGGTTCAGTTGCTTTTTTTGCATCCAAAATGCACAGAAAGAAGGTTATATGGTTGTCAATGTCATAGTTCACATCAGCGCTTGCAGTTCCAGTGTGTTGCAGGTGCTGCCAAAAAAGTCAAACAGGCTGCATTGTTTATGCATAGAACTGTACTGGAACGCAGTAAAACGCCCTGGAACGCACTAAAACGCACATGTCCCTAGTTAAATTTTAGAAAAAGAGAGGGGAAAAAAATTAACTGGAATGCATAAAAAAATGCACTGGAACACGTCAAAAACACATCCAAACTGCACTGGAACACACCAAAAATACATCCAAAATGCACTGGAACACGCTAAACATGCATCAAACAAGTTCATGCAAAAACGCATCTGGAACACATCTAGACTGTTTCTATAGTGTGAACTGGCCCTTAGGACTTGTTCACACCATTTGTAGTGCAGAAACGCATGCAAGAGCACGCATTGTCCAGCACAGCAAAGAAATGCAATGCCCTCTGCAGATGTGCGCAGGTACCATGATTATTATTATTACATCGAGTTTATATAGCGCCAAAGGGTTTGATGGCGCTATGATGAAAACTTAATTGCACCTCCACATGTCTAGTAAACACAGATGCATTCACAGCCACCAAAACGCATGGCACCACGTTACTACTGTGCGGTTAGGTGCAACACACTTTTACAATAACATGCCTGCAGTATTTTTGCATGTTCCCACACATTAGGCAGCCCATTGAAATTAATGAGCTGAGGAAAAAAAATGTAAAAAATGCCCCATTCACACAGGTCCTCTGGCCTGTACATCATGAATGAGGGGGTTGTTTATGTGGCTGGAGCCACCTGTTACACTATGAGGACACAACAGCTGTATGAACAGAGGTTTTAATCTGACAGGTGTGAAGGCGTGGGGAAGTGGCTCTGAATGCTCACTGTCTGTGTTCAGGGCTGCACACATGCACCCATATGCTTGTCAAATTATAACCTGCAGAATTTCCATTGTGTAACATAGGTTGCCTGCAAACGGTGATAGCCACAAAAACAAACCACTGATTCCCACTCTACAGGCCACAGCACCCATGTGAATGAGCCCCAAGACCTCAATTACACACACAGCTTTATTTATGAACTCAGTACAGTTTTATCATTTTATATTTCACAGGAATATGGTTGGGATTATGTCAATTAATAATGTTTTTAGTGTATTTTTACCATAAATATAATTTGGATCTTTTCTCTGGTGGTGGGGGGCTGTCAGGTATGCTGTACGGGGCCCCGTGATATCTAACAGTGGCCCTGGGTGTATGCTTGTGCCTGTGCCACCTGTATAGTTAGGAAGAACCTTGAACCTCTGCTATGTACCTCAATGGATCTAGGAATTGGACATGGTTTCAACTGAAAATACAATTAGTAATGTTTCCCCGGCAAATGAGGATCAGCTCCTTGGTGGAGAACAGCGATCTCGCCATGTCCAGATGTGGTCTGGAATTCCACAAAAGAACAATTCACAAAACTAAAAAAAAGACTTGAAAATTACCACTAAACTCTCCTAACTACACTCCCATCCACTAATACTCCCCACTACCACTTCCAGGTGTGTGCAAACGTCCTTCTGCTATGTCATGACGTATTTCCGGTATCACAGCTGCTCTAGCGCCTCCAACAGCCGTCTTGGCGTTTATTTGTGAACCATAGCAATTTTACATGCGGCTCCATTGTGTATATAACATTTGCAAATATATGTTTGCAGTTCTATTGTGGATTTGGCATTGGTAAATGTATGCTTGCAGCTCTACTGTGTATATGACATTGGCAAATATATATTTGCCGGTAAAGGCCCAAAGTCAACATAAATTGGGGGCCCAATTTATTACTGTTAAGAGGATTGTAGAAAAAGAATAGCTAGCTGGACATTGAACACGACCGATCCATTGGTACATTACATGGTCTTGGTGCAATAGAGGGGTTTTGGTTTGTTAGTTTGGACATACTTGTATATGTGCGCTCTAACAAGGAAGATTTGGACATATTATATAGCTAGCAAAAAAAAGTGTTAGGGATGCTAGTACATTTATTTCAGATACTTATATAGCACTGTCAATCTACGCAGCGCTACTACTACTACTTATAAAATGCTGTCAATCTACACAGCGCTTTACATATATATGTGGTAAATTCACATCAGTCCCTAACCCTCAAGGGGCATACTATCTAAGGGCCCTAACTTACATTCATACATATACGAGGGCCAATTGACAGGATCCAATTAACCTACTAACATGTCTTTAGAGTGTGGGAGGAAACCAGAGTACCTAGAGGAAACACAGGGAGAATATGCAAACTTGTGGCAAGAGGTGCCATGGTTGGAATTTGAACCAATGACCCTAGTACTGCTAGGTGGAAGTGCTAACCATTTAGCCACTGTGCTACATTCAACTAATACATGAAATAATCCCCCAAAAATACATAGTCCAAATGTTTATTGATCAAATACACATTCCACATTTATTTGGACAGCAACAACAAGTAGGTACATTCAATATCTTGGTGGAAAAAAAAAAAAATGTTGCTAAAATAAAACGGTCTTGCTCATAAGAGCTTACAATCTAAAAGACTATACTCCTAATGAACTGTGCTTTCACAGGTTACAGCAGGAAACAAATGGTTAATATGAATCACTTAGGCTTATCCATAAAACAAGCTGCAGATCAAAATATCAATATAAAAATGCATACATGCCAAAATAACACCTCCCACCTCCCCAAATCCCCCACACATACATTTCTCATCATGTTTGTCTGAAAACTGCATTTCATTCTAAATAAAGCAAACTTGGAAGAGCAGAGCAATGGACATGTGTTAGGATTACAATGCAAAGATAATAAACACACAATCATTGTACAATAATACACAAACACACCTTAGAAGGAAGAACATGCAAAACATTTACAGCCCACATCAAAACACAGCGTGAGTTGGGCCTGGGGCAATTCACCACAATATTTCTTCCTCCCCAAATCACCACAGACAAGGACTTGCAGAAATAATGTGGCCTGTACAAGGCAAAAATCAGCCACTACTGCATCTCTTTATAAAGAGTTAAGGCAGTCACATGACCACATCTCGCATGCAATACTGAAAATGTCAATTCACTTTTGCTAGTATGCGGCATTTCCCATAAATCGGAAAAACACTCAGGAAATCAAACATAAAAAGGCCTTACACCCCGGTCACATCAAAGCCGATTTGAAAAATGTGCAACGTACGGTGAAGATGCCGATTTCCTTGCGATTTGCAAGACATTTGACATAGATATCTCTGCAAATAACCACAAAAGTAGTACATGTACTACTTTAGAAATCAGTGTCGGAAACGCACCAATGTGACTGCTCTAATAGCAGACAATAAGGTGCGACTTGGCATACGATTTGCAAGTCGCATGTCATGCAAATCGCATGCCAAGTCGCATCCAGGGTGCATGATTTCAGGTGCGATTTGGGAATTGAAATTGTACCTGATATGGAATCTAATGAATGTGGATGTGAGTCTTAACGTAAGCAATTTGCTGCAGCACAATTTCAAAAGTCGTTCTTGTCTAACTTTTTCAGCATTTTGTAGCGATTTCATATATAGACTACAATAGAAACCGCAGTGCAAAACACAATTGAAAATTCAATAACTCATTAGTAAATCTACAAAAAATATGGTGAAATTGCCAACAAAAAGCACAATTTTAAATCGCATCTAGTGTGAACCAAGCAGGCAATTCAACAAAGGAAATAAATCTTTGAAGGCATGCGGTATCTGCATGCTCAGAAACGGGTCTGTTATGGATTTGGGGGGGAGGGACTCCATGCCATTATTTTATTAATTTTTTTTTAAATCCTTTTCTCTCTCGCTCACTCTTCTCATGGTTTGACAAACCTTCCCAAAGGGGGTGGAGTGCAAACCAGCATTATCAAATCAATCATTAGTCCAGGCCCTTATCTCATCCCATTTGACATTCACATAAGGTGCAACTTTAAAGGTGTTTGAACAGACAAGGCCTCATTCTAATTCACATTCCAGGGATCATTTAGACAGAAAGCAAAGATGCTGCCACCAGCACATGTATGTTAGGATAGTCACACAGAGATCATCCAAATTCATTGCCGTAGTTGGGATTCAAACTGACAACCCTAGCGCTGTGAGGCAGCACTGCTAATCACTAATCCACGGAGCTGTTGAACCCTAATTCTGTCTGTATTTCTGTGGTGTGAATCAATCCTAGGTCCCTGGGCAAGGTCAGTGTAACTAGCCAGGTATCTCCAATGTGACACAAATGTTGTGCTATGTTGCCAATTCTGATGTATGTTGGTTCTATATATCCCAATACAAAGGATTGCAATACTAATACAGGCGTACCTCAGTTTACCAACGCCTCGGTTAACGGAATTTTTGGTTTACGAATGAAAATCCATTGAAAATAATGCCTCGGTTTACACAATTGTTAATAATTTTTTTTCGCAATACAAAGTGTATGTCGACACTGATTTTCAAAGCTGCATCTACCCAGCAGAGTGAAGTTCCTAATAAGGGAAACGCCAAGGCCGGTGAGGACACGGGAGACTCTGGTTCCCTCCCCCCGGGCAGCAGCAGCCAGCCAGCCGATTGGGGCTCACAGATGGAGGAGGCGGAGGCTGTAGGAGAGCTCTGCTTTGCGATGGAGACAGGGCTGGTATATCGGGCAGACAACTTCCGGTTCACGTCGGCCGAGTCAGAGGAGGAGGAAGCGGAAGTGACGTCATGGAAGCCGTCAAGACCTATTCTGCGGGAGTGGGCCGTGTTTGTGAAACTGCAATGGATGCCTAGCTCTGTGGAAGGTGAATTGCTGGCGAAAGCGGGGGAACCGCTGGCGGAGGACGTACCGCAGGACTCCAGGGGACCGGGGAACGAAGCGGCTGATGTCGCGGGGGAGGCTGGTAAAGTGTCGGCTGTTGTGTCTGTAGAACGGGTCCCTGCTGAGGTTCCTGGGGATGGTGTATCTGTCCTGGTCTTGGCTTCGGTTCAGGTCTTATCTGAGCTAAGTCCCTTGGGGGGGGGGTCCAGGGTGTTGTGCATGTTGCTCCGGGTCCCCCTGGTGGTGGACAGGCTGTGCAAGGGTCTGTTGTGGTGAGACCCCTGTCAGTGATGAGGGCCCTAGGGTCCAGGCTGCTGTTGAGCAGGGCCTGCCTGGGCCAAATCCCCAGGTTTCTGTTGCCCCGGTTGCGGGTCCCCAGGTGTCTGGTCCTGCTGTGGTTGAGGTTCCTGTGTCAAGACCTGCTTTGAGTTACTCAGCAGTGTTAAGGGGGGGTCAGGGGGCCTTGGGGGTACCCCAGTCACGGGCGGGGAACCTGCCTACATCAGCTGCGTGTAGGAATGTAGTGCAGCTTAAGTGGACAGGGACGGGCCCTCCCCTGGCGCGTAGAGAGGTCATTGATCATATCTTGGAGATGGGTTTCCGTGCGGTGGACATGTTTGCCTTTATTGCCCCGGTGGGGACGGGCGATTATGATCTATCCTTTACGAGGGCTGACCTATTAGAAATATGAGTGCTATGCCCGTAGTCCTAGGTAGGAGGGGCTAACTACCAAGCTTGTTTCTCGCCAGAATGTCATCAAAAAAGTAACGATTCTGGTTAGGAACGAGTCAATTCCAGTTTCTGATATTGTTGTCTGGTTGGGAAGGTTTGGAGATGTCTTGGGGCCTCTGCAGAAAATCCTGGATGACAGGAAAATATGGACGGGTGGGTGGACGGCCAATGTTCGTCTGAGGGTGGAGGGTAATATCTTACAACACATCCCCTCCTCTGCCTTCCTGGGGCAGGACCGGTTGATCGTGTTCTATGCTGGTCAGCCCCGGGTGTTCCATAGGTGCGGGGCTAAGGGGCACTTTGCAGCCACTTGTCCAGTCATCAGGTGTTCACTATGCCAAGAGATTGGTCACCTGCCTAAGGACTGCAATGTAATAAAATGTAATCTGTGTGGCACCATGGGGCACTCATATAATCAGTGCCCAGAGGCCCTCCGAAATTTGCCGGTGGATGAGCTAGCAGCAGAATTAGACCGTATGGATGCTGAGGAAGCTGAATTGGTGGCGGAGAGGGCCAGCTTGGCCTCTGCAGCAGCTTCTGGAGGCAGGGAGGATGGGTCTGTAGTGTCCTCAGTTTTAGTTGCCCCGGTTGAGTCAGATACGGTAGTGGCTCCTGTAGTTCCTTCTGTGGTACCGGTTCTTGCCCCTAAGGGAGGGAGGAAGTTGGCAGAGGTTGCCAAACGGGCGGGAGTGGTGAAGGTAAAATCTGGGCCTGTCGTACTGGCTCCCCCGGTCCTTCTTCCTCGTAGGCTGAGGGGTAGGTCAGGGAGGGCTCCCCAGGAGGACCAGGGTTCTGTTCAGAGTGGGCAGGATAAGGCCCAGGAGGACAGTGAGTGGTCAGTGGTGAGGAGGCGGAATAGGCCTGCCCTCTCCACTGCAGGGTCGGCCTCCTCTCTTGAGGTGGAGGACCTGGCCCTGGGTAATAAGTTTGGGGCTCTGTCGGGGGAGAAGGGGGAGGTCTCGAGTGACCCCGCTTCTCCGATGGAAGAAGGGGAGGTAGGTGGTGCTGTGGAGGGAGTGAGGGATCCTGCCGAGAAGTCCAAGAGGAAGATTAAAAAATGCCTTTCTCAGACTCCTTGATGGCAGTTCCCGCTCCGCTAAAGGTGGCAACTATTAACGTTGCCAGCCTAAGATCTGTAAGTGCAAGAGAGACAGCCCTATTTTTGATCAGTGAGATGGATGCTGATATTTTCTTTTTGCAAGAGACCAGGCTGCCCACCTTGGCTGATATCCATCTGGCCAAGAGGGAGTGGAGGCGTGGGCCATCCTACTGGTCTCTTGCGGCTGAGCCTTACAGCGGAGTCGCAGTCCTTTTTTCCGAGATGGTAACATGCCGGCGGGCTTTTGAGGTTGAGATTGGTAGATGTTTGGTCCTGGATGTCCTTGTGAGGGGGCAGGAGCTGCGCCTGATTAACATCTATGGGCCGCAGTCCAAGTGGGATAGGAAGTGCCTTTTCACAAGGATCAAACCTTTTCTTTTTACATCCCGACAGGTGGTCTTTGGAGGTGACTTCAACACCATAACTAGGCCCAAGGACAGGAGGGGCTTCACTGACCACCTGGGGTATGATAGCGTTTTTCTTAATTCTATAGTCAGGGAAGCAGGTCTGGTAGATGCTTTGATTAAAAGCAATCCGGACAGCACTGGGTACACGTATAGGAGAGGTAGCAGCCAGAGTAGAATAGATTTTTTTGAAGGATGACTCTGCCTTCTCAGCACCTGAGTGTCGGGCGGTGGAGTTCTCCGATCACTTTATGCTTACTGTGGTTTTGAATGTTTCAGACACGCCCCAGAGAGGAAGGGGCATCTGGAGGCTGAATACATCTCTGCTGGAGGACGAGGAGGTGAGACAATCTTTCGAGGTGTTCTTTCAGGCTCAGGAGATGGTGCTGGATTTCTGCAACAGTAAGTCGGAGTGGTGGGAGCTTACTAAGGTGCGGATCAGCAGGTTTTTCAAGGCCATAGGTAAGAAAAAGCAGCGTGATAAATATATTGCCTACCAATGGTTACGGAGGAAGCTCGATCACCTTGTTTCTAGCGGTGGAGATTTTGGGGCAATCTCCGAGGTCAAACTTCTCCTCAGTAAATACCAGTACGATTGGCGTGCCTCTTTGGTTCTGGAAGTGATTATGGGAAGTACCACTCGCCCGACCCTTTTCAGAATTACAAACAGGGTGCAGCGATTAGGACGGTCTCTGCCTTGAGGGATAATACGGGGTCCCTGACAAGATCCAGGTCAGGGATTCTGGAGGTCTCTAGGGATTTTTACAAGGACTTACTGAGTGAGAAGTGCCTTAACTGGGCAAGGATGTTGAGCTTCTTGGAATCTACACCAGGTTTGGAGAGTAATGTTCTGCCTACAAGTTTGACAGGAGAAATTACCGCAGAGGAGGTGACTAAGGCCATTGATAGTCTGACCATTAAGAAAACTCCTGGGCCAGACGGGTTGACAGCTGAATTTTTTAAGACCTTCAAATCTAGCCTGGTACCTCGCCTAGCGGAGGTGTATAATTGCTGTATGAGTGAGGGGTCCCTCCCTCCCTCCATGAGGCAGTCTGCGGTGATTTTGCTGGCAAAGGGTAAGGATCCTTCGGTTATTGAGAACTGGTGCCCCATTAGCCTTCTCAATGTCGATAGAAAGGTTCTGGCTAAGATCTTGTTCTGGCGCTTGTCGTCAGTGGCAGAGGGTCTGCTTTCTCGTCAGCAGCATTGCTCGGTCCAGGGCAGGAGTACCTTTACAGCGGTGTTAGCTGTTCGGGAGGCTCTGGAGCGTTGTAAGGCTGAAGGATGGGGAAAGTTCTTGCTGGCAGTGGATCAGGCAAAGGCCTTTGATTGTGTCAACCATGAGTACCTCTGGTGTCTCCTTGACCGGTACGGCTTGGAAGGGAGGTTTATTGGCTGGTTAAAAACATTATATAGGGAGGCTGAGAGCTTCATGTTGGTGAATGGCTGAGTTGGGCAGCCTTTTGGGGTTGGATCCGGGGTGCGCCAGGGGTGCCCTCTGAGCCCCTTGCTCTACGTCTTTGCCATTGACCCCTTCGTCAGGAGGCTAGATGGTGGAGCGTTGGGCGGGGTGCCAGGGGTGCTGCTGGGAGTCCGCCCCTGAAGGTTGTAGCTTATGCTGATGACGTTTCTGTTTTCATCTCTGGGTCTGAGGAGGCGCAGGAGGTGGTCTCAGTGATAGAACAGTATGCCGAGGCGTCTGGCTCCAAGGTCAACCAGGACAAATGTGAAGTTCTCTGGATGGGTAGAGAGGGTGAGAGCTTCTCGCTCCCGGACACCTTCCCGGTGCCTCAGCCAAGCATAAAAATTTTGGGCATCAATTTTGGCCATGCCGATTATGGCAAGCTAAACTGGGAAGCCAAGCTGTCTGATGCAGAGGTCAAGGTCAGATGCTGGAAGGGGTGGCGGCTCTCCTTGAGGGAAAGGGTTGATCTGATCAAGACTTTCCTGATTCCGGTATTTCTGTATGTCAGTTACATCTGTCTCTTGCCAGAATCACTCTATACGAGGGTTTACAGCTGTTTCTTCCAGATGTTATGGGGAAATAGGCTAAACCTTGTTAAACGGAACGAAACTTATTCATCCAGGCGGGAGGGTGGCCTAGGTATGGTCAACCCATTAGTTTTTTTCTCTCTGATGTTCTTGAAACATAACTTTGGCAGCATGTTGGCAGAGAGACCGCCTGCATGGGTAGGACTTTTTCGTGCCTGGTTTGGACCCTTTCTGAACAGTTGGGAGAGTGGCGGGCCAGTGAGAAGCCTTCGGGTCAAGCACGGTAAGCTCCCGGCTTACGTGGCCTGAAGTTACTCCGGCGGTGGCATGTGACGGCGGAGGAGGTCAGGTCCCAGAAGATTGTGGCTACCGCTTTCCATGCCCCATTGGCCCTGAAAGATTGCCCAGGCCATATCATGAGGGAGGGTTTGCGTTTATTAAATCTGGAGCGGATCCCCCTGAAGTTGAGGGACCAGGCCTGGCTCGGCTTCCATGGCAGGCTTTACGTAAGGGGCAACCTGAAGTGCCGCTCTCTGGATGACCGTGGTTGTCCGAGGGTGGAGTGTGGGGGTGAAGTGGAGAGTATGGACCACTTCTTGCTTCAGTGCCCCTTTAACATTGAAGTGTACAAAGAGGTGGGTGGGGCTTTGGGTGTCTCTTTCCTCCACTGCATGTCTTATGCGGAGTGGGTGTATGGAGCATTTGAAAGCCGCTCGGGTTTTGATTTAGACACCTTGTTTCTAGTTAGTTTAGTGGTCCGTTATTACACGTGGAATGCACGGTGTCAGGTTTCCATTCTGAAAAAAGTCCTCCCTGTCCAGGTGGTGGTGTGTGGCATTCTTGGTGAGGTTGGGAAAATTCGGGGTCTTGAGAAAGACCGGTGGCGGCGAAAGACTTGGTTGGAGGCGTGGAGGAACATCAGGCCTGTAGCTGCTGCCTGTTGATCTCCGGTGGTGGTAGCTATCCCTGTTTCTTCTCTTTGCACCCCCTTAGGTTTTTCGTAGTTGTGGATTTGTTTTTTGAAGAAAGGTTGCAGGTACTGAGGGTCTGTGTTTTTTAGTCTTCCTCTTGGAGTTTTGTATTTGTATCTTGGTGGGTTCTTGGTTGAGTCTTGGATTTAGGCCGTAAAGGCCTTTTGCAGCAGGAGGTTGGAAATTGTATTTGATCCTTTTAGGTTTGGCCATATAGGCCATAGAGGCCTTGTGTATGCGTGGTGGGGGCATTGGGCCTGTTGTCCTGCTTTGTGGGGCGTCGGGCCTGTTGTCTTCTCCATGTCCGTATAGGTCTGGTTGCATATGTCCTTTTTCTTTGCAGGTTATGGACTATTATGTATGGACTCTTATGTAATGGGCCATAGGTCATATGCCATATTCTACGTTTTTCTTTCCCCAGGAAGTTCTGGGTTTTCAGTCATGCATGGTGGCTAAATGTTTTGGCCATAAAGGCCTTATAGATACATGTTGGGGGCATTGGGCCTGTTGTCCTGCTCAGTGGGGTGTCGGGCCTGTTGTCTCGTCCATGACTATATAGATCTGGATGTATATGCCTTCTTTGCAAGGTTATGGACTCTTATGTTTGGGCCATTTAAAGCCATATGGTTTGCTGTTTCTTTCCCCAGGAAATTCTGGACTTTCAGTTATGCGTAGTGATTATGTTTGTACTTATTTATTTATTTATTTGCAATTTTTTTGTACTTTTGTAAAAAAAGAGTTTAAGTTGGGTGGTTTTGTAAGCTTACATTACAAAATAAAATATTACACGTGGAATGCACGGTGTCAGGTTTCCATTCGGAAAAAAGTCCTCCCTGTCCAGGTGGTGGTGTGTGGCATTCTTGGTGAGGTTGGGAAAATTCGGGGTCTTGAGAAAGACCGGTGGCGGCGAAAGACTTGGTTGGAGGCGTGGAGGAACATCAGGCCTGTAGCTGCTGCCTGTTGATCTCCGGTGGTGGTAGCTATCCCTGTTTCTTCTCTTTGCACCCCCTTAGGTTTTTCGTAGTTGTGGATTTGTTTTTTGAAGAAAGGTTGCAGGTACTGAGGGTCTGTGTTTTTTAGTCTTCCTCTTGGAGTTTTGTATTTGTATCTTGGTGGGTTCTTGGTTGAGTCTTGGATTTAGGCCGTAAAGGCCTTTTGCAGCAGGAGGTTGGAAATTGTATTTGATCCTTTTGGGTTTGGCCATATAGGCCATAGAGGCCTTGTGTATGCGTGGTGGGGGCATTGGGCCTGTTGTCCTGCTTTGTGGGGCGTCGGGCCTGTTGTCTTCTCCATGTCCGTATAGGTCTGGTTGCATATGTCCTTTTTCTTTGCAGGTTATGGACTATTATGTATGGACTCTTATGTAATGGGCCATAGGTCATATGCCATATTCTACGTTTTTCTTTCCCCAGGAAGTTCTGGGTTTTCAGTCATGCATGGTGGCTAAATGTTTTGGCCATAAAGGCCTTATAGATACATGTTGGGGGCATTGGGCCTGTTGTCCTGCTCAGTGGGGTGTCGGGCCTGTTGTCTCGTCCATGACTATATAGATCTGGATGTATATGCCTTCTTTGCAAGGTTATGGACTCTTATGTTTGGGCCATTTAAAGCCATATGGTTTGCTGTTTCTTTCCCCAGGAAATTCTGGACTTTCAGTTATGCGTAGTGATTATGTTTGTACTTATTTATTTATTTATTTGCAATTTTTTTGTACTTTTGTAAAAAAAGAGTTTAAGTTGGGTGGTTTTGTAAGCTTACATTACAAAATAAAATATTACACGTGGAATGCACGGTGTCAGGTTTCCATTCGGAAAAAAGTCCTCCCTGTCCAGGTGGTGGTGTGTGGCATTCTTGGTGAGGTTGGGAAAATTCGGGGTCTTGAGAAAGACCGGTGGCGGCGAAAGACTTGGTTGGAGGCGTGGAGGAACATCAGGCCTGTAGCTGCTGCCTGTTGATCTCCGGTGGTGGTAGCTATCCCTGTTTCTTCTCTTTGCACCCCCTTAGGTTTTTCGTAGTTGTGGATTTGTTTTTTGAAGAAAGGTTGCAGGTACTGAGGGTCTGTGTTTTTTAGTCTTCCTCTTGGAGTTTTGTATTTGTATCTTGGTGGGTTCTTGGTTGAGTCTTGGATTTAGGCCGTAAAGGCCTTTTGCAGCAGGAGGTTGGAAATTGTATTTGATCCTTTTGGGTTTGGCCATATAGGCCATAGAGGCCTTGTGTATGCGTGGTGGGGGCATTGGGCCTGTTGTCCTGCTTTGTGGGGCGTCGGGCCTGTTGTCTTCTCCATGTCCGTATAGGTCTGGTTGCATATGTCCTTTTTCTTTGCAGGTTATGGACTATTATGTATGGACTCTTATGTAATGGGCCATAGGTCATATGCCATATTCTACGTTTTTCTTTCCCCAGGAAGTTCTGGGTTTTCAGTCATGCATGGTGGCTAAATGTTTTGGCCATAAAGGCCTTATAGATACATGTTGGGGGCATTGGGCCTGTTGTCCTGCTCAGTGGGGTGTCGGGCCTGTTGTCTCGTCCATGACTATATAGATCTGGATGTATATGCCTTCTTTGCAAGGTTATGGACTCTTATGTTTGGGCCATTTAAAGCCATATGGTTTGCTGTTTCTTTCCCCAGGAAATTCTGGACTTTCAGTTATGCGTAGTGATTATGTTTGTACTTATTTATTTATTTATTTGCAATTTTTTTGTACTTTTGTAAAAAAAGAGTTTAAGTTGGGTGGTTTTGTAAGCTTACATTACAAAATAAAATATTTCCCACCACCATTGGCGAGTCCATTCCTGACCAGGGGCGGACTGACAACTCATGGGGCCCCCGGGCAATAGGGGATCATGGGGCCCCTGTGTCCTTGCCCACACCCAAAAAAGCCTATGAAAAAGGTACCAGGGGCATCTCATGGGGCCCCCTACTGACCCCGGGCCCTCGGGCAGTGCCCGAGTGCTCGAATGGTCAGTCCACCCCTGTTCCTGACAGTACCCCCCCCTCAAGGAGCGGCCTCAGGATGCTCCAAACAGTCCTTAGTGGGCAAAATGTTCCACCACCCGGGTCAGGTACCTGGCTGAATATCAGGGGCTGGCACATCAGGCTGGGCAGCGGACGGAGGCACATCAGACTGGGCAGCGGACGGAGGCACATCAGGCTGGGCAGCGGACGGAGGCACATCAGGCGAGGCAGCCGGCAGAGGCCCATCAGGCAAGGCAGCGGGCACCGGGCCATCAGGCAGGGCACCGGGCCATCAGGCGGAGCAGCGGGCACCGGGCCATCAGGCGGAGCAGCGGGCACCGGGCCATCAGGTGAGGCAGCAGGCACCGGGCCATCAGGCGGAGAAGCTGCACCAGGCCATCAGGCGAGGCAGCGGGCACCGGGCCATAAGGCGAGGCAGCAGGCACCGGGCCATCAGGTGAGGCAGCGGTCACTGGGCCATCAGGCGGGGCAGCGGTCATCGGGTCATCAGGTGAGGCAGCAGGCACCGGGCCATCAGGTGGAGAAGCAGGCACCGGGGCATCAGGCGAGGCAGCATGCACCGGGCCATCAGGCGGAGCATCGGACACCGGGCCATCAGGCAAGGCAGCGGGCACTGGGCCATCAGGCGACGCAGCAGGCACCGGGCCATCAGGCGAGGCAGCAGGCACCGGGCCATCAGGCAGGGCAGCAGGCACCAGGCCATCAGGCGGAGCAGTGGGCACCGGGCCATCAGGTGAGGCAGCAGGCACCGGGCCATCAGGTGAGGCAGCGGTCACTGGGCCATCAGGCGGGGCAGCGGTCATCTGGTCATCAGGTGAGGCAGCAGGCACCGGGCCATCAGGCGGAGAAGCAGGCACCGGGGCATCAGGCGAGGCAGCATGCACTGGGCCATCAGGCGGAGCATCGGACACCGGGCCATCAGGCGAGGCAGCGGGCACTGGGCCATCAGGCGAGGCAGCAGGCACCGGGCCATCAGGCGAGGCAGCAGGCACCGGGCCATCAGGCAGGGCAGCAGGCACCAGGCCATCAGGCGGAGCAGCAGGCACCGGGCCATCAGGCGGAGCAGTGGGCACCGGGCCATCAGGTGAGGCAGCAGGCACCGGGCCATCAGGCGGAGAAGCAGGCACCGGGCCATCAGGCAAGGCAGCAGGCTCCAGGCCATCAGGTGAGGCAGCAGGCACCGAGGCCTCAAGCTCGACAGCGGGCACCGAGTCATCTGGCAGAACAGCAGGCACGAGTCATCTGGCAGAACAGCGGGCACCGAGTCACCAAGCTCGACAGCGGGCACCGGGTCATCTGGCACGACAGCGGGCACCAAGTCATCTGGCACGACAGCGGGCACCGAGTCATCTGGCACGATAGCGGGCACCGAGTCATCTGGTTCGACAGCGGGCAACGAGTCACAAAGCTCAACAGCGGGCACCGAGTCACCAAGCTCGACAGCGGGCACCGAGTCAACTGGCACGACAGCGGGCACCGAGTCAACTGGCACGACAGCGGGCACCAAGTCATCTGGCACAACAGCGGGCACCAAGTCATCTGGCACGAAAGCGGGCACCGAGTCATCTGGTTCGACAGTGGGCACCGAGTCACCAAGCTCAACAGCGGGCACCGAGTCACCAAGCTCGACAGCGGGCACCGAGTCAACTGGCATGACAGCGGGCACCGAGTCAACTGGCACGACAGCGGGCACCGAGTCACCTGGCATGACAGCAGGCACCGAGTCACCAAGCTCGAGAGTGGGCACCGAGGTACCAGGCCGGACCAGGTCGTCAGGCTGGATCGGGTCATCGGGCTGGATCACGAACACCAGGTCATCAGGCTGGATCAGGCCATCAGGCTGGATCGGGTCATCAGGCTGGAACGGGTCATCAAGCTGGATCGGGTCATCAGGCTGGATCGGGTCATCGGGCTGGACCGGGTCATCGGGCTGGACCGGGTCATCGGGCCGGACCGGGTCATCGGGCTGGATCGGGTCATCGGGCTGGACCACGAACACCAGGTCATCAGGCTGGATCGGGTCATCAGGCTGGATCGAGTCATCGAGCTGGACCACGAACACCAGGTCATCAGGCTGGATCGGGTCATCAGGCTGGATCGGGTCATCAGGCTAGGTAGCGTATACCAGATCATCAAGCTGGATCGGGTCATCAGGCCGGATCTGGTCGTCAGGCCGGATCGGGTTGTCAGGCTGGGTAGCGTACACTGGGTCATCGGGCATCAGGGTATCAGGCTAATTTGCGGGCGCCGGGGCACCAGGCTGAACCATGGAAGGCGGGTTCTCAGACGGCAGGCTGATCAGTTTGGATACTGGCAAGATGGTACTGGTTGGAAAGAATTTTCGTCTTTTCCTGGTTTTAGATACTGGAGCACTGTAAGTAAGCGCAGGTTTGTAAACGGATAGAGCAGCTGTAGGCAGAGAAGAGCTGGGGGATGGAACAAAGGAGGGAGCAGTTGCTACAGAGGACTTCTTTACAGGGTTAAAGGCAGGATAGGTGCAGCGAGTGGGAGCAGGGGACTGACATGTGGTAGCTAGCAGGGTATACTGGGCTGTCATCGGGGGTGCTGTCGGGAGTGCAGGAAGAAAGCTTTGAGTAGGGGAATGATGAGAAGCAGGACTGGTTTGTTGCAAGCTGACTGAGGCTGGGTGTAACAAGTCTGGCCAGAACTGTAGTATGGGTTGAACACAACTCCGCTTACACATAGCCTGTCTGATCAAAGACTGCACTGCGTCTATACACTCCACTAGCACATGAGATGGACAAGCTGCATAATGCTCATGGAAGCAATCTGGATCCTCCTCCAACAACCATACCAGCGATTCCACTTGATTTGCACTGAATGGGGGAAAAAGTCATCCCTGCTTTCAGGGGTACTAGCTGAAGCCAACTCCACACAAGCCTGAATTAATGGTTGCACCTCAGAGAACTCTGTGCCCTGATCTACCAGGGAATGCGCGACCCCTATGCATTCTAGCAGCTGATCCCTGGTATACACCTGCAGAGTCTCATAGGCATATTCTTTGTCATCAAAGACTAGCAGACACAAGTATATAACCTCCTCCGGATGCATCCTTCACAACAATAAGCCAAGATGGCTTCCCTGTGCAGCCACTTCTGGTCAGGAATGGCCTTGGTGTAATGTCACGGATCCAGGTATGACCAGAGATGTGTGGACTGACACAGGGAAACAGCAGGCTTCAGAAATGATTAAATAATAATAATATTTATTATGAGCTGCACAAAATAAACAAACACAGTGCAAAACAAAACAAACCTTAAACTAATAGGTACAGGTGCAGTCAGGGCTGGAGAGGTGGAGTGGTCAGGCAGGCCGGGTCAGGAACAATCAGGCAGAAAGGTACAACGGGAGCAGGTAGAAGAATGGTCAGGAATAGCCGGGGTCAGTGCAGGCAGAGTTCTATCAGAGTCAGAGTCAAGCAGGAGAGTCGAGCAGGCAGGAGACAGGATACAGGAAACAGGGCACATGGGAAACAAACACCAAGGCACTGACTGCAGGTCTGGCCATTCCTTAAATACACCTCCTGCAATAAGCCTCAGGTGATGGCTGAATGCAGGAGTGAGCTTCTGGTTGCTGAGAGCACCCGCTGGCCAGCACTGGTACTGCAGCCCACAAGGCAGGTGAGTCCCACCACCATTGGCGAGTCCATTCCTGACACGGTGTCACAGCGGTGACCGGAAAAAAGAAAAAAAACAAAAAACATTCCTCACTCGAGGCTTACTAGCCTTATGCAGTGATCGAGGGTGACATTTCTTATATAGGTAAGGGGCGGGGCCAGCCAGGGACATCAAGCATGTGATCCCACCCCATGTGACATCAACGGGGCGGGGTCACTCAGATGATGTCCCCGGCTGGCCCCGCCCCTTACCTATATAAGAAATGTCACCCTCGATCACTGCATAAGGCTAGTAAGCCTCGTCGAGTGCGGAACGTTTTTTGTTTTTTTCTTTTTTCTGGTCGCCGTGATTGACGTTGGATCTACTTCTGGGGACATTGTTTTATTAAAGGACTTGTCAAAGATCCTGTACTGTGTTTTTTTTACACTACACTTTTGCTTTTTTTGTGAATGAGTAGTGGGACCATGTACCGCATACTCATTCACGTAGGGGGGGGGGCGGGTTAAAGGGGGCTTCCAGATTCTGATAAGTCCACCACCCGCAGACCCCCACAACCACCGGCCAGGGTTGTGGGGAAGAGGCCCTTGTCCCCATCAACATGGGGACAAGGGGCTTTGGGGGGAGACCCCCTGCCCCAAAGCACCCCCCCATGTTGAGGGCATGTGGCTTGGTATGGTTCAGGAGGGGGGGCACTCGCTCGTCCCCCCCCCTTTCCTGACCTGCCGGGCTGCATGCTCGGATAAGGGTCTGGTATAGATTTTAGGGGGAACCCCACGCTGTTTTTTTTTTCATTTCGGCGTGGAGTTACCCCTTAATATCCATACCAGACCCGAAAGGGCTTGGTATGGATGGGAGGGGGGACCCCACGCAATTTTTTTTAATATTTATTAGTAATTACTTTTGTCCCTGCAGAGCTGCGCTATTATATTTGACATTAAAAAGTATAGAGGTTACAAAAATGTATCTATTTGTATCCATTTTGGATATACAGTAGTTTTTATTTGGATACAAATAGATACAATGTTGCAACCTCTATACTTTTTAATGTCAAATATAATAGCGCAGCTCTCTGTAGGGACAGAAGTAATTACTTTGCTATTATATTTGCCGGCCATAGACGGGACGAAAATCGGCCGATTTTTTTTACCATTGGTGGCAATGTCGGCCGATTGAACAACCGATTTTTCATTTTTTTTTTTAAACAGATGTTTTTTGACCCGTCTATGGCCTGCATTAATGTTTCAGCTGTCAGCGGGGTTCCCCACTGACAGCTGAATTTTAAATAATTTCCATCAATTAAATACAGTTGCAAGAAAAAGTATGTGAACCCATTGGGATTACGTGAATTAGGCATAAAATGTGCTCTGAACGTCATCTAAGTCACAACAATAGAAGAACACAGTCTGCTGAACATAATACTACACAAACATTAGATGTTGCCATGGTTTAATTGCACATAACATGTAAACATTCACAGTGCAGGGAGGAAAAAGTATGTGAGGCCCTAGCTTAATGACTTCTCCCAGAGCTAATTGGAGCCAGGAGTGAGCCAACCTTGACTCCAATCAGTGTGATGATATTGGATGTGTTGCTGACAGCTGTCCTGCCCTTAAAAAACACACACCTGTTTTGGGTTTACTGGTTTCAAGAAGCACTGTCTGATGTGAACCATGCCTCGCAGAAAAGAGCTCTCAGAAGACCTACGATCAAGAATTGTTGACTTGCATGAAGCTGGAAAGGGTTACAAAACTATCTCCAAAAGCCTTGATGTTCATGTGTCCACGGTAAGACAGACTATCTACAAATGGAGAAAGTTTAGCACTGTTGCTACTCTCCCTAGGCGTGGTCGTCCTGTAAAAATGACTGCAAGAGCACAGCGCAGAATGCTGTATGAGGTAAAGAAGAATCCCAGAGTGTCAGCTAAAGACCTACAGAAATCTCTGGCACATGCTAACATTTTTGTTGACACATCTACAATAAGGAAAACATTAAACAAGAATGGAGTACATGGGAGGACACCACGGAGGAAGCCATTGCTGTCCAAAAAGAATATTGCAGCACGTTTCAAGTTTGCAAAAGAGCACCTGGATGTTCCACAGCACTACTGGCAAAATATACTGTGGACAGATGAAACCAAGATTGAGTTGTTTGGGAAGAACACACAACACTATGTGTGGAGAAAAAAAGGCACAGCACACCAACATCAAAACCTCATCCCCACTGTAAAACATGGCGGAGGGAGCATTATGGTTTGGGGCTGCTTTGCTGCCTCAGGGCCTGGACGGATTGTTGTCATTGATGGGAAAATGAATTCCAGAGTTTATCAAGACATTTTGCAGGAAAACGTACGACCATCTGTCCGCCAACTGAAGCTCCGCAGAGGATGGGTGATGCAACAGGACAATGACCCAAAGCATACAAGTAATTAAACAAAACAATGGCTGCAACAGCACAGAATACGTCTTCTGGAGTGGCCCAGTCAGAGTCCTGACCTCAACCCAATTGAAATGCTGTGGCATGACCTTAAGAGAGCAATTCACACCAGACATCCCAAGAATATTGCTACACTGAAACAGTTTTGTGAAGAGGAGTGGTCCAAAATTACTCCAGATCGTTGCACAGGTCTGATTTGCAACTACAGGAAACGTTTGGTTGAGGTTATTGCTGCCAAAGGAGGTTCAACCAGTTAATAAGTCCAAAGGTTCACATACTTTTTCCTCCCTGCACTGTGAATGTTTACATGTTATGTGCAATTAAACCATGGCAACATCTAATGTTTGTGTAGTATTATGTTCAGCAGACTGTGTTCTTCTATTGTTGTGACTTGGATGACGTTCAGAGCACATTTTATGCCCAATTCATGCAAAACTCCATGTAATCCCAAGGGTTCACATACTTTTTCTTGCAACTGTAAGTAATAAAAAAAATTGCGTGGGGTCCCCCCTCCCATCCATACCAAGCCCTTTGGGTCTGGTATGGATATTAAGGAGGAACTCCACGCCAAAATTTAAAAAAACAGTGGCGTTGAGTCCCCCCCTAAAATCCATACCACACCCTTATCCGAGCATGCAACCCGGCAGGTCAGGAAAGGGGGGGGTGAGCAAGCGCCCCCCCTCCTGGAACATACCAGGCCACATGCCCTCAACATGGGGGGGTGCTTTGGGGCAGGGGGGTCCCCCCCAAAGCACCTTGTCCCCATGTTGATGGGGACAAGGGCCTCTTCCCCACAACTCTGGCCGGTGGTTGTGGGGGTCTGCGGGAGGGGGGGCGTATCAGAATCTGGAAACCCCCTTTAACAAGGGGGGCCCCAGATCCCGCCCCCCCCACGTGAATGAGTCTGCGGTACATGGTACTGCTACTAATTCACAAAAAAAGCAAAAGTGTAGTGTAAAAAAACACAGTACAGGGTCTTTGACAAGTCCTTTAAAAAAACAATGTCCCCCGAAGTAGATCCAACAACAATCACGGCGACCCGAAAAAAGAAAAAAAAAAAGCTCTGCTCTAGACAGAGGCTAGCTGCCTTATGCAGTGAGTCTCTCTCTGACAGTTCTTAAATAGGTAAGGGGCGGGGCCAGCCGGGGACATCAAGCATGTGATCCCATCTCATGTGACATCAATGATATCACAGGGGGCGGGGTCACTTGGATAATGTCCCCGGCTGGCCCCGCCCCTTAACTATTTAAGAACTGTCATGCTGTCTCTCCACTGAGGCTAACCAGCTTTATGCAGGAGACAGGCTGACAGTTCTTAAATAGGTAAGGGGCAGGGCCAGGCGAGGACATCAAGCATGTGACATGGGGCGGGGTCACTCAGGTGATGTCCCCAGCTGGCCCCGCCCCTTACCTATTTAAGAACTGTCAGAGAGAGACTCACTGCATAAGGCTGGTAGCCTCTGTCTAGAGCGGAGCTTTTTTTTTCTTCTTTTTTCGGGTTGCCGTGATTGACATTGGATCTACTTCGGGGGACATTGTTTTATTAAAGGACTTGTCAAATACCCTGTACTTTTTTTTTTTACACTACACTTTTGCTTTTTTTGTGAATTAGTGGCGGTACCATGTACCGCAGACTCATTCATGTAGGGGGGGGGCGGGATCTGGGGGCTTCCAGATTCTGATAAGCCCCCACCCGCAGATCCCCACAACCACCGGCCAGGGTTGTGGGGAAGAGGCCCTTGTCCCCATCAACATGGGGACAAGATGCTTTGGGGGGGAGACCCCCTGCCCCAAAGCACCCCCCCATGTTGAGGGCATGTGGCCTGGTATGGTTCAGAAGGAGGGGGGGCGCTCGCTCGCCCCCCCCCATTCCTGACCTGCCGGGCTGCATGCTTGGATAAGGGTCTGGTATGGATTTTGGGGGGAACCCCATGCTGTTTTTTATTTAATTTCAGCGTGGAGTTCCCCCTTAATATCCATGCCAGACCCGAAGGGCTTGGTATGGATGGGAGGGGGGACCCCACACATTTTTTTTATTGCAGACCTTTATTTTTACATTCAGCTGTCAAAATAAATATTATCTAGACCTTCGAAATAAGTAAAATCATTACAGAAATAATTATAAAGGTTAAGAAACAAAAATAGAATCAATAGAACTAAGAAAATCAAATTAGAATACATAAAGATATGCCTAGTGCTGTTTGTTAAACACAGCAGACGTGACCAAGTGCCGGCTGTCAGAGGAATCCAGCCAGAGATTTACTATTGAGCAGTGTCTAAAAAGCAAGCGCCCACAGAGGACGTCTAAAATGTGTTCTGCACATGCACATTTATATCAGCCAAAGACGCTGCACAAGCGCCTAGTTTTCACAGTGTCAACTTGCTTAAAAAAAATATTTTTAACACATTTAAAATTTTTTTTGAAATGGCAGATATTGTTTAAAGTGAAGTCCTGATATTTGGCAAAGCAAATTTCAATGTGAACATGTATCTGCAGTGATTTTTCATGGTGTTAGACGTGCCTCTTAGCAAGTCTGCTTTTTGAGTCTGATTCTCATTAGTCTGTGTCTCATTAGTAAATACGATTTGGCGTCTACTTGTTGACGCTTCTCTTTAGTAAATCTCTTAGCCACTAAAAATTAGATGTTCGCCCACGGAAATGCGCCTAGGCACAATAGTAAATCAGGGCCTACATGACAACAGCTTTAAAGCCATCATGATTCAGTAGTGCGCATATCAGCTGTGTAATCTGAACATACAAGAAAATTATCATCGCTGAGGCAAAACAGAAAAAAACAGTTATAGAAAATCAGGTGATTACACTGTTCAACAATTTTTTATTTTTTGCCAGTTTTGGAAACAAAAGGATCCATTTCTTAATGAATTTCACATTCTGAGTTCAAATATAACAATGAAATTTGTCAATTGGCTCTAGTTTTTCTGTAAACGGAAAGTTTTCTACTATAGGCGTAATGACTACATAATGCACAATAATTATATAGATAGATGTCTTTCCACAAATATAAAGCAAGTGATATTGACTACATAACAAAGCCTAAATGGCATAATATATTGCATAGGATTACCAAGAAAAATTATAGCCATAAGCTAAGTTGAATCATTTTAATACTTAGGATTCTCACTAGTTTTGTCGGTTTTGCTTCTCTTGGCTTTTCTCTTGTATTCGAGGAAAGGGCTATCTCTTACAGCTGCACGTGACTACACGCTTCAGGTTCTTCCTCACTTGACTCAACCACGAAGGATTCTGGTGCTTTAGGAATTGGTAGCCCCTCTCCATGAGGAACTGGACGTATTGCCGATGGAATATTTGGATAGTGCACAGATAACTTTTTCTTCTTATTTAGCCCTTTTACAATTGGAGGCACCATACAAAAGTAACAATTACTAACATGATCTGTTGGCTCTCTCCAAATCATTGGCACAGCGAAAGGCATAGATGCCTTTTTTCCATTCAACCATTGCTCCAGTGCCGTCCCACAAGAATTGCAGCATATATGTGGTGCCCAGCTCTTGTCCTGGTCTCCTATCTTGCAGCCAAAATACAAGTTGTAGGCTTTCTTAATCATTCCTGTTATCCTCCTTTTTTGTGAGATAAAAGTTATTTCACCGCAGATATAGCAGAAATTATCTGCTTTATTCACACAAGTTCGAGGCATTACTGAGTAGCCTATATAAGCATAAAACGAAATGTAAAGACGCTGTGGAACTACAAACAGCTACAGATACTGCAGCTTTTATGCAGTGAAGTGATGCAATTAAAGGCTAATATTGCATCATCTCAGTATACATGCAATTTTCTATTGGTCACCAGTATCAATTGCGCAATATGCAGCTGAAGTTGCATCATAATTTTGAATGGCTTACGTCATTAGATGGGTGAATATATCATGGAAACTAGAGCCAATCAACATTTTTTAGGGTCATTTTCGTTTTCAGCACCCCAAAATTATGTAAGATTAGCTAATTTTATGCCCAAAACTTTTTACCTGTTGAACAGTGTTATCAAGGCAACATGCCTATTACATACAAGTGTATCACTCAAAACAGGGGCTGTAGGGATTATGGCTAGAAACAAAGATGTCATCACAGATATGCACCCGGGATATAGGGAATATCCCGAGTAGTCAGGACCAAAGGCCTGACGCACCACGGGGCAATGGGGCAGCTGACCCAATTTGGCAGAAGCCGACCTCAGAAGAACACAAAACTGTTGTAGTCAAGACATAAGGCACACATGGGAACAAAAGGGCCCAATTAACAGGGTGGAAGACCTAACATGGAAAAGAGTCAGGTGACAGAGCCCACCGATCCAGGGATTTGTGAGCATTGGGGAGTGCAAGGACATCACTTTCTTCCAGGCTTAGCAGGTGTCCAGCTCTTGTGTGGAGAGGATCCCGATGGGGTAGGAGGCGGCGGAGGGGCCTCATCCGGCAGGGGAGGGAGTCCCAGCTGATTAAAGAAGGTATTTGCTTCATGTAGGTCACAGAGTATGACTTGGGCTTTGTCTTTGGAGACAACCAGCTTAAAGAAGAATCCCCATCGATATGGGAAATGGGATTGCTGGAGGTGAGTGGTGACCAATTTCAAGACCCGCCTTTTCGCCAAGGTGATGGGGATAAATCTCTAAAAATTTGGAGCTTGTCTCATTTAAATTCCAAAGAGGGCTTGTTATGAATAGAAGTGAGCAAGGCTTCTTTGCTGTCAAAATAATGAAAGCTGATGATCACATCTCTAGACCTGGTACCCTTGGAAGGCTTCGGGCCTAACGACCTGTGGGACCGATCCATTTGCAAATCGACATGCGGGATCTTGGGGGCCAGAGTAATGAATAGAGACAGCAAGTGACGGGAAAGTTGGGTATCAGAGACTGTTTTGGATATGCCGCGGATACGGATATTCTGGCGACGTTCCCTGTTTTCCAGATATTCCTGCTGAATTTGTAACTGGGACATGGATTGTTTCAGACTCGCATTATCCTCCTCCAAAACATGGACATATTGTACCAGTTCATCAAATTTAGACTCAAGGTGGTCTGTACGGTCCCCTATCTGGGTAATCTCCCCCCTAAGCTCCTGGGCCAATTTCCCAACTTCCGTTGCAATAGTACTGGTTATGTTGTGTAAGAATACTTGCAGTTTACTTTCCAAGGTATCCACCGTCAAGGGAGGGACCACTGGTGAGGGATGTGAAGCTGCAGTGGGATCTGTGTCCATCCCCTCCCCTCCTGGAGCTCTCGCTGGGGCCCCCACCCCCACTCGAGGCTGGGGATGCAGGTCTAGTGAAGAAGCGGTCCAGCACTGAGGGCCTGGGGTCCAGTGGAGGTGGAGGTGGCGTGGAGGTGGCGTGGATGGCTTTCGATTTTTCCCATGGGGAGTGCCTGAGAATATCCCCGACCTAAGAAAGGACACTCCCGGAGCTGAGAAGGCAGAGAATGTGGAGCAGAAGTGATTTAAAAACTGAGGATCGGCAGAACTACGTCTTCAGGCGGCCGCCATCTTGGACCACCGCGCATGCGCCCAATATAAATCTTTTTGCAAGGAAACTCAAGCATATATAATACTCGTGTCTTTGCACAGTTCATAAATTGTTTAATATGATACACCTTCTGGCACTCAGCATCAGTGAAACAATCAGTATGATTGACATACTTGCAGATGTTACATCATCCACAAGGGAACATAGCTTTTAAAGAGGATAATTCAGTCAACCATTTTTTAGCAGGTGTTCGTGTGAAGTCAGATTACACCAAGCTATCTCTTAAATTCATGGCTCTCTTGGGGTCCATCAGGGGTCTAGATCCCACAGTTTCAGACAACTCAGATGACTATATTTGAATATGCCAATATTTGGCTAATATAGCTTGTACCTCCTCCCACTGAGCACCAAAGTGGGTAATGATGCATACAGGGGACGTGTGTTGGATGGGAAGGCCCTGAACCTGCACATCAAAGAGTTCTTCCCGTTTCCGCATCAGTGTCTTTTTATAGGACCATCTAATTGTTTCATGGAAGCACCCCCACTCACGGAATCTCCCAAAGAGTGTCTTAGCCTTAAGCCTATAGTCCTCTTGGCTGGAACAGTTCCTGTGAATCTGCATATATTGTCCAGTAGGAATTCCCTGTATAAGGGATTTGGGGTGATGACTGGAGGCCAGAAGTAAAGTGTTGGCAGCTGTGGTTTTATGAAATATTTTAGTTCTCAGCCCTCCATCTTTGACAGAGATCAGGAGGTCAAGAAATGGAATTTGCTTGGGGTCAAAGTTGCAAGTAAGTCTGATATTCTGATTATTAACATTAAGTTAAGTTATTAATTCATGTAATTCCTGTTCGAATCCCCTCCATAACATCAAGACATCATCAATGTACCAGGCTGTGGCTGTGGTACATTAAAGAACAATAGACAAACTCTTCCTCCCACCATCCAAGCATGGGCAATATTAACCTCCTAGAAATTGAAAGAAGTTATTCTTGAGGGCAAATTCAAGTAGCTCCAATCCCCCACTGATGGGACTCAACGTCAATGCCAACAAGTATAGCCCCTGTCGAAACATCCACTTGTGCTATCTTCTTTAGAACATTTCTTGTGTCCTGGACATATGAGGGTAGCCTCACCATCATATCCTTAATTAAAGCATCCAGGTATTTGCCAGTACATTGGTCCTCTTATGGCCGATATGATGGGCCTTCCCGGAGGATTCTTCAGATTCCTATGTACCTTGGGGATGATAAATATTGTGGGGATGTTGTAATCATCTACCCTTAGGTAACCCCACTCTGTTTTGGTGATGGCCTCATGTGCCAGGAATAGTTTGTGGTTCAAAGACACAACCAGTGAAAGAAAAGGATTCACCCTTAATTTAGTATATGTGGATGAATCCGCTAACTGTCTTCTAACTTCAGACTCATATGCACCCCCTGACATCAAAACTACGTTGCCCCCTTTATCACTCGGTTTTATTACTAAGTTGGGTGCTTCCCTGAGCGCTCCCAGGGCTAACCTCTCATCCAACAAAAAGTTATCCGCCCCCATTAGTTTCTAGTCCAGATCAGATAAATCTTGCTGGACTAAGTCCAGGAATACACCCAACCAGTGATTTTTTTCGAATCTGGGGCATTCTAATAGATCTTATGGTTAAACCCTCCTGTCTTTTCCAGGGTTTACTCAAATCTTCATCCATATCTGATTCAGATGAATCATTGAGGAGATCAAGTCATCAATGGCTTGTTGTTCACAGTCCTGAGATTGGGCAACATCATCCTCCTCTCTGCTTCCCTCCACATGTCTGCCAGAATGAAACAACCTATAATATATTTTCCTGAGGGAAATATTGATATCCTTATATACCTCAAAGATGTTCATCACATTTGTAGCTGAATAGGATGGACCTCTACAGAGTAATTTAAGATGTCTGTCCTTTATTTCAAACTGGGAGAGATTAATAACTTTCATGTCTGTAAGTTTTCCATGTGTGGAGTCTACATCATAACTAGAATTACTTATTTCCATTTCTGACTTCTGGTAACTTCTGGCTTTTATAATCTCCCCTCTGCCTCTTTCACCTTTGCCACCTACGTCTCTTCCCCTTCCTCCTGTCTTGAGTATTCACCTGGCTAGAGTAGTGCCTTCTATAAAAGATTTAACAAAACAAACTTACAGATCTAGATTCCTCCTTGTCACTATCAAACGAGGTGGGACTACTTCTTAATGCTGTATGTGAGCGGTGACGGAGTCTCCGAGACACACTTCTCTCTCGATGGTTAGAGAGAACAAAAATTTCCCCGCTAGCCCAATCATCCAAATCCCTTTTGTACTTGGATTGTTTTGTAGTTCACAGGTTCCTCTGAACCTTCGCAATCTCCTTCTTCAAAAGCTCATTGAGTCTAACAAAATCAGGGTTTTTTTATGAGGTTCCAATGACCTGATACTTTCATCTATTTTGGATTTTAATTTGGCTAGTTGAAGGTTTTCTTCCTCAACGATAAGCCACATTATCGCTAAACTATGATCAATACATTGTTGTTTCCATTTATCTAAAAATCTTTGGGTGTGTAAATGTTCGGCCTGGATCCCTGTCTCCCTGAGGCATCTCAGGATAATGCCATTAGTTATCTATGATTTCATGGACAAAATAACCCAGTTTCGATTTAGATATTCAATTGTAAATTTTTTATGTTGTTTAAAGAATTCTTTAATTACATCCCTATCGGGGGGGGCAGTATCCCGAGGTTCCTGGAAAAAGGCTGTTATAATTTCTTCCCTCTTCTATCTCATCTCCAATAACAACTGCTATTTGAACTGGATTCACTGGTGGGGGATTGTGAATCACTCGCTAGTGATGGGTGAACATTCTGCATTTTCCAAAAGCTTGTGTACATGTACAGCTGATTGATAGCTTCCTTAAAATAAGCCTGTGCTCAACAATACACATAAGACATGCTTGTCCCCTTCAAATGGGAGAATTTGCAAAATTATTATTATTATACAGGATTTATTTACAGTAGAGCCAATAGTTTGCTCAGCACTTTACAATATAAAGGGAGACAATACAGCAACAATACAGTTCAATACAAAAGGGATAGGAGAGCCCTGTTCCTTGGAGCTTACATAGTAGGCAAAAGCCTACTATGAGCTGGTAGATGTGCACAATGGTGAAAATGGCAGATTTGGATAATAGATCTTGCCAAAATAGTATTAAATTCAGGGGAGTTGCTGAATCTGTCTCATCAGCAGTTCTCAGGCGCTATGTTCAACAAATGATAGAGCAACTTCTACCATCTGTATCACTGCAGAAAATCATAGTGGACAGGGCACATAGGCTGATCAAGCCTACCTGCCAGAAAAATTGCCCACGGATGTTTCCTCTAAAAATCCATTTTTACCATATCAAGGAACAACTCATGCAAACTGCAAGAGAAATTGTACCTCTACCTAACCCGTTTCTGTGTATTACCCTATTAATTTGTCTATTTTGGCCTACAAAAAATGATTCCCTATCACTAAACTACTGAGGAATCACAAGCTGATGTATAAATAGGGCTACGCAACAAAACTTATAATCACCAAGGATAGTGTCAACCACGTGATATCTTCTATAGGAGAGTCATGCATGATGAAATCTTGGGGAATTCTTCCTCCTGCAGAGGATTATATTTCTGAGAACCCCCCATTGAAACTTTTTACCAGTGGCAAACTTGCCCTGGTTAAATGTAAAAATGTAGAGTCACTTTGGTCTACAATACCTTCTCTGTTCTCTTGTTCCATACTACAAAGCTACTCCATTATGATTCTTTCATACCAAGGCTGTTGCACTTTGAGCTCTGCTTTCATCAAGTTCATAATTTTTTATTATTTGTACCACTTTGTTTTATGTTTTGTTGCTGCTCTAGTTTTGTTTCCTCACAGTTGGAACACTTAAGTTTGGACTCTAGCGTCTACCTTAGTACCATCTTCCTACTTGGAAACCTGGGGTCAGCCTCTTTCTCCTCACATCCTCACCAGACATGTTGGGACATGAATATCTACCAAAGTAATCATCATTTTCTATTAACTTATGGTACTTAAAATACTGACACTGAGTGCTAAAAGCCTTAACAGCCCCAATGAAACAAAGCTATGTACCTGAGCAGCAACATAGTTTATGTAAAAGAGGCCCATTTCCACACCTCTAAACAATCCAAATGCTCTCATAGGAAATGTACACACGTTTTCTTTCCTAATGTGTCCAAACTGAAAAAAGGTGTTCTGAGAGCCTTCAGCTTTGAAGGTTCATGAAATACTGTTGTTCCATAGCAGCTGCTTGTCTCATTTCAGCATCCTGGTTTTGGCTGAGCTGCAGTCTCCTTGTTTGACTGTCCACCTGCAGGGTGATTGATCTAGACACAGCCTCTGGATGGAAACCAAACCTGTTTTAAGCCTGCCAAGCTGTTAGTGTCATGCTTGTAATAGTGCTTGCAACAGGTACTTCAAGCTCCCTGTTTTTCTGCCTTGACCTTCATCTATCTATCTGGTAAACCAGAGCCCTGCCCTGCCTGCTTCAGATTGGACTTTGACTTTGCTCATAACCCAGCCTGCCTTTTAACCATGGGTTTGACCCTGACTAGTCTTTGAATGCTGCCTGCCCTGAAACTGGACTGTCACTGGACCACTCTACCTGTTTGCCAACTACAAATGCCTTTTCGCTGTGCATAGTTTGCACCTGCGCTGGGGTAGTGGTGTAAGGCCCTAAAGCGTTGTGTATAAGGCCAGGGGGCAACTAAGTACTGGTAGGCCTGATTGCATTATGGGAAAGGGGGGTGCTATAGGTGTAGAACAAAGAAGCCAGCTATAGTTCCTAACCACCAATGCTAGGGGTAGGCGTGACAAATACATCTTGATAAGAATGGTAAGAGCATTATTTTCATATGTGAGATTGATAATACCACATTATTATTATTATACAGTATTTATATAGCGCCAAAGGGTTTGCTCAGCGCTGTACAATAGCAAGGGGGACAGAACATGAGACAAAACAGTAACAATACAATACACGAGGGGTTCGAGGGCCCTGCTCTTTTGAGCTTACAATCTAGGAGGGAGGGGAAGTGGTACAGGAGGAAGTGGCTGTGGGGGATGGAGTGATAGGAGAAGTGGAGGAGATCGGTTGTTAGGTGAGGGTGGGGTAGGCTTCCCTGAAGAGATGGGTTTTCAGGGTGCGCCTGAAGGTGAGGAGGGTAGGTGACAGTCTGATGGATTGGGGTAGGGAGTTCCAGAGGATGGGGGAAGTCCTGGAGAAGTCCTGCAGTCGGGCATGGGAGGAGGAGACCAGGGAGCTAGAGAGTAGGAGGTCCTGTGAGAAGGGAAGGGCATGGGTAGGGTGGTATTTGGGTATCAGGTCAGTTAGGTAGTTTGGGGCGGCATTGTGAATGGCTTTGTAAGTCAGAGTTAGTAATTTGAATTTGATGCACTGGGCAATCGGGAGCCAGTGAAGGGATTGGCAGAGGGGGGTGGCAGATGTTGAGCGGTTGGTGAGGTGGATGAGTCTAGCCGCTGAGTTCAGGATAGACTGGAGTGGGGATAGCATTTGTTTGGGTAGGCCAGTGAGAAGGGAGTTGCAGTAGTCCAGGCGTGAGATGATGAGGGAGTGTACGAGTTGTTTAGCAGTGTCTGGGGTGAGGAATGTACGTATCTTGGAGATGTTGCGGAGGTGGAGCCTGCATGACCTTGATAGTGATTGGACATGAGGTTGGAAGGGAAGGTTTGAGTCCAGGGTGACACCCAGGACTTTGGCGTGTGGGGTGGGATTGATGGTGGCGTTGCTAGTAGTGATGGAGAGGATGGGGGGGGGGCTCGGGCTGGGGGGAAAACCAGGAGCTTGGTTTTGGACAGGTTTAACTTGAGGAAATGGAGCGACATCCAGTCTGATATGTCGTTCAGGAGGTGGGCGATGCGGGCGGAGAGTGAGGGGGTGAGGTGGGGGGTGGAGAGGTAAATTTGTGTGTCGTCGGCATAGAGGTGATAGTTGAAGCCGTGGGAGTGTATCAGTTTGCCAAGGGAGGAGGTGTAGATGGAGAAGAGGAGGGGTCTGAGGACAGAGCCTTGGGGGACTCCAACAGAGAGGGAGAGAGAGGGGGAGGTGGCAGTGTTATAGGTGACGCTGTCAATTTGTATGATCCCCTATTGAAAGGCCAGGGAGTGGGGCTGTGCAGCAGGGTGCTGCAACTAAAAGGTTGATAGAGCCAGGAGACCCCAGAGATCCAGGAGAGCTGGGTGAAATGGTTTGAATGACCAAGGAATAGCCAGGGTTGAGGCCTAAGCAGAGGCACTGCTGAAGAGTGAGCCAGGTGATTTCTGTTACCTGTTTTTGCTGGTAAAAGTGCGTAGACAACAGTTTTCAACTTTTCTTCATCTTTCATCAACTTTTTCAACAGTGAGCTGGCAAGCCTTAAAAGCACAGTTCACACTTGCGTGGACTCACTAAAATTGCTTTTACCACTGAGCTAACAATCCCCAATATCATATTATCTACCTATCTACCTAGACACTCCCCAACTCACACAAGATTAAATTAATGACTTTCCTAGAAGCCTAAATCTTTCCACCGTAGATGATCACAAGCTATCACAATTAGATAGACTTCACAGTACTGGAAATTACAAAGCTAATACAATCTCTACCTTCTCAATTGAAGCAGATGGCTTCTCAGAGGAAAGTTTTAAGATATCTTAGTTCCTAGTCTTCTACCAGTCTTCAGCAAAGCTGCATCCTCTGGCAAATTCCCTATCAATATGTTAACAAGCCATAATAGTAACTTTACCAAAACTAAGTAAACAACCAAACCAACCTCAAAATTTTAGTTGAAAATGTATGCTAAGATTTTAGTAAACTCACTATCTTATAGGCCCTGATCAAGTTGGATTTCTCAAGGGGAGATAAGCACCTGACAGTACTATGTTGTAGAATTATGTTAAAGATGATCAAATTTGTGGAATCCAATAAAATGTCTTCTCTGCACTTTACAAAAGTTTGGTTTATTGGCTTTATCTTCTCTGCCGTCATGGCACTGTATACCAGCCCAACAGCTCAAGTATACACATCTAATATGGTTAAAAGCTTTAGCATATCTAATGGAATTGATTTGGGGTTTCCTCTATCCCTTTAATTTTCTCATTCATGATAGACCCTTTAGATAAAATTCGAAGATCATGGATCTGACAATAGAAGATTATAATCACTTATGTAATATCACATAAAACAAGCAACTATACTTGACCATGACCTCAAAGAATTGTTAATGGTGTCAGCAATTGCTACTCATGCCATTACTCCTGATCGACGTATAATAATAACTCCTTCCTTAGGAGTTTGAAAATCCCCATTTAATGACATTGCTCTGGTTTTGAAAGTATATAAATAATTAGACTTTAAGATATTACAACCTCCAAAATGGGTGCTGAAAAGTAGGGATTTTAAAAGTGCCACAACACAAATCTATACATAGAAAATGTACAATTTTATTTTCACTTTAATAATGTTGCCATATCTACTGTGTTACAAAAGTTATATAGATCAATGCATTTCACATACAGCTTGCTTGTTTAGGATCCATTTGCTTTTACTAATGTGCAGATATGACTAACAAATAATTGCAAAAAATATAATGATCAATGGTGATAACAGATATTCTACATAACAAATACATAAAAAATGAAAAAGTAAAGGAAATATTATGATAATCAACCTTACTGTGCAATTAGGGGGAAGGAAAAAATAAAAATAAAATGCACACTTCCCCAAATCCCTCTTGGGATGAGGGTCCTAAACTAAGAGGGGACAAAGAATCGACTCAGGCATAGCCATCACCACAATATTACCTAAGTAGAGGTCATATACTCAGTGATCAATGATATGATGACATAGTGAGGTAACATTCATCCATAAGGTATGTCTAATAATGAGATATCCAAAAATAAACAAAATATTAGACACCAACATACTCCCCTAATGTATTTCCCCTATTAAAACTCACCCCATCAAACATGACCTCCAAATGGTTAAGCCAAATAACACATTATGCTGGACAAATTTGACCTTGAACACAATCAAAATATGTACATATGTAGACTAGGTAACTGACTAGGCTAATATATCTGTACTACACATGCCCCTCGATATTTAAATAAAACATTCACCAAAATAAAAAAGGGACATCACACCTATGTAACCAAAGTGTATAGTGTAGTCATACCATGCCCCTAGATATATATTTATATATATAGTCATATATATAGTCATATCCCTAGGAGGTACAGTATACTGTATATATATATATATATATATATATATATATATATATATATGAATAGTTAATCCTACATTTTAGTGTACAAGAATGGAATGTTAAAGGTTATTGTATTTTAGATAATTTGCCCCAAACCCTTAGGCCCTGATTTACTATTGTGCCTAGGCTCATTTCCGTGGGCGAACATCTATTTTTTAGTGGCGACCGTCTACTTTTACACCGCAAAGAGATTTACTAAAGAGAGCGTCAACAAGTAGACGCCAAATCGAATTTACTAACGAGACACAGACCAGGAATCAGACTCAAAAAGCAGACTTGCTAAGAGGCATGTCTAACACCATGAAAAATCACTGCAGAAACATGTTCACATTGAAATTTGCTTTGCCAAAAATCAGGACTTCACTTTAACCATTAGCCGCCCGGCCAATGGCCGTTTGGCGGCTTCAGATGTGTCTCTTCACTCCGGGTGCACGCCATTTGGCGTGCTCCCGCACATGCGCAGTTTGCGCTAATGCAGAGCGGCGCAGCAGTGCGATCTGTCACCGGCCGTGCACCTCGGACACGGCCGATGACAGATCCGAGTACCGGCTCCCGTTGCTGGTACCATGTGACCTGCTGTGACCAATCACAGCCGGTCACATGACAGTTGTATACAATGGATGGCTTCATTCATGATGCCATCCATTGTATACTAGTGCCTAGCTGTGAATGGTCACAGCTAATCACATGCACATGTCATGTGATTAGCTGTGACCAAATCACAGCTAAGCACAAAAAAAAAAAAAAAAAAAAAAAAAAAAAAAAGCTGAATGAATCGATTTTATTCAGGTAAATGCTTGCTTATAGCAAAGTAATTCTTTGCTATAAGCAAATTGTGTAAAAAAAAAAAAAAAAGTAGTAAAATATGAAAAAAAAATCTTAAAAAAAATAAAAAAAAATGTAATAAAAAATTAAATATAATAAAAAAATAAAAAAAAAATATATATTTTTTCATACTGTCACCAGTCAGTGTCCCTGTTAACCGCCATGCCAGTTATATGATGATGCTGTACTGCACTGCTGACAGTATGTAAAAAAAAAAATAGTGAAAATAATTTTTTTTCATTTTCCGAAAAATTATGACAAAAAAATACAACTTCAAAAAACTCGCCATGCCTCTTATGAAGTACGTCGGACTGTCTACTCTGCAAAAAGGGGTCATTTGTGGGATATCTGTACTGTTCTGACATTCTTGGACCTCAAGAAATTAGATTGGCTGTCAGTACTTCAGGATTGATCAATATTCAGATCTATACAATAGTTTGTGAACTCTATAACCTTCCTACAAACTAAAAAATACATCCTAATTTGGGTTATTTTCACCAAAGACATGTAGCAGAATACATCTCGGCCTAAATTTATGAAGAACAATTATTTATTTGTAAACTTTTATAACAGAAACAAAGAAAAATGTGTTTTTTTTCAAAATTTCTAGTCTTTTTTTGTTAATTTAGCAAAAAATAAAAACCCCAGCAGTGATTAAATACCACCAAATGAAAGCTCTAGTTGTGTGAAGAAAATGATAAAATTTTAGTTTGGGTACAGTGTTGTATGACTGCGCAATTGTCATTCAAAGTGTGAGAGCGCTGAAACCTGAAAAATGGCCTGGGTAGGAAGGTGTAAAAATTTTTTTACCGTTGGTGGTAACGTCAGCCGATTGAACAACTGATTTTTCGTTTTTTTTTTTTAAAAAAATAAGGCCGGTTTTCGTCCCATCTATGGCCTGCATTTTTCTTCTTTTTCTTCTTTTTTTTGAAGGTCACGGCTCATGCGCAGATTTTTTATCGGTAAAAGATCGGCCGATTTGCCGACCACTGCCGGGAAAATCGGCCGATTTTTATCCAAATTTACGGATAAAAAAAGTGCCAAAATCCGAAAAAACAGCCGACCAACTAACCAAATAATGGTCAAAAAACAGCCGATTTTCTTTCGGCCAAAAAATCGGCCAATTTTTTTTCGGCCAAAAAAACAGGCCATAGATGGATCTAAAATAGGCCGATCTTTCAGCTGAAAAAAAAAAATGGCAGATTTATTTCCAAATTTATCGATAAACAAAATGTGCCAAAATCCTGAAAAATGGCCGACCAATTATCCCACTAACGGAAGAGGCCCTTGTCCCCATCAACATGGGGACAAGGTGCTTTGGGGGGGGAGCCCCCCCTGCCCCAAAGCACCCATGTTGAGGGCATGTGGCCTGGTATGGTTCAGGAGGGGAGGGGATGCTTGCTCGTCCCCCCCCCCTTTCCTGGCCTGCCGGGCTGCATGCTCGGATAAGGGTCTGGTATGGATTTTGGAGGGAACCCCACGCTGTTTTTTATTTAATTTCGGCGTGGAGTTCCCCCTTAATATCCATACCAGACCCGAAGGGCTTGGTATGGTTGGTGGGGGGGGACCCCACGCCGTTTTTTAAAAAAAACATTTATAATTCCTACAATGCTTTTACATTCAACTGTCAGTGGGGAACTCCGCCGACAGCTGAAACATGATAAAATAACTCATGCGGGATTTTAGCGACAACCATGTGTTAATGTTTCAGCTGTCAGCGGGGTTCCCCACTGACAGCTGAATGTAAAATAATTCCCGTAAATGAAATAAATAATAAAAAAAACTGCAAGGGGTCCCCCCTCCCATTCATACCAAGCCCTTCGGATCTGATATGGATTAAGGGTTAACTCGACGCCAAAATTATTCTGATAAGCCCCCCTGCCCCAAAGCACCCCCCCATGTTGAGGGCATGTGGCCTGGTATGGTTCAGGAGGGGGGGGGGCGATCACTCCCCCCCCCCTTTCCTGACCTGCCAGGCTGCATGCACGGATAAGGATCTGGTATGGATTTTGGGGGGGGGCATGCAGTTTTTTTTTTTCAATTTTGGCATGGAGTTACCCCTTAATATCCATGCCAGACCCAAAGGGCTTGTTGTGGATGGGATCCCACGCTGTTTTTTTTTTTGCATTTTGGTGTGGAGTCACCCCTTAAGATACATACCAGACCCGAAGGGCTTGGTGTGGATGGGAGGGGGGACCCCATGGCGTTTTTTATTTACTATGGTGCTGGTTTTTAAAATGTAATTCTCCCTTTTTTTTTTCTTCATTGTAGCTCAGAAATTCAGTTGTCACTTCCCCAGCTAAAAGAGAAAGTTTTCTTGGAATTTATATCCCTAAAGGAAACAATGTTTACTTTGAGTTTATTAAAAGATACAAAGTTTTCTGTAACTTTGGGGAAAGTGACTTCTAAGCTTGTGAACTATAGTGAAGAAAAAAAAAGGCTGGCATTTGCATTTGAAAATCAGCGCTGACATACACTTTGTTTTGCGAAAAAAAATTATTAACAATTGTGTAAACCGAGGCATTACTTTCAATGGATTTTTATTTGTAAACCAAAAATTACATTAACCGAGGCATTGGTAAACCGAGGTACGCCTGTATTAGTATTGCAATCCTTTGTATTGGGATACATAGAACCAACATACATCTGAATTCGCAACATAGCACAACATTTGTGTCACATTTGAGATATCTGGCTAGTTACACTGACCTTGCCCAGGGACTTAGGGTTGATTCACACCACAGAAATACAGGCAGTATTAGTGTTCAACAGCTCTGTGGATTAGTGGTTAGCACTGCTGCCTCACAACACTAGGGTTGTCGGTTTGAATCCCCACCACTGCAATAAATTTGGATGATCTACGTGTGACTACCCTAACATACATGTGCTGGTGGCAGCATCTTTGCTTTCTGTCTAAATGATCCCTGGAATGTGAATTAGAATGAGGCCTTGTCTGTTCAAACACCTTTAAAGTTGCTCCTTATGTGAATGTCAAATGGGATGAGATAAGGGCCTGGACTAATGATTGATTTGATAATGCTGGTTTGCACTCCACCCCCTTTGGGAAGGTTTGTCAAACCATGAGAAGAGTGAGCGAGAGAGAAAAGGATTTTAAAAAAAATAAAAAAATTAATAAAATAATGGCATGGAGTCCCTCCCCCCCAAATCCATAACAGACCCGTTTCTGAGCATGCAGATACCGCATGCCTTCAAAGATTTATTTCCTTTGTTGAATTGCCTGCTTGGTTCACACTAGATGCGATTTAAAATTGTGCTTTTTGTTGGCAATTTCACCATATTTTCTGTAGATTTACTAATGAGTTATTGAATTTTCAATTGTGTTTTGCACTGCAGTTTCTATTGTAGTCTATATATGAAATCGCTACAAAATGCTGAAAAAGTTAGACAAGAACAACTTTTGAAATTGTGCTGCAGCAAATTGCTTACGTTAAGACTCACATCCACATTCATTAGATTCCATATCAGGTACAATTTCAATTGCCAAATCGCACCTGAAATCGTGCACCCAGGATGCGACTTGGCATGAGATTTGCATGACATGTGACTTGCAAATCGTATGCCAAGTCGCACCCTATTGTCTGCTATTAGAGCAGTCACATGGGTGCGTTTCCAACACTGATTTCTAAAGTAGTACATGTACTACTTTTGTGGTGATTTGCATAGATATCTATGTCAGATGTCTTGCAAATCGCAAGGAAATTAGCATCTTCACTGTACATCGCACAATTTCTAAATCGGCTTTGATGTGGTGTAAGTCCTTTTTATGTCTGATTTCCGGAGTGTTTTTCCAATTTATGGAAAATGCTGCATACTAGCAAAAGTGAATTGACATATTCAGTATTGCATGCGAGATGTGGTCATGTGACTGCCTTAACTCATGCGATAATCTGGAGTGAATTGTACCCATAGGGCCAAGAAATATTGCCGATAGGGTTCCCTTTTACATCCCTGTTCAATGTTCTGTTGTATGCTGCACAGGTGCACTTCACTCATGCTTTCTTTCTGACTCTGATTTGTGGGGCCTGTATACCAAGGGTTAACGCAAGTGGGAAGAGAATTAATCAGGTGCAAACACTTTCTCTGACCAAATGAATGACAGTGGTGGGTGTGGCCTACCTTATATAAAGAGATGCAGTAGTGGCTAATTTTGCCTTGTACAGGCCACATTATTTTCTGCAAGGCCTTGTCTGTGGTGGTTTGGGGGAGGAAGAGATATTGTGGTGAATTGCCCTAGGCCACACTCACGCAGTGTTTTGATGTGGGCTGTAAATGTTTTGCATGTTCTTCCTTCTAAGGTGTGTTTGTGTGTTCTTGTACAAGGATTATGTGTTTATTATCTTTGCATTGTAATCCTAACACATGTCCATTGCTCTGCTCTTCCAAGTTTGCTTTATTTAGAATGAAATGCAGTTTTCAGACAAACATGATGAGAAATGTATGTGTGGGGGATTTGGGGAGGTGGGAGGTGTTATTTTGGCATGTATGCATTTTTATATTGCTATTTTGATCTGTAGCTTGTTTTGTGGATAAGTCTAAGTAATTCATATTAACCATTTGTTTCCTGCTGTAACCTGTGAAAGCGCAGTTCATTAGAAGTATAGTCTTTTAGATTGTAAGCTCTTATGAGCAGGACCGTTCTATTTTAGCAAATCCTGCTTCTTTTTTTTTTTTTCACCAAGATATTGAATGTACCTACTTGTTGTTGCTGTCCAAATAAATGTGGAAAGTGTATTTGATCAATAAACATTTGGACTATGTATTTTTGGGGGGGATTATTTCATGTTCTAGTTGAATGTAGCACAGTGGCTAAATAATTAGCACTTCCACCTGGCAGTACTAAGGTCATTAGTTCAAATCCCAACCATGGCACCTACTGGCTAGAGTTTGCATGTTCTCCCTGTGCCTGTTTCCTCTAGGTACTCTGGTTTCCTTCCACACTCTAAAGACCTGCTGGTAGGTTAATTGGATCCTGTCAAAAATTGGCCCTAGTATATGTATGAATGTAAGTTAGGAACCTTAGATAGTATGCCCCTTGAGGGTTAGGGACTAATGTGTATTTACCACATATATATATGTAAAGCGCTGCGTAGATTGACAGTGCTATATAAGTATCTGAAATAAATGTACTAGCACCCCTAACACTTACTTTTTTGCTAGCTATATAATATGCCCAAATATGCAAGTATGTCCAAACTAACAAACCAAAAGCCCCCTATTGCACCACAAGACCATGTTATGTGCCAATGAATAAGTTGTGTTGAATGTGCAGCTAGCTATTCTTTTTCTACAATCCTCTTAACAGTAATGAATTGAGCCCCCAATTTATGTTGACTTTGGGCCTTTACCGGAAAATCTATATTTGCCAATGTCATATACACAGTAGAGCTGCAAGCATACATTCACCAATGCCAAGTCCACAATAGAACTGCAAACATATATTTGCGAATATTATATACACAATGGAGCCGCGTGTAAAATTGCTATGGTGCACAAATAAACGCCAAGACGGCTGTTGGAGGAGGCGCTAGAGCAGCCGCCATACCGGAAATACGTCATTACATTGGCGGAAGGACGTTTGCACACACCCGGAAGTGGTAGTGGGGAGTGTTTAGTGGATGGGAGTGTAGTTAGGAGAGTTTAGTAGTAATTTGCAAGTCTATTTTTTAGTTTTGTGAATTGTTCTTTTGTGGAATTCCAGACCACATCTGGACATGGCGAGATTGCTGTTCTTCACCAAGGAGCTGATCCTCATTTTCAGGGGAAACATTACTAATAATTGTATTTTCAGTTGAAACCATGTCCAATTCCTAGATCCATTGAGGTACATAGCAGAGGTTCAAGGTTCTTCCTAACTATACAGGTGGCACAGACACAAGCGCCCAGGGCCACTGTTAGATATCACAGGGCCCCGTACAACATACCTGACAGCCCCCCACAGCCAGAGAAAATATCCAAATTATATTTATGGTGAAAATACACTAAAAACATTATTAGTTGACATAATCCCAACCATATTCCTGTGAAATCTAAATGATAAAACTGTACTGAGTTCATAAATAACGCTGTGTGTGTAATTGAGGTCTTGGGTCTCATTCACATGGGTGCTGTGGCCTGTAGAGTGGGAATCAGTGTTTTTTTTTTTTGTGGCTGTTTATTGCTGTTTGCAGGCAACCTATGTTACGCAATGGAAATGCTGCAGGTCATAATTTGACAAGCATTTGGGTGCAGGTGTACAGCCCTGAACACAGACAGTGAGCATTCAGGGCCACTTCCCCACGCCTTCACACCTGTCAGATTAAAACCTCTGTTCATACAGCTGCTGTGTCCCCATAGTGTAACAGGTGGCTCCAGCCACATGAACAACCCACTCATTCATGCTGTACAGGCCAGAGGACCTGTGTGAATGGGGCATTTTTTACTTTTTTTTCCTCAGCTCATTAATTTCAATGGGCTGCCTAACATGTGGGAACATGCAAAAATACTGCAGGCATATTATTGTAAAAGTGTGTTGCACCTAACCCCACAGTAGTGTGGTGCCATGCGTTTTGGTGGCTGTGAATGCATCTGTATTTACTAGACATGTGGAGGTACAATTACGTTTTCATCATGGTACCTGCACACATCTGCAGAGGGCATTGCATTTCTTTGCTGTGCTGGACAATGCATGCTCTTGCATTCGCTTCTGCACCACAAATGGTGTGAACAAGTCCTAAGGGCCAGTTCACACTGTAGAAACAGTCTAGATGTATTCCAGATGCGTTTTTACATGCACTTCTTTGATTCATGTTTAGCGTGTTCCAGAGCATTTTGGATGCATTTTTGATGTGTTCCACTGCATTTTGGATGCGTTTTTTGTGTGTTCCAGTGCTTTTTGGATGTGTTTTTGGTGTGTTCCAATGCAGTTTGTATGCGTTTTTGATGTGTTCCAGTGCATTTTTTTATGCATTCCAGTTAATTTATTTCCCCTCTCTTTTTCTAAATTTTAATTAGGGACATGTGCGTTTTAGTGCGTTCCAGGGCATTTTACCACGATCCAGTACAGTTCTATTCATAACCAATGCAGCCTGTTTGACTTTTTTGGCAGCACCTGCAACGCACTGGAACTGCAAGCGCTGATGTGAACTATGACATTGACAACCATATAACCTTCTTTCTGTGCATTTTGGATGCAAAAAAAGCAACTGAAACACATGTAGTGTGAACTGGCCCTAAAGGTTATTATAGGTCAGGGAACGGGACTGACCAGGAATTGTGAATTCAATCAGTGGCGAGATACAATCAGGAATCATATAATAATGCTAGATCTGAGCTGTAGGTGATAGGAAATGAGACACATTAATAAGATCAATAAATAAATAGTTAAATAAAAAGAGTGGGGCGGGGATACATAGATTTGCAGATGGAACAGGTGATGACAGGGGGGGTGGGGGTCAAGTTGTATAAGGAGAAAGGTTTAAGAGCTCATTCACACTTGGCTTTATTTCTAACTCTTGCCAAACGCCCCTATAGTGTTTGACAGGCGTTTGGGAAGCGTTTTTAACATTCCTCAAATGCTCCCCAAACGCCCTATGTGCGGTTTTGAGGCATGTGATAAGCATTTACCAAGCGTTAAAACTGCACCACAAATGCCTGTAATGAAGTTAAATGGTATTGACGCTCCGAAAATGCCTCGCAACCACACCGCAAACGTCTGCCAGGCATTTGAGGAGCGGCACCATAGACTTGAATGGGAGGCTTCAACTCCTCCTGACTCAACATGAGGCACCAGTTTTGCTGTGACGCAATGCTAACACTTCAGTGTGAACAGCACTGTATGCTGCCATGTGCAGAATTTTCATAGGCATTTGAGAAGAACGCTTCCCAAATGCCTGTCTGATGCTTGCTGACAAAGCTAGTGTGAACGCAGCCTTAGAGAAGATAAAGTTATAATGAAATATAAACAGAAGGAAAATTGAAAATTTCAAACTTGTCAGAAGAACAGGACGCAGGTAAGATTCACTCCCTTTCCACTTTCTAGTCAGTAGCCAAAATCTTAATTAATTGATCTATATTCCTGGCACTGACAGAACCCTGGAAATTGATCTCCATATTTTGGGCATTCACAAATGTCTAGGACATAAAACATGGTATGTATCTACATATACATATACGTGCCGCGCTCCATAATGAAGTGAACAACTAATATACTAGTGATAATTCAAGCAATAACGTGAACAAAATAAATGTGCTTCAAGCAAGTGCAACATATAGTGCATATCAAAATAATGTTCATCCAATCTTTAAACCGGTAATATAAACAGTCCTCTTTATACTTCTATAATATTTCAGTGACAAGTGAGGTGTATTGTGCCACACTCCCCGTGCTCTGTGGATAGGTGTGCGCTCACCTCCTTGTTAGCCAGACAAGCTGGCTAAACACACTTTTTTGTCCTCGTGACCCTGTGGCGTAACGCGTAGGGGAGGGGCTCTGACGTCACGACGCCGCGGTGGACGAGCGGTGCTTACAAACAGGATCTGAACACATGCCAGCTGAACACAGCATTGCTGTAAATTATTGAGAGGAGGAAAGATCATCTTAACCACCCCTAAAGAAACCTATTGAGGCTAAAGTGTGGAAGGAGGGAGACCTCTGGTGGCAGAAATAAGGCAACCCATAATATGGATGGAAACACGCATATAAAGTAAAGATTCCCACCTTGTCCTGTGAGGACAAAAAAGTGTGTTTAGCCAGCTTGTCTGGCTAACAAGGAGGTGAGCGCACACCTATCCACAGAGCACGGGGAGTGTGGCACAATACACCTCACTTGTCACTGAAATATTATAGAAGTATAAAGAGGACTGTTTATATTACCGGTTTAAAAATTGGTTGAACATTATTTTGATATGCACTATATGTTGCACTTGCTTGAAGCACATTTATTTTGTTCACGTTATTGCTTGAATTATCACTAGTATATGAGTTGTTCACTTCATTATGGAGCGTGGCACGTATATGTATATGTAGATACATACCATGTTTTATGTTTATGTTTTTGCACAGATAATGAGTATTGTGTAAAGTGCTGATGCACCATTAGCTATATATGATTTTAGTTATTTACTTATCACGTTAAGGGGAGTATCACATTTTGGCTCACGAGTATTATCAATCACAAATGTCTAGGAGCTTACAATCTAATGCAGGCCATAGACGGGTCGAAACTCGGCCAAAAAAAAATTGGCCAATTTTTGCACCGTTAGTGGGTTAATTGGTCGGTCGTTTTTCGGCGTTTTGGCACATTTTTTTTTTTCTATTGGTAAAGTTGGGAAGGAGAAGGAGAAGAATAAGAATTCCAGTCCGCTATTACATTTTACGTGAAAAGTCTTGCGGTTGCAATAATGTATCTATTTGTATCCAAATAAAAACATCTGTATCCAAAATGGATACAATGTTGGAACCGCAATACTTTTCATGTAAAATATAATAGCGGAGCTCTCTGCAAGGGACAGAAGTAAAAATGCCGGGCGTAGACGGGACAAAAATCAGTTGATTTTTTGGCTGTTGGTGGTAACGTTAGCTGATTGAAGAACCAATTTTTCATTTTTTTACATATAGTAGGGGCAATTAACCTAACAGCATGTCTTTGGAGTGTTGGCAGAAACACACCCAGGCAGAGAAAGCATGCAAACTGAGATGCAGCCATGACTGGGATTAGAACTCATGAGCCACATGCTGTAAGCTCTGAGTTCTAACCACTAAGCCACTGTAGGAGACAGAGTTTGATCTGCAATGTAGAATAGTTATATTGTTTAAAAATAATGATCAAGCGAGCGCTGGTAAAATTATATAGACTACTAAAATGGTATTACACAAGATAAATATAAATCTAGGTATAGATATGAAGGTAGCAGCTAGCACTCAAGGTATTGGCAACAGTCCCAGAATAGAAACGTCACGGATAAACCACACGTGCCATTCATAGGCACTCTCTGAGTTGGTACTCTCACACGAATGACATTCCATTATTCAGGAATGATTATATGAACTTTTTTTAGCACCATTTACCAGTTTACATCATTATTGCAATTATTTGCACTTTTTTGATTTTACATGCGTTTATGATTGATAACATGCATTTATAGCGCTGCACTATTACTTTAACATAGAATAGTTACATGATTAAAGAGAATGAAGATATATAATTATATTGGGAAATTAGAACTAGACATTCCCAATTATTTGAGATATAAGTGTGAAAATGTTTGACATTTGAAAATAGAATGTATGACATTCATTAGGAAATGCATTAGTTGTCTGATCATTTTGGAGAAACAGCAACCCAAAAAAAAAAAAAATATAGGTGTATTTTTACTTTAAATTCTAAGTATTCTCATATGCAAACAGAAAAACGCCAGCGGGACAAAGCGCGTGGTTGTGTGCCACCTAGCAAACATATCCGGTATTGCACCTAAAAATGTGCCAGACGCGATTCCACATTTACTAACAGGAAAGAGTCTACAAAGTAGAAGCTTTTCAATGAGTTTGCTAGATGCCTTTCAGAAGACTGACAGGTCTTGATTGATTTAATTGAGTCTGCCTGAATGTTCAGTGTCTGCTGGTAGACTCAATTCTTAGTAAATCAGGGCCTTAGTGTCAGGGATGAGCTACTTCAAATCAAACATTTTCATAAAAAAATGTCCACAAGAAACTGTTAACATCTCCTCTTTGGTTTGGCATTTTTAAAGCTCACTAAAATCTTCAAAAAAGGGAATATCCTTTTTTATAATATATGTCAAAAGGTAAACGCTTTTTCTAAAATTGCTGCAATACTAGTTTTCTTTATTTACAGTTGTGCTCAAAGGTTTGCATACACTGGCAGAATTCATGAAATTTTGGCAATGACATTGATAATATGACAGATTGTTATAAAAACCTTGTCTTTTATTTATGGATAGTGATCACATGAAACCATTTATTATCACATAGTTGTTTGCCTTCTTTTTAAATTATAATAAACAGAATAACAGAAATCATCCAAATGGCTCTGATCAAAATGTACATACCCTGGAATATGACACACAGGGGTCAAAATGGCAATTAAAGTTTAATTTCCCACATCTGTGGTTTTTAAATTGAAATTAGTGTCTGTGTATAAATAATCAATGAGTTTGGTAGCTCTCACAAGGATGCACTGAGCAGGCTAGATACTGAGCCATGGGGAGCAGAAAAAGACTGTCAGAAAACCTGCATAACAAGGTAATGGACATTTATAAAGATGGAAAAGCATATAAAAATATATCCACTGCCTTGAATATGCCAGTCAGTACTGTTCAATCACTTATTAAGAAGTTGAAAATTCAGGAATCTCTTGATACTAAGTCAAGGTGAGGTAGACTAAGAAAGATTGTAGCCACAACTGCATAAGAATTGTTGGGAATACAAAGAAAAACCCAATATGACAATATTTGAACAATAATGAGCTACATTGTCGATTTCCCAGAAAGAAGCTTATACTGCAATTTGCCACAAAAAAGCCCAGTTACAATATGCCTGACAACACCTTGACAAGCCTCACAGCTTCTGGCACATTTTAATCTGGAGTGATGAGACCAAAATAGAGCAAACATAAGTGCTATGTTTAGAAAGGGTTCAAAACCATTCCCACTGTGAAACATGGTGGTGACTCACTGATGTTTTGGGGGGTGTGAGCTTTAAAGACACTGAGAATCTTCTGAAAATTGATGGCAAGATAAATGCAGTATGTTATCAGAAAATACTGGCAGACAATTTTCATTCTTCTGCACAAAAGCTGTGCATGGGATGCTCTTGGACTATCCAGCATGGCAATGACCCTTAGCATAAGGCCAAGTTAACCCTCCGGTGGTTACATCAGAAAAAGGTGAAGGTTCTGGAGTGGCCATCACAGTCTCCTGACCTTAATGTCATCGAGTCACTCTGGGGAGATTTTAAACGTACGGTTTATGCCAGGGGCAAACTGACAACTCAAGGGGCCCCCGGGCAATAGGGGATCATGGGGCCCCTGTGTCCTCACCCACACCCAAAAAAGCCTATGAAAAAGCCAACGAAAGGTACCAGGGGCATCTCATGGGGCCCCTTACTGACCCCGGGCCTTCGGGCGGTGCCCGAGTGCTCGAATGGTCAGTCCACGCCTAGTTCATGTAAGACAACCAAAAACTTAGCATAATCTGGAGACATTTTACAAGACGAATGGGCAGTTACCACCTGCAAGAATACCACTTTAAACCTCTCACTCCACAAATGGCTCTTTTGAGTATAGGAATCGAAGTCTACCGATGTAGAGCTACCCCCGCAGGAGCTGCTTGGTAGATTGGTTTCTCTGTTCCTTTGCTGTGGCTTGGTGAACAACTCAGCCAGCCCCTCTGACACAAATAGAGGATATTGCACTACTATTAGGAGCACAAATATAAATATCCTGCACACACTATGGTTCAGTATCGGGAAGCAAACACAAGACAGGTTAGTGATAAAGAAAAGCAATATATTGTTACATATTAATGTAGCTGGCAGAAAGTAGGTCTAATATAATTTTCTAGACAATTAAGTCACTATGTTATAGCAATTTTAGAATAAAGATCTAAGTGGTTGGAATAATCTGTACCTGGTAATATGCAAACCAGAATGAAGCACAGATAGCAGTAACGGTAATGGTAAATAGTGCTGCAATAGAACTTTTTCTGTTACTTCAGGCAGAATTTATCCTCTTCGGTATTGGGCTCTGAGATGTCTGATCTCTCTGCAGCCATAGTATCTCCTCACTGATGGAGGAACCACTTTGTCAATTTCAATTTCTTTTCCAGATTTTCCTCCTGAGGCCTGAGCAATCACTACCCTTTTGCACATCAGTCAGTGATTTCTGTATCCCAGCTTGAATCTGCATCACCTGTACAATAGTTTTTTGGACCTCACAGAATATTTTTTATACTGTTTTTTAGAATGTTATTGGCCATGTCAGTCACAGCTTTAGCCAAGGCCTCGATAGTTGGGGATAGCCCAGTCTCAAAATCAGTCTCTGCATTGCTATTGGTTTGAGTAGCGTGGGCTACAGAACCTTGCCTGTGCTCCCAGGCTTCCTCCCCCCAAATTGTTTTCATCATTTTGGAGTAGGTTAGTAGATCTGTCAGGGATCACCGCGATGCACGAGTCTGCATATGCATAGGTGTCCGACAAGACATGCCGGCAGGCGGGCACTAGGACCCATGCGCGCCTGTCACCTATGACGGCACTGGCAGGCACTAGGACCCAGGCGCACCTGTCAGCGCCGGGCGGGCTATTTAAACCAGCCCTGCACAGACACAAGTTGCCCTTTGGTCTTATTGTCCTGTTCCTGTATTCTGATCCTGTGAAGCTTCCTGTTGCTGACCTCTGCATTTGATCCTGACCCTGCTGATTGTCTCCTGCTTGACCCCTGGCTTGACCCGACCATTCTTCTGCCTGATCCTCTGTACCACGTTGCCCGTTAGTTGCTGAACCCGGCTCGTGACCCTGACCATTCTCTGACTGCTCCTCTGGTACCTCGCTGCCCGCACATTGCTGACCTGGGCTGCCTGACTACTCCTTACGCTACCCTGATGATCCATCCATCCCGCACGGATCTGTCCCTGTTACCAGGCCTGCCAGCCTCTTCACGTCAGGCTCTATTTCCCACACACCCCTGACGGTGCTCTCTACCAGTGCCGGACGTACTCGGGGGTCACGACCTGGTCTCAGTCTGCTCCAAGTCCATCCCCACCATCAGGGGCCCTGGTGAATAAGCAGATTGGGACTTAGACCCCGCGCCCTGAGGAACACCACGCAGTGGGTTGCTAGATACTCCGCCAGGCTGTGCATGACAGTACCAAATGGCCAAAATGTCGGAGCCTGGAAGAGGACCATCCCCATTGGAGGACATATGCCAGCACTTGGCGGCACTGACCCAGGCAGTAAAGACACTGCAGGAAGGATATACCCATTTGGAAGGACGGATCCAGACGTTAACTACATCCACCCCTGCATCCCTGGACTCGGGTCCCTCATCGTCGGCCGGAAGTCCCCCGTAAGCGCCTGCCGGAGCAGCGGCCTCTATGCCTTTACCGGAACCTTGTGTGCCGATACCGGAACGGTTCAATGGGGACCGCACTAAATTCAGGGCCTTACGCAATGCCTGCCAGCTATATTTCAGTTTGCAGCCACGGACATTTTCCACGGAATCCGTGAAGGTGGGATTTGTTATTTCGCTGCTGCAGGACGAACCCCAGGCCTGGGCCTACCGTTTACTGGAGACCCGTCAACCACAGTTGGAGTCGGTATTGACCTTCTTTGAAGCTATGGCGCTTCTCTATGACGACCCACAACGGACAGCATCAGCCGAATCAGCCCTACAAACACTCCGGCAGGGTCGCAGGGCAGCTGAAGAATATGCTGTGGAATTCAGACACTGGATGGGAGATACGCAGTGGAACGATGCGGCCCTGCGCCACCAGTTCCGCATAGGTTTGTCCAAGCCATTGAAAGATGAATTAGCCAGAGTGGGCATACCAGCCACATTGGAGGACCTCATCATTCTGGCTATCCAGATTGACCGACGGTTGCGGAAACGCAGGATGGAAAAGTCCGGCCAGGGTCAGAGACTTACGTGGGTGTTACCCCGCATTCCAGTGCAGGCCGCTCTGCTGACTGGGAATTGATACCCAGAGATAGCAGACGCGCCTGAACCCATGCAAGTGGTGTTAACTCGTCCCTCATTGACATTCGAGGAACGCCAGAGACGCTGACTCAACAATCTTTGCCTGTACTGTGGGGAAGCGGGCCATATGGTACGTTCCTGCCCAGTGAAACTGGGTAAGTGTGCAGCTGTGTTTTCTGCGGCATCTTCCACTTACTCTAATAGTTCTAACTACTTAGCAGTACCTATCTCTTTCCAGCTTCCCGGAAGGACCGTATCAGCGACGGCAATCGTTGATTCCGGAGCCTGTAGCTGCTTTGTAGATCTAGGTTTTGCAGCACAGCATCAGATCCCCCTACAAACCAAAGAATGTGAATTGAACATCTTTTTGGCCGATGGGTCCCGAATCAAGTCAGGGGTGGTAGACCGGGAGACCCCACCTCTCTGTGCTATGGTGGCTGGTCACCATTAAGAGTTCCTTCATTTTTATGCCATCGCATCCCCTCTGTTTCCAATTATTCTGGGGCTTCCTTGGCTACGGGCACACGACCCCCAGATTAATTGGAGAAGCGGTACCCTTCAGTTCAGCTCCCCATACTGTCAGGAGCATTGCTGTAAACAGGCTCCTTTAGCTCCACGCTCTCTGTTATGCTTGGACTCTGACGCAAAACTGACGCAAATCATTCCCCCGGCCTACCACAGCTACCTCAACGTGTTCAGCAAACGAAGAGAGGACAACCTTCCCCCACATAGGACCTATGACTGCCCTATTGACCTGCTTCCAGGATCCGAGGTGCCCTTCGGGCAAATTGTTCCCCTATCAGAACAAGAGTTAGGGGTACTTAAGGAGTATATAGATGAGAATCTCCACAAGGGGTTCATCCGCCCTTCTACGTCTCCGGCCGGGGCGGGAATTTTCTTCGTTGAGAAGAAGGATAAATCCCTAAGGCCCTGTGTGGACTACAGGGAACTAAATAAGATCACGGTAAAAAAAGTTACCCGCTTCCCTTGGTACCAGAAATATTTCAGAGGCTCAGGACAGCATCCATTTTTACAAAATTAGATCTAAGAGGGGCTTACAATTTGGTCCGTATTCGGGAGGGAGATGAGTGGAAGACAGCCTTCCATACCAGGTTTGGGCATTTCGAGTATTTGGTCATGCCCTTCGGTCTGTGCAATGCCCCAGCCACCTTTCAACACTTCATCAATGATGTGTTCAGAGATTTTTTGGACATTTTCGTGGTCATCTATTTAGATGACATCCTGATTTTCTCTGCGTCCCTGGAGGAGCATAGAGGTCATGTTAGAAGCGTGTTGGGCTCCGTCAGCATGGGCTGTACGCAAAGGCAGAAAAATGCAGCTTTGAACAACGCAGCATCTCCTTCCTGGGACTAATCATCTCTACTACGGGAGTAGCCATGGACCCCCAAAAGATCTCTGCTATTTTGGAATGGCCAGTGCCGGCTGACAAGAAGGGTGTGCAGCGATTCATTGGCTTTGCCAATTTTTATAGAAAGTTTATCAAGAACTTTTCAGGCCTTGTGTCCCCCATCACCCAACTCACCAGACAAGGGGTGCGTTTTAGGTGGACACCTGAAGCACAGATGGCCTTTGAGTCCTTGAAGAGGCTGTTCACCGAGGCCCCCATACTGAGCCACCCGGATTCCTCGTTACCCTACATTCTGGAAGTGGACGCATCTGAAAACGCGGTAGGGGCTGTGCTTTCCCAGAGGAAGGGCGTCAAGGAACTGATTCACCCTGTGGCCTTCTTCTCCAGAAAACTCTCATCTGTGGAGAGAAATTATGATATTGGGGACCGGGAACTTCTGGCCATCAAGGCAGCATTAGAAGAGTGGAGGTACCTACTGGAAGGAGCCACACACCCAATCCTGATCTTCACTGACCACAAGAATCTGGAATATCTGAGGACGGCGAAGCGCTTGAGGCCACGTCAGGCTAGATGGGCACTCTTTTTCTCAAGGTTTGTGTTCCATATCACATACAGGCCAGGATCAAAGAACACAAAACCCAACGCACTCTCGCGTATGTTTGAAGACCCTGAAGAAACCCACAAACCGGACACCATCCTGTCTACAGGGAATTTCCTTGCTCTACAGACTGAGCTATGGTCCCAGCTACAGGCTGCATCCGTAGGGATGCCAAGTCCACCCGGGGTTTCTTTACAAAGTAAGGAAGGACTATTGTGGAAGGAGGGATGGATCATGGTGCCCGAAGAAACCCGTACCGCAGTCTTGGGCCACTGCCATGATCACCCTCTGGCTGGCCACTTCGGGGTACAGAAGACCTTGGAACTGCTGCAACGTGTGTTCTGGTGGCCAAGCATGACGAAAGATTGTGAAGCGTACGTGAAGACCTGTGCGATCTGCCAGAGGAACAAGCCCACCAGGAGCAAGGTCTGGAGTCTGCTACGACCCTTACCAATACCTAACAGGCCATGGGAGCTGAATTCCATCGACTTCATCGTGGAACTTCCACCATCCCAAGATCACACTGTCATTTTCGTGATTGTGGACCGCCTGTCCAAGATGGCCCACTTCCTGCCCCTGAGAAACACCCCATCGGCTGCGGAGACAGCACAAGTCTTCGTGAGGGAAGTGGTGAGACTTCATGGGGTCCCAAAGGACATTGTTTCAGATAGAGTGGTCCAGTTCACTTCTAAATTCTGGAGAGCACTGTGCAAGACCCTGGGAATCAAGCTGTCGGGCAGACGGAACGCACAAACCAGACTCTGGAGCAGTATCTCAGGTGCTACACCTCTTTCCTTCAGGATGATTGGCTGAATCTCCTGCCACTGGCCGAATTCGCATACAACAATGCGAATCACTCTGCTACCCAACAATCTCCCTTCTTTGCCAATTATGGATTCCATCCCACATTTCTACCCGACACGATTCCGGAAAGTCCAGTGCCAGCTACACAGGATATGCTACAGTTTTTCTCAGCAAACAACAAGGTCTAACAAGAAGCTATCACAAAGACCCAAGAAGATAATAAAAAGGCCTTCGACAAGAGGAGAGGCGAACTCGTTCTGCACCCTGGAGACCAGGTCTGGCTAGCCACAACAAATCTGAAAATGTCTTGCCCATCAAGAAAATTAGGACCAAAATTCATGGGTCCATTCAGGGTGAAACGAAAGATTAACGAGGTGGCGTACGAACTCGTACTTCCCGAATCTTTTAGAATACACCCAGTCTTTCACGTGTCCTTGTTGAAACTTGCAACACCGGATCCATTCCCAGACCGGAGGTCTAGACCCCCGGAGGTCATAACCATTGACAAGGAAGTAGAATCATAGATTGCAGGAAAAGGGGCGGCAGACACAATTCCTGATTAAGTGGAAGGGTTATGGTCCAGAAGAGAACTCATGGGAGCCAGCCCAAAATGTTCACGCCCCTAGACTTGTCCAAGAGTTTTTTTGCAGCCACCCACAGAGGAGAGATCAGTTGGGCAGCCAGAGGCTGCCCGTAGGGGGGGAGCAATGTCAGGGATCATCGCGATGCACGAGTCTGCACATGCGTAGGTGTCCGACAAGACATGCCGGCAGGCGGGCACTAGGACCCAGGTGCGCCTGTCACCTATGACGGCGCTGGCAGGCACTAGGACCCAGGCGCACCTGTCAGCACCGGGCAGGCTATTTAAACCAGCCCTGAACAGACACAAGTTGCCCTTTGGTCTTATTGTCCTGTTCCTGTATTCTGATCCTGTGAAGCTTCCTGTTGCCGACCTCTGCATTTGATCCTGACCCTGCTGATTGTCTCCTGCTTGACCCCTGGCTTGACCCGACCATTCTTCTGCCTGATCTTCTGTACCACGTTGCCCGTTAGTTGCTGAACCCGGCTCGTGACCCTGACCATTCTCTGTCTGCTCCTCTGGTACCTCGCTGCCCGCACGTTGCTGACCTGGCCTGCCTGGCTACTTCTTACACTACCCTGACAATCCATCAATCCTGCACGGATCTGTCCCTGTTACCAGGCCTGCCAGCCTCTTCACGTCAGGCTCTATTTCCCACACACCCCTGACGGTGCTCTCTACCACTGCCGGACGTACTCGGGGGTCGCGACCTGGTCTCAGTCTGCTCCAAGTCCATCCCCACCATCAGGGGCCCTGGTGAATAAGCAGATTGGGACTGAGACCCCATGCCCTGAGGAACCCCACGCTGTGGGTTACTAGAGACTCCACCAGGCGGTGCATGAAAACATCATTCTGGTCTCTTGCCCAAAGCTTGAGCATTATTAGATGTAAGGATTGTGCTCCTTTTAGAACTAGAGTCAGTAGGGCCTTGCCTCCATTCCACCCTTTATAAGGGTGCAGCTTTCCAAGTGTCAAGTGCTAAAATTGTCTTCTTTCAAGGGCGTGGGAGTCTTCCCAGAGAAGATTCACAGCTTTCTGTACTCAAAGAATTACATTAAAATCAATAAATCCAGAGCTGAAATAAAATCCCCAAAATGAACTATCAACTAGTCAAACAAATATGCTCGAAATAGATCAATACATTGAAAACTTCAATACAAATAATCATAGAACCATAAAACAGTGCCCATGAGTTCAAGTATTGTGTATAAAAAAATTTTTTTTGCTTAGTATAAAAATATGTGTCAGGAGCTGCACCCACTAAACACCCAAATACTAGATGAAAATACTACATATGCAAATAATTAGTGATCAGTGATAATAAATGACTCTTACAATTAGTGAATCCAAGCATCAGGTGTCCAAATGAAAAAGACTCTGCCATCTTCCAGTATAGTGAATGTACCTTGAATTAAATGAATGAACACCATGTGCCGAACACCATGTGCCTTCCACCGCAAACAAAATAGCCTCTTATCAGACTATGGATCTCTTGCACTAAAGAGATCAATACCGCATGTAAGTTGCAGACTACTCCAGGTACTTGACAGTATTCCACAGCACTCTCCCACTGTATTATCTCATCAACGAAAGGAATCAGCACACCAAGCCAGACATCATCATCATTTGGGAAAAGGAACAAAGGCCACACATAATGTAAAACTGCTAACCAGCATTTATTATATTAACCTCCCTAGCGGTATGATTATTTCCGATTTTTGGTGCTGAAAGCGGTACCATTATTCTGCATGGAAATATGTAGTTTTTTTATTGTAGGCTGTAATATTTAGGAATAACTCACTGAAATCTGTCCGAACAAGAGTCCAGGTACATCCTGGATATGATAAAATTTGAAACACAAAATCATAAATTATAATTTAATAAATAATCATAAAAAATAATAATATAATAATATTACATTTAATTCAATAATATAATCAAACCAAAAACACTGAAATTTGAAATATAGCGCCAAGTTCGCACATTGCTAAGCAAAGTCGCAAAATCGTTTTCAGTGTCTGATGACGCATTTCTCCACGAATCATTATCACTCAATTCTGCAAGTGGTTCTGATTTACTATCGCTGTTCTCTAGCCGGTCTAAACCCGCTTTTGACCTAAAGAGACACTTTTTGGACGCCGTGGACTTTTCTAAGTTTCCAGGAAGAAAGAACATTCAAAATGCAGACAGGGCACAGGACAGAGCACTAGGGACAAAATGTATGTGAAATGGGTTGAAACAGCAATGTTTTACTATGAAAAATCGTTTTGAAAAAAATGACATTTTTTAAAAATTTTCAAATTTCCCGCCGCCGGCGGCGCCCGTACGTCCCGACGTCACAGGGACCGGAACACAGGAGCCGGATGCCGGCATCTGCTGGAGGAGATGGCCGGGGACGCTGCAGGGGACACATCGCGGGAGCGAAGGACAAGGTAAGTGCTGCAGGGACTCCCTATGCAGCGCTGCATGGTAAGCCCGAGTGTAGCTCAGGGTTACCGCTTTTGGTACAGAAACTTTACCCCGAGCTACACTCGAGAATACCGTTAGGGAGGTTAAGACAGGTAGTGAGGTCGGCTTGTATAGTTACATAGTTAGTCTGGCTGAAAAAAGACAAAAGTCCATCCAGTTCAACCATTAAAAAAAAAAAGTAAACCCTATATAACCCTATATAGGGTATAACCCTATACCCACAGTTGATCCCGAGGAAGGCAAAAATAAAAAAAACAGCAAAGCATGATCCAATTTGCTCCTGCAGGGAAAAAAATTCCTTCCTGTTCCCCTGAGAGGCAATCAGCAGAGAAAGCAGAGAAATACAAAGCAGCATGCCTTCCTAGTAAAACACACACAGCACACACAGTAAAACACACAGCACACAGTTAACCCTTTGATCACCCATAAGTTAACCCCTTCCTGACCAGCATCATTGGTACAGTGTCAGAGCTTTTTATTAGCACTGATCACTGTATTAGTGTCACGGGGGATGTCAGTGGCAGTTAGTTCCCACCCAGTGTAAGAATGCCCGCTGCAGTCTCGCTATAAGTCGCTGATCGCCACCATTACTAGTATACAAAAAAAAATTCCAGTATATATACCCCCATTTGTAGACACTATAACTTTCACATAAACCAATTCATTTACAGGTATTGGGCTTTTTGTTAGCAAAAACATAAAGCAGAATACATTTTGACAAAACTTTATGACGAAATTAGATTTTTTAAATTTTTTTATTGGATATATTTTATAATAAAAAGTCACAAATATATATATTTTTTTCAAAATTGTTGGTTTTTTTTGTTTATAGCACAAAAAATAAATAATGCAGAGGCGATCAAATACCACCAAAAGAAAGCTCTATTTGTAGGGAAAAAAAGACATAAATTTAATTTATGTACAGCATTGCATGACCGCGTAATTGTCAGTTAAAGTAACGCAGCACCGTATTGCAAACATTTTTTTTGCCATATAAAGGAAAAAACTGCAAATTTGAAAAAAAAATGTTCTTAGTTTTGTTAGAAAATTTTCAATAAATAATCTTTCTTCATAAATTAGGCCAAAATGTATTCTGCTACATTTCTTTGGTAAAAATACCCCAAATCAGTGTATATTTTGGAAAGCTATAACACCTACAAACTATGGTATGTAGTTTGAAAATTAATCAATCCCAGTGAACTGACTGCCTATCTTATTTCTTGAGGCCCTAAAATGCCAGGACAGTACAAATACCATCAAAATTATCTCTTTTTGGAATGTAGACAATCCAAGGTATTTTGTAAGAGACATAGTATTTTTTGATGTTGTAATTTTTTCCCACTATTTTTTGGAAATGATGAAAGTAAACACATTTTTTCTTTCACAAAATTGACATTTTAACAAGTTATTTCTGACACACAGCATAGACATACTTGCAATTACACCTCAAACCACATTCTGCTACTTTTCTGGAGTATGGTGATACAATAGATGTGAGTCTTTTTACCAGTCTAGCCAAGTACTGTAGAGGGGTCTAAAATGCAAGGAGCACCTTCATATGTGTTCATTGGGCATAAATTACACATTTAATTTCCTGACTATCACATTGGTGCTATGGGGGCAGCCATGTGCCAGTAGATTAGGCTTGCTTAACTTTTAGGAAAAAATACTTCTGTAGGTGAAGCTATGCTATGCTATACTCCCTGACCACTTGTACAGAGGTAACCTTTACGGTACATTTTTTTCTGTGCAGTGTTGGTTGATTTTCTGATACACATGATGCACTGCTGGATACATAATCAGTCCAAACATTGAAAAGGTCTTACACATGTGGTATCCCCATATTTGGGATGAGTAACAGACTGTCTGAGGTGTAAGGTGTTAGACATATCCTATAAAATGGCAACTTTGTGTTCAAAAATATTTTTACATTTTCTTTCCACATTTTCCAAAAACTTGCAGCAAGAAATTACATTTTCAAAAGACTCGTTATGCCCAACACATCAGTTCAGTACATGGCCTGGAACTGAGCAAAGCTATGGGGAGGGCCAGCATGACTGGGGCTTGCAGATGAGGCAGAGATTCTAGGGTAGGAGTATCTTCATTAGTAGGGGTGGTGACTTACCTTATTGGAGGTTTTTGAGTGAAGAGGATAAGGAGAGAAGGTTGGACTTGTTGGGGGTCAGTTGGAGCTTGTGCCAGCACTGGTGAGGTTTCTCCCGCCCTCTTTCCTGGACCTGTTTCGTTGATGTTTTTTGTTTTGTTGTTTCAAGTTCTTGGTTCTGTCCTTTGTGTTTGTTTTGCCATTTAATTTGGGGTTCTTTTTGTTTTTTCATTCTTTTATTTGAATTTTGTGTCTTGGGGTCCTTGGCTCTTTGAAGGTGGTGCTGGAGTGACATTTTATTTTATTTTTTGAGGATTATGGGTTGGGCCCATCATAGGTATGGGTGTCCCTTCCCAATTATAAGGTTACGTTGGTAAGGTTGTAGTTAATAGACTGTATCTTGGACTACGTAGCTGTAGCATTGTCCCCGAGGTAGTGTAGTAGTGGCTGGGGGCCTTCTCATTGGGTGTCAGATGCAGCCAAGTTTTCTGATGTGCCTTTGAAGACCTTGGACCCAGTTGAGATCATTACTGTTCAGTTAATACATTGATTGTACTTGATGCAGTGTTATGTAATAATTGTTTTGTTAAATAAATGGGCTGCTATGGCTGTTTGACACCATAGAAGGAGAGTTGTGTGGTTATTTCAGGTGGGGAGGGTTGAGGGGTGGTTGTTTTTATTAGTTAGCTGGTAAGTATTAGCCTCGATATTCTGCATGTCCCTCAGTCCAGTTTTTCTTGTTTGTGGCTCTGGAAAACATCAATCTAATTTAGTGACATTCATGCAGAGTCTCTCTGTCTTCTATTGTAGTGTAGTAAAAACACTTTCACGATGTGCAGTAGGTCTATAACATATTTTTTTTGGCTCTTGACTGTGATATAATGAACAGATTTTATTTTAAAAAAAAGTATGCCCCATCTCTTTATCTAACATAGGGAGAGATTTACTAAAACTGGTGCACACAGAATATGGTGCAGCTGTGCATAGTAACCAATCAGCTTCCAGATTTTATTGTCAAACCATAATTGAATAAGATGAAGTTAGAAACTGATTGTTTACCATGCACGGCTGCACCAGATTCTGAGTGCTCCATTTTTAGTAAAGCTCCCCCATAGTGGCCACATACAAATGTTTGCATAATGTGCAGCATACTTTGTACACAATACTGTGTGGTACTGAAAAAAAGATCACAAGCTATGCTATGTGACATGCTTTCACACTGTTTGTCAATCTTTGTAAAGTTGAAAGCGATAGTTTCATTTGTTTTCAATGTATATACTTTGCGATAGATTTTAAATATATTTTCATTCTTCTTACAGCACTCAATAAGGGTCTATCACAGGTACACCAAAAATTGTCTTTGAAAAATTAATTAACAAAGCCTTTTTTTCAGAGGTCAACCATATAAATGTAAATGAAAATTAGCTTATTACACATACAATTTTTGTTATGCCAATACAGTGTTGTTAATGCTGTCTCTGGTCAATATACAATTTTGTGAAACCAAATACAGATTTAAGACATCAACTAAGCATGTAATTTGAAGGATATTTGAAGGATTTTTGTATTTTAATGTTTAGACTGTCTAAAAACTGTCCTCTCCCCACTGTACAATAAACAAAATGGTTTTTTTATTGGTACAAGTACCCAAGGCCATTGCCTAGTTCCTCATTCTCTTTGCTTGATAATCCCTTGACTATCAGCCCATTTTTAAGATCCACAATTGTCTTCAGTGGAGTTCAGATTTGAGATCCAGGCTTCAGTAATGTTTGATGAACCTGCTTTGAACCAATTCCTAATAAATTTGCTTCATCCCTATACAGAAATTTCTAGCTAACAAAGATAAGGGAGGAACCATGTGGTATTTAATCTATTGTATGGATTAGCCCTTTTACTTCTACCTCAGTATGTTTTACAGTAGTGGCAGTGGGGAGTTTTACATACACTCCCATCATTTTCTGTGACTCCTGGAGTATGATGTGTCACTGGGTAGAGGGGAGGGAGAGCAGTGAACATCTGTTTGATGATCTCCTCTAGCTAGAATGAACTCAGAAGCATTGTGAAAAACATCACTTCCACTTTCTTATGTCACTTTCCCCAGTCCTTCTGGACTTAGAAGAAGCTAATGGAGCATGATTTGCACTCCATTAGCTTCAATGGAAGGTAGATGATACATCAAAGAAAAAAAGGTAGAAAAAGGTTACACCCAAGCATCTACATATGAAAACGTCATTTGCTATAAAAATGTTACATATCATCGCACACACCAGAATGAGTGCAATCATTTTGGGTCCATTATTCATGACAAACTCGGATTACCCGTAAGGGCTGTGTAGGTGTTGCCTATGGAAAATATAAGGTACCAAAGTTGGCCATTGTTTGCAGGCGCTCAAATTTAAATTTGACTTGTTCAGCATTAATTTACTCTGCACAATCTCATCTTTTTTCAATAATAAAAAATGGATAATATATTGCGTTTTTGTGCCCTAAGTTAGCGTTAGTGTATTTTTTTACTGATATTTTGCATTTGGTAAAACATTGTGCAAATATCATGTGACTGGAACTACTAGTATTTTATTCTCCTTTGAAAAAATATATAATGTTTGGGGTCTTAACTAATCTTCAAGCCTCAAATGATATTTTTAATTGTGTGCAAAAATTGCAAAAATGGATCTGGCTGCAAAAGCTTTGAGCCCCACGATCTTCTTTCACTTTTAACACCCAATCAAGTTTAGATTTTAGCATCTGCAAAAGTCAGGCTTAAGGGCTAAGTTCACCTTTTGGGGGAAAAAATATAATAAATGCACATATTTTTGCAGAGAAGAAAAATGTGAATTTATTATTTTTTTCCTCAGGAACCTGCAAAGCATTGCATCCCCGATCAATGGATCAAGGGTGCAATGTCAGGCTCCTGCAGACAAGCCCTGCAGATTTCTGTTTACAAGCTGCAGGATTTGTGAATAAAGTGCAAGAGCACTCATCAGTGCCCTTGTAGTTCATTGAGAACTATAAGCTATCAGCCACAATGGCTGATAAGTGTTCTCTCATTCACAGATTGCTGAGAAGGAATGATGCAGCTGTGTGGGCACAGTCCTGCTATTTCCAAAAAGTGACAGCGAGTGTGCGGAGAAGATCCCCCACCTGCTGTCATGGGGGTAGGTGGGAATCGGGATGCAGGTCTGGAGCATGTTGTATGTTATACCCGAATTTTGGGTTTAACATGTAACATGCTCTGAAAGGTGAACTCATCCTTTAAAATAATTAAACTACAATTGTGGTTACCAAGGAATGTTGGACATTTACATTTCAGTTGTCTTTTTCTAGGAAGAACATGCATATATTTGCATAACAAACTGAGAGAATGAAATATTTAATACATAAGCATTGCTATTAATATATACAGAATTCATATCTACAATTAGATCAGAATATAATTATTTTTCGCTATATATCTCCATATTCTGCAATCACATTCCAACTTTAACTAAAGAAAAATTTCATATAAAATATTTAAACATTTCAAACATATCTGTGGAACAAAAACACTGCTGAATTAGATGTTATAATAGCATTGCATTTCTCCTATTCCTCTGGTCTGTGCATAAACTGTTGCTAGTACTGTTATTCCGGATATAGAAATAATAAGCTCATGTCAAAGAAATCTGGAAATCTATATGCATGTTTACAGTGCTTTGTAGATGACTGATTGTATATAGATTACCATAAATGTATTAAAAGAAAGCAATAGCTCTTGCACACTCTTGTTTATAAGAACTCCATATTTACATGTATTGGTGGTCAAATACCTCTACACAGAAGATGCAACCAACTGATTCAAATAACAACAATTCACCTAAAGGTTATATTTTAACAAAAAAAAAAGGTCTAATAGCAGTTCTGTAAATATTGTCGTATTCCATGTCAGTCACCGTTGTCAGTGCAGAGGTAGGCATGAAGCATTGGTTTGCAATAAAGTTTTCTCTTCTAAAGACATTAGTGCCTGAGTGGATGTCTGTGAATTGGAAGGTTAACGAAAAACTTTTGCATGCAAATAGCTTGTTTGTAATGTCCAAAGGAACCTTTAGAATTACATGTAGAATTTCCCATTTTCCAGCCTCAAGAATATGTCTCATTGTGCTGGCTATGATGATTAGAAATGAGCAACCTGGGCAAAGCTTGGTTTGCAGGAGATTTGGCAAACCCAACAAAAAGTCCACTAAACCCAAACATAGCATCAAACCCCATTGAAACCTATGGAAGCTGAATCTGAATTTTGCCAAGACAAAATGAAAGCTTTTGTTAAAAAAGAACATGGGTAACTGATCACCATCATGGGGGACGTGTACCAAAAAATTAAAATAAAACAATATGATTCAGTGGGGAGAGGGTATTTTAATGCAGCTTAAGGGCTAACAATAAAACACTCAATTCCTTTAAATAACATGCTTTGGAGATGCTTTAAACCTGCATGTTACATTTTGTGTATACAAGCAGTGGCTGGGGATCTATAATTTAGCAGTGGTATCACTACCACCTCTAAATGACACATTCCTCTGGCTTCTGTTTATAAACAGGCTAGTTAAGATCCTTGGCAACATCATTGACCAGATATATGTGTTTACATTTCAGCAATACCAGGGAGATGTTACTGGCAACAGAAGCAGTTGCAGGGATGCATCATCAGGCTATGCTCATCATTTCTAACAAAGATCTACATCTCAAGTGGCATTGTTTATTTATTTAATTATTTTATTTAATAAAGAACTGGTGGTGTTGTTGTTTTTTTACATTTGCTATTTTGTTAGTGAATAAGTAACAAGAAGTACTATGTACCTAGCACTCATTCACATGAGGGTGGCTGGATATCTGGAAGCACCCTTATTCTAATTGGTTTCTACATTCCAATATCTCCCACCAACAGACCCTCACATCCCTTTTCTTTTTTTTTGGGGGGGGGGGGAATTTGAAGATGTGTCTTTTGGCACCATCAAAATGGGTACAAGATGCCTTCCAAGGGGGGGAGCTTTACCCCCCACCACTTTTTCTTATGTTTCCAATGTTGAGGGCAGGGCATGCAACCTAGTATGTTTAAATGGGACACTTCTCCCACCCCTCCCCTATTTTTTGTACAGCAAGGCTGCATACCTAGATAGGGCCTTTAATTTATTTTATTAATTTTTAAGGGGACTACAAGTGACTTTTTTTGTGCTGACCCTTTAAGTGAAAAAATGGCTTGTGGTCCCACATTCTAGCAGAGGTCTGATATGTAAATGTTTGGTGTAAGAATATGATGAGTTTGGAGCATTTTGATTCTTGAGAGCACTGAGAGCAAAAATTGAGAAAATGCAGTATAAATCTAGTGTGGCACCTCCTTGGGAAAATATATTAGGGTCGCCTAGCAGAGCACAGGCAAAACATAGTAATTAATTAAAAAGTAATAGCAAAGTAAAATGCTGAAGAATAGCTCAGTGTTCAGTGGCAGCCACAACTTACAGCCACCATATCATCATATTGCTTCAGAACAACATTCTCTTCATCATCAAAGTAAAGTAAGTTGATTGAATTAAGGCGATCAGGAACACAACATGGTGTTCCAATGTCTTGGTTGAGTTTGAGAGCATGAACAATGGACTGTACAGTAGCATGATTTGTAGCACCCAAACCTTGTCCCATAGGGAATAGACATGTTCCCTTGCAGTGGTAGGCATTGTATCCCTTCGGGGAGATGATCCATCCAGCCCAACCAATGTCTTCAAAGTCCACATAGAGAGGCTTGCGTTCGCATGGAGGATATCTGTTGGGATATACATTTCGTGTTTTTCTACTTCTGCTATGGTCCATTAATAATGGGAACTTATGTGTTGCTGGATGTATTGTAGAAGAAACTTCAGGCGCAAGAGTATCTAAAAAGATTGTACATCGTATATTTAGTTTTTTGTTTTTAGGACACATGTGCTTTGAACTTTCATGATGTATAAAACTCCTCACAGTAGAGCCACAGACTTTTAGTGATGACAGAGTCTAATAGAAATTCAAATCTAAGAAACCAGTTCCTTTGAAATTCACCTTTAATAGAGATATTTAAAGTGTAACATTAAATAAAACAAACTAAGTACATTCCTATGGTACATGTATAATTGCTCATACATGGTCTCTTTAACCACTTGCCTACCGGGCACTTATACCCCCTTCTTTACCAGGCCAATTTTCAACTTTCAGTGCTGTCGCACTTTGATTGACAATTGCGCGGTCATGCAAGATTGTACCCATATGATATTTGTATCATTTTTTCTCACAAATAGAGCTTTCTTTTGGTGGTATTTAATCTCTTACTTTTTTTACTTTTTGCGCTATAAACAAAAAAAGTGCAAAAAATTTGAAAAAAGTTTCTTTGTTTCTATTATAAAATTTTTCAAACAGGTAATTTTTCTCCTTCACTGATGTGCATTGATGAAGCAGCACTGATGGGCACTGATAGGCAGCACTGATGGGCACTGATAGGCAGCACAGAAGGGCACGGATAGGCAGCACTAATGAGGTGGCACAGATAGGCGGCACTGATAGGTGGCACTGATAGTTGGCACTAACTGGCATCACTGCTGGGCACTGACTGGCGGCACTGCTGGGCATTGACTGGCGCAACTGCTGGGCATTGACTGGCGCAACTGCTGGGCATTGACTGGCAGCACTGCTGGGCTGTACTGATGGGCACTGGTGGGTGGCACTGGTGGGCACAGGTTGGTGGCACTGATGGTAACAGGTTGGTGACACTGGTGGTCACAGGTGGGTGGCACTGCTGAGTGGCACAGGTGTGTGGCACTGCTGGGCACAGGTGGGTGCACTGCTGGGCGGAACTGGTGGGTGGCACTGCTGGGCACCGATCATCAGAGCACTGATCATCAGTGCCCTGATGATCAGTGCCAATCCTTGCTCTGACAACTGCCGTTCTTAGCAGTACTTTCCTCATGCTCTGACAACGTGAGGAAAGTGCAGCCGAGAACCGGCAATTGCATTTCCCAGTGATCAGCGTGTCATTGGACACGGCTGATCACGTGGTGAAAGGCCGCTGTGATTGGCCTTTTACCACATCACGTGATCAGCTGTGTCCGTAGGACACAGTGATCACGGAGATCGCCGGGTGCGTGCCCCCGCGGGCGCGCGGGAGAGCGCGTTTTGGGAGGATGCCATATGACGCCGGCTATCTGCCACTGCGGCCGGCTATCTGCGGTTGGCAAGTAGTTAAAAACACTACAAGTATATAAAATATTTGTTAATCCTGGCAGAATTTCAACAAGCTCCTGACATCCTGTAGAGAACTGACAAATATCAGGCAACATTATCTCTCCAATCACAGGACACCTTCCCGAATGTTATAGAGTTGAAGAGGCACTTTGTGCCTTAAGGTGACAATGCTGTTCCTTCATTGATAAAGCGGTTACCTTAAGACAGGGAGTGCATTACTTGCATGATTACCAAGTAAAAATACAAGGGAAAAACTGTGAAAAAAAGAAAATGACTGCAGCCACCACATCTAAAGACTAGCAATCTGCAATATATTACATTTTTGTGGTTTGGTTTAGATAAACTTTAAGAATACCAAGCAGTAGCAGGATATCTGACTAGTTTAATTTGAGCACCATACTTCCGCAGAAATATAAGGCTATCTTTCCCCTTCACCTTGTGATAGCCAGAACATTGATGATAAATGCACATCTCTTTTTTCCTCTGTAGACTTTACTGTACTCTACATATTGTATAATAATTCAGAGATTCCCTAGTTAATCAGTCAGCCTCCAGCACAGAAAGTTAGGGGGAGTCTTCCAAGCACCAAAAAGACAACCATAAAAACTTGACTGCTGATCTAACTTTTTCCAGCCTCATCCAAAACAACAATAAAAAAAGAATGTATAAAGCTAATTGATTGTAAAGTTGTTTCTGAATTAATAATTTGTGTTCATAAAAGTAATACTGTAACATACCTGTGTCTTTTACAGTAAAAGTTGTGTATGTGTTTGTTGTTGCTCTTCTGCCATCATCACTAAAAAGGACCAAATAGGATTTCTTGCTGTCTGACTTGTGCTTTGCAAAAGCAAAGGAGTCAGTTTCTAGGAAGTTTCCTGAGGGTGGGGTAAAGATAATAAGGAAACCATGATTGGTACTGCCATCTCCAACCCACCTTGAAACCTAAAAGAAAAAAAGAAAATTTAACAGGATCAATGAAAAATACATTGTCTTATATTACAGTAAGACACAGATTTTTCTTTTTTTTTAAATGAAGGATTAGTGCCACTGATTAATTTACTTATGTGGCATCCATTACTCAGCAGAAGTCACTTTATTTGGATAGATGTTTAACCATTTGCCCTCCAGAGGATTTACTTTCCCCTTCCTGACCAGGCCATTTTTTGAGATACACGCTGTGTTACTTTAGCTGACAATTGCGTGGTCATGCAACGCTCTACATAAATGTAATTTAAGTCCTTTTTTTCTATAAATAGAGATTTCTTTTGGTGGTACTTGATCACCTGTGCATTATTTGCGCTATTAACAAAAAAAGATGGACAATTTTGAAAAATAAAGCAATATTTTTTACTTTTTGCTGTAAAACATATCCAATAAAAAAATGTTAAAAATCACATTTCTTCATAAATGTAGGTCAAAATGTATTCTGCTACAACTCTTTCCTAAAAGAAAATCCCAATATATATAAATTAATTGGTTCACGTGAAAGTTATAGTGTCTACAAATGGCGAAAGTTATAGTGTCTACAAATGGCGAGCATTCTGACAGTGGGTGGGAACTGACTAACTGCCACTGACATCCCAGTGACACTAATACAGTGATCAGTGCTAATAAAAAGCACCGACACTGTACTAATGATACTGGGCAGGAAGGGGTTAACATCTGGGGCGATCAAAGGGTTAGCAGTGTGCTGTTTTACATGATGTGCTGTGTGTGTTTTACTAGGCAGACATGCTGTGCAGAGAAATACAAAGCAGCATGTCCTTGCTGGCAGGAGAGAGACCTGTGTTGTTTACACACAGGTCTCTCCCCTGTCAGTTCTACACGGTGATCAACGGATTGTGGTGGGGAATCTTTGGCCAGGACCCAATGATTGACATCTCTAGCCACCAATGGCGGTGCGGGTAGGACAGTGCACGCACGCAACCCCTACCCGGAAATGCAAATCACATATACATACTGTACATGATTTTGTGCAGCCCTACCGCCCTGTATCAGTAGTTTTACTATAGGGCGGCAGGAAAGCGGTTTCTTACTAAATATTTGTAGACATCCCTTTTCAAATGTAATGTAAATAACCACTGATAAATTAGAATACAAATACTTATGAACCGAAATAATAGCTTTGAGCACATGGCTAATAACTTACAGTTTATAAGAGTATTTTTTTTTTTTTCATTTTTCTTGTTAAGGATATACAGCTATACACACTGATAAATAAAATAAGGTGAAGTGACCCCCCGCAAGGTCCAATATTTGAATTGAATTGCATATACCCTGTAAATAGTAACAGTTTGATTTAATTTAAAATATTGCAATTCAATAAAATTCTGCTTATAAAAATATGTTACTCTTTTTACTGCTTATTAATGTTTTCTTCTTAGGAAAATTTACAATATATTTAAATTTTTTGCATTTATTGTGTTTAGGGCTTACAGATTTTAACCTTTTTTTCTGTTTGTCAGGTAAATATGAAATATTGCATAATAATATATCATATTTACATTTCCAGCCAACTTAACTACCCACTACCTTCAGTTAAAGGATTCATTCAACTTTGGGAACATGTTACATGTTCCAACCATTTTTTAGATTCTGAATTCAGATTAGCAAAGTAGATATAATAATTGCAAACAGCTATTACTACATAATGCTCTAATGGCATGCTCATGGCTTCATAGAAATTTAAAAAAGTGACCTAAAACCATTGGTAAAAAAACAAAGCCAATAACAGAAAAAGCATTCAGTAAGAGTAAAAGATCTTTTGTAATTCTATGCACATGGTTTATTGAAGGTTCGGCTTTGGTAAACATTTTAGCTGTTTGCAATATATTGATATTAATGAATATTACTTACTGTCTGAGTGACATTAAACACCTCCCAACCTTGTGAATGCAGGGGAAGCAGTCGAGACAAAATCAGGTTTCCTCTCCAGGGTCTTGATGAACTGTCTAACAGCTCATACACATCCACCTAGAACATATGAAATGAGCATGAAATGGCTGCTAGGGTTAAACAATACATTAAAATTGATTAGCACATTTAGAATGCTGTTTGTAGACTTTTGCCACTAGATGGCTGGAAAGATGCTTTGAAAATGCAGTTTTATTTCCAAAGGGTGGGGTTCTTCTACCTAAGAAAATGTAACATTGCGGAAGGAGACTTGATGTATTTTTTTACAGGACTGGATATTGATTTTAATAGTATTGATAAAATTGTGTTTAGTCGAGTCCTATTCAATGTAGATTGTAAACATTCTTGTTTTTTCTCTATTTTAAGACATGAAAAAACAGCATGATATCTTCACCAGAGAGGACAATATAAAGCTGTTCTGCAATCTGTTACTTGACACCTAGTAGTTTTCCTGCACATGCAAATAATAACATAGATTATCATATATCATAATATGTTATTATGATATATCATAAAATGTTATTACAGGATCAGGGACTTCTCAGACTTCTGCATTCCACTGCTGATTAAAACATGCTGCTTGCAACACTTGCAAATGAAACTGAAGATAGTACAAGCATTCTACAAATGAAAATGTACATGAACGCTGTTTGGCTGCTGTAACTCATGGGGGTTGATTTACTAAAGATGAATAGGCTATTCACCTTGCAAAGAAGTTGTACTGTTCAAGGAAACTTTCTCCAGAGCTTAGTAAATGCAATGCAATTTCACTTTGCAGAGTACCCAATCATGCGGTAGGAAATGAAAACAGCATTTTTGATTGGATGGTGGAAGTTAGCAAAGCTTCACCTGATTCACTTAGCACTGGGGATAATTCCCTTGCAAAGTTCAACTTCCCTTGTAAAGTGAAGTCTTTTTGCCTTTGGTAAATTAACCCCTCGATGTTAAAAAAACCACTGGAATCAGTTGTAACCTACAAAGTACACAGAAAACGTCTGAAATTTTATGCAGTTTCCAGAACAGAAGTGTACACAGTTTGTAACTGCTAAGGTAGCAATGGGAAAATTACTAAAATATGAACTATGAATAAATATAATAGACAGAAAAGAAAGAAAGGTACAGGATAGAAAAACTAGATCTTTGATATAAAGATAGATTGAGATATGAAGTGGGCACAGGAAATAATATTTATAATAATTACTATTGACCTGCCACCCATAAAGTAGAACATTTGTCTTTTTTTAGTTTTGGACAGAGTAGAAAAGATTTGGAACGTGTGTTATTATTGCTGTGTGTCCCCAAGTTGGAATTTCCTTTACTCTCTGTCCCAAAGACATGATGAAAGGTAAACGAAAATCACACCAAAGTGAGAGGAAACATTATTGTTGTGTTATTACTACTGCAACAAATATAGGGAGATGTCTCAAACATAGATACAAACATATGGAGGACACCACAACCTAGAAACTCAGTCCTTGTTTCAAGATTATAATTGTATGATGGATTAGTTTCAATATGAAGTAAACCTTCATTTTATTCATTTGGCAAAGCTTTTTTATCATGTTATATCTTGTTATTTAGATATATTAATAAATAATTTTAGCATTTTTCTAGAATTAAATTTATACTGGAATTATTTACAGGTGGCATGTACACTTGTTTATAAGTACAGAAAAGCACTATGAGGTTTGAGTACAGGGTGGTTGTTTGAATTTAGACAGTTTTTTTAATCCTTTTTGGTTGCTTTTATTTCTGTTCTGAGGCCATGAGTTAAACTTCTTCACAATAATTGTCTAGGTGAGCAAGTTTTCCAGGTCAGACAGTGCAGCTAAAACCTGATAGAGGTGAGAGTAACCCTAATATCCCTAATATGCTTAAGACTAAGCAATACATATTTCATATATTACTAAGATGCATTATATAGAATATTTAAGTATAGGCACCTCTTTTCAGCCTTTTGTTTAATAGTCTATTTATTATATATTACATTTATGTAAATTTAAACCATGTCAGATGGTTTGCGCAATTTTAATGTATTCATTTATCTTACCCTACAGAAATGATATTTGGTTGTCACTCCAAAAGGATTCCACATGAACACCCGGAGCTCAGCTTTTAACATGCGTTCGCTGCTTCCCACAGATGAGATGTTGAAAAGATAGAATGGATGTCCTGTTTCTGAAAAAACTAAAACATAAAAAACACAGATCAGAGAAATTATGTAACTACCCACAGTCTACATACTAAAATATTTTGGTCTTATTCTAAAAATCTGTGAAAGCAGAACAGAATTTGTTGAAATGCATAGACAGGAAAATTGGACAACCAAATTAAATTGCAATTCATGTTTTCTATTTGCATAACATATATTATATATTTATGAATTTTAAAAAGTTAGGAACTGTCAAAAAGAGCATAAACATTTTGGGTCACTGTGAACTTAAAATATAAAAAGTCCACTAGCCCAAGGAACCCGATCATATTTCAGATAACCTCCTAACCTATTCCCACTGGCTGTATTCATATATGTGACTTCTGGGTGGCTGGGTTTAAATGCTGAATAATCACATATATACATTTATAGGAAATGGCCTTTCTGAGCCGAGTATTAATATTTAAAATTTAGAGCTGTGACTCTTCTGCACCCTCCTTTGAATTGCTTCAATATATTTATAGTACTTGACTTAAAGTATATTTATCCCAAAACTTTGCTTTTTTAAAAGTTTAATTGAGTAATGAATTTTTAAAACCTCTGTGGGGTATTCTTGCTATCTGTGTCCCATTGTGGGGATTTCCCTTCATTTCACTTCACAAACAGGTAGTGAGGTAGTGATTTCGCCAAAGTGAGCAAAATCCCCTCACATCTGTCTGCAACTATTCACCCCTGATGATAGCAACATGTTTTACATATTTATTAAATATAAGGTAAAAATAGCAAGTCTCCAGATTGCATGCATGTTATGGTGTTTGGGACTTAGAACTTTAGACAATTCTTGTGGGATGTACATTAATTTATAAAAATATAAATTGCATCATACATTAACTATGTTGTCCCTGAATTATACCTGTGGTATAAATGGTATTACAGGACTGCCAATACAGATACGTTATGAATGATCGCAAACGTCTTATACACTATTGGAGCATCAGGTGATCCAAAAACATTTTATTTATAGTAAGTTATCTTGGAAGTAGTGCAATCACAAAAGTATATTAAAATGAATTCTAAGTTACCAATATTTTAAACATGCGACAATTATACATTTTAGGCATATAATGTGATTGGGAGGAGAATGATCAAATTAAAATTGCAGTAAAACATTGTAAGAATTCCTATTTTGTGAGGAGATGGTATGGACTGGTATGGAATGTGTGCTCAGTTCTAGTGAATTTGTATAGTTTCATACTAGGCATGCACAAGTATTGCACATACACACATATCATATTTACTTCAGCTCTGTTTAAACATAATTTTCTGCATTGAACCTACTTTAGGTTTTCTAAATGCGGCCAACATCAACAAGATCCTAACAAAAAGGACATGTGTATGGGTGACATACCCATACAATACAGGGATGCAAAATTAGTTTACCATATGTATACTAGAGCAGAATAACTACTTTAAAAATGCAAGTCTTATACCACGGCCATTCTTTTTCAATAAAGGAACATTTTGGTTGTTAAAAAAACACACAAAAAAAAAGTCTTAGGATACATCTTCTTATGCATACAGCCAATGCATGCACTAATTTAGTTACTTGGTAAAATTAAGATAGGAAATTTAAAACTGAACCTGCATATTAATGCATTAGCACAAACTGGAGACTGTAACAATTAACAGTATTTCCTCAAATATTTCTATATGATCCTCACCTTTGTTTTCGAAGCTTCTCACCACATTGCCTTCCAAGAGTCCAGGTGCCTTGGTGCTTCCATCAGGTTCAGCCACTCGACTGTATAGTTCTAGCATGAAATAAGGAGGTTTTTTGGCTGATGTAATGTTGTGTGGCAGCTCCCCAAAAGCAAACACTTCCTGCAGTTTTTGGATGGCCTCAGAAACAGGCACATAACTTTTCAGCTGGGGCTTTCTCTCCAAACCCAAGCGAAAAGGAGATACTGAGTTACAAAAGGACAAGATAACAAAGCCCAAAAGAACATTCATCTTGAATTATAATATATGCCGGTATTCTGCAACTAAATGGTGAATATTGTTGTCTCACTAATGGATAATCTGCCCTAATAATTATTCCAGAAAATCTTCATTCGATGTGCAGAATATGAGCCCTCTAATTTGTCTAATATTAAATGAATAAAAGACTTGCTGAACAGCTACAGCTGTGGTCTTCAAACCTATTCTGAAATTAAAATGGTACCCTAAATCAAAACTCATTGCCTCTTCACAATATAAATCCACCCCCCCCTCCCCATTTCAATTGCAAATTTTTCAGAAGGGAGGGGAATTAAGCATAAGAAAACAAACAGCAGTAACTCAATAAGTGTGAACAATCACAGTGTGATTGTATTGTTACTTGCATGTTATGTTAATGCTTCAAGAACAATTTGACACCAATTGCACACACTTAATTCCAGTAAACCCTGTAATTCCATAATAATTTATGTTCACCTCTTTGTATCTAGTACAAATCTTAAAATATGGATATAACAAATGTTCAATAGTAAATCACGCCTCATAAAAATAAGTTGCAAATAGTAAAAAGTGTCTTCAGCTGACCAGCATGATATTTCAAAATTATAAATAAAATAAAAGGCAATAAAATAAAATGCAATGACAATGCACTTAAACTATATGTAAAAAAAACCCTTAATTTTGGAATTATAACAAATAATTATTAGCAAGTTGTGCTTCATGTTAAAAATTGCAAAATAGTAAAGTGTCTTCAGCTGAACAGCATGATATTTTAAAGATATCAATAAAATTAACCACTTGAAGACTGGGCCTTTTCCTCACACTTTTTGTTTACATGTAAAAATCTGTATTTTGTTGCTAGAAAATTATTTAGAACCCTCAAACATTATATATATTTTTAAAAGCAGAGGCCCTAGAAAATAAAATGATGGGTGTTGCTGTTGTTAATATCGCAAGGTATTTGTGCAGCAGTTTTTCACATGCATTTTGTTTGAAAAAAATACACTTTAATGAATTTTAATTTACAAAACTCAAAATAATACCTAATTGTTTGGTAAAACATACAAAATTATGTTACACCGAGTAAATAGATAACAAACATGTCATGCTTTAACCACTTGTCAAACGCACTATAGCCAAATGACGGCTACAGTGCGGTTGTCCAGTTCTGGGAGGGTGTCCTCCCAGAATGCCCCTGGGGGCGCACACCCGAAGATCTCTGTGATCACTGTGTCCTATGGACACAGCTGATCACATGATTTGATAAAAGGCCAATCACAGCGGCCTTTTACCATGTGATCAGCTGTGTCCAATGACACAGCAGATCACGGGTAAATGCCGTTGCCGGGTATCGGCAACTGCACTCTCCTCAAGTTGTCACAGCGTGAGGAAAGTACTGCCGATAACTGGCAATAGTCAGAGAACCGATCGGCACTTATCCCTATGACTACGTGCATCGCACGAAACGCGTCAGGGGGGCTGCAGCAACTGGACATCTAACCACAGCCTATCCTGAATACATGTGCCCATTTGGAGGAAAGATGACCCCGATGGTGATACCTGGTAGCGGTTTCTGGTGACCTTTTCTGTGGAGCTTGGATGGGGATTCGTATGGTAGCCTGACCCGAGACCTGATGACCTATCTATAGCCTGGTGATGCAGGATTAATTATTGTGCATTTTAAACGCATATCTGGTGAGTGCGTTTTTTATCCATTCGCTTGGCTTGCACCTGTTGTCACTCCCGGATCAGGACGTCCACACACTTGGAATTGTAATCTCTTCATGATCCACACAATCATATTGAACTAATTATATCACTATTAATCACCTTAAGGTGATACCACATATCCACATATGTTTGAAATGGCATGTCATTGTGTATATTAAAGTGTATTACCATTTAGCGCTGCACCAACTTACTTGAATATAAATGCATGCATTCACCTTTGTTTTTTACATTGTCCCTTTTTAAAAATATTTTTTATCACTTTTATTTTTATAACAAGAAATGTAAACATTCCGTGTGATAGCAATAGGCAGTGACAGGTCCTCTTTACTGGGAAATCTGGGGTAAAAGCTTTGGCTCATATCAAGATCAGTATGATCTGATGCATTTTACAAACCACTAATGGTTTGTTTACAACTGCTTGAGGTGATTGTAGCCGTATGGAAGCCGTAGCAAAATGGAAGATACTGCATATAGCCCCATAAAGAAACAGTTAACCAACCTAATCACAAAGGAAACACTTTACAACTGCTGAAACTGTAAGAGACAAAATATTTGTCTCTTCTGGTTTATAAGACCACAGAGTTGATCGAGCTGTTGTGGCCCCCAATCAGCTTTATGGTTAGCCAGCAAAACCTCCAGCTGAAATCCTGGGTTCCCCGGTAGGACAAGAGAGCCTGGGAACCCCCTCCCGCCACTTGTAAAAGCAATCCAGCAGCTATTTAGTTGCTAGGATTGTGCTTTTACAAGAAAGAGGTCTGTCAGCAAAAAAAATATATATACCAGGATGATGCTTGCAGCTTCAGGCTTCTTTCCGGTATAACCACTCAAAGGGGGTGATGTGCAGGCAGCAAAATAAAAGGCAATGACAGCGCACCTAAACTATATGTGAAATAAAATTCTAATTTTGGAATTACATGCAAGGCATATCAGTCTATTAGATCATGACCTATTCTTTCATGAAGTTACATTTTATGAGTCAAATGAACAGAATAATAAAGATACTTTGTTGAATTAGTTTCTGTCACTAGCAGCAAAAGCACAAATTGTGAGAATTTTGGTGCTGCAACTAGTGTGAATAAAAAAGTACTCATTTATAATAGAGGGAGGATAGTGCTTTCTGCTTTTCACAATACACCCCTAGGTTACTTCACACTACAACACATATTTTACAGCAGAGCTTTACAAAATAAAAGAGCTATTACAATTACAATACAATTCAAGACAAGATAGTTAGAAGGGCCTTGTTCATGAAACTTGATCATGGATTTTGGTTGGGATTTGGGCCAGTTAGTTCCATTTTTTATTTAAAAAATGGGGTGATTAGGGGAGGGGGAGAGAATTATTTGTGGGAGGTTCCTTGGCCAAACTTTAACTTTTGAAATGACATAAATGTTACATTAAACTAGTTCTATCGCTTCGAGTAGATCTAAACCCAACCACTAATCATATATATATATATATATATATATATATATATATATATATATATATACACATTATTGTTGTAAGGTTCTATAGATATACAGTACCTATTAAAAATGACCCCTTTCTCTTTCTCACTGGTGTCAGCCTTATACCTTATGGTATCTGTTCAGGTCTTTGCAATAAGAATAACCAGTTTATTATCTACATGTGTTGTTACATATTATAACCTTGCTCTGACGTAAATTGTGTTATCATTCTACCTACACAACAAAAACTATATTGGCAATAACAATGTTTTGAACAACTTTGTAAGTATGTCATTCAATTTTGAAAGCTGGGAATTTTGTTGTGCCACCAAAGTATCTATGTGGTTAGAATAAACAGGGTATTTGTTAATAATTATAGTGCTACATCCTGCCTACATGAACATGATGATGTTCAGAGGAGTATGCAACCAACTAACCTAAAGTGCCACATACCGTTCAATATGTACATGTTGACTATTTTTCCTGTGTGATGTGCATGTGGGTGAGCTTCTGAGATTAGTCTGCTGGATAGCATAGCTTTGATAAATCAGTGTTAAGTTCTCTGTCATTGGCAAATGGTGTTGATTGAGTGCAAACCTACACATTTAAATATGTTGTTTGTTAAGTCTAGCTAAACAGACTTGATTTGTTTTAAAGATGCACACCCCAGGACCATCATCCTCATCCTGGCTTCACTGTATGAGGCAAGCCACAAAATACAGTAAGGAGTTCCAGACCAAAAACAAATGTAAAACTCCAAGGTAATTTTAATTGTTGGAAAAAATTCATATAAAAATAGCCAATGAATTTCAGGGGAAACACCACTACCCTTTCATCAGGACTACGGGAATACACAGTACATATAACATATAGTCATAATTGTCATAGTTAGGGAACCATACTCACAGAGAGTGGAAGCTCTGGGGGTTTTGGGACTGTCAGGAACTGAGATAAAACAGTGTGACATTAGAGAGGTCATAATGTTTACGCATTTGGTAAGGGTGTGTTTGTGGTGCAGTATAAGCAGCATTTGGTATTTGCCAGAGCACTCTACAAGGAGAGACCCTTAAACAGACCTGTAGAGGCTACAGGATACCCAATACTCTGAACACAAGGGTCGTTGTTATTTGCAGGAGCAGGAAGGAAAGTGTCTTGTAGTGCAGGGATCCTGGGAATACAGGAGCAGGAAGGAAAGTCTTTTTCAGTACTGAAGTTCTGGTTTTGCTGGCTTGCAACAGAGGAAGTCAGTTTTTCAGCACAGAGGTTCAGGATACTAGCATTCAGAGAAGGAAGTCCATTACAGCAGAGAAGTTCAGAATCACTGATACACAGAAGAGGAAGTCTGTTACAACAATGAGGTTCATGATTCACAAAGCAGACTGGTGCACAAAGCAAGCAGGTTCACTAGAAAAATGTAAGGCACTCAAGATCAGTAATGAAGAAACTTTCAGACAGTACATAGATGAGATGATGTAGGGAGCTTAGACAATTTCACTGAAAGAGGCTGTAGCTCCCTATCAGTAAGTTATACACAAATGCTGGAATGCTCTGAGTGTGAACAGTGATAAATGATGTCAGGCACTTTTTCTTTGACTGACCAATAATGTCAGGATTTTTTTCTTTCACTAAACAATGATGCCATGCTTTTTTCTCCCACTCACCTGTGCTGCTAGCAATTTTTTCCCACTGACTTGGTGGGAAAAAAGCATTGTAAGATTGCCAGCATCTTACAATGCTGGCAAATGAAAATAATGGCCTTGACATTGGTATGTCAAGGCCATTATTTTCATTTGCCAGCATTGTAAGATGCACTGTGTTACATAATTCTCACTATTGAACTCTATATAATGTGTTGTATTTTCATACTCATGGCCAAAGTGTTTATTGCCTCAACATTTTCTGGTTGCTAAGCAGTTGCCAATGAATGCAGTTCCTTTTGTAGGTAAGAAGACAGAAATGCATATATAATAGAAGAGTTGATAAAAATGATATTTTGTCCTGAGGTTTATATGTGTCTGTAAGACCCTTCCTAGTGGCCCAGTGATTACACAGTATATTGTAAGTACAAAAACAGCGGTAAGCAGGCAGTATATACAGTAAAATCAAACTCTTTTTAAATAATATATCATTTATTTTGTGCTGATACTAAAGACAGCCAGAGATCTGCAATACAGCAACATTTCTGGACACTGCCTGCAAAAAGGGTATGTTTTTATCTTCTTCTTTCACAGGTTGGTCTTGGTAACAATATGTTGAAGAGACAGTTACCCTGCTAGTGTCAGTGTCTTCACAAAGGAGACACCTGTTACCTTGACAACACTCCTCACAGTTCCATTCTGCAGTAGTCTTGAAATTTGAAGTATCAACAACTGTTGGGATTGGTGACATCACCCTTTCCTTCATGTAACAGTACTTTTACAACAATCCCTGTTCACACCAACTGTGAAAGGGAGTAACAGAACTCACTATGCAGTTTAACCGCTTGCCCTCCAGAAGATTTACCCCCCTTCCTGACCAGGCCATTTTTTGCGTTACACCGCTGAGTTGCTTTAGCTGACAATTGCACAGTCATGCAACACTGCATCCAAATGAAATGTATGTTCTTTTTTCCCACAAATATAACTTTCTTTTGGTGGTATTTGATCACCTGTGCGGTTTTTTTTTTCCGCTATAAAAAAAGACCAACAATTTTGAGAAAAAAAAACTATATTTTTGACTTTTTGCTATTAAACATGTCCAGTAAAAAATTTTAAAAATCAAATTTCATAATAAATTTAGGCCAAAATGTATTCTGCTACGTCTTTGCTAAAAAAACAAATCCCAATTAAGTGTAAATTAATTGATTTATGTGAAATATATAGCAGTTACAAATGGCGGTATATATACTGGGATACCTGTCAATGCCTATTGCAGTCACAAGGGATATTTACATTCCCTGTGATAGCAATAAAAGTGATTAAAAAAAAGAGAAAAAGACAGTGTAAAAATAATAAAAAAATAAAAATAACTAAAAATAATAAAAGCACCCTTGCCCCCCCCCGCATGCACACACCTGCGTGAACAAGTGTTGAACCCTCGCCAGTATATAAACAGCAGTTGCACCATGCATGTGAGGTATCGCCGCGAACGTCAGATCAAGGGCAGTAATTCTAACACTAGACCTCCTGTGTAAATATAAATTGGTGACCTGTAAAGGCTTTTAAAGCGTCGCCTATCCATAATAAAAATGTATGTACTTTCTTGCCATTGCACAGGCATGCACAATTTTAAAGCATGTCATGTTTGGTATCTATTTACTTGGCGTAATATCATCTTTTATAATTTATCAAACAATTAGGCAATATATTGTGTTTTTGTGCATTAAAAGATTTGCATTTTAAAAATCGATGCGCAAATAATGTGTGCCGTAAAAAATTTCAACTCCTTTTTAGAAAGTAGACATTTCAAGGTATTTGTTAAGAGGCATGGTGAGTATTTTGCATATCTCATTTGTTGCCACATGTTTTTGTAAAACGAAGAAAGAAAACAAAAATGTATTTTTCTTTTTTTTGTTTTCAAAACCCTGTGACAAAAATGATATCTGTAAAATACTCACCATGCCTGTTATCAAATTCCTTGGGGTGTCTTCTTTCCAAAAGGGGTCATTTGGGGGGGTGTTTGTACTATCCTGACATTTTAGGGCCTCTGAAACTGTGATAGGTAGTGGGGAAGTGATATGAGGAAATATGCCCTTTGAAAGCCTGGAGGTGGTAATTGGATTTGGTGTTTTGGGATGTTATTCCACATATACCCATGGCGTGCATGAGCATTATATCATTAAAGTGACAACTTTGTGTAAAAAAAAAAATTGCCATTTTCAAAATATTTGTGGCAAAAAATAAAATGTTCCATGGACTCAACATGCCTCTCTGCAAAATCCTTGCTGTGTCTACTTTCCAAAAAGGGGTTATTTGGGGGGGGGGGTGTACTGCCCTGGCATTTTAGAACCTCAAGAAATGTGATAGTGAGAAAGTAGAAGCTTCATAAATTTCAATATGTATACCATAGTTTGTAGACTCTATAACTTTCACACAAACCAATTAATATACATATATTGAGGTTTTTTTTATTACCAAATACATGTAGCAGAATACATTTTGGCCTAAATTTATGACTAACTTTGAGTTTATTGGATATTTTTTATAACCAAAAGTGAAAAATATCAATTTTTTTCAAATTTTTCTGTCTTTTTTTGTTTATAGTGCAAAAAGTAAAAGCCTCAGATATGATCAAATACCACCAAAAGAAAGCTCTATTTGTGTAAAAAAAGGACATAAATTTTGTTTGGGTACAGCATTTCATGACTGCGCAACTACCAGTTGAAATAGCGCAGTGCCAAACAGCAAAAAATGGCCTGGTCATGAAGGGGGGTAAATCCTCTGGAGGGCAAGTGGTTAAAATTGACTCCAGCCCTCCTTTTTGTCTTGCACAATTGTACAAGCTCTTCCACTGTATTGAATTTTCTTACTCTGATGTCCCTGCATACTCTTAGCTTCTCACAGTGTGCATTAAAAGCAGCAGCAGGTCAGATATAGCCCACCTCATTTTTTTCTGAAGGACATTTAGCGTAATCTAGCCCTTTCCTCTACAACTTACATTCATTTGATTTCAGATCTTTCAATCATGGAGGTTCACCATCACTTGTGGGCATTGCTACATCTTCCTGTATTTTGGAAACTATACATATCACCCTGCCTGTCCCTACCACCAGTTATGATCTGCCTTCATTGCAGAGAGCATTTTTTTTCAACCAGGGTGCCTTCAAGGTTTTTCAGGGGTGCCTTGACAAAATGCCCAAAAATTGTATATAAGCCAGCAGGTGGATCAACCTGCCTTTTAGTTACATAAAGCCACAGGTTTTCATTGTGCATCATTAAAACTTTTCAATGGCATAAAAGCTTTTTATAAAAGCTGATAAGGAGGACATTGGGCACCTGCACAGCTTTCTTGCTTGCCCCTCCCCTGCCCTATTCCATCATCACTGAGATCACATTAACAGAGTGATAGAGAGAAACTGAGGGAGAAGAGAAGCAATGGAATGCTAGTCAGTACCAGTGTGCAAAGGTGTATTTGCTTTGAAAGAATAAATAACCTCTGAAGTTGGGTGTCCCACATGTGCAGATGTTGCTGCAACCTGTAAAACTATTAGTTTAGTTTTTTACATTTTGTAATGGGTGCCTCAAGATTGTGCAGAATTTTAAAGGGTGCCTTGAATATAAAAGGGTTGAGAAACAATAGCATAATGAAACAAAGTGACCAAGTGATGCTGTATAAATAAGGTAATGAAAATATTGATTAACTTTTAGTAAAGTTATTAACTTTATTAACATTTATTAACTTCAGTAGCATGTTAATTGGGGGGTGGAGCAAGGAAGGATAATCTAAGTAGTTTCAATTTAAATAACAATATCATATTTTATTTGAATAGCTGCTAAAAGCACATTTCTAGTTTATCATGTTTTAATTTCTATATGTATATATGTGTGTTTTTTTTTTTAATTGTTAATTTATTTTTATTCCATATGTATACATACCTTTTCATTAATAAAGAATCCTTTACTAGGCTAGTGGGATCCTAGAGATTGCTCATAGTGCACAGCTATATTTGTTGCACCAATGGAAGGGTAAAAGGAGATGTACAAACAAGCAAGTAGGTAAGTGTGAGTTAGTAGCAGCATAATTTGCCTTTGGTGCATCAGGAACTTTTTCTTATTAACAAATGTTTGCATAGCAATTGTTTATTTGTAGGTGATAGATTCCCCTTGACAATGTTTTATATCAGTTGTTACAAAAACTAGTTATTAAACCTTTTGCCAACTGAACCAGGATACCTTATTGAAAAATTAAACATAAACAGTAAAGGAGCATACAAACTTAGTAACCTATAACAAAAAAGAAGAGTTTACCTCTCTAAACACACATGATTAATTAATGAATTCTGGAATATTCAGCTGTTTAATAGCATTTAATAGAGTTGCCTTAACTTCATTCATTTTCAACATATGTTATGAGACACACTCAGTCACATAAAGTTGTGATACATTATTACTGAAATATAAGGAGCAGAAATCAGAAATATGGAAAAGCATACAACCAATATAAATGGCACAGTTCATAATGAAAGAATATGTTCACAATACAGCTAAGGTACAGAATAAATCCAACAACTGCACCAAGAGTCATTATTTTTGGGAATCGTTATTAAACAGCTGGTGCCCAAACAATGCATCTTCTGAGATACTTACCAAATGAAATGATTAAAAAGATGGCTTCGTGATTTAGATTATTGAGTTTTCTTCTCTGAAAACAAAATTACTTATTGGAATTCAGGGTCAGCAAATATTCTACTAACCATTAAGATGGAAAATATCCTTCTTCTTAGAGAAAACCGTAGTTTTCCTCTAAAACAGTGTGCTTGGGGCCAAAGGTTGCCATCTCTGTCATGGAGGGAAATGGTTAAGTGCTTTCACTTACCAGAATTCTCGATATTATTTCTAAGTGCAACTGAGTTTCTCCATACATAGTAATAGCTTTTAATAGACCTATCAATCGTATATGAGGAGTACTGATGTGTAAGCTTTTTGACTGTAATATGAAATTCAACTAATTGCCAAATGGATATGACTTTTGAATAACACGGAATGCCACAAAAAACTCTGTCTCAAATGGAGGATGTCATCAGTTTGCAGCACAAAAAATGTATTTCATGTACTTATGATTTGCATAACATTGCAATTTTGTGACACAACTACAAACATTGTATTTAACATGCTCCTAAAATCACAAAGCAACAGAATAATGACAGAGAATTTTCTTCTCATTTAATATTAATGTTTTTTTTTGTATCATTAAGCATTTGTTTTTATCCCTATCATGTTTATATCTGTTTGCTGTTCTTATTTCACTTTGTATGAAAGTATCTATTACCAAATAATACCTTCTAAAATTACCTCATCACCTGCATTGTATGTGATGATGCCAGTGGAGCGGCGAAGGAAGTGGCTTTGGGGACTGGTTGTATAGAAGCCTATGGAAGCATCAAAAGGGCTAGTTATAGCTGCTAATTCTTTACCCTAGACATAACAAACATTTAGCCCTTGCAGTGCCAGGATGGAGGGTGTGGAAGGGTGCACTGTAAAGGTGACATTTTTACTTACCCAAACTTCAGACTTAATGATACTGCTATAGGAGCTGAACTCCTGAAAAAAATAACCTTTGGCAGGGTAGCACTGGGCACTGGGCATAAACGTTTTGGGGTTTTATAATCTTGGGTGGAAAACAGCAGCAACTGGCAAATAATATCCAACACAGCTGACTGTTTCTTTCTTGGAGAAGAATCAAGTCATGGATGTCTAGGGAGGTCAGAGAGCATGTGATGTGATTGCCAAGACCAGATTTCTGCTTAACTAACATAAGCCATAGCCTAGGGCAGTGTTTCTCAACTCCAGTCCTCATGGACCCCCAACAGGTCATGTTTTCAAGATTTCCATTATTTTGCACAGGTGATTTGATCAGTTTCACTGCCTTAGTAATTACCACAGCTGTTTCATCTGAGGGAAATCCTGAAAACATGACCTGTTGGGGGTCCATGAGGACTGGAGTTGAGAAACACTGGCCTAGGGCAACATTGTGCTTAGATGTTTGTATACCCTGACAAAATCGTGACATTTTGCATTGATATTGAAAATATGACTGATCATGCCAAAAACTGTCTTCTATATAAGGATAGTGACCATATGAAGCCATTTATCACACAGTAGTTGTTTGGCTCCTTTTTAAATCATAATGATAACAGAAATCACCCAAATAGCCCTGATCAAAAGTTTACATACCCTGGAATGTTTGGCCTTTGTACAGACACACAAGGTGACACACACGGGTTAAAATGGCAATTATAGGTTAATTTTCCGCATCTGTGACTTTTTAAATTGATATTAGTGTCTGTGTATAAATAGTCAGTGAGTTTGTTAGCTCTCATGTGGATGCACTGAGCAGGCTAGATACTGAGCCATGGGGAGCAGAAAAGAACTGTCAAAAGACCTGCGTAACAAGGTAATGGAACTTTATAAAGATGGAAAAGGATATAAAAAGATATCCAAAGCCTTGAATATGCCAATCAGTACTTTCCAATCAATTAAAAAAAAGTGGAAAGTTCAGGGGCCTGCTCAGTGCATACACATAAGAGCTAACTGACTATTAATACAAGACACTAATATCAATTTAAAAAGTCTCAGATGTGGGAAATTAACCTGTAATTGCCATTTTAACCCATGTGTGTGTCACCTTGTGTGTCTGTACCAAGGCCAAACATTCTAGGGTATGTAAACTTTTGATCAGGGCTATTTAGACAGGAACCAATTACCATACCAGAGGTAAACCCACCCATGTGTACTAATCCTGTAAGAAAAAAATAGCATGGACCCCCCCTCCCCCTAAAAAAAATTATTACCAGACTTTTATCCAGGCATGCACCCCCCCTTCTTGAACCATGTGAATGAGTAAGGAGTAAAAACAGACATCATGGTAAAGTCCTGTACTACAAAATGTAATAACAAAAAATGTTCACCAATTAACTCCAAAGTCAGTCATATTGTCCAGTGATGTTGATCCATTGATAGTCACAATTAGTGCCACCCTGATGATCTGATAACACAATGACCTGCCACAACAATGTTAGTGCCCAATTCATATGCCTGTCACAAATGAAAGTCCTTGGGCAGCTGCTAGATGTCAACAAACTGGCTGGAAATGCCAAATATGATCATGATGTCACCCTGGATCCCCACCAGCTTACTTATAATTTGAATCAAGCTGGAAGACAGCTGTCATTTAATGGAAGTATTGATAACACCACTAGACAAATTATTTCCGGCTGCATCAGTTAGGTTTGGACAGATGAGGGAACCAGCCAAATATGACCATTTTGTTCACCAGTTCCCTTAACTACAAATATGCTGGGCTCGAGTTGAATGCATGTTAATCCTGAACCCAAGCTCATCTCCAATGCAAAGTTTTACCAACTAACAGTCTAGGCCTGCTTTGTGTGGCTATGGCTTATGAAGCTAGCCAGATAAATGGGTTAGGAAAGAAGGAGACCACAAAATACAGTTGGTTTTGGGGAAGCTGGGAGTATCAATCTGGCCTCAATGATTGTTGTTTCATTCTCTCCGTACCCATACAAATCATTTTATGTTTAGCTGGGCAAAAATAATCCTAAGTGTATATGCACCCTTAGACCTTCGTATCTGCTCAGCTACCGAACAGTCAAAACAGTTAAAAGCTGTTGTCAAGTGACTGTATATTTCGCTGTCGTTGAATAGTTGCTTATGTTGTCCATTATATAATCCGAATGAATATATTAATTTATAATATTCAAACAACACCGACAGTTAGTTATGCAGAGCTTCAAAAAAGTAAACAGAATGATTCAAGAGTGTTCTTTAATGAGAAAATTAGCTTGTCCCTGAGGAAGAAAATACATACTGTACACAAGCTTTATAAAAAAAATGCTCCCACAGTTTTGACAGTTCAGGAGTGTATTACACAAGAGTATTCAAAAGCTAGTATGTTACACCGGAGGTGTTCTTGGAAATCAATAGGAGGTCAATTCAATAAGTAGAGGCACAAGAACAATTTAGTGGGTTAAGAAGGTTTCAGGAATTGACTGTACTGTGCTAATCTATAACGGTATGTACAATACACAGAAATCTATAGATGCTTTCAAAACAGTTTTAACATAAAATCTGTCTAAAAGTTTAGAAAAAATATAGTATATTTATTGTATACTGTACATACTGTAGGTCTCAAGGATGGCAAATAACAATTTGTATTTGTAAAGCAAATTCTTTATTTGCATTAACCAATGTAAATAGTTTTTTGGGGTATCTTTATGTTATTTCTTGTCTTGGTTCCCTGATAATATTTATTAGCTAACATAATAATAAAATATTCCTATTTTGATATTTGGTACAAAGATCTAGCACATTTTATTTCTAAAGAAATCAAATACGGTGAACAAATTAGCATTGACTTTCCTCCAATGAAGAGATTAAAGAAAATAGATGTCCAGTGATTATGGAATGACTACACTGTTATACAGTTTTCACTGTATTGTACCTACTCAGATTACCTGGATTTACAGAATGTTTTTCTACAAGAAATACATACATCTGAACATGAATGCACTGTTTATATTTTTTATGTTGCTAATGGGCACACCTATGATTAGATATCCCTACAAATTAAGGGATTATCAAAATAATAAACCCCTTTTGAATCTTTCTGAGTATGTTACACCTACCCCTAATTAGTAGTGAAACTAAAACCCATTGTCCTAAAATTTAGCTACATTGGCATTTGCTGATCAGTCTAAAATGTAGCCCTATCTGATCAATTAATCACTTATCTAATAAGACAAAGAGGAAAGTTTAGCAAATCATAGCAACCCATCACAATAAAGATCTCACCTGCCTTGTTAAAGCAAACCTCAACAGTTTTTTGGTTGTTCGATTTTACTGCTCTATATTGTATACCCCCTTGTCCTCCGAAAGATTTACCCCCCTTCATTACCAGGCTATTTTTTGCTGTACGGCGCTGTGATATTTTATCTAACAATTGCTTGGTCATGCAACACTGTACACAAATAAAATTTATATAATTTTATTTTACATAAATAGAGATTTCTTTTGTCGATATTTGATTACCACTGGCTTTTTTTTTTTTTTGTGCTATAAATTTAAAAAGACTAAAAATTGTGAGAAAAAAATATATATTTTGTTACTTTTTTTGCATGTCCCATAAAACATAAAAATAATTAAATTTCTTCATAAATTTAAGCCAAAATATATTCTGCTACATGTCTTTGGTTAAAACAAAAACCCAATAAGCATGTATTAATTAGTTTGTGTGAAAATTATAGTCTACAAATGACAGTATATATACTGGAATTTTTTTTTTTACTAGTAATGGCAGTGATCAATGACTTATAGTGGGACTGCGGGACTGCGGCAGGCATTCTGACACTGGGAGAGAACTGACTAACTGCCAATGACATCCCATTGACACTGATACAGTTATCAGTGCTAATAAAAAGCACTGTACTAATGACACTGGGCAGGAAGGGGTTAACATCTGGGATGATCAAAGGGTTAACTGTGTGCCTAGGGAGTGTTATGTACAGTGTGCTGTTTTACTAGGGGATGTGCCAGTTTTTATTCCCTGCTTTGCAGGGTAACAAAAAACGCCACTTCCCCGTTGTCAGGAGAGAGATCTGTGTTGTTTACATACACAGATCTCTCTCCTGCCACTTGCTCCACCAATCTGCTGGTTCCAGCCATGAATCATTGGCTGAAACCCAGTGGCATGTAAGGGAGCCAATGACAGTGCAGCCGGGCGGGCACACGCACCCCTTACCCTGAAAAACAGAATCATGTATATGTACATGATACTGTGCAGCCAGCCCGCACTGTAGCAGTAAAACTACAGTGCGCAGTCGGCAAGTGGATAGAAACTTTGATTATTTTGGTTAATTTTATTGCTTTTTTAAACTTGTAAATATGAGTACCATAAATGAATTATGTTTCTATGGATTAAAGTCCTGTTATTTGCAAAATTATTGCCCATATCTATAAGTAGAGGACTCTAACTCATTTGGTAGCGTAATGCTGTGGAAAATCTATTTAATTAATTTTGGTAAGACATTTTAAAACCATAAATACTATTCATGGGAGTTGATTTACTAAGTCTACCTGATTAGACAAACTGTTTTTGCCTTCAGTGCCCAACTGTGTCATGGGAAAATACATATCTATGTCTTCTAAACCTTAAATTGGGCAACGGAAAAGAAAACAGCTTCCACTATAGACTCTAAGACATAAAATTAATTTTCATAGGTAGATTTTGGATATTTTAATAACCAATAAATGATAAAATGTTAAATATTTTATACTTAAACACATTATCTTGAGAAGCTGCATGAAACCATGTCCTTGTTGAAGAAAAGGTAAAGAACCTTTCTCACAAAGTTTACTTTCCCTTTTGCCCCCATGATCTTAACCTCTTGGTGCCGGTTGAACACAAATGTGTGGCCTCCCAGCATCTGGGCCTAGACGCCGAGCGGCCGCACATTTACGTTCTATAAAAAGAAAACATGTGTGCTGAGAGCGTGCGCCCTGCGCGCTCCCAGCACACATGTCTGGTACTCACAGAAAGGTCCCAATCTCCTCTTTCGATCGTGACCTTTCCTGATCATGTGTTACGGAGGTCACATGACCCTAAACTCCACCTGGGCTCCCGGCTTCTGAAACCCTTAAAGGGTCGGGAGGCGCCTGCGCCAAGGGGTTAAGCAGTTGCAGCCTCCCACAACTCCTCTTCACAATTGCTATACTTTTCTAGAACTCAATCCAAGGCCTGCAGCATTGTTTATATTTCTCAGCTGGCTTCTTTGTCCAATTTTCTTGCATGCACAGTTTGGCCCAATAGACTTTTATAGGATTAGTAGATTTCGGTAGGGTTATTATGGTGATGGGGAAAAAAATGGGTTGAAAAGTTTATTTACCCTTTAATTTGCTGCCCTGACAGAAAGTAAAAGGACATCACCCAAAAAGGGACACAGACAGTATATAAAGCCAGACAAGGCTATAGCTCATACATGCTCTATGCAAAATATAAGAAAAGGTTTTGGAGTCAGCCTTTGAACAGCAACATTGGAGCTCTTTACAATAGTCTGTATATACTGTATTATACAGTATGTATTGAAAGCCATATTCAATTTTCACGAATCATAGACTGTGGTACTATCCCTACAACTGTATATATGGCATGTGTTATAAAGGCTAGTGAGAAAAACCACAAATGAAGAGCATTTCATTGCTTTTCTGTCACAATATGTATTTCAAACAAAGACAGCAAGGTTCAAAAATTGTTCACAAATAGTTTTCTATTTCAGTGACAGTGGTGATCAGTATATTTACCTATTTGACTCTACCAAACAGAGGCACAGACAGACATCTTTAAACTAAAAATACGTCTTTCTGTTGTTTTTTGGTTGTTGTTTTTTTTCGGGGGGGGGGGGGGGGAGTTTGTTAATGTCCTGTTTTGCTATGAAATAATGTGCAGAAACAAGGAAAGAAAAAAAACATGCTAGAAGGCAAAAGAGACAAAACTATAGCAGTAGTGTACTGAAGGCTTTAGTAATTTAGGGGGAATGGGCAGCTGGAGTGGACTTTGGCAAGAAGTACAACAAACTTTCAGCTTAGTCTTAAACAAAAGGTTCCTATTTGACTTGTGATAGGTGTGGATTTTTAACTACAGAAGTGTGAAGGATGATTAATTATTTAGTGAAAGGAGTGTGCTGTATACAGCAAACAAGCAGGACTTAATTCCGTTGTTTATTTATTAATTTGGATATTTGCAAATTTAAGTTAATGAAGGAAATAAGTCCCACTTAAGTTCACACTAAGTCCATTTCACACCTTCAGCTCATCTTCCAGTGTTTAATGAAGCACCTAGTGAACATATTAAGTACTTAACAAGACAATAAGTTATTAGCATTGCTATTGGAATACAGTTACTATGGTATGCTTTCACCATTACCTTTACTAGGATCAACAATTTCACTGTGCTCATTATCATCAGTCCTATTCAGATTTTTACCTCCTATTTGCTAATACTTCTGATTTTCAAGTGAAAGCTCATTCAAATATTGAGGGATCATAGAAGTTTAATATTACTTTGTATGTACAAAGCTACAACACTTAAAACTGATCACACACAATTTTCTTTAGGAAGTCACTTTTGTCAGAAAACACATTGATAGTATTTAATTTCCATTTTATTACAATCAGTTCTTTATGTTATTTGAATTTTTGTTTTACTTCTCAAAAATATATTTTTGATTCTTTTTGTTAACAAATGACATCATGTAAAAAGGATTCTTTAACACATGTTAGGAGTAATGTATTTGCAGTCATCTTGTGGTAGTGATTTTTGGGAATAAGTTTTAACTATTTGTATATGCTCTAATGATCCAGTATAATATTGCTGATATGCACACTACTAAGAAGATTTAAGAGTGGTTTTATGAAAAGTGTGTTAAATAAAATACTTTCTAGGACAGTGATGGCGAACCCGTGGCACGCGTGCCACAGCCGGCACGCCGAGCCTTATCTGTGGGCACGCCAGGAGAATCCAGCGGCGCGCTGTCTTCCCTGCTGTAGTGTGCGTGACAGCCGGGTCCCAAGTGCGCATGCACAAGAAGCAGTGCTCTTTGTGAATGGTAAGGCGGTACCTGGGACACATGACAGATCCCAGAAGCCGCCGGACCAATCACAAAGTGCAGCGCTTCTCGCGCATGCGCACTGGGCATCCGGCTGTCCGACCACACTACAGAAGCCGGGAAGACAACGCGCGGCTGGATAAAGGAACAGGTAAGATAAAAAAAAAAACTCTGCGGAAGTAAGAGCGGGTACCTGTCAAATTCAGGTACCCGCTCCCCCTCCCTCCCCAAAGGTCAGCAGTCATCCCTGTGCTGTCCGCAGTCTCTGGTCATCTCCTGTGCTGTCCGCAGTCTCTGGTCATCTCCTGTGCTGTCCGCAGTCTCTGGTCATCTCCTGTACTGTGTCCGCAGTCTCTGGTCATCTCCTGTACTGTGTCCGCAGTCTCTGGTCATCTCCTGTACTGTGTCCGCAGTCTCTGGTCATCCCTGCACTGTGTCCGCAGTCTCTGGTCATCCCTGCACTGTGTCCGCAGTCTCTGGTCATCCCTGCACTGTGTCCGCAGTCTCTGGTCATCCCTGCACTGTGTCCGCAGTCTCTGGTCATCCCTGTACTATGTCCGCAGTCTCTGGTCATCCCTGTACTGTCCGCAGTCTCTGGTCATCTCCTGTACTTTCCGCAGTCTCTGGTCATCTCCTGTACTGTGTCCGCAGTCTCTGGTCATCCCTGTACTGTCCGCAGTCTCTGGTCATCCCTGTACTGTGTCCGCAGTCTCTGGTCATCCCTGTACTGTGTCCGCAGTCTCTGGTCATCCCTGTACTGTGTCCGCAGTCTCTGGTCATCCCTGTACTGTGTCCGCAGTCTCTGGTCATCCCTGTACTGTGTCCGCAGTCTCTGGTCATCCCTGTACTGTGTCCGCAGTCTCTGGTCATCCCTGTACTGTGTCCGCAGTCTCTGGTCATCCCTGTACTGTGTCCGCAGTCTCTGGTCATCCCTGTACTTTCCGCAGTCTCTGGTCATCCCTGTACTTTCCGCAGTCTCTGGTCATCCCTGTACTGTCTGCAGTCTCTGGTCATCTCCTGTACTGTCCGCAGTCTCTGGTCATCTCCTGTACTGTTCGCAGTCTCTGGTCATCTCCTGTACTGTGTCCGCAGTCTCTGGTCATCTCCTGTACTGTGTCCGCAGTCTCTGGTCATCTCCTGTACTGTGTCCGCAGTCTCTGGTCATCTCCTGTACTTTCCGCAGTCTCTGGTCATCCCTGTACTGTGTCCGCAGTCTCTGGTCATCCCTGTACTGTCCGCAGTCTCTGGTCATCTCCTGTACTGTCCGCAGTCTCTGGTCATCTCCTGTACTGTTCGCAGTCTCTGGTCATCTCCTGTACTGTTCGCAGTCTCTGGTCATCTCCTGTACTGTGTCCGCAGTCTCTGGTCATCTCCTGTACTTTCCGCAGTCTCTGGTCATCCCTGTACTGTCTGCAGTCACTGGTCATCCCTGTACTGTGTCCGCAGTCTCTGGTCATCTCCTGTACTGTGTCCGCAGTCTCTGGTCATCCCTGTACTGTCCGCAGTCTCTGGTCATCCCTGTACTGTCCGCAGTCTCTGGTCATCTCCTGTACTTTCCGCAGTCTCTGGTCATCCCTGTACTGTCTGCAGTCACTGGTCATCCCTGTACTGTGTCCGCAGTCTCTGGTCATCTCCTGTACTGTGTCCGCAGTCTCTGGTCATCCCTGTACTGTGTCCGCAGTCTCTGGTCATCCCTGTACTGTCCGCAGTCTCTGGTCATCTTCTGTACTGTTCGCAGTCTCTGGTCATCTCCTGTACTGTGTCCGCAGTCTCTGGTCATCTCCTGTACTGTGTCCGCAGTCTCTGGTCATCTCCTGTACTGTGTCCGCAGTCTCTGGTCATCTCCTGTACTGTCCACAGTCTCTGGTCATCTCCTGTACTGTGTTCACAGTCTCTGGTCATCCCTGTACTGTGTCCGCAGTCTCTGGTCATCCCTGTACTGTGTCCGCAGTCTCTGGTCATCTCCTGTACTGTGTCCGCAGTCTCTGGTCATCCCTGTACTGTGTCCGCAGTCTCTGGTCATCCCTGTACTGTGTCCGCAGTCTCTGGTCATCCCTGTACTGTCCGCAGTCTCTGGTCATCCCTGTACTGTCCGCAGTCTCTGGTCATCCCTGTACTGTGTCCGCAGTCTCTGGTCATCCCTGTACTGTGTCCGCAGTCTCTGGTCATCCCTGTACTGTGTCCGCAGTCTCTGGTCATCCCTGTACTGTCCGCAGTCTCTGGTCATCCCTGTACTGTCCGCAGTCTCTGGTCATCCCTGTACTGTGTCCGCAGTCTCTGGTCATCCCTGTACTGTGTCCGCAGTCTCTGGTCATCCCTGTACTGTGTCCGCAGTCTCTGGTCATCCCTGTACTGTTAATTAGTTTGCACTACTGTACGAGTTGTTTTTTCTAAACCAAAAGCTCGATATTCAGGTTTCATTGCAGTGTTGGCACTTTGAAAGAAATAAGTTGGTTTTGGGTTGCAGTTTGGGCACTCGGGCTCAAAAAGGTTCGCCATCACTGTTCTAGGACATTCTGGAGCACAAAGTTTAAAATAGATTTGTATTCATCCATACATAAAACTGAAGTCTTTTCTTCTTTAAAATTACTAGAAACTTCAATTGTACACCATTCATTACTTATAAGCGTAAGCGACAGCAAAGATAAAATCTGTCCTGAAGGCAAAGGGTAAATGTGCTGCTAAGGTTCTCTGTAATAACATGTAGTTAGAAATGTTGTCATGTCCTTCAGTGGTTAGCTTTAAAAAAAACCTGCTCAACAAATGCTTATGTAAGAACTGAATGTTGAGAGTGAATATCAAGTGAAAACTCAAGTTTTGTTAATATATTGATATAAATAAAATGCACTGCTCAAAAAAAAATCAAGGAACACTTTGAAAACACATCAGATCTCAATGGGCAAAAATAACATGCTGGATATCTATACTGATATGGACTGGGTAATGTGTTAGGAACGTAAGGATGACCCATCATTTGATGGAAATCAAAATTATCAACCTACAGAGGATGGAAATCAAAGACACCCTGAAAATCAAAGTGAAAAAATTATGCACCAAGCTAGTCCATTTTGCTGAAATTTCATTGCAGCAATTCAAAATGGTAGTTTGTATGGCCCCCACGTGCTTGTATGCATGCCTGACAATGGCGGGGCATGCTCCTAATGAGACAATGGATGGTGTCCTGGGGTATTTCCTCCCAGATCTGGATCAGGGCATTACTCAGCTTCTGAACAGTCTGAGGTGCAACTGGTGGTGTCGGATGGACCAAAACATGATATCCCAGAGGTGTTCTATTGGATTTAAGTCAGGCAAGTGTGAGGGCCATTCAATGGTATCAATTCCTTCATCCTCCAGAAACTGCCTGCATACTCTCGCCACATGAGGCCAGGCATTGTTCTGCACCAGGAGGAACCCAGGACCCACTGCACCAGCATAGGGTCTGACAATGGGTTCAATCCGATACCTAATGGCAGTCAGGGTGCCATTGTCTAGCCTGTAGAGGTATGTGCATCCCTCCATGGATAAGGCCAGGACTTGCTGATCAGCTTAGTGAATTTTGCTCACTTTACAAACCGCAGCTTGGCATTGCATGCCATATTAAGCTTATGATCTACCATAACTTCAAAATCCTTCTCCACCATTGATTCCCCCAGTTGTACCCCCCCTAGTATGTATGATGCATGCATATTCTTAGCCCCCAATTGCATAACCTTACATTTATCAACATTAAACCTTATTTGCCATATGATTGCCCAATTAAACAGTGCATTGAGGTTGGCTTGTAAATTGGAGATATCCTATAAGGACTTTATTCCACTGCAGAACTTGGTGTCATCTGCAAAGACTGAAATGGTATTTTTAATCCCACACCCTATATCGTTTATAAATATATTAAAAAGTAAGGGTCCCAACACTGAACCTTGGGGTACACCACTAATAACCCTAGACCATTCAGAGTATGAATACGATCTTTTAGCCAGTTTTCTATCCATTTACGTAATGATTTTTCCAAGCCTGTAGACTTTACCTTTCACATGTGTGGGGAACTGTGTCAAAAGCTTTTGCAAAATCCAAGTATACCTCGTCCACAGCCACCCCTCTGTCCAAAGTTTTGCTTACCTCATTAACCTCCTTGGCGGTATGATTCCTTCCGATTTTTTGTGCTGAAAGCGGTACCATTTTTTTGCATGGAAATAGTTTTTTATTGTAGGCTGTAATTTTTAGGAAAATTTCCCCACAAATCATTATCACTCAATTCTGTAAGTGGTTCTGATTTACTATCGCTGTTCTCTAGCCGGTCTAAAACCGCTTTTGACGTAAAGGGACGCTTTTTGGACGCCATGGACTTTTCTAAGTTTCCAGGCAGAAAGAAAAGACAAAATGCAGGCAGGGCACAGGACAAAGCACTAGGGACAATATGTATGTGAAATGGGATGAAACAGCAATGTTTTACTATTTAAAATTGAAAAAAAAAAAGACATTTTTAAAAATTTTTAAATTTCCTGCCGCCGCCGGCGCCCGTACGTCCCGTAGTCACGGGGACCGGAACACAGAAGCCGGATGCCGGCATCGGCCGGAGGAGATGGCCGGGGACGCTGCAGGGGACACATCGTGGGAACGAAGGACAAGGTAAGTGCGGCAGGGACCCCCAGAGCAGCGCCGCATGGTAAGCCCGAGTGTAGCTCGGGGTTACCGCTTGTGGTATAGAAATTCTACCCCGAGCTTCACTCGGGAAAACCGCTAAGGAGGTTAAAAGAAATCAGATTTGTTTGACAACTTCTGTCTTTCATGAATCCATGTTGTCTGTTGCTTAAAATATTTTTCTCTAGCAATAAATCATCTATGTGGTCTTTTATTAAACTTTCCAGTATTTTCCTAACAATAGATGTTAACCTAACATGTCTGTAATTGGTAAATACTTTGTTCCCTTTTTAAATGTAGGCACCACATTGGCTTTACACCAATCCAGTGGTACTATGCCAGTAATTAAAAATAAGAAACAATGGCTTTGAAATGACAGAGCTCAATTCTTTAAGGATCCATGAGTGTATGCCATCCGGTCCAGGTGCTTTATTCACCTTTATTCTGTCTAAATATTTCTGGATCATATCAATTGTGAGCCAATGTGGATCATCTGGAGCTGTGTCAATTCCATGTCCATTATGGACAAGAGCTCTCCCATGGTCCTTTGTTTACACAGAGCTGAAGAAGGTACTTAATAAATTTGCCTTCTCTTTGTCCCCAGTCACCTACTCTAGATTATTTTGTAAAGGGCCTACATGCTCAGACATGATCTTTTTACTATTAATATATTTGAAGAATTTTTTGGGGTTTGTCCTGCTATCATTTGCAATCTGTCGCTCGTTTTCAATTTTTGAGGCCTTTATTTCCTTTTTGCATATTCTGTTATGCATTTGTAATGTTTAAACGATGATAGCGTTCCTTCATCTTTATATTTAATAAAAAGCTCTTTTCTCATTATTTATAGCTATTTTAACTTTGGCCGTAAGCCACATAAGTTTGATTTTTAGCCTTGTTGCCCATGGGAATATATACAGTCTTTTCTAAGAACTCCCATTTCTGTGTTGTGTTCATCGATGCCAATATTCCTTCCCAGTCTAAGTCTTCGAGAGCAGCTCTCAGCCTTGGAAAATTAGCTCTCTTAAAGTTGAGAGTTTCTATTTTTCCCATATGTGCTTGATGTTTACAGCTAACAATAAATTAAATCATGTTATGATCACTGCTTCCCAGATGTTCTTTTATGTGGACTTTTGTAATAAGCTCTGCATGGTTTGAGATTACCAGGTCCAGCAGAGCATCATTCCTACTTGGGGCCTCTATGAACTGTACCATAAAATTGTCCTGTAGTAAGTTAATACATTTCTGCCCTTTAATTGTTTCTGCAGTACCATTACTCCAGTCAATTTCCTGGTAGTTAAAATCCTCCATTATTATCACTGTCCAAGCCCTTGCAGCCCTTTCCATCTGTGCAAGGAGCTGAGTCTCCACCTCCTCATTAGCACTGGGAGGCCTATAACAAACTCCAATGATTACCTTTGTAGTATGCACCCCCATGTGCAGTTCCACCCATAATGCTTCAGCCTCATCACACTCTCCATCTACTAGGTCCTCTTGTATAATTGTATAATTAGAGTGACCATGCTTAACTTTATTCACTAAAACAGGAAATCATACACTTTGCAAGGTGACTATTGACTTACTAAGTGATCAATTCAAGTGACCAATTCCTGATTTTTTTTTAATCAACCCCATTGTCCCTTTTAGACATGCCCCAAGTGTGGTTGCAACTTAACAGCAGAACTAAAGGTAAAACAATTTTTTTTTTAAATTGTGAATAGAGTAAGGGAGGGTTATAAGCTTTGATAGTTTTTTCCCTCTGTGTCCCATAGGGACGATTTTCCCTCACTTCCTGTTCTATAGCCAAAACAGGAAGCAAGAGGAAATCCCTTCAAAATAAGGAAACCCTTGGTTTTAGCAGGGTCACCAAAACTAGTGTCTGCATTAAAAGATTTCCCCTCTATTCCTATTTTGGTGACAACCCAAATATTTTGATTTTTCACTTTCACTTTTGGTGATAATGGTAAACAGGACAAATAGAGGTTTATCACCCTAACAAGAATACAGACAGCAATAAAAACCTGTATATCCAAGGCAAAAAAGTTTTGCCATTAGTTCAAGTTTAGGGTAAGCCATTGTATGGAATATGACATACCTTGAAATGGCTTTAGGGTTTACTTTCACAGGATAGCTGGAGGTGCAATGTTTCCTGCAACAACACTGGGATCAATCATGATTTAAAAACATGATTTTAACATGTGCATTGTCATTGCACTGAAATATACTTGCAGTGTATATAGTTGACACAAATAGCAAAACTAGTTTTTACTTTAAATGGTATGGGTAGAGGCAATAACTAAATCAAGGGCAAATTTATAGGCATTAGCTTTAAAACATGGTGGCATGGTTTGTATGCCAACAGTTATAGAAATAAACCTTTTGTGCTATTCCTTGGAAATCATGGATTCTTAGATATGTTGTCATAGCCTCAGGAGACTAACCATCCCTCAGAGACTACACCATATTCTCCATGAGGTTCAGTATAAACAGTTATTGAAGTAGTATATATACAGTATTTATTTGTATTTATTTTATTTTATTTTTTAGTCTACTAATCAGTTTGGATTCAGTCAAACTGCATTAAAAGTTACAAGTCAACAGCTTTTATTATGTAAGTGTAAACGTAAGTGTTTCTCACATTCTCTTCTCTTTATTTAAATACATTGTTTGTAATGGGGGCTGATATTATGTAAAAGGTGTTAAGGACCCTTGACACTTGTTGCAATAGTAGAGTGTTAAGGTGTGCTAATTTTTAATAGTTTACATTAAACAAATTTCAGTAGCAACAACAAAAGAAATTCCACAAAGGGAAATCATTAGTAACTGCCCAAACCATTTTTGTTTTACTTCTGTTAAAACTAAATTAGTTTGCATACCCTCCATCAAATATTGCCTTTTATAGGTTTTACCATTGTTATACTAATAAAATGCTTATTACTCACTTACAAGATTGGGAACATTTTAATATAGATATCCAAGTCGTATTTTATTTACCCTATTAGCACATAAGCAAAGTACTAAAATATGTGCAATCTTATTGAATAGTGCTACTCATAAGCAATGAGTTTACATGTCTTTAAAGTAAAAACAAGTACATTTATTTATGTTCAATTTATTTTATAGAAAGCACAAAACACATCTACATTTTGGAGGAAACTGATGAGGCATTGATGTAAACTGATGTTTATAAAATGAACTAGTAAAAAGGCAATTGCAGCTTTAAACACTTCTGTAGAATGTCATATGAGGCCCTTGACCTGAAGTGGCGATATCTGGATGATGCCTGCAGCTGATTATCCGCTGAATGGCTTTTACAGGCAGTGGGAGGGGACGAACCCCCTTTGGCCGCCCACAGGCACCTCTGTGTGCTCTCCCGTGCGCTTGGGGAGCCAGGAATCCAATCCAGCAGTAGCCTCAGGTTATGACAGAGCTGGCCATGGACTGGATGGTCCCCGGCCATCTCTATGATCCTGGGAGGCCAAAAGCACTGTAATGACATCACTTCCAACTCTGACAGATGTAACCACTGCTATTTTTCCCCTGGAGATCATTTTTTTAAATCTCATGCTTTCTAGGGTAGAGGAGATAGCTGGGATCTTATTGACCTCAGATGTCTTCATAAAGATGACCTGTCATGCCCTATTCCTAATACAAGGGATGTTTACATTTCTTGTAAAAGGAAAAAAAGCACCCCATCCCTTCATTCTCATACACAGAAGCTAAAAAGCATGCATAGGTCACGCCCACATATGTAAAGGGAATTCGTACCACACATGTGAGGTATAGTCATGAACATTATAGTGAGAGCAATAATTCTAGTTCTAGACCTCCTCTGTAACTCTAAACTGGTGGCCTGTAACATTTTTAAAGAGTTGCCTATGTACATTTCTAAGTACTGTAGTTTGGCACCATTCCACAGACATGCGCAATTTTAAAGCACAGGTATCTAATCATTCGGTGTAACATCACCTTTTATATTTTTCCAGACATTGGGTTATATATTGTGGGGTTTTATTGTGCAGTAAAATTAATTAAAGTCTGAAAATAGGCTGCACATATACTGTGTGACATAAAAATTTGCAAAGAAATGATGATTTTTTTCATGTAGGAGAGAAATACCAGAATTGGCCTGGGCTAGGAGTTGTTAAAATATATGTAGGAAAAAATCTGCAATGATACACTGCTATGGTATGCATGCAAGGCATATTCATTTAAGTTCTCAGATATAAACTCACTAGTAAATACTGTATGTTGTCTGAAACTTTCTAGTAAAATACACAGGGATGCACAATTTGTATAGTGTTCAATCTTGCAGAATGTGTTGAACTTTTAAGTAATGCTGCTTATGCTCTGATAGGGTACTCTAAGACATGCAAGTGTCAAAATTTGATATAAAAATAGTCATGATCAAAAAAAAAAAAAGTACAAAAAAATAAATGTGACCAGTACCACGATTGTTTACCAAGAAAAGCATATGCTAGGCAAAAGCAGAATGCAATCAAGTTATATGCCATAGCACTGGGGCAAAAAAGCTAGCATATAGATGAGTTTTTTGGAACCTTCATTCCAAGCACCAGTGTATGAAATTATGTACATAAGTTTGCTGTTGTCACAACATGCATATCTGCATAAGCATATTGTAATACCCCCTTTGCAGCTTGCACTATGGCTTCTTCTAGTGTGTTTCTTTATTTATATCAACAACAACCTTTAATGATATCTATAAACACTTCATGTGGTTTTGTTTATGCATGCTATGCACATTTAAAGTAGAACTATAGGCAAAACGTTTTCTCTTTTTGGACAGAGCAAGGGTCCCATAGGGGATATTTCCCTTAATTTCCTGTTCCAAAGCCAAAACAGTAAGTGAGAGGAAATCCCTGCAAATTAAACGCTTCCCAACTGCCCACCCACAATGTACTGTGGACAGGTGGCAGCTACAGGCAAAGCAATGTGTAGGTATGTCGCTCTGGCTGTACTAACACAGGGGGGCGCTGCACGGCCGAGCAGGCATGCAGCGCTCCCCACCCATGACTGCAGTGTCCGGTGGAAACAGCAGAATGAAGATCCCTGTGAATGGGACCCGATGATCATGTGATCACTATGCGATCACAATTAGAGATGAGCGAATTATTCAAAAATTCGGTTCGGCTGATTCGCCGAATTCGCCGGAAAAATTTGATTCGATCCGAATATATTCGCTGCGAATTTAACTTATAAAAAGGGTGTTTCTAGGCTTCAGAGAGCCTTTATATTAGTGCAGAACACTGTACCTTTAATTTAAATGCCCTTGGAGTCTGCTGGGGAAGAGAAATAATACTGTCAGTCAGTATGACATGCAGATGAGTGCCGTCGATCTTAGAATCACCGCACACTTCACTCATTTGGGCAGTCACGGGGCCAAAACCAGAGTGTGGAGCCACAGTGTGGCGGTGGAGGCAGCAGCAATGGGAGGGGCGGTGGAGGCAGCAGCAATGGGAGGCCATACAGCACCCTATGACAAAATGGAACCCACCAGCAGTGTGAGGAGACCTGAAAGTGGCACATGGCAGAGTGTGGCGATGGAGACAGCAGCAATGGGAGGCCGTACAGGGACCCATGACACACTCTGGACCTGGCAGCAGCATGAGGAGGCGGTACAGGGGCCCATGACAGATTACGGGCCTGGCAGCAGCATGAGGAGTCGGTACGGGGGCCCATGGCAGATTACGGGCCTGGCAGCAGCATGAGGAGGCGGTACAGGGGCCCATGGCAGAGTGGCGGAGCGTAAGCAGCTAAAATTGAAGGCCATACAGAGGCCTATGTTAAAAAGTCCCCCCAGCAGCAGCGTGGGGAGACGACTATCAAGAGTCCAATGGCAGAGTGGCGGAGCAGAAGCAGCTTCAATTGAAGGCCATACACAGGCCTAGGTTAAAAAGCGGAAGCCGTCAGCAGCGTGAGCAGACGACAGAGACACATGGCGCAGGGTGGCGGTGGATGCAGCAGTATTCGGAAGCCAAACACAGGCCTCGGTTAAAAAGCAGAAGCCGTCAGCAGCGTGAGCAGACGACAGAGGCACACGGCGCAGGGTGGCGGTGGAGGCAGCAGCAATGGAAGGCCATACAGCACCCTATCACAAAATGGAACCCACCAACAGTGTAAGGAGACCTGAAAGTGGCACATGGCAGAGTCTGGCGATGAAGTCAGCAGCAATGGGAGGCCGTACAGGGACCCATGACACACTCTGGACCTGGCAGCAGCAAGAGGAGGCGGTACAGGGGCCCATGGCAGAGTGGCGAAGCGTAAGCAGCTTAAATTGAAGGCCATACAGAGGCCTATGTTAAAAATAATAACATGTTTGGGGCATGATTCATGGCGGATTTAGTCAGTTGTGTCAGGAACTGGTGGTTTGAAATCCAGACTAATCCACGCCTGATTCATTTTCACAAACGTGAGTCTCTCCACACTTTGGGTGGACAGTCGTGTCCTCCGCGGAGTTACAATACCTCCTGCCGCACTAAACACGCGCTCCGATGCCACGCTACTGGCCGGGCATGACAGCCTTTCAAGGGCAAATTCAGCTAGTTGGGGCCAAAGGTCAAGTTTCGTTGCCCAGTAGTCAAGGGGATTGTCTACCTCGGTTGGCAGGGTGCTGTCCAAGTAGGCCCAAGCCTGTTGTTTGAGGTCCTGCTCCAGGTCCACCTGATGCTGCTGCTGCTGCGGCTGGTTAGTAGTTTCCTCACTGCGCTGGTGAAGAAAGCTACTCATCATCGACTGCAGACTAAGGCAGCCGCTGCTGGTGGAGCTGCCACTGCTCCTACCACCCCACCCCTCCCCTGCTGCCATGGCAGCGGAACGCGAGCGCACAGGGCCCACAGTGTCTGAGGATGGACGTTGGCGCAGAAAGGCAGAGACCAACTGACTACATAGGTGGTTTTTATAGTACGTTATTTTGGCCTCCCTCTCAGCAGGTGTGAAAAAGGCCACCATTTTTGAACGGTAGCGAGGGTCCAACAAGGTGGACAGCCAAAAGTCATCCCTCTGTCTGATGGTTATTATTCGGCTGTCGCTACGCAAGCAACCGAGCATGCTATGGGCCATTTGTGCCAAGGAATGCGAGGGACTCCCTGCCTCCATCTCCACAGCCTACTGCCACGGTGCGTCTGGGTCCTCTGTCTCCTCCTCCTCCTCCTCTACCAGATGCTCCTGCTCCTCCACTCCTGTCCGCTGAGTGGAAAAACCACCCATTTTACTCAATAATTCCTGAGCACCAATGTCCTCCTCTACCTCCTCCTCTTCTTCCTGTCCTGCCCCCACAGGGGTCATGTGGCGTTGAGATCTGTGCGCCACGTCTACCGCACCCTGACCAGCCATTGTTAACAGCATTTGTTCCAGGACGTGCAACAGAGGAATGACGTCGTTCATCCCATAGTCCTGCCGACTCATGAATAGCGTGGCCTCCTCAAAGGGCCTGAGCAAGCGGCAGGTGTCACGCATGAGCTGCCAATGGCTGACATCTAAGTTACACAGGGGAGTACCTTTATCCGCTTGTAACATCAGGAAATCTGTGATGGCCTTTCGCTGTTCGTAAAGGCGGTCTAACATATGTAGGGTTGAATTCCACCTTGTTGCAACGTCGCAGATCAGGCGATGCTGTGGAATTCCGTTCTGCCGCTGCAGCTCAAGGAGGGTGTGCTTTGCGGTGTAGGAATGGCTGAAATGCATGCAAAGTTTACGTGACATTTTAAGGATGTCTTGCAGTGGGATGGTGGATTTTAGGAACCGCTTGACAACCAGATTGAACACGTGAGCCATGCATGGCACAACCTTCCTTGACGCAGAGCAGACACCATGTTCTTTCCGTTGTCGGTCAACATGGTTCCGATTTTCAGTTTGCGCGGAGACAGCCATCTGTCGATTTCTCTGTTCATTACACTCAGAAGTTCCTCCCCTGTGTGACTACGTTCGCCAAGGCATACCAGGTGCAGCACAGCGTGACACCGTTGCGCCCTGCACATGTGATATGCCGGTCGGGTAATGGGACTTGGCACGGGGGTGGCGGCTGAGGACACGGCGGAAGAAGAGGTGGTAGAGGCGGACATCTTTGCTGGACCAAGGACGTGCAAACGTGGAGGCAAAAGCGGCGTGACCTGTCCAAGTTGCTGGTGCGGCTGTGCCGGCACCACGTTCACCCAGTGGGCCGTAAATGACATGTACTGTCCCTGACCGTAGTTACAGCTCCACACGTCGGCGCTGCCGTGCACTTTGGCAGAGACCGACATGCTCAAAGACTGGCCCACCATCGCTTCTACATGTGAATGCAGGGCTGGCACTGCCTTTTTGGCGAAGAAATGCCGGATTGGCACTCTCCACCGCGCCGCGGCACAAGCCATCATTTCTCGGAAAGGTGCTGAGTCCACCACTTGGAAAGGGAGGGACTGCAGCACCAGCAACTTGGACAGGAGGACGTTCAGCTTCTGCACCGTCGGGTGCGTGCTCGCAAACTGTTTTCTCTTGGAAACGGATTCCAAGAAAGACTGCTGACGAAATCCGTGAAGAGGAGTAGCAGGAGAAGGAGCATCTGAACGAGCGGAAGATGCCAACGAGCGACAACTCCCCTCAGCAGAGGTGTTGGAGCCTTGACTGGCTGATAGAGGGCGATTGACGTCGGGTGACGGAGCAAGTAACGGAGCGGGTGATGGAGCGGGGGCTGGGGCAGGCAGAACCGCCGTATCTTTATCACGGTTTTCCCAGGCCACCGAATGGCGACACTGCATATGCTGATGCAACGCTGTAGTCCCAACATTGGCCCCCTGGCCACGCTTGACTTTCTGGCCACATAGTCGACATACGGCTACGTTTACTTCCTCGGGTGGCTTGACAAAAAATTGCCACACCGCCGAGTAGGAAACTTTGCCCCCGCTACTCCTCACTGGCTGACTGCTACTTCCTCCGTGCACACCGGCACTACTACTGGCTGTGGTGGTGGGCTGCAGTGGAGCTGGTGCTCTACTCCGTGGCCGTTTGGCTCCACTGACACTGCTGCGACCCTGCTGCCTCCTGGGCAACCCACCGACTGTTTTGCTCGCTGGCAAGCTGGCACCCTCTTCTCCTGATGATGCGGAAGCAATAGCCTGATGACGACGAGGCTGCCAAGTGCGATCAGCCTCATCATCATCAATTAGGGTCTCCGCGTCACTACTAGCCCCCTCGGCTGCGTGTGGGTCAGGAGACAGACCTGTCTCTAGACCGGCTACCGAGCCACTCTCCTCGCCAGTACTTCTTCGCCTGGCTGCTGAAGAGGCGGATGTCTCCCCCCGTTCCTGACCGCCCTCTGTTAGCTCTTCCTCACTGTACAGTGGGGCTGAGCCCACAGCATGCGATACTTCGCTTGGTGAGGGAACACCAAAGGACAGGGGCAGGTAGAGGACACGTGATTTCAGTGGGCTTGCTCCCGGGCCATGCCAACTAACGGTTGTGTCTGACGTACCCACCGACCGTTGGCTGTAGGTGTCAGAGGTGACCTGGGAAGAGGAAGACGACCGAGTCAACCAATCGATGACGGCAGGGTTGTCGGTGGAGACACGACCGCTGGATGACACCGGGAGCACTGGCCTCTGGCTGCGACTAGTGCTGCCTCGACCCCTTCCTCTGCTGCCACGTCTGCTCGCTCCTGAAACATTGCCTCCTCTGCGTGTTGTCTGACATACTCTTTAATTCAATAAGCACCCCAAAAATAAAACCGGATTTATAAATATATATTTATAGTGCCGCGCTCCTATTACAGGTTTTTTATCACATATAATGTGTCACTCATCTAAATAAATAAATAAATACAATAATGATAATTGATAATAAGTGGTTGATGTGACATTTAAATCAATATTGGAATTATACCAATAAAAGTGCTAACTTATGTGCTCGGTCAATAATAATATTACAATAAATAGTGCAAGTATAATACATATAGTGCAACGCGTAGGGGAGGGGCTCTGACGTCACGACGTTGCATTGGAGAGGATCGGCGATTCCAGCAGAGGCAGACAGAGAGGCAGAGAGCATTATCAGCTCCTATATATCTGTAACAGATAAGTGCCATAATCTGCTATATCACCGCTTCTGGCAGCAATAAACTACTTTCATACAAAAGGATAAGACACCATGGTTTTTCTTTTCTCCATTTGATTTGCATCACCAACTCTGAGGAAAGGTGGATAAGAGGAGGAGGTGTCCCCAGGAGGGGAAATAGGAGAGATTCACATATGAACCAAAGATTCATCCATGAGTGGCTATGTATATGGAGTGAGAGGAGATAAAAAGAGGATCTGAGCAGACCTTCACTCTCATTTGGAATACCGTATATAGGAGTATCATCCCACCAGTCCTGGAAGGACAAAAAGTTTATTTGCCTAAATTCATTTGGGCAAATATAAAGGTGAGCGCATATTGAGATCACACGGCACCTGGAAAGTGGGATTAAGGAGTTCACCTGCACATTGCATATTGCACCAATTTATATAAAAAAGACTTTTTTATTTATTTATGCACTATATGTATTATACTTGCACTATTTATTGTAATATTATTATTGACCGAGCACATAAGTTAGCACTTTTATTGGTATAATTCCAATATTGATTTAAATGTCACATCAACCACTTATTATCAATTATCATTATTGTATTTATTTAGATGAGTGACACATTATATGTGATAAAAAACCTGTAATAGGAGCGCGGCACTATAAATATATATTTACTGATCATTAGACACAATACCAAGTGAGTTTGTGAATGTGTCAGCGCACCCAGTATTACACCTAGGCAGTTTACAATTATTAATAATTATAGTTACACCTCAGTCATAGTAGCTCACAAGTATTCACCCATATTTTTTAAAACCGGATTTAACTCTTTGAACGTACAATAGTGGTTGTGAAGCAGAAAGTCAGTTTATTTAGCACAATCGGTCAATTGCAGCTTGCCGTTGGCTGTAAACTGTACGTTTATGTCACTGGAATGCACTAATCACCCAAAAAATATTACCGCCACCCGGCGTGTATATGGATTTAACTCTTTGAACGTACAATAGTGGTGGTGAAGCAGAAAGTCAGTTTATTGTACACAATCGGTCAATTGCAGCTTGCCGTTGGCTGGAAACTGTACGTTTGTGTCACTGGAATGCACTAATCACCCAAAAAATATTACCGCCAGCCGGCGTGTAAATGGATTTAACTCTTTGAACGTACAATAGTGGTTGTGAAGCAGAAAGTCAGTTTATTCTGCACAATCGGCAAACTGCAGCACCAACTGTGCACGACAGCCACCAAAAAAAAAAAGGGTGTATGTCACTTTAAATTTTCGATTCTTTGATAGCTGTGGCCCTAAGTAACGATTCTGTGTCCCTGAGTAACGATTCTGTGTCCCTGAGTAACAATTCTGTGTCCCTGAGTAACAATTCTGTGGCCCTAAAGTCTCTGTGGCCCTAACTCTGTCCCTTCATACAGACAGGTCTGTCTCTCTTGAATGACCGGAGGCTAATGGAGATTTCTAAGATGGCCACGATTTATAGCTCCACCAATACACAGTGCTGGCTGGCTGGCTGCTGATTGGCTAATGCGATCACATGTCATGAATGAATGCATTATGGGTCAGCGCGCCTTGTCTGCGCGCCTTCCCAGAGATCCCCGCTCCGTCGCCACACATGTCGCCGCCATTTTTTGGAAAATTCGATTCGTGCATCTGAAGTGTGCTAATCTTCGGATTCGGCGCGAATCGAATTTTTCCAAATCTTCGGAACGAATTCCACTTTGTCATGTTCGATTCGCTCATCTCTAATCACAATGTTAGCAAAGCTGTTATGAGTCAATCTGATTCATAACAGCTCTGCTTCTCTTCCTAGTGAGCTGTTATTGGCCCGCAGCTGTCACATGATACATGGGGGCCAATCACAGTACCCTGTACCATGTGACCAGCTCCAGCCAATCACAGATCATTATCTTGAGCTGTCAAAAACATAACTCATGAGTTAGGTTCATGACAGCAAGCTTTGCATCGCAGGATAAATGATCTTTATTTCAAAGCAAAGTGAAAAAAAAAATCCCTGATCACCCCCCACAGTAGTACAATGTCATTATGGTAACATTGTACTATTCTGATAAAAGTATTTAAAAAAAAAATTTAAATACCGTATTGAGAATTAAAATAAAAATTTGAAGGGTTTTTTTTCACCTACTTGCTGACCGCTTATCGGCGAGCAGCAGCTCTGGGCAAAGTGACATAATCTTACGTCGCTTTCTATTTCAGGGTGTGAACGTGCCTGTGCTCCCTGCTGCCCGCCAATTGGTCCAGGGAGAGGAGAATGAACACAGCACTGAGTAAAAGCACTACATTTTATACACACATGTTAGTCATATAGCATATTTAACTCTTTGACCGCCCCTAATAACCCTTTGATCACCTGGTCACCCAGCCAGTGCCATTAGTACGGTGTCAGTATATAGAACTTTTCACTGACCACTGTATTACTGCCACTAGCGACATCAAATAGCATAAGGGTCAGTTATCGCCCCTTCCAGCCAGGGTCAGCTAGCATTAGATTACCCGCACACAATCGCATTCCCGCTATAGGCTGCTGATCACCGCCATTACTAGTATAGTGTTTGTACGGATCTTGAACAGTATTATACTAGTGCCTCCTTTGTATAGCATCCCCAAAAATGCAGTGTTAGCAGGATTGCTGCCAGCACTAGCGTTTAGACCCTCTGCTGTTTTTTACAGAAGATTTGTATCAATTGTGGGCCAAAGCAAATTTTACGCACAACAATACATCACCACTCACCCAATTTCAGCTCTTGCCAAACAATTTGCATGGAAACCTATCACGGTTTCTAAATTTAAAACTTTTTTGGGCCTAACCCTCAACATGGGCATTACAAAAAAGAATGAATTGTGGTCATATTGGTCCGCAGACCCGATTCATCATATGCATGTGTTCTCTGCTGTTACATATGTGCCTAACATGGACCAGTAATGTACTGGTATGTCGCTGGACTTTGAGTGGTTATACCGGGATTTTGCCTGCAGCTACAGGCATCATCCTGGTATCGTTTTTTTCAGCTGGTGGTCTGCTTTCATGTAAAAGCAATCCTAGTGGCCAATTAGCTGCTGGATTTAAATTGGGAAAGCATCTGATCACACTGATTTTGGTGTGATCAGATGCTTTAAGGGAAGAGGAGATATCTAGAGTCTAATAGACCCCAGATTTCTCAGAAGAGAATACCTGCCACTGCTTATTGCAGTAAAATATTGCAATAAAAGTGAAAAAAAACAAACAAAGGGACAATGTAAAAATATTTTTAAAAAAATCACCCCTGCCCCTCCCCCTTTCCTGTGCTCGTGCGCAAAAGGCAAAAGCAAACGTTGGTCCCGTGTCGGTATGTAAACAGAGATTGCACCATGCATGTGAGGTATCACCTTACAAAAATTATATCTGTAAAATAATCACCATGCGGCTTACCAAATTCCATGTGGTGTCTACTTTCCAAAAAGGGGTCATTTGGGGGATGTTTGTACTATCCTGACATTTTAGGGCCTCTGAAACTGTGATAGGTAGTGAGGAAGTGATATGAGGAAATATGCCCTTTGAAAGCCTGGAGGTGGTCATTGAATTTTGGGGGCTTGTATGTAGCTAGGCTGCCAAAAAAGTCTATCACATGTGGTATCCTCATACTTGGGAGAAGTAGCAGAATGTGTTTTGGGGTGTTTTCCACATATACCCATGTCATGCATGAGCAATATATCATTTAAGTGAGAACTTTGTGTAAAAAAAAAACAAACAAAAAAAACGTTTGTCATATTCAAAACATTTGTGGCAAAAAATTAAATGCTCCATGGAATCAACAAGCCTCTCTGCAAAATCCTTGCTGTGTCTATTTTCCAAAAATGGGTCATTTGGGCGGTTTTGCACTGCCCTGCCATTTTAACACCTCAAGAAATGTGATAGGCAGTCAGAAAGTAAAAACGGTAAAATTCCAATATTGTGTTCAAAATAATAGCAGTCAGACATCACTAACCTGATCAATCACTGTTTTTGGTTGAAATAATATTTCTACATGGCAAATAATTTACTAGCAGGTGTAGTAGAGTAATAGAAATCCAACAGACCCAACAGTCATGACATACATGCTGCTGATTCTGTGTAATTGAATCACTAATTGAAAGGGCATGTTCAAAATAATAGCAGTGTGGCGTTCTATTAGTGAGGTCATTCATTCTTTGAAAAACAGGTGGCAATTATCGCCCTTATTTAAGGAAGGAAGGCAGCAAATGTTGTACATGCTGGTTACAGTGCATTTCTCTCTGAAATTCTGAGGAAAATGGGTCGTTCCAGACATTGTTCAGAAGAACAGCGTACCTTGATTAAAAAGTTGATTGGAGAGGGGAAAACATATAAAAGAAGTGCAGAAAATGATAGGCTGCTCAGCTAAAATGCTTTAAAATGGCAACCAAAACCTGAAAGACGTGGAAGAAAGCGAAAAACTACCATTCGAATGGATAAAAGAATAGCCAAAATGGCAAGGACTCAGCCAACAATCAGCTCCAGGAAGATCAAAGAAGGTCTAAAGTTACCTGTGAGTACTGTTACAATTAGAAGACGCCTATGTGAAGCAAAGCTATCTGCAAGTAGCCCCCGCAAAGTCCCACTGTTGAAAAAAAGACATGTGCTGAAGAGGTTACAATTTGCCAAAGAGCACATTGACTGGCCTAAAGAGAAACTGATGTGGACTGATGAAAGTAAGATTGTTCTTTTGGCCGGAGACAGTTTGTCAGACGACCTCCAAACACTGAATTCAAGCCACAGTACACTGTGAAGACAGTGAAGCATGATTGCTTAAGCATCATGATATGGGGATGTTTCTCATACTATGGTGTTGGGCCTATTTATCACATACCAGGGATCATGGATCAGTTTGAATACATCAGAATACTTGAAGAGGTCATGCTGTCTTATGCTGAAGAGGAAATGCCCTTGAAATGGGTGTTCCAACAAGACAACGACCCCAAACACACCAGCAAACATGCAACATCTTGGTTCCAGACCAACAAGATTGACGTTATGGAGTGGCCAGCCCAACCCCGGGATCTTAATCCAATAGAAACTTGTGGGGTGACATAAAAAATGCAGTTTCTGAGGCAAAACCAAGAAATGGAGAAGAACTGTGGAATGTAGTCCAATCATCCTGGGCTGGAATACCTGTCCACAGGTGCCAGAAGTTGGTTGACTCCATGCAACACAGATGTACAGTAGTTCTCAGAAACAGTGGTTATACAACTAAATATTAATTAAGTGATCAAAGGAAAGCTAAATCTTCAAACATTTTTCAGTTTATATAGTGAATGTTTGAGTTTGTAAAGAAGAATACAAACACTGCTATTTTTTTGAACAGTCTAATATTCACTTTTCTTCAATTTTTGTAGAGGAACAACACAAATTTGATATATTTTTCTTCATGTTTTGATTTGGAATAGAATGTGTAGTGTTCCCAATGCATTTGTGTGTACAGTTGCAAGAAAAAGTATGTGAACCCCTTGGGATTACGTGGAGTTTTGCATGAATTGGGCATAAAATGTGCTCTGAACGTCATCTAAGTCACAACAATAGAAGAACACAGTCTGCTGAACATAATACCACACAAACATTAGATGTTGCCATGGTTTAATTGCACATAACATGTAAACATTCACAGTGCAGGGAGGAAAAAATATGTGAACCTTTGGACTTAATAACTGGTTGACCCTCCTTTGGCAGCAATAACCTCAACCAAACGTTTCCTGTAGTTGCAGATCAGACCTGCACAATGATCTGGAGTAATTTTGGACCACTCCTCTTCACAAAACTGTTTCAGTGTAGCAATATTCTTGGGATGTCTGGTGTGAATCGCTCTCTTAAGGTCATGCCACAGCATTTCAATCGGGTTGAGGTCAGGACTCTGACTGGGCCACTCCAGAAGGCGTATTCTGTGCTGTTGCAGCCATTGTTTTGTTGAATTACTTGTATGCTTTGGGTCATTGTCCTGTTGCATCACCCATCCTCTGCGGAGCTTCAGTTGGCAGACAGATGGTCGTACGTTTTCCTGCAAAATGTCTTGATAAACTCTGGAATTCATTTTCCCATCAATGACAACAATCTGTCCAGGCCCTGAGGCAGGAAAGCAGCCCCAAAGCAGCCCCAAACCATGATGCTCCCTCCGCCATGTTTTACAGTGGGGATGAGGTTTTGATGTTGGTGTGCTGTGCCTTTTTTTCTCCACACATAGTGTTGTGTGTTCTTCCCAAACAACTCAATCTTGGTTTCATCTGTCCACAGTATATTTTGCCATTAGTGCTGTGGAACATCCAGGTGCTCTTTTGCTAACTTCAAACATGCTGCAATATTCTTTTTGGACAGCAATGGCTTCCTCCGTGGTGTCCTCCCATGTACTCCATTATTGTTTAATGTTTTCTTTATTGTAGATGTGTCAACAAAAATGTTAGCATGTGCCAGAGATTTCTGTAGGTCTTTAGCTGACACTCTGGTATTCTTCTTTACCTCATGCAGCATTCTGCGCTGTGCTCTTGCAGTCATTTTTACAGGACGACCACGCCTAGGGAGAGTAGCAACAGTGCTAAACTTTCTCCATTTGTAGACAGTCTGTCTTATCGTGGACACATGAACATCAAGGCTTTTGGAGATACTTTTTTAACCCTTTCCAGCTTCATGCAAGTCAACAATTCTTGATCGTAGGTCTTCTGAGAGCTCTTTTCTGCGAGGCATGGTTCACATCAGACAGTGCTTCTTGAAACCAGTAAACCCAAAACAGGTGTGTGTTTTTTAAGGGCAGGACTCCTGGCTCCAGTTAGCTCTGGGAGAAGTCATTAAGCTAGGGCCTCACATACTTTTTCCTCCCTGCAGTGTGAATGTTTACATGTTATATGCAATTAAACCATGGCAACATCTAATGTTTGTGTAGTATTATGTTCAGCAGACTGTGTTCTTCTATTGTTGTGACTTAGATGACGTTCAGAGCACATTTTATGCCCAATTCATACAAAACTCCACGTAATCCCAAGGGGTTCACATACTTTTTCTTGCAACTGTGATGAAATAAAAGCTATTAGAAGGATTTTGAGCTTTATTCAATTTTTTCAACACACTGCTATTATTTTGAACACAACTGTACATGTATTGGGATTTTTTTTTTACCAAAGACATGTAGCAGAATACATTTTGGTCTAAATTCCTGACTAACTTTGAGTTTATTGGATATTTTTTATAACCAAAAGTGAAAAATATAATTTTTAAAAAATTTTTCGGTCTTTTTTTGTTTATACCGCAAAATTTTGTCTGGGTACAGTATTGCGCGATTGCAATTGCGCCATGCAATTACCAGTTGAAATAGCACAGTACTGAAGAGCAATCTTCCAGAGGGCAAGTAGCTAAGGGAATTCCTTGGAGACCCCCAGGTCACCAGATCTAGTGTCCCCATTGGACAATTTCTCCTCTATTACTTTTCTGGTGACAACCCCACATTATGGGATTTTCTTTTGCTTTGAATTTCAATGATAATGGTAAACAGAGAGGGTAAATCTCCTTAACAGGAGCACAAGCAGCAATAACAAGCAGTCTAATTCCTCTCCACTCTATCCAAAACTAAAAAATGTTTTGCTGTTACTTATACTTTAAGATTGCTAACATAGTTGGATAAATCGAAAAAAAAGTCATTAACCCCCACATTTTATTCACAAAAAAAAAACATTTCAAATATTTAAACTGAAAAAAAAACATTTTAACTACTTCCCACCCAGCCTATAGTAAAAAGAAGGCCGGGCAAGCCTCTTGTCCCTCCGGTAGGGTGTCATATGACGTCCTTCCTGGATTGCGCTTTGCGTGTGCCCGTAGGGCTGCGCTGTGGCGAGATCTGTCACCGGCTGTGTACCCCGGACATGGTCGATGACAGATCTGTGTACCGGTCCCGTTGCCAGTACCATGTGACCTGCTGTGACCAATCGCAGCAATTCACATGACAGTTGTATACAATGGATGGCTTCTTTTCATGCTATCCATTGTATACAAGTGTGTCTATCTGTGAATGGTCACAGTGATCACATGCACATGCTGGGCCAATCACAGCCCATCTGTGTCATGTGATTAGCCATGGCTAATCACAGCTAATCACAACAAAAAAACCTGCATTAATCAATTTCTTTCAGTTAAATGCTTGCTTATAGCAAAGAAATTCTTTGCTATCAGCAATCAAATTGTGGAAAAAAAAAATATTGATCACTACCCCAAATTTGTACAATGCTACTTTGGTAACAATATACTACTTTGGTCATAGTGTAATATGAAAAAAAAGCTTAAAAAAAGAAAAAAAAATGTAAAAAAAAGAAATTGAAAAAAAATTATCAAATTTTTTTTTTTTGTACTGTTACCAGTCAGTGTTCCTGATCACCGCCACACCAGTTATATGATGATGCTGTACTGCACTGGTGACAGTATGTAAAAAAAAAAATTGTGAAAATTATTTTTTTAATTTCTTCATTTTCCGAAAAATTAATTATTCAAAAAAATTACAACTTCAAAAAACTCGCCATGCCTCCTATGAAATACATTGGTCTGTCTACTTTGCAAAACAGCGGTCATTTGGGGGATATCTGTACTGTTCTGACATTTTTGGGTCTCAAGAAATTAGATTGGCTGTCAGTACTTCAGGATTGATCAATTTTCAGATACAGTATATCCCATAGTTTGTGAACTCTATTACTTTCCTACAGACTAAATAATAAATACTGATTTGGGTTATTTTCACCAAAGAAATGTAGCAGAATACATCTTGGCTTAACTTTATAAAGAACAATTATTTATTTGCAAACTTTTATAACAGAAACAAAGAAACGTGGGTTTTTTTTTCAAAATTTTCGGTCTTTTTTTGTTAATTTAGCAAAAAAAAAACCCCAGTGGTGATTAAATACCACCAAAAGAAATCTCTAGTTGTGTGACCAAATGATAAAATTTTAGTTTGGGTACAGTGTTGCATGATCGGTCAATTGTCATTCAAAGTGCGAGAATGCTGAAACCTGAAAATTGGCCTGGGCAGGAAGGGGATAAAAGTGCCCCTTATTGAAGGAGTTAAGAAAAAAAATAAGGTAGGTTCCCCCTACTCGGAGACTTTTATCAGGTTTCTAGATGTATAAGGGACTATACAATATCTGGTTTGGCTGGGAACCCTGACTACATTAACTGTTGATCTGATAAAAGATTTTCAGGGAGCTGGGCAAGACAGACTTCCAGAAATATAGCCTCCAGTAAGACTAAAAGGGTATGGGAATAAATTGAAGAGTACCTCAAGGGGCAAGACATGGGAAATATATTTGGATACAGGCAGAGAAAGTTGAGAAATCTTGCCACATCAGCAGCCTCACTAACTAAATATACATTCAAGTTGTAGGATACAAAGAAAAGGAAAATATATTTGCCTTGAGATAATAAGGGAGTGAACGAGTGGTTTAGTAGTTTCTTGGGTTAGGAACGTACGTATCTTGGAGATGTTGCGGAGGTGGAGCCTACATGAATTTGCCAGCGATTAGACATGGGGTTGGAAGGATAGGTTTGAGTCTAGGGTGACACCTAGGACTTTGGCTAGCGGGGTGGGATTGATGGTGGCGTTGTTGGTCGTGATGGAGAGGATGGGGGGGCGTGGGCTGGGGGGAAAACTAGGAGCTCGGTTTTGGAAAGGTTCAATTTGAGGAAATGGAGGGACATCCAGTGTGATATGTCGTTCAGTAGGTGGGTGATACGGGCGGAGACTGAAGAGGTGAGGTGAGGGGTGGAGAGGTAAATTTGCGTGTCATCGGCGTAGAGGTGATAGTTGAAGCCGTGGGAGTGTATCAGTTTGCCGAGGGTGGAGGTGTAGATGGAGAAAAGAAGGGGCCCGAGGACAGAGCCTTGGGGGACTCCAACAGAGAGGGGGAGAGAGGGGGAGGTGGTAGCGTTATAGGTAACGCTGAAGGAACGTTGGGATAGATAGGAGGAAAGCCAGGAGAGAGCAGAGTCTCTGATGCCAAGGGAGTGTAGTTTATTAAGGAGGAGGGGGTGGTCAACTGTGTCGAAGGTCGCGGAGAGGTCGAGGAGTAGGAGGACTGAGTAGTGGCCATTGTCTTTGGCGGTTAGCAGGTCATTAGTGATTTTGAGTAGGGCGGTTTCAGTGGAGTGTAGTGGACAGAAGCCAGACTGTAGTGGATCAAGGAGGTTGTTGTCAGTGAGATGGGAGCTTAGGTGATTGTAGACTAAGCACTCAAGGAGCCTGGATGTGAATGGCAGCAGTGAGATGGGTCTAAGGTTGTTCAGGACGGTGGGGTCCAGGGAGTTTTGGAGGAGAGGAATAAGGGTAGCCAGGCGAAAAGTCATCGAGGAAGCAGGATGCGGGTCCAGGAGGCCGATAGATTACTGCAATCCTCAGAGGGGTGGGAGAGAAGAGCCGGATGCCTTGGGCCTCCAAGGAGGAGAAGGATTGAGAGGGGGGTTTTGGAGGACCTGGAAGGTGCTCAGCGGTGACAGGAGCATGCCGACCCCACCACCTCTAAGACCTCTCGGTCTGGGTGAGTGGGTCCAGGCGAGGCCTCCACAGGAGAGTGCTGCAGGGGAGGTGGAGTCAGTGGCTTAGATCCAGGTTTCGGTGACTGCTAGGAGGTTGAGGGAGTGGGAGATAAAGAGGTCATGGATGGCGGTGAGCTTGTTGCAAACCAATCGGACTGCAACCGAGAGTGGAGGGGTGGATGCGGGGAGGAGGGGGACAGGTATAAGGTTGAGGGGGTTGCGGCAGCTAGTGGGAGTAGAAGGGTGCCTAGTGGAAGAGTGAGGTGGTGTCAGGGACCCCAGAATTGGCCACAATCGCGCACGGGTTTGCGCATGCACGGTGTGCCCGGCCGCACTAGCGTGCGAGCATTGGGACCTGGGCACCCGCGACTGCAGCGGCACTCGTGCATGCGCACTCACGATCGCGGACGCACGCCTGGCACCAATCAGGGTGCAGGGCGCCCTATTTAAAACAGGTCAGGTCTGACTCTAGTTGTCGTATGGTCTTACCTGTATACTGAGTTCCTGTATTGTAGATTGCCTTGTTGCTGACCCTACCTGACCCTGATTTGCTGTCTGTCTCCTGTCCTGATCCCTGGCTTGTCGGACCATTCTCCTGCTTAACCCTGCACGTTCTGATCTCCTGTTACTGAACTCGGCTTGTGACCTGTTTATCCTCCTGCCTACTGATTTGGTACCGTTCTGCCTCCACCGTTACTGACCCGGCCTGTCCGACCCTGCTCTCTTTACATCCTCACATCAGGCTCTCACCTGCTATACACCTCCAGTGGTGCTTCTACCACAGCTGGGTGAACCCAGGGGCCGCGACCTGGTCTCGGCCTGCTCCAAGTCCATCCCCACCATCAGGGGCCCTGGTGAACAAGCAGGTTGGGACTTAGATTCCGCGCCTTAGAGGATTCCGGTCTGTGGAACGCTAGAGGCCACCACCGGCAGGGACATAACAGAACCATACGGCCATGACAGAGTCTGGAGGAGGACCCTTACCCTGGGAAGAGATGTGCCAACATCTGGCAGCACTCACACGAGTCGTAAAGACACTGGAAGAAAGATACAAACATCTGGAGGGACAGGTTCAGAGCTTGGCTGCACCTGTGCCCACAACATCAGGGGCAGTGGGTGCGCCTCCTGCCACGGGTTCAGCAGGACCTTCCACCAGAGCAGAATTTTCCATCCCTCCGCCAGAACCAAGAGTACCAACCCCTGAGCGGTTCAATGGGGATCAAGGAAAGTTCAGGGCTTTCCAGATCTCCTGCCAGCTGTATTTTGATCTGCAACCCCGGACCTTCTCTTCTGAATCGGTGAAGGTGGGATTTATTATATCCCTGTTGCAAGGTGAGCCCCAGGGATGGGCTCATCGCCTGATGGAGACCCACCACCCACACTTGATCACTGTAGCTACCTTCTTCAAGGCAATGGCACAGCTTTATGATGACCCGCATCGAGCTGCCTTGGCTGAGGCAGCGCTCTATTCCCTACAACAGGGACGCCAAGCTGCGGAGGATTATGCTGCTGAGTTTAGGCGTTGGAGCGTTGGAGACAGGAGAGGTCCAGCCAGGGACAAAGAACCTCATGGATGATGCCAAGAGTACCAGTCATGCCAAGGGTCAGTGTCGGCAATCAGAGTCCAGAACCGCCAGAGGGGGCTGAGCCCATGCAGATCGGTCTGATGCGGTCTTCCCTTTCTACAGAGGAACGACAATCGAACAATCTATGTCTGTACTGTGGAGCAGCGGGTCACATGGTGCGCTCCTGTCCTGAGAAATACAGTAAGTCCTCTTCCATTACTTCTGCTATATCTACTGTGTGCAGAGGCAACCCCACTCACTTGGCTGTGCCTGTATCGTTTCAGATCCCCGGAAAAAGCATACAGGTGACGGCTATTATTGACTCCGGGGCATGTAGCTGCTTTGTTGATCTCGGTTTTGCAGCCCAGCAACAGATACCGTTACTCACCAAAGAGCATGGCCTGAACATTTTCTTGGCCAATGGGTCTCAAATAAAATCGGGGACGGTAGATTGGGAGACCCCTCCTATACACACCACAGTGGCAGGGCATCATCAAGAGCTTCTCTGTTTGGACGCCATTGCGGCCCCCCTTATTTCCAGTTATTTTGGGGCTCCCCTTGCTACGAGCTCACGACCCCTAAATTGACTGGAAGGCTGGGTCAATTCAGTTTCCCTCACTGTACTGCCAGGAACATTGCTTACCCAGGTTGCCACTAGAAACACCAACCCTATTAGCTGTGAGCCCTGATGCCGAGTTGGCCCAAATTGTGCCTGCGGCCTATCATCAATTCCTTGGCATGTTTAGGCCACAGGGGGCAGAGATTCTTCCCCCGCATCGAGCGTATGACTGTCCCATTGATCTGCTCCCGGGTTCTGAAATACCTTTCGGCCGTATCTTCCCTCTGTCAGAACATGAGCTAGGGGGCCTGAAGGAATACATTGATGAGAGCCTCCGGAAAGGATTTATCCGCCCTTCCACATCACCGGCCGGGGCAGGGATTTTTTTTTGTTGAAAAAAAGGACCGATCCCTGAGACCTTGTGTCGATTATAGGGACCTCAATAAAATTACGGTCAAGAACCGCTACCCCCTTCCTTTGGTCCCAGAATTCTTCCAGAGGTTGAAGACAGGGTCCATTTTCTCTAAACTTGATCTCAGGGGTGCCTATAACCTGGTGCGTATACGTGAGGGGGACGAGTGGAAAACGGCTTTTCGCACTCGGTTTGGGCATTTTAAATGTCTAGTTATGCCATTTGGGTTATGTAATGCGCCGGCCACCTTCCAGCATTTCGTAAACAACATTTTCAGAGATTTTCTTGACATTTTTGTGATCGTCTACCTAGACGACATTCTGATATTTTCTTCGTCTCTGGAGGCGCATCGGGGACATGTCAGGAGCGTGCTGGAGTGACTCCATCAGCACGGGTTCTATGCTAAAGCTGAGAAATGCTGCTTTGAGCAAAAAAGTATTTAATTTCTAGGTCTAATTATCTCCACCACGGGGATCGCTATGGACCCTCAGAAAATCACGGCAATTTTGGAATGGCCTGCCCCCACGGATAAGAAGGGAGTTCAGAGGTTTATTGGGTTCATCAATTTTTATAGAAAGTTTATAAAGAACTTCTCAGGCCTGGTAGCACCCATCACCCAGCTCACCAAGGTAGGGGTACGTTTCCAATGGACCCCAGCCGCACAGGCTGCTTTTGAGGCATTAAAGAAGCTGTTCACAACGGCTCCCATTCTGAGCCACCCTGATGCATCATTGCCATATATACTAGAGGTAGATGCATCAGAAGTGGCTGTAGGAGCAGTGTTGTCACAGAGAGTAGGGACCAAGGAGCTAATGCATCCGGTGGCTTTCTTTTCTAGGAAGCTCTCCCCTTTGGAAAGAAACTATGATATCGGGGTCCGGGAATTGTTGGCCATTAAGGCAGCTCTGCAGGAATGGCGATATCTATTAGAGGGAGCCCTACATCCCATTCTGGTCTATACCGACCATAAAAACCTTGAATATCTGAAGACAGCTAAACGCCTCCGTCCACGCTAGGCCAGATGGGCACTGTTCTTTGCGAGGTTTAACCTCCATATCACCTACCGTCCTGGGTCTAGAAATACTAAGCCAGATGCTCTTTCCCAGATGTTTGAGGACCCTAGAGAGACACCCCAACTGGATACCATTTTACCAGCAGGTAGCTTCCTATTGCTCCAGTCTGAGCTGTTGTCCAAACTGCAGGCTGCCTCCACCCGGGTTCCTGATCTACCTGGGACCTCATTACAGAGCAAGGAAGGTCTTTTCTGGAGGGGGAACAGATTATGGTACCCAAGGAGCTCCAGTCCCTGGTTTTAGGCTATTGCCATGACAATCCACTGACGGGTCACTTTGGGATACACAAAACTTTAGAATTAGCACGACACACATTTTGGTGGCCAAACATGGCCAAGGATTGTGAAGCGTACGTGAGATCTTGCCCCATCTGCAAACGGAATAAACCCACCAGAGACAGGGCTTGGGGCCTGTTGCGACCTTTGCCAATACCTGACCAACCCTGGAGTATGATCTCCTTAGATTTTATCATGGAATTGCCACCCTTGCAAGATTACACCGTGATTTTGTAGTGGTGGATCGTCTTTCTAAAATGGTCCACTTCCTTCCACTAGTAAAGACACCATCTGCTTCCGAAACAGCACAGGTTTTCATTAAACTGATAGTGAGACTTCACGGAGTGCCAAAAGATATTGTCACGGACCGGTGAGTTTAATTCACGTCCAAATTCTGGAAGGCGTTATGTGAGGGATTGAAGATCAAGTTATCTTTTTCTTCTGCATATCACCCACAGACTAACGGGCAGACAGAGCGGACCAATCAGACGCTCGAGCAATATCTGAGATGTTTTACATCATTCCTGCAAGACGACTGGCTGACACTTCTGCCAATGGCGGAATTTGCATATAATAATGCAAATCATTCTGCCACCAATCAATCCCCATTCTTCGCCAACTATGGGTTCCAACCTACCTTCCTGCCAAACCTGGTTCTGGAAAACTCAGTCCCAGCAGCCCAAGAGACCTTAAATTTCTTCACAACCAATAACAAGTTATTACAGGAAACAATGGCTAGAGCCCAGGAAGATAGTAAAAAGTTCTTTGACGGGAGGAGAAAGGGGGAATTGGTCATACACCCCGGGGATCGAGTTTGGTTGTCAACAACCAACCTAAAACTGACATGTTCATCAAGGAAATTGGCACCCAAATTTGTGGGACCTTTCCAAGTAGAACGTAAGGTTAATGAAGTGGCATTTAAACTGGCACTCCCCGAATCCCTCAAGATACATCCAGTTTTCCATGTGTCGCTGCTAAAACCTGCAGTACCAGATCCCTTTTTAGCCCGCAGATCTAGATCTCCAGAGGCCATAGATATTAACGGGGAAGAAGAATTCGAGGTAGAGGCAATTTTGGATTGCAGGAAAAGGGGTGGTCAAGCACAATACCTGATCAAGTGGAAAGGCTATGGGCCAGAGGAGAATTCGTGGGAACCTGCTCAGAATGTCCATGCTCCCAGATTGATGCGGAAATTCCTTCGTAAACAGCCTCAGATGAGGAATCAAGTGGGCATCCGGAGGCTGCCCGTAAGGGGGGGGCAATGTCAGAGACCCCAGAGCTGGCAGCAATCGCGCACGGGTTTAGCATGCGAGCATTGGGACCTGGGCACCTGCGACTGCAGCAGCACTCGCGCATGCGCACTCGCGGACGCACGCCTGGCACCAATCAGGGCGCAGGGCGCCCTATTTAAAACAGGTCAGGTCTGACTCTAGTTGCCGTATGGTCTTACCTGTATCCTGAGTTCCTGTATTGTAGATTGCCTTGTTGCTGACCCTGCCTGACCCTGATTTGCTGTCTGTCTCCTGTCCTGATCCCTGGCTTGTCTGACCATTCTCCTGCTTAACCCTGCACGTTCTGATCTCCTGTTACCGAACCCAGCTTGTGACCTGTTTATCCTCCTGCCTGCTGATTTGGTACCGTTCTGCCTCCACCGTTACCGACCCGGCCTGTCCGACCCTGCTCTCTTTACATCCTCACATCAGGCTCTCACCTGCTATACACCTCCAGTGGTGCTTCTACCACAGCTGGGTGAACCCAGGGGCCGTGACCTGGTCTCGGCCTGCTCCAAGTCCACCCCCACCATCAGGGGCCCTGGTGAACAAGCAGGTTGGGACTTAGATTCCGCGACTTGGGGGATTCCGGTCTGTGGAATGCTAGAGGCTACCACCGGCAGGGATATAACAGGTGGTGAGGGGCCAGGGTTCAGGGAGATGTCCCCGGCGGTCAGAAGAAGAAGGGTGAGGAAGGTGGCATGGGAGCGGGATGTGCAGGAGCGTGTGGGTCTGTTAGTGGTGGCGTGTGGGTCGGTGGGAGAGTGGAGTATCAGGAGGAGGTGGTGAGAGCTGTAGTGGGGAGATGGAAGTAGTGAGGGAGCAATGTATAGCTGTTTTGGGGGAGTAGGGGGGTAGAGGGAGGAGATTTTGGGAATGGAGGAGAGGAGTGCAGGTGACATATTAGGGTGAGTGGAGTGCTGGTCAATTGAGGGAGGTGAAAGGTTTCACAACAGGGCGTATTGATGTGGAGAGTCTGTCATGTCGTGGAAGAGTCCATCTGTGTTCATCTGTGGGAGGAAAGTGAGAGTGGTGGGCAGCTGGGTCAGCTGCTGACTAGTTACGGCAGTCCGTGGGTGCTGTAGGCTGGTGTCTGTGGGTGCTGTGGCCCAGCGTCTGTAGGTGCTGTGGCTCGGCGTCTGGAGAAGCTGTAGGGCCCGACATTTGGAGGTGCTGTGGGGCCTGGCGTCTGGAGGTGGTGTAGGCCGACGTCTGTAGGTGCAGTGGGCTAGGCGTCGGTAGGTGCTGTAGAGCCCGGCGTCTTTGGGTGTTGTGGGCCAGTGCTTGCAGATGCTATGGGCCAGTGCCTGTGCGTGCTAGTTTCTGTGGGAGCGGTAGGGTCCGGCGTCCGTAGGTGTTGTAGGGCCCGGCATCTGTGGGTGCAGTAGGCCGCGTGGCCGGCTTGCCTCCGCCAGATTGGACGGGGCTCGGGAAAGTGCAGTGGCAGGGGCACAGGGAGAGGCTGTGTGGTACACGGTGGGGAGCAGGGAAGCAGTTCTGGTGGTGGCGACTTACCCTCTCGGTGCCAGTGGTGGTGGCTTCTCCTAAAGATATAGGAGGCAGGATATGAGGGAGCAGGAGGCAGGGGCTCTCCCCCCCTATGCTGGTGGAGGTGGCTTCCTACACTCTGTAGGTACTGGTGGGGGTGGTTGTTGCTTCCCCTCTCTCTGCGGCAGCTGTAGATACCGGTAGGGGAGGTGGTGGTGGTAGCTCCCCTTTCTCTGGCGCGGGCGGTGATGTCTTGGTTTAGGCGTCTTGGTTCAGGCGTCGGACGTCAGGGAGCCACCTTGGTTCAGGCGTCAGGCATCAGGCATCAGGGAGGACCGTGACTTTGCAGGCCGCAAGGGACAGAGCGCCCTGTACTCCTCCTGGGCGACGGCAGGACCCCCGGAGCGGAGGTACATAATGATACGTACATACGTAATGATGTACGTATCTTTTCCTAGCCTACAAGAATATAGTATAAAGTGGAGAACTTCCCAACTAGATTTTTGTATGCAAACCAAGTTCTAGACGTTGTAAGGAACTTCCCAAAACCACTGCTTTCTATGGAAGTATTATTTCCTCTAGAAACTTTATTTGTTCAAACTTCTTACTCTGGATTATAAAGGCTATTTACCTTGCATTGCCAAATAGTAGGGATAATTAGAGAAGATCTTGTTGCCAAATGAAATTAATAAGATATTGAATTTGTTAATTCATCTGCAATAAATTCTTCCATGGCAAGGAGCAATTCTAAATTACTGACTAGGTGGTGTTATAACCTGGTCAGTACTGCCCACCTGTAGGTCGCCATGTGATGTCCTAGACTTGAAGTTGAGATATCTGGATGATGCCTGCAGCTACAGGCATCATCCAGATATCTTTGTTTTCAGCCAGTGATTCCCTCTCAGCTGGATTGCTTTTACAGGCAGGGGGAGGGGACATCCCCCCTCTCACTACCCAACGGCACCTCTCTGCACTCTCCTGTGTGTTCAGGGAGTTGGAGATCAGATCCAGCATCAGAGGGTTACCATAGAGCTGGCTGTAGACCAGATGGTCCCCGGCAATCTCTATGATCTTGAGAGGCCTGAAGTAATGATGTGACATCACTTCCAGCTCTGGCAGATGTAAACACTGCCTTTTTGTTTGCTAGAAATAATTTTTTTTTAATTTTGATCTCATGCTTTCTAGCATAGAGGAGAGATGTGGGGGTCCTATAGACCCCAGATCTTGCCATAAAGAGGACCTTTAATGTCTTATTCCTATTACAAGGGATGTTTACATTTCTTGTAATAGGAATAAAAGTGAGAAACAAAATTACAGGGACATTGTAAAAATTAAAAAAAAATGTAATTAAATAAATTAAAACATTTTTTTAAAGTGCCCCCATCCCCTTGTGCTCACACGCACAAGTGAACGCATAGTACGTCACTCGCATTTGTAAACGGCGTTTGCACCACACATGTGAGGTATCCTTGCAAACGTTATAGCAAGAGCAATAATTCTATTGCTAGACTGGTAACCTGTAAAAATGTTTAAAGCATCCCCTATGGATATTTTTAAATATCAAAGTTTGGGGCCATTCCATGAGTGTGCACAATTTTACAGCATTTTAGGCTATTTTCTCGGCGTAATATCATGTTTTATATTTTACCAAAAAGTTTGTTAAATATTGTGTTTTTTGCATAAAAATAACAAAAAAATTGAGTTTGAAAAATTGCTGCACAAATACCATGTATCATAAAATTTGCAACAACTGCACTTTTATTCTCTAGGGTCACTGATAACAAAATGTATATAATGTTTGGGGGTTCTGAGTAATTTTCTAGCAAAAAAAATGATTTTTTACATGTAGGAGAGAAATGCCAGAATTGCCCAGCAAGGAATTGGTTAAATAAATGGGATCTCCACTATGTTGGAAATGTAAGAAAGAATTGAGGACATTGTTCCATATATGGTGCCACTGCTCCTGATTTGTAGATACTGGAGGCAAATTCTCTCCCCTTTCTTCCTGCAGGTGGTCCTGATTCATAAAAACAAAATCTCAATCTCAAAATATAAAAAAAAATTTACCAAAAATGCGGCTAAAAGTTCAATATTCCAAAACACTGGAAATCACCACAACTGTCTTTGTTGGGTGAATGCTTGTTGAGGGTGTCAACAGTCTGCTTGATGGAGGAAATAGGAATTGGTAAGCAGCAGAACCACTAAACTTTTCACTCTTTCTAGGCAGATAAGGACATTGGGATAAGAACACTGGGATGTATGCCCCCCCCCCCCATGAAAATAATTTATTTTAGGGAGGGGTGTTTTCGCTTTTTTTTATGTGTATGCGCATTTGAGGATAGGTTGCTGTACTTTTTCACTGGGAAATTTACCTGTATCGTTCTAAATTGGTAAACTGTAAGCGAGGAAATGCATTATGCTTTTATGTTTACATGTTCCAGGTTATATTGCATTCCTCAAAGTGGTGCTGTACAAATGTAAAATAAAAATTTTCAGAAATATATTAAAAACGTAATTATTAATACAAAAAGTGATAAAAAGCTATGCTTCAAATTTGTACACTTTTTCAGTCTTCAGTCTCACTTTCATTTTGAAGTTGCAGATGAACTCTGTGTGCTCTCTACCTCTGAAATTGCATCTGTCCAGCAAATCTATATAATTTTCTCCAGGCAGAGTGGTAATTGAGATGGTTTCCAGCGTCCTTACACGTGTTTTTCCAGTATATAATTTTAATATACTCTGTCGCAGAAAAAGGACACATTTTTCATTTCCAGACGCAATCGGGTTTGCTTCTATCTCAAATAGTGGAAAATAGTTGAAATTTTAAACTTCATGGCAAAAAAACTGTCTAGTTTTTGCTTATTTTACATTGCAGCCTACTATGCTGTATATGCTTACATTTTGTGCAGCATATCAGTGCAATGTTTCTGGCTTTTGACTCTGACATGTAAAATTGTCATTTTTCTCACAATAACAAATGCCTCATCTCTTCCTCTAACATAATAGCCTAGTACAACTGCTTACTCATCTCTCCCTTTTTACATTGCTGCCCAGTATCCAATCAAGTTATTACATACTCCCCCAGCCCCTGTGCTGTATGTCAGGTTATTATCTCTGCAACATGGCAACTTACTTTGGCATAATGGCCTCATCTATAGAATGTAGGTTTATGGTTTTGAGGTATTTTGGTGCACTCCATATTGACGTTTTATTAAACGTTGTACATGATACAGGGTTATACTAAATGTGAATCACAAGCTAGCTATGAAACTTGTTTTGCCACTGTTTTGAAATTGGAAAAGTTGACGGCTTAAGCTTTAATTTTTTGCCAATTGCATACTTTTTAATAGATTCTAGATCTACTGTTTCTATTCCTAGCACAACTTAAAATATAACTAAAGGCAAAACTTTTTTTTTATTGTTTTGGATAGAGTGGAGAGGGATTTAAATACCTATTAGGTTTTAATTACTGTTTTTGTCCCCATTAGGGAGATTTACTCTCTCTATTTATCCTGTTTACCATTATCATTTAAAGTTAACACAACATACAATCCCAAATTTTGGGTTGTCCCCAGAAAAGAAATAGAGGGAAAATGTTTAAATGGGAACACTAGTTCTGATGACCTGGGGGGGGGGGGGGCAAGGAATACCCTTAATTTGTAGGGATTTCTTCTCACTTCCTGTTTTGGCTATGGGACAGGAAGTGAAGGTAAATAGGTAAATCTCACCAGCATAAAAAAACCTGACAGGGGTTATAACCAATTTTATTCTATCCAAAATGAAAAAAAGAAAAAGTTTTGCCTAAAGTTTACACAAAAAATATGTTGTCTTACCAAAAATACCTAAGACTTTTTTTTTTTTAGTACAAACCATTATTATTAGGTTTCTGCTGCTGTAGGCAAGCTAAGGAATGATGTAAAAGCAAGCAAATTTATTACACATGCAGTTTATGTAATGCCAGAATATGGTGTTGCAGATGCTGTGCCAGAGAATCTTTAAGGCATGCTTCTAGCACGCCATTCAAAAGATGTATATATTATCAATGTTGCCCTTTAAGCCACCTGAAACAACACACTTGCTGTTTATAGTGAGGTTTACAATTTTTTTAATGGTAAATCTGTGCCCACCCCCCAACTTCACCGCAGTTCCCAGCTCCCTGTGCCCTTTGTTTGTCAATCTTTGCCTATTAGCCTTGAAAATGGCAAGAACTGATTTAAAGTTTCACTTCCAATTGATTTCAGTGAGTTTAGATTTACATTTGCACTTTTGCAAATTATGGCAAAAGTCCAGTGAACCAGACCTGGGAATGTTTAGTGCACAGTGCATTACTATTGGTAACAGAGGCAAAGCTGCCCTTTGTTATTAGCACACCTCCACATGCTACTGTGGTCCAGTTTACTGCAGAAAAACACTACAGTGTCAAGAGCACAAAGCACAACATACTCAATCCCCCTATGGCCATAGCTAGGCAATCTTCCATTGCCATCATTCGTGAGAGGCCAAAAGGGAAATATAGAGGGTCTTCACATGCAGCTAGTAGGGGCAAACTGATTGTACATCTGCAGTCCAGAACAGTGGTTGGGCTGCATTTTAAGAGACAGGGCACATCTGCTTCATCTTTCTAGCAGTGGGTGGGTTTTACAGTCAGGCCATGTAAAAGAAGCAGTAAAGTGTATAACCAAGTGTACAAAAAATGACAACCATCCCAACCTATAACCAGCCTTAGCAGTAAGGTGCACTTAAAAGGGCAATGCACATAACAAACAAACAAAGGATTTCCAGCATATTAACTAGCCAGCCTAAAAAACAAACAATATTGCCCTGTCTAACAGTTTGCGTTAAAAACAGAGGGGTTTGTCTTTACACATTTGCAAATACATGCATAAGCCGCAGTCCCACATCAAGGGTCCTCTGTGTACTACAGACCTAACTTTAAAATTTCCAGAGCCTCCAAGTGCCTGGAGGAGCCCATTCCTCCTTAAATGTACAGGGACACACCTGACGCCTAGCTATAGCAAAATGACAGAAAAGGCATCCAGTGTGTCCCTGCATCTAATGCAGCTGTCAGGGAAGGCAAAGTACACTCAGGCGTACAGTTATGAGCCAGTGTCAGGTTCCCGATACTCGGATATCTGCACATGTGCACAAGCATGCGTGCAAATGTGCACGAGCGCGTTCACGCACCGGTGTGCGCGCCCACTACCGGACTGGCACTAGATGGGTTTTTTAAACTGATGCTGTACTAGGAGACACTGCCTTCTGGTCTTTCCCATCCTCTCATCTGCTATTTGTGTATCCTGATTGTGTTGCTGACCTGACCTGCCCTGACCTCATTTGAACTCCTATTGACCCGGCTTGTGTGACTCTGCTTCTTCCTCAGCCTGTGCCTTGTTATCTGCAGTACCGCCAAACCCTGCCAGTCGCTGCTCCCACTAAACCTGCATCTTCCACTGACTTGCAGCCTCAGCCCACCTGCATCCTGGTCACTCCAACTACCCACCTGTCAGCTGACAGCACAGACATACCCGACACTCGTGCTACTCCTGGCTCTCATGTTGCCTGTCTACTCTATCAGGCGCACTGAGCTACAAGAGAACTACAAGAGAACGCCCTCATCTCCATGTCAGGATCCCCAACCAGGTACGTGACAGCAGCCAATGGAAAAATGGCAACCACCCCAAGCTATAACCAGCCTTAGGAGCAAGGTGCACATGGAAGGGCAAACAAACAAAAGATTTCTCAGCACACTTACCAGCTAGCCTAAGGAGGAGCCGGGTGTCAAATCGTGGCTGCACAGTATATTCATCTTAAAGGAGCTTTTACTATTTTAATGATGTAAGTGCAATACATTTAATAAATGCTGGAGTTTTTAAATATTATACCATGAGAGGCTATTCTATGTTTCTTTGAGCGTATTGACAGCAGTGGAGGAAGAGGCTGGGAGCCTCTTAAACAGATACTCACCAAGTGTTATATTGAGTAGAAGACTGATCTTAAGGCTAAGAAAGGAGGGAGTCAATATCGCATTGGAAAAAAGGTGTTGGGATCCACGTTGCATGCCGGTGTATTGTTTATATTTAATAGAGCTCTGAGTGGAGGAAGATTACGCTAGTACTGATATTAACAAAAACTTGATTGGGGTTTTTTTAAATATCAACACAATCATATTGTTATACGTGGATGTTCACTATATGAAACTTATTTATTCATGCACATGCAGTTGATATATGGAATTGTAAAGAGTTGTATATAGGGAGTGCCGCATGTTTATTATTAATTATTTAGTGAGAGAAACTCATATTGTTCCTCCCCCTGTGTGACGTCAGAAACCAAATGCAAGGAGGATTTAGTCACTTCTGGTTTCAGTTCCTTTGTTTACAAGCCATTGCTGGCTTGATGAGCAGCAGATCACACTGATCTCAGTTGTATCTGCTGTTAATAGACACCAGATCTCTCCATAAAGAGGACCTGCCATGACTCTGTCACAAGGAAAGCTGTTCATCTCTTGTGCTAGCAATAAAACTGATTAAAACATTTAAAGCTACAGTATAACAAACGTAATATATATTAAATAAATAATAAAATAAAACAAACTTTAACCACTTCCCATCTGACCTATAGCAGTAATACTGCTACAGTGCAGCACAGGTGAGCAAAATCAAATATATGTACGTGATTCGTGCTCCCGCAGTGATCGCGGGCCTGGGGCGTGCACACACCCGCCAACCCACGGGTACCGTGATTTGGTCCCCAAGGGATCAATCATCCGATTTAGGCCAGTGATGTTTGGACTAAATTGGCTGATCGTTCCCTGGCCTATCACAGATCTTCCTGTACCTGTGTTTACACTTACACAGGTATAGGAAATGGGAAATTCCATCCCAGAGGGAGAAGAAAGAAGACACAGTGAGTAAAAGCAGCACACTTTTACAGTTAGAACACATTTAGGACACATTTAACCCCTTAACTGCCCTGCCACCAGTGTCAGTACAGTGTACAGATTTTTTTTACTGATCCCTGTATTAGTGTCATCGGCGACTTCAGATAGCGTTAGCATCCCTCCCAGATAGCGTCAGATTGCCCATCACTACACCAGTCATCACATTTAACCACTTGATTGCCAGGAACACGCTCACATACAAAATAAACATACGGATCAACATCTTTGATCAGCACTATACCAGCATTCACATTAGTATAGTGTCCCCAAAAATGCAGGATTAGCGGGATCAGCCCAGGCACCTGGCAGCACCTGCATTTAGCCCCTACGCTTACCCCCGCCCCTCCCCAGCAAGTGCAGTGTCAGTAGATCACTGTCACTTGATATATTGCAAAGAAAACCACAGTGTTCACAGAATCAGGCCTGATCTCTGTTAGCACTTGCAGGTAAATTGCAGGTAGCTGTTCAAGCAGTGAAAAAAAGGGGGAGAGAACAATGTTCTTGGACAACTTGCCAGCCAGCTTGCTAACAACCAAATTAACCTGTCTAACAGTATGCGTTTATAACAGGGGTTTAGTTAGCACACATTTGCAAATACATACGTAAGCCACAGAGCCACGACACGGCACCCTGATCATCTGTGGTCCTAACTCTAAAATTTGTGAGTCCCCATAGTAGAGGCACATGCATTTAATGGATAGATCAAGGGCAGGTGGACCTGAGGGAGCCACCCCTCTTAAAGGCAAAGGAGTGCACTGGACCCCAGCATGTAGCACAATGGCAACCAGGGCCCTAGTGCACCCACGTACCAAAAACTCAAACATGCATAAAAGTGGCCACCCGCCCAAGTCTATAACTGGCTTATGAAGCAAGGACACATAAACAGGCATCACATAGTGAAAAAAAGGGGGAGAGAACAATGTTCTTGGACAACTTGCCAGCCAGCTTGCTAACAACCAAATTAACCTGTCTAACAGTATGCGTTTATAACAGGGGTTTAGTTAGCACACATTTGCAAATACATACGTAAGCCACAGAGCCACGACACGGCACCCTGATCATCTGTGGTCCTAACTCTAAAATTTGTGAGTCCCCATAGTAGAGGCACATGCATTTAATGGATAGATCAAGGGCAGGTGGACCTGAGGGAGCCACCCCTCTTAAAGGCAAAGGAGTGCACTGGACCCCAGCATGTAGCACAATGGCAACCAGGGCCCTAGTGCACCCACGTACCAAAAACTCAAACATGCATAAAAGTGGCCACCCGCCCAAGTCTATAACTGGCTTATGAAGCAAGGACACATAAACAGGCATCACATAGTGAAAAAAAGGGGGAGAGAACAATGTTCTTGGACAACTTGCCAGCCAGCTTGCTAACAACCAAATTAACCTGTCTAACAGTATGCGTTTATAACAGGGGTTTAGTTAGCACACATTTGCAAATACATACGTAAGCCACAGAGCCACGACACGGCACCCTGATCATCTGTGGTCCTAACTCTAAAATTTGTGAGTCCCCATAGTAGAGGCACATGCATTTAATGGATAGATCAAGGGCAGGTGGACCTGAGGGAGCCACCCCTCTTAAAGGCAAAGGAGTGCACTGGACCCCAGCATGTAGCACAATGGCAACCAGGGCCCTAGTGCACCCACGTACCAAAAACTCAAACATGCATAAAAGTGGCCACCCGCCCAAGTCTATAACTGGCTTATGAAGCAAGGACACATAAACAGGCATCACATAGTGAAAAAAAGGGGGAGATGAGTTAGGACCACAGATGATCAGGGTGCCGTGTCGTGGCTCTGTGGCTTACGTATGTATTTGCAAATGTGTGCTAACTAAACCCCTGTTATAAACGCATACTGTTAGACAGGTTAATTTGGTTGTTAGCAAGCTGGCTGGCAAGTTGTCCAAGAACATTGTTCTCTCCCCCTTTTTTTCACTATGTGATGCCTGTTTATGTGTCCTTGCTTCATAAGCCAGTTATAGACTTGGGCGGGTGGCCACTTTTTTGCATGTTTGAGTTTTTGGTACGTGGGTGCACTAGGGCCCTGGTTGCCATTGTGCTACATGCTGGGGTCCAGTGCACTCCTTTGCCTTTAAGAGGGGTGGCTCCCTCAGGTCCACCTGCCCTTGATCTATCCATTAAATGCATGTGCCTCTACTATGGGGACTCACAAATTTTAGAGTTAGGACCACAGATGATCAGGGTGCCGTGTCGTGGCTCTGTGGCTTACGTATGTATTTGCAAATGTGTGCTAACTAAACCCCTGTTATAAACGCATACTGTTAGACAGGTTAATTTGGTTGTTAGCAAGCTGGCTGGCAAGTTGTCCAAGAACATTGTTCTTTCCCCCTTTTTTTCACTATGTGATGCCTGTTTATGTGTCCTTGCTTCATAAGCCAGTTATAGACTTGGGCGGGTGGCCACTTTTATGCATGTTTGAGTTTTTGGTACGTGGGTGCACTAGGGCCCTGGTTGCCATTGTGCTACATGCTGGGGTCCAGTGCACTCCTTTGCCTTTAAGAGGGGTGGCTCCCTCAGGTCCACCTGCCCTTGATCTATCCATTAAATGCATGTGCCTCTACTATGGGGACTCACAAATTTTAGAGTTAGGACCACAGATGATCAGGGTGCCGTGTCGTGGCTCTGTGGCTTACGTATGTATTTGCAAATGTGTGCTAACTAAACCCCTGTTATAAACGCATACTGTTAGACAGGTTAATTTGGTTGTTAGCAAGCTGGCTGGCAAGTTGTCCAAGAACATTGTTCTCTCCCCCTTTTTTTCACTATGTGATGCCTGTTTATGTGTCCTTGCTTCATAAGCCAGTTATAGACTTGGGCGGGTGGCCACTTTTAAGCTGTTCAAGCAGTCCCTGACAGCCAGGTGCTCTTTTTCCCGTGAGTCACACTAGGTACCTATAAATTTAGTGGCCGAAATGTCCAGCTAAAGGTACTCTAGTGAAGAGGCCTACAGGATTCTGAGTATGTCAGATGAGAGTGAAGGGGAAGCCTCACTGACAGAATCTGCCTCAGAATACGAACCTGTAGACAGCAACGGCACCCTGACAGATAGCTCAGACAATGGAGAAGAGGTCCCTGCTAAGGTCAAGCATACCCGACGCCATTCCTAGGTTGCTGAGATGTTACAATTGCATGATGATTCTCATATGCAGCAGAGTGCCAGTACTAGTGCCACTCTACCTTTTGGTGAACTGGCGAGCATCAGCGGCCTAGTACATCCTGGTCTTTCACATACCAGCACTGCAGTATCAATTGGTGACGTGGCGAGTCCCATAAGTGCAGTACAAGCTGGTGTGGTGGCTAGCACAAGTAGTGTCCCTTAGCCGCCAAGAATTTTAACACAGGCCCGTAGAGCCCCTAATGTCCTTCCAGATGTGCTTACAAATCCCCATTGGCAGCCCACAAATTCTGCAGCACCCATAATTTCCCTGTTCACTGGCCAACCCGTAATTCAGGTGGAAACAGCAAACTACTCCCTTTGATTTTTTGGAGCTGTTTTTCATGAAAAAACTGTATGCATTGATTGTGGATCAAAGCAATTTATATTGGGGAACAAAAGCAGACAAGGGAGCACTCTCATCGTGCGTGCGTAGAAATATGGATTTATACTCACAAACCAAAGGAAATTAAAAGCAGAATAAGTAGTACGCAATAACAGTCAATGCAATACTGTGCCCTTAATAGGGATAAGCTGACGCGTTTTGGGAGATGAACCCCCTTCCTCACAGCTAGAATGTATGCCTGCTGGTCCCAAGCATATATACCAAAGAGTGTCAAGGAAAGGGTAAAAAGAAGACCCTCCAACCCACTCCAAACGGCCCAATCCCAGAGAAGGCCGACCTGCCCACAAAAAACAAAACAAAAAAAAAGCAATAGTGTATATTAAAAACGTATACATGAACGAACAAAAATGCACAAATAAGCCAATAAAGAGCATACAATATACACAAAGGCCACATAAGTCACCAACCAAATGCACTTGCAAACAAATTGTTCATGGAATGTGCTGGATATGTACTTACATGTACCCTCAAAAAGAGATAGCATGCCTCTTGATGGACGGTCCTCGTCCCAAATAAAACTGACCTCAGTGAGAGACAGCAAAGATGCTGTGATGTAATAAATTATATACAATTGTAGATGCATTACTATAATAGATAGTATATCTATTCAACATGATATATAGTAGTTTAGTTGTATTATTAAACAAGTGCGGCGTCCATACATCCCGCCACGCTGGTTGTTGTTTTGGACGTGACTGCCGTCATTTTGGGGTGTGGCTGCATCCTACACAGCGACCCGTTCATGCATGCGCGCCGCACGATACATGAACCTTGCATGCGCCGGGGAGCTGAACCGCCCGACACTGACCGAGGACAGGTGTGAAAATGAGGGCGGAAGGAGAGGGAGTATGGCTTCCTTAGTAGTGCTGGAAATGCACTACTATTCAATGGGGAAATGTGACAATAGTTAATATACTGGATGTAATGCCCAAATGAGATATTATAAGATAAAGATGATGTTATAAGACTTATGTGGCCTTTGTGTATATTGTATGCTCTTTATTGGCTTTTTTGTGCATTTTTGTTCGTTCGTGTATACGTTTTTAATATACACTATTGGTTTTTTGGGGGGTTTTTTTGTGGGCAGGTCAGCCTTCTCTGGGATTGGGCAGTTTGGAGTGGGTGAGAGGGTCTTCTTTTACCCTTTCCTTGACACTCTTTGGTATATAAGCTTGGGACCAGCAGGCATACATTCTAGCTCTGAGGAAGAGGGTTCGTCTCCCAAAACGCATCAGCTTATTCCTATTAAGGGCACTGTATTGCATTGACTGTTATTGCAGACTACTTATTCTGCTTTTAATTTCCTTTGGTTTGTGAGTATATATCCATATTTCTACACAATAAATACATGGTGTACCACAATAGTGCAGGATGAGAGTGCGCCCTTGTCTGCTTTTGTTCACCAGTGTCCAGATTATCAATCTTTGAAGGACAGAACCTCTTCGTTTGGCATTCTGAATTTCCTTTGGTCTGCAAGAGGATTTGAGCCCTGGTTTTGTTTGTCGGATTGCAAAAGCAATTTATATGCACAACAGTTTATCGCCACCAACGCAAATTTAAACCTTGCCAGACCATTTGCATGGAAACCTATTAAGATTTCCAAATTTAAAGTTTTTTTGGACTTAACCCTCAACATGGGCATTGCTAAAAAACAATTAATTGCGATTGTATTGTTTCACAGACCCGATTCATCATATACCCATGTTCTCTGCTGCCATGGCCAGGCATAGATATGAGAATATAACGCGTTTTATGCATTTCAATGACAATACACTCTGTCATCCTAACGGTGACCCTGAATTTGACCATCTCCACAAGATTTGGCCCCTCATAAATCACCTTAACCAAAGATTTGTAGAGGTCTATACTCCCAGCAAAACATCTTTATTGATTAGTCCATCGTTAGTTTTTCTGGCTGCCTTGCATTCAAACAATTTCTCCCCAGCAAGCGTGCCAGATATGAGGTCAGGATGTATATTACCTGTGAGAGGGCAACAGGCTATACATATAAGTTTCAGATTTACGAGGGAAAAGATAGTCACGAGGAGCCCCCCGGATGCTCAGACTACATGGGGAGCAGTGGCAAGATAGTTAGGGACTTGGTGTCATCCTTTTTCCATATGGGATATGTTAGAAATCAAATTTATGATTCGGCACTTATATTGATGGCAAGCTTGCAAAATATTTGGTTTTTATGATTAATCATAATTAATATTAAAATGAGTGAATTGTCGCCTTAAACCGATGATATTTAATTCTTCAGTAAAATAGCTGAGATATTAGCTATAGCTGAGACAGTAAAATAAGACAGGAGTTAGCTAAACCAGCTGAAGACTATATTTAGGTATAGCTGGTTGAACGTCTCTGGTAGTAATATGTCAAGGGTATTAGGAGGACTCATTATAGATTTACTATTACATAATGTATTTTAATAGTATCTGTGTGTTTTTAGTATACGTTTCTAATATTGATACATATATAGATTAGTGATTATACATTGACATGTTGTTAAGATATGTTCTTAAGTTATATTGTCATTTAAATATGAATAGCTGAGGTTACATCATTAGCTTATAGTATTATGTACATCAGCATACATATGTCCTTGTCCATCAAAAACATTATGTGAGTGTCGTCCCCTCCCTTCTATGCCATACAAGGTATTAAGAATCTCTCGTTATGACACACTCATTCTGCATAAAAGGTCCATAAGGGACAGAGGACGTGAGCTCACACACACGCTAACACTGACACTCTGACACACACATATATGTCTAGGACGTTCTGAGAAAATCCCACAGGTGCATGCTGCAAGACGAAGTTCGTCACTTCCATCTATTTCCGGCTTCTTCACAAAGTCTCGAAGGACAAGAACATGAAGGACAGAACAGCACATGGCCGGACTTCTATGACAGATAATGGTGACTTATCTTTAAACTTTTGCTTGATATTTCTACAGTAGTTTTATCTACATGGAACTGTTCATGATACGCTTTACATTGTTATTTTACACCATTGTGTGATAGAAAAAAAACACACTTCATTTTTTATTTCAATGGCTCTTTCATTCATAATCGCCTCAAGACACTAAAAGAAGTATTGTATGTGTCTATAATCCAACAGGATACCACTTACATGTGGACAATCTTTATTCAAGCATGCCACTATTTAGACATTTGTACAATCTTGGAATTGGTGCATGTGGCACCATGCGACCTAATCTCCAGGGCTTCCCCCCAACGGCTTGTAAATACCCATCTTAGAAAGGGGAAAAAGTCTGTTTGAGAAATGAGGAAATGCTCGCAGTGAAGTGGAAGGGCAAATGGGATGGTTTCATCCTGTCTTCCATTCACGCAGACACGGCCATCCAAATTGGCACGGCAGCTGGTGTAGTTGAGAAGCCCCTCTGTGTCCACAACTATAATCTTAACATGGGAGGGGTGGACTTCAATGACCAGATGATGAATCCGTACTTAGTTTCCCAAAGATCCAGACACTGGTACAAAAAAAGTGTTTATTTATTTCAATTGGCTCTATATAACGCTTTTGTGCTTTACAAAGCAACTGGACGAAGTGGATCCTTCCTAAAATTCCAGGAAGAGATCATCAGGGCTCTTTTGTATCCAGAAGGTGCTATGGCCCAAACCCCCAACCTAGATGCAGTTAGCCAGCTGCATGAGAGGCATTTTCCCGATTCATGGTACCCCAACCCAAAGGACACCCCAAAAAAGATGTTGGGTCTTTAGCAGACACGGAATTAGTTGTGACACCTGTTTTTTTTCCCTTTTCCCTTTTGTCCTGGCCAACCTGGTCTCTGCCTCAAGGACTGCTTCCATCGCTACCACACACTAGTGGAGTATTAGTATAGGGTACAGCACATCACAGTTCAAGGCACATATTTGCACAGGGTCTTGCAAGATGTTAGATAGTCAGGAAACGCGCTATCACATTTTGAGAGACCCTACAATTTGGTTAAATTCAAGTGAAAAAAAGAGTAAAAAAACCCATTAAAAATAATAAAGTAAATAAAAAAGTAAAAGTACAAAAAAATTTGTTTTACATTTTAAAAACCAAAAATAGTTGTAGTTTTTTTTGTTGTTGTCGAGTTACTGTTGTACTGTTATGGTTTTACTGTTTTATTGTTAACCATTGCTGTTTTCGTCAGCTGAAGCACCAAACTGTTTATTCTGACAGCAACATGGTCTTGCTCTCAAAATATACATAAGTAAGTGTGTGCAGTGCTGTTGCAAGAGATTTTTCATCCGCAGTTAAAAAAGAGCATATATGCCGAAGCACGGGGTCCTGCGGTGGCCAGTGGGTGGATGGCCCCTATGCTTCGGTATATATTTAAAAAAAATGTTTTGCCAGAGATTTCTTCGTAGAATAGAGGAATCTGTTCTTTATTTTGTTTTCAGCCGGCAATCGGCTTTCATGTAAAAGCAATCCTAGTGGCTAATTAGATGCAGGATTGCTTTTGCAAGTAGCAAGAGAAGATGCCCCCCATCCCCCACTGCCTTCCACGGTCTTCCCAGGCAATCCCATGCCATCGGGGGAACCTAAGAATGCAGCCGGTGTTTCTGCCAGCTGACCATAAAGCTGATTGGAGACCGGAATGGTGCCAATCATCTCTACAGTCTAAGAAATCGGCAGCTACGAGCATTTCATCACTTCAGTTTTGCAGGATATAAATAGTGCCATTTGTTAATTGGGAAAGCATCTGATCACACAAATCTTGGTGAAATTAGATGATTTAAGAGCAGAGGAGATATCTGAGTTTAATAGACCCCAGATTTCTCAAAAAATAATACCTGTCAATGCCCATTGCACTCACAGGGGATATTTACGTTCCCTGTGATAGCAATAAAAGTGATAATAAAAAAAAAATGAGAGACAATGTAAATATAGTAAAAAAAATCAAAATAACTGAAAAAAAGAAAAATCACCCTCACCCCCCCGGGCCTACGTGCGCAAGCGTTGTCCCCCTTGCCTGTATATAAACAGTAGTTGAACAATGCATGTGAGGTATTGCGCGAACGTCAGATCAAGATCAGTAATTATAGCACTAGACCTCCTCTGTATATCTAAAATGGTAGCCTATAAAGGCTGTTAAAGTGTTGCCTATGGATATTAAAAATGTATTCAGTTTGTCGCCATTGCACGGGGAGTGCACAGTTTTAAAGCATGTCATGTTTGGATATTTATTGACTCGGCATACCATAATCTTTTATATTTTACCAAATAATTGGCCAATATATTGGGTTTTTGTGCATTAAAAGTAAAAGGACTATGTGACATAAAAAAATGAAGCACCCACCATTTTATTCACTAGGGTGTCTGCTTTAAAAAATATATAATGTTTGGGGGTTCAAAATAATTTCCTAGCAAAAAATACTGATTTTTTTCAGGTGAACAAAAAGTGTCAGAAAAGGCTTGGTCTTCAGGTGGTTAGAAGAGTGAGTGATGTGTGGCATAAACTTCTAATGCTCCCTTTTTGGAAAGTAGACACCCCAAACTATTTGCTGAGAGGCATGTTAAGTCAATAGAAGAATTTATTATTTTACCACAAGTTTTTGAAAAATGACAAAAAAAAAATATTTTTTTTTTTACTCAAAATTGTCACTTAAATGATTTATTGCACACACATGGGTATATGTGGAATTACTCCCCAAAATACATTCTGCTACTTCTTCCAAGTATGGGGATACCACATCTGAGACTTTTTGGCAGTCTAGCTGAGTACAGGACCCCAAAATCCAATAAGTACCTTCAGGCTTTTAAAGGGCTTTATTTTCTCATTATACTTCCTGACTACCTATCACAGTTTCGGAGGCCCTGAAATGTCAGGATAGCACAAAACCCCCTCCAAATTACCCCTTTTTGGAAAGACACCCCAAGGAATTTGATAAGAAGCATGGTGAGTATTTTTCAGATCTCATTTGCTGCCACAAGTTTTTGGAAAATGAAGAAAGAAAACAAAAACATATCTTCTCTTCTTTTTTAAAAAAAAAAAACCTTGTGAGAAAAATTAGATCTGCAAAATACTCACCATGCCTCTTTTAAAATTCCTTGTGGTGTCCACTTTCTAAAAAGGGGTCATGGAGGGGGGGGGGTGTTGGTACTATCCTGGCATTTCAAGACCTTTTAAACTGTGATCGGTAGTAAGGAAGTGAAGTGAGGAAGTTACACACCTTCAGGCTTTCAAAGTGGTCATTGGATTTCAGGCTCCCATATGTGGCTAGGCTCTCAAAAAAGCTCACACATGTGATATCCCTATACTCAGTAGAAGTAGCAGAATGTATTTTGGGGTGTAATTCCACATATACCTATGGCCTGTGTTAGCAATATATCATTTAAATGACAACTTTGTGTAAAAAAAATGTTGTCATTTTCCAAAAACTTGTGGAAAAAAAATAAATCCATTCCATAGATTCAACATGCCTCTCAGCAGATAGCTTAGGGTGTCTACTTTCTGAAAAGGGGTCATTTGGGGGTGTTTGTACTGTCCTGGTACTTTAGCACCTCAAGAAATGTGATGGCAGTCAGAAAGTAAAAGCTGTATAAATTCCAGTATCTAGGATGGGCGTGGTCTGCCTCGTGACCAAGATGGCCGCTTGAACAGGAGGCTCGGGGAATAACATTAGCTTTTAACAGCTATTACTGCCTGGCCATGGGAAAATAGGTTGCCCAGGACTTCAGACTCCCAGCTGAGCCGGAATTTGTCCAAAATATTCTGCACTCAGGCTACGGACACATAGGCCCGTCCCTCTGGAAACTCCTTTCCCGCCATGACGGCGCACAACACACAACCGTCTCCAGGTAAGAAGAAACCTAGATTGGACACAGAGACTATGGTGGAACTATTCCAACAAATGCCCAAAATGACAGATCTCCATACTATTGCCTCGGATATTAAACATGCCCTTTCCATGCCGGTATCAGATCTGAAAGAGGAACTTAGGGGGGTGGGGGACTGCTTAGAGAGGTGGAACAGGCTACTGCCAATCATGACATAACACTTTCTGAGCTCCAGAAATCCTCCAATAGCTATGTCCACCCATCTAATTGATCTGAACCGTAAGCTGGAGGACTTGGACAATTGTGACAGACGCCGCAATTTACAGATTCGGGGCATACCAGAGACTGTGGAGTCTGAACATATCGCTTCTGCTCTTCAGACAATGTTTAATGACTTGCTGGAACGCCCACCTAACTCACTAATAGAGTTAGAGAGAGCACACAGAGCGTTGCGACCTCGGGGTAGAGATGCTGACCCCCCCCCCAGAGATATTATATGTTGTTTTATGGACTTTAGGCTTAAGGAGGAAATGTGCAGAAGGCCAGGGATCATGAAGCCTTTACATTTAATGGATCGGATGTTAAAGTGTTTCAAGACCTATCACCGATTACTCTCCAACATCATAGGGCCTTGCTCCCCTTGCTAAATTCCCTGCGTGATCAGAACATCAACTATAAGTGGAAATTCCAATTCGGCTTGTCAGTCACACACTTAGGCCACTCCGCCATTTTGTACATTCCAGTGGATCTACCACACTTCTTTGATCAGCTCTGCATCCCACCTGTGGAGGAATCAGAATGGTACAAGGATTTTTTGACCCCATCAGTTGAGACTCTCATCGATCCCCCTCCACATCCCCCTCGCAGGCGAGATCGGTTGCCTGGGCGTTATTCTAGAAGAGCTCCACCTGAGCACTGTGAGAAGCTGGATGCCTCTTAACTTGCCACACTCTGTATTCTATCTACAGATCTCCTGTTTGTACTCTATGTGTTTTGACTGAAAACCCTTAAAGTCTCTGCGATGGCAGCATTGGGGCCTCTCCTGCATCCCTTCCTGGTGGGTTTACCGCCCTCCAGGGGAGGTTGTTGGAGAGATAAAGTGCCTCATATTGTCATAATCACTACTTTGTTATCTTACATAATAGATGCCTTTTGCAGACTTCGGTTTGCCATTATTGTATGTATACATTTGTGGGTATAACCTGCTCTGCCATCTTCACTTAGTCTGCAGGGTGTTGCTGCATTATGTTATGGGCCTCCTGGATGTTATCATCCCTTCCCCATTCTGGTGTGCCTTTGCTTTGGAACTCACGCATTGCCTATCTCATTCAGTGGAAACCCCTCTATGAATGGGCATCTAATATATATAATCACAGAGTGACTGCTTTTTTAAAGTTGTCTGTTCTCTGTTTCATGGCTGAGACACCTAAGCACCGTTAGAGGGGAACTGGAGAAACCTCATATGAGACCCTTGCGTATCTGCTGTATGGTATGACTGTAGTCTGGGTGCTGGCTGGTGTGCTGAACTTGAGCACTTTACAAACTGATGCTCTATAGTGGTGGTGGAGCACTGTTCGTCTGATAAAAAAAACCTTTGTGTGGGCACCTGGCTTAAGGACTCTCTGAGTGCTATTTTTAAGTATTCCTGGCAACCTATTGGTTACATGTTAAACTTAGCGCTCTCTGTTCCTACACCAGCCGGGACCTGATCTTGCTATAGATCTGATTAGTTTGTTCATTACTGTCTTCTACCTGTGGTCTGTGAGGTGTGGTCGATGGGTGCTCTGTATTTTATGCCATGCCTCTATTGTTTTTCCAAGCCTGTTATCCATGGTTTGATGGTTGGATCGATTTCCCCATGTCTTCATTATGTTAGATAGAAGTGAATGCTTATTCTAAGATTCCCCAATTGCTGGCAGTGATTCCCTCACTTGAGGTCACTTTGCTGTGCCTTGTTTTGCTCCTTCCGCATGTACGACCAACCCCCCCAGCAGTGGGATTAGGTTCCTACTGCACTATTTCTGATTGTACAGTAGGTAGGGGAATGTATTTTGCCCTCGCCCACCCGGATTTTGCGAGATCTACCCTACCGACGGTTTTCTGTTAGTCTCAAAGCTGGTATTCGCTGTCAGAAAACCTGGGTGGGTGATCTTCTTCCTCTTTTTTCCTTTCTTTCTCTTTCCCTTCTTCTCTCTCTCCCCCCTTTTTTTTCCTTTTTTTTTTCTTTTCTCTCCAGTCCCTAGTCCAATTTTCGGCTTGGGAGTGAGCCATGGTGACAGTATGGCTCCTTGCATGGATGATCACTGGAAGGCGCCACAGTTTCAGGTCAAATTGATTTCACTAAATGCCAAGGGCATAAACACCCTGGAGAAGAGATCACAGCTATTACAAGATTTTCATAGGAAGAGAGCACAAATAGCAGGAGACACATTTCAGGGGTATGGTGGTTCCGAAGTTCTCTAATCATAGATTCCCGACCATGTATCACGCTTCCTCAATGGTCTCTAAAACAAAAAGAGTGGCTATTCTTTTTGCCAAGGAGCTTCCTATCCAAATTGAGGAACAGCTAGGAGACCCGGAAGGCTGCTACATTTTTGTGAAGGTTAAGCTGGGCCACAGGCCAATTGCTCTCTAACATTTACTGTACGAATGAGAAGCATCTGTTGTTTTTCACCAATACCTTGGATCTGTTATTGACATTTAGATCTGGGCTGCTTGTTCTTGGGGGACCTTTTAATGTGCCACTTAATCTGCTCCTGGATCCTTTGACGGGTCAGTCATCGCTACCTTTCAAACTGCTAAAAAAAAATCAGGCATAGTCTATCCTCCCTCTTACTTCACGATACCTGGCGAACTTTATACCCTTCGGTTAAGGTTACTCTTTCTACTCGGCACCTTATTATAAGTACTCGTGGATAGACTATTTTTCCTTATCGTAGCCAGATTTGACCTATTTGGCTGCGGCCTCCATCGATCCCATGTATCTATAAGACCATAATCCAATCTCACTTACCCTACAATTCCCCGAGAGAGATTGGAGGACGAAGAATTGGACCTTGAACCTTTCTCTCTTGAATGATGCAGTTCAGATTGCCATGCTCAGCACTTGGATAAAGGATTATTTTCAAGACAATGTCACTGCTGACGTCTCTACCATGACAGCTTGGGAAGCCCACAAATGTGTTCTTAGGGGCGCCTTTATCTCCCTGGCAAAAAAGCTTAAAAGAGTCAAGCAAAACTTGATTCCCTGAATAGCGAAATACAGAGACTGGAGCTTAAACATAAATGTTCGCAACTGTCTTTAGTTATGACTTCCTGATGTCTTAATGTCCTGGGTTTCCTTCTGTCTATGGATGCTGAAAAGGCATTTTGACAGGTTGGCCTAGGATTACAAGCTGTTGGTCTTAAGCCACTTGGGTTTGGGGACCCAGATGTGTAACCGCATTGCTATGCTGTATTCCACCCCTACGGCCAGAGTCAAGGTTAACAGCCACCTGTCGGACGCCTTCCGCATCCACAATGGTACGCGTCAGGGTTGTCCGCTGTCACCGAATTTTTTAATTTTAACCTTGGAACCATTTTTAACCTGCCTGAGGCAATCAGACTCTATCAAGGGCATTTCCATTAAGAATAAGATGTATAAAACGGCTGCTTTTGCCGACGAAATGCTTCTTTTTTTGGTCTGACCCTCTCTCCTCCCTTCCATCGCTGATAAGGGAGCTGCACCATTTCAGGGATCTGTCTAATTTAGTGATTCAGTTTTCGCAATCTTATCCTTTAAATAGTACTCTTAACCCCGAGTTAGTTTGGATATGTGCTCGCCAGTTTCTGTTTAGCTGCCAAACTGATGAAATTGTCTACTTGGGCATACAATTGACAGCCAATACCCATTTCCTATACACACAAAACTTTCTCCCTCTCCTCCAATCTAGTCAGCAGGATCTGAAAAACTGGAATAAAGCATGTTTTTCATAGTTCAGTAGAGCAGCGATCGTGAAAATGACTGTTTTGCCACAGCTACTGTATGTTTTCCAAACAGTCCTTATAAGAATTCTAGGGGCATTTTTCAAATCACAGTGAACCGAGATACAAGCATTTGTTTGGAACTGTAAACCTCCTCGTTTGAATCATAATACTCTTGTTCTTCCCCGACTTAAGGGTGGTAATGACAAATGATGGCTACAGCGTGGTTACCCAGTTCTGAGAGGGCGTCATATGACGTCCTCCCAGAACGCACAATCCCGTGAGCCCCAGGGGCGCACACCAATCAGTTTCCGTGTTCGCTGTGTCCTGATGATCACCTGATGAGGTAAAAGGCCAATCACAGCAGCCTTTTACCACATGATCACAACGTTTTGCCACATCCAATAACCCAGCAGATCCCGGAGTAATTACAGTTGCCGATAATTGGCAGCACTTTCCACACACTTTCGCAGTGCATGGAAAGTACTGTCGATAACCCGCAGATGATCAGTGCCCTGCAGTGCCTCCCACCAGTGCCTAGTAGTGCCACCCATCAGCGCCCCCCAGCAGTGCCACCCAGCAGTGCCACCCATCAGTGCCCCAAGCAGTGCCACCCATTAGTGCTGCTCATCAGTGCCCAGCAGTGCTGCCAGTCAGTGCCATCAGTCAGTGCTGTCAGTCAGTACTGCTCATCATAGTTGCCTATCAGTGCCACCTATCAGTGCCCATCAGTGCCACCTATCGGTGACTATCATTTCTGCATATCAGTGCAGCATCATCAGTACCCACCAGTGATGCCTCATCAGGGCCACCTCATCAGTGCTGCCTATCAGTGCCCATCAGTGCTGCCTATCAGTGCAGCCTCATCAATGCACGTGAAGGAGAAAAATTACCGTATTTTCCGGCGTATAAGACGACTTTTTACCCCTTGAAAATCTTCTCAAAAGTCGGGGGTCGTCTTATATGCCGGTATACGGCATGCTGACACTTTTTAGGGGGGCGGCACGGTGCCGCCGCTGCCCCCCCCCCATCCAAGGGACACTAAGTACAGGGCTGGGCAGGGGCTGCTGTCTCTTACCTGGCTCCGGTCCCACAACGATCCGGTCCAGGAAGCGCGGCTGCTCCTTCATTCGGTTCAGCCACTGGATGTTCGCGCGGCTGCTCGGCTCCGCATCCTCACCGGTGATTGGCTGCCAGAACTGTAGCTCAGGAAAGGCACACAGGCCAATCACCGGCGAGGAGGCAGAGCCGAGCGGCCCCGCGAAAATCGAGTGAAGGAGCGGCCGGTAAGTGTGCCTTCCAGAGGTGCTGCTGCAACTACATATGCTGGCTGCAGCAGCACCATACTGGAACAGGGGCCAGCAAGTGTCATTGGCAGGAATAGTGCCCCATCATTGGTGTCACTGATACCAATGATGGGGCATTATTCCTCCCACTGACACCAACGATGGGGCACTTCCCCCCCCCCACTGACACCAACGATGGGGCGCTATTCCTCCCCCCCCACTGACACCAACGATGGGGCGCTATTCCTCTCCCCCCACTGACACCAACGATGGGGCACTTTTCCTCCCCCCCAATGACACCAATGATGGGGCACTATTCCTCCCACTGACACCAATGATGGGGCACTATTCCACCCCCCACTGACACCAATGATGGGGCACTATTCCACCCCCTAACACCAATGATGGGGCATGATTCCTCCCACTGACACCAATGATGGGGCACGATTCCCCCCACTGATACTAATGATAGGGCACTATTTCTGCCACTGATACCAATGATGGGGCATGATTCCTCCCACTGACACCAATGATGGGGCACGATTCCTCCCACTGACACCAATGATGGGGCACGATTCCTCCCACTGACACCAATGATGGGGCACGATTCCTCCCACTGACACCAATGATGGGGCACTATTCCTCCCACTGACACCAATGATGGGGCACGATTCCCCCCACTGATACTAATGATGGGGCACTATTCCCGCCACTGATACCAATGATGGGGCACGATTCCTCCCACTGACACCAATGATGGGGCACGATTCCTCCCACTGACACTAATGATGGGGCGCTATTCCTCCCACTGACACTAATGATGGGGCACTATTCCTCCCACTGACACCAATGATGGGGCACTATTCCTCCCACTGATACCAATGATGGGGCACTATTTCTCCTACTGACACCAATGATGGGGCACTATTCCTCCCACTAATACCAATGATGGGACACTATTCCTCCCACTGACACCAATGATGGGGCACGATTCTTCCCACTGGTGTGCATTGGAAGAGGGGTAGTCTTATACGGCGAGTATAGCCTAAACACTACATTTTAACAGGAAAAGTAGGGGGTCGTCTTACACGCCCAGTCGTCTTATACGCCGGAAAATCCGGTACCTGTTTGCAAAATTTTATAATAGAAACAAAGAAAATATTTTTTTTTTCACATTTTTTTCTTATTGTTCACAAAATAAAAAAACCAATGGTGATTAAATACCACCAAAAGAAAGCTCTATATGTGTAAAAAAAATGAAAAAAATTTCATATGGGTACAATGTTGCATGACAGTGCAATTGTCATTCAAAGTGTGACAGTGCTGAAAGCTGAAAATTGGCCAGGGCACGAAGGAGGTATAACTGCCCAGTAGCCAAGTGAAAAAGCATAGCCTATGGATAATTTAATGTACAGTAGTTTGTCACTGTTCCATGGAAGAGAACAATTTTAAAGCGTAACATGTTTGGAATCTATTTACTCGGTGTATCATCTTCTATATTTTACCAAAAATTTGGATATTACTGTATATTGTGTTTGTGTGCACTGAAATTAAAGTGTATTTTTTCTAAATAATTGCATTTGAAAAAAGGCTACACAAATATCGCATGACATAAAACATTTCAACACGCACCATTTTATCCTCAGCTAAATATATATGCTTGGGTGTTCAAAGCAATTTTCTAGCACAAAATGCAGATTTTTACACGTGTGTCAAAAATGTCAGAACTGGCTTGAGAGTCAAGTGGTTATGGAGTCAGCTGAAATATTTGAGCAAAATATCAGTCACTTTATGCAGGAAGATGTGCAAGCAATTCATTTAATCAGAAGATAGAGCATGTGTAGCATAGAGGGAGAGAACAACAGACAAGGAAAAGAAATTGCCAGTAATGTTCCTGAAGCCTACTGCCAAGTAGGCTCAAGTGATAAAAAAGGTGGAATTGATGAGATGGGTGCCCAAGAGTGTACAGGAGGAAAGTGAACATCAGCATCAGAGGAAAGTGAAAGGCAGAACATCAGCAAGGCAGGATGTTGTCCAGGGGCAGTTTGTAGAGGAGTGGAGGAAGTAGCCGCCTTATTCCACTGGATGGCAGTGCTCCCTGGGTGAAGGCTACTGAAATCCCTAGGCCTGCTCTGGGCCTTTTAAATACATATGCTGCAGAATGCACTGTACTTGTTTGCAGCATATCAAGCATGGTAACTCGACCTGTCATTTAGCTACCAGATGTATGAGCAGACTTTTTTTAAACACAAAGTTTGGTGGTAGCAGAAAATGATGATACCAGTTGACAGCCATTCTCGCACTCAACTTCCTCCCTTTCTTACTCTGCAGGGATCTCTACCTGTATCCATTGCTACTTCTGTGGCCTCAAGCCATACAGATGAGAGTTTGACTAGGGGTTTGAGAGGTGCAGTTTATGGCACATCAAACAGTTAAGAGAGTCAGCATGATGCCACGCTTAGTATGAGCCAAGCATAGGGTTCCCCACGCTTAAAGTCTCCTAAGCACACCCCATTGTCCAGATTCTGCTTCCAGATGCTGGAGCAGAGCATAATATGCACCAAGTCACCCCCATAACCAGCATTTTAATGTCAGCTTGGCGAAATTGATGGTTTTACAACTTTTCTTTTTCTAGCTAATGAAGTCTGACTTCTTTCCTGAATTTGTGGCCTGTGCTGGTGACAGGTCCCCAGATATCATTTTTTTGGCTCAGAAGACCATCCATATCTCCAGACATATGTGGATATGGCATTGTATCTCCTTCAACACCCACTGGTCAATTTTATGGCAACCAGGAAGGATGTAGGATTGGGCACCTCTTGTTATGTGTTTAGTGATGTTGACAGCTCAGTCACCTCTACTCCTATTCCTTATTAGCCTTATCCAGTGAATCCTGAGAGCTATCAGTTTCTCCAAGTGACTAAGAGCCTACACAACAGCCAATGCAAACTGCTGCCACACTGTTTTGGAACTGTTATACCTGGGAGGCAAAAACCACACTGGGAATTAGATGTTGTCAGAGCTTCAGGGGCAGGTTGAGAGGTGGCTGACCCCATGCAATCTTGTGCAAAGAAAAGTCATGTGTGAAAATGTATGAACCTGTTGTCCACATTTTAGCAAGGAACATTTACAAACATTCTCAACTTGGTTGTGCAGTGGTTTAAAGTTTGGTACCCTGGCTTTTAGGATGTCCTATAGCAGGCCAGAAGAACCAATGAGGCCATTTTAGGTTGTCAAAGGAGAGCAACCATTACTGGTTGACCAAACATTTAAATTCATGTTATAAGGGGAAAATGCTATTGCTCATCCTACTATCACAGTGTTAGAAAAAATGCCATATGCAAGATGTGCTGCTGAGAAACCTCTTAATGGCTTTCCCAGAGAGTGGCAGAATCCCCTTTTTTTGCTAAGATGCCTTGGATACTCATGGCAGTGAAAGAAGAAGCAGCAGTGGCAGCCTAAGGAAGGTTTTCCAGATCTTTCTTCATGAAGCATTACACAGACCTTGCTGTTGGCAGCAGTTCCAGGTAGCACATAATCCACATGTTTAATGATTACATGTGGATGTGGACAATTGATGACCTACTTGACTAGTGGGTGTCAATGGTAAAACAGTGATACAAGCTTGCCCAGAATGCAGTCAAGCTGTTGGACTGCCTTGTGGTCAGTGTCCTTTCAGAACTGGCATTTAGTGAAGTGGGTGATTTACATATACAGTTGTGGCCAAAATTATTCAACCCCCACTGAAATTGAGTGTTTTGGCCAGTTTGACATTGCTTTTGATCATTCAGTCATCTTGCTTACATTTACATTAAAGAGGCACTTGTAGGTCAGACAAATATAACATAACAGTTATAATGAAATAACCACAAATGTCTTTTCTGTGCTCACAGCATTATCAGTTTTATTCAACCCCCAAGTGACATTCAATCTTAGTACTTAGTACAGCATCCTTTTACAGTTATAACAGCTTTTAAACGTGAAGCATAGCTTGACACAAGTGTCTTGCAGCGATCTACGGGTATCTTCGCCCATTCTTCATGGGCAAAGGCCTCCAGTTCAGTCACATTCTTAGGCTTGCGCACTGCAACTGCTTTCTTTAAGTCCCACCAGAGGTTCTCAATCGGATTTAAGTCTGGTGACTGCGATGGCCACTCCAAAATGTTCCAGCCTTTCCTCTGCAACCATGCTCTAGTGGACTTGGAGGTATGCTTGGGATCATTGTCCTGTTGAAAGGTCCAACGTCTCCCAAGCCTCAGGTGTGTGACGGACTGCATCACGTTTCCATCCAATATCTCCTGGTACTGAAGAGAATTCATGGTACCTTGCACACGCTGAAGCTTCCCTGTACCTGCAGAAGCAAAACAGCCCCAAAGCATGATTGACCCTCCACCATGCTTCACAGTAGGCAAGGTGTTCTTTTCATCATAGGCCTTGTTCTTCCTCCTCCAAACATAGCGTTGATCCATGGGCCCAAACAGTTCTAATTTTGTTTCATCAGTCCACAGAACACTATCCCACAACTTTTGTGGTTTGTCCACATGGCTTTTGGCATACTGCAGTCGACTCTTCTTATTCTTTGGAGACAGCAAGGGGGTACGCCTGGGAGTTCTGGCACGGAGGCCTTCATTACGCAGTGTGCGTCTTATTGTCTGGGCTGAAACTTCTGTACCCACATCTGACAAATCTTTTCTCAGTTCCTCAGCAGTCACACGGGGACTTCTCTCCACTCTACGCTTCAGGTAGCGCACAGCAGTCGAAGTCAGCATCTTCTTTCTGCCACGACCAGGTAGCGTTTCAACAGTGCCCTTTGCCTTGAATTTGCGAATGATGCTTCCTAAGGTGTCTCTTGGTATGTTTAACATCTTTGCAATCTTCTTATAGCCATTGCCCTTCCTGTGAAGAGAAATCACCTCTTCTCTTGTCTTCCTGGACCATTCTCTTGCCTTCACCATGTTTGTAACCACACCAGTAAATGTCTAGAAGGAGCTGAGTATCACAGTCATTTTAAAGCTGCCTAATTGGTGCTTATTATGCTTGATTGCTGCTCGGTGACATCCACAGGTGTTTTCAATACCTGATGGAAAGCACCTGTATGAACCTCTGTTCTTCAGAGTGGTAGTCTTTAAGGGGTTGAATAATTGTGGCAATGAAGAAACCACATAAGAACCATTTACTACTGTATTACATAAACAATTGATGTCATTTTAGTTGCATTTGGGTAGTTACAACGTCCTTGTAGGATTTGATTCTGAATACAATTCCAAATGTACACTATAGTCCCTAAACCCCTTTACAGCATTGGGGGTTGAATAATTTTGGACACAACTGTAGTCACATAGTTAATCTGGCTGAAAAAAGACAAAAGTCCGTCCAATGCAACCATAAAAAATAAAAGTTATAATCCTACACCCACAGTTGATCCAGAGGAAAGCAAAAACCCAGCACAGCATGATCCAGTCTGCTCCTGCAGGGGACAAAAATCCTTCCAGATCCCCTGAGAGGCAATCGGATATTCCGAGGATCAACATTACCTATAAATGTTAGTAACCAGTTATATTCTGTGTATCCAAGAAAGAATCCAGGCCTTTTTTAAAGCAATCCACTGAGCTGGCCAGAACCAACTCTTGAGGGAGTCTATTCCACATTTTCACAGCTCTTACTGTGAAGAAACCTTTCTGTATTTGGAGATTAAATCTCTTTTCCTCCAAACATAAAGAGTACCCCCTTGTCCTCTGTGATGACCTCAAGGTGAATAACTCTACACCGAGTTCACTATATAAACCACTGATGTATCTATACATGTTGAACATATCCCCCTTAATCTCCTTTTCTCAAGAGAGAATTAATTCAGTTCCTCTAATCTTTCCTCATAGCTGAGCTCCTCCATGCCTCTTATCAGTTTGGTTGCCCTTCTCTGCACTTTCTCCAGTTCCCCAATGATCCAATTCAGGTGCCCAAAACATTTTTTGACAGAAAAATTATTTGTCTCACTTTTATAAAAAGGAACCTGTCTTGGATCTGCAATGAGTACCAAACAGCTGAAGATGATGTTAAAAATTAAATTTTTTATTTGAATCTGGCCCCAAAACTTTTCTTGCCACCGCTGCTGGCCAGCCACCATTTTCATCTCCTGTTCAATTGCATGGCTTGTCACCACTAGCATCTCCTGCCCCCATTACAATCTCTTGTCACAACTGCTGGCTTGTCACCATTATCATCCCCTACCACTACTGCTGACCTGACCATTACCATCATCTGCCTCTGCTGTAGGCCTGCCCATCTGTTACCATCTCCTGACCCCACAGATGGCCTGCCATACAATAATATCTACTGCCTCTGTGTCAGGTTTCTCAGCATTACCTTCTTGTGATGTTTCTGCACCTCTAATCTGGCTTTTCAGGACTGTGATGGTGCCACAGCTACGGTTTCTATAGTTGCACCTCAGCTTCAAAATTTTGGAATATTTTATGTAGGGTCATTCCTGCATTGTCTCTCATTTTGCAGCCTATTTCTTTTTTATGTTAATTCAGAATATCCGAAGCTACTGTTTCCTCAAATAGTGTAGTCTAAAAGTGATTTCCACAAAAGAGTAACTCCACTTTTTTTAAAGAAAAAAAAACCCTCTTTGTGATATATGTACATTACAAGAATTCTAATAAACTCTGAAAAAAAATTCCTATTGTAGAGGATGTCTAAATTTGTACTTGTATGTAAGTGCAGACATCTGATTAAAGCAGCAAGCCTATCTCAAAGCTAGGAAAATACATTCCTATGGCCTTTCTGTACACCAACATTCAGTACAATATTTTGTTTTGTTTTGCCTAAAAATACACTCTAAAGTGTAAATACACTCTAAAAACTGACTGTGGTCTCTCCTTTTTAAAATTCAACCTAATGAAATAGTGCAACATAATCCATTGTTAATTGTTTCTAGATAAAAGGTACATAGTCTCTCTCTTTTCAAATGAGGCCTGATAAAATCATAATCATGATTTAATCCTTTGGGATGCAAAGTGGATCCATTTTACTTCAAGATATTTAAGTTGAAGTTCAAAGTCACCACCCTGCCACAAAGGTGTGATTCGGTCAATGGTCATGAAGCTCAACTGAGCAACTGAATGTCCCAAGGGCACAAAGTTATGGGTGAGTGGCAACTCTACCACTTTTCTTCTAATAAACTAATTATGGCATACTATTCTATCTTTAAAGTGTAACTAAACCCATGACCCTGTATTCACTATATTTGGTCTCCCACAGTACACAGAACATGGAAATGCAATTATTTTAGTAAATATAAACTGCTAAATTCCATTCCTCATCAGCAGTATATAGCAGTCTTGTGACTTCTATCAGTGTCTGGCTAGACACTGGTTAAAGCTTGTAGGAGGAGTGTTCATTCTCTTCTGACTGTCCTATGAGGCTGCATGACCCCTGACCTTCTGTCTGGACAGTGCTGATTGGCTCTGTGCCAATCACATGCACCCTCCCCCCCAAAAAACATCCAGCAATACACACCAACCTGAGCATGTGCAGAGTCCTAGGACTCTGTACTATCAGCAGATGGATTGGGGACTGTGGAAGAAAGGGAAGATCAGAGTAGACAGGATCAAACAGCCTTTTTACACAATGTGAAGGATTAATCCCTTAGGTTCCATAGTGAGTATAACATGCATGCTTTACTGCACATACAGACTGATTTTTACTGTTGTGGGTTTAGTAACACTTTAAGTTTTTGAGTGGTCTCACTGATAACATTAGAAACCACATGGACATTTAATGAGGTTTACCACATAAGAACTTTGAGATGTCAGGTATATTTTAATCCCAATCTAATAACATTGATGTGGATAATTAAAGCTCGAGCCTTTAAGCACTGAATTCATAATAGGGGAGGACCCTGTCCTCCTAGAGCCTAAAACAGACATGTCCTTCACTGTCAAGATCTTATCAACCGATATGAAAAGATTGCATTGGGTGCTTAGAGAACTCAGGAATCACAAGATAATTATCTCTTAAACTATGCCAGTTAAGCCCAATACAAGCAGAGTTCTTCTTAGAGCAGGTGCTATACTAAGAGACAAAAGGAACCCATGACCACCCTCCTTTCGTACAAACAACTTTTAACAACTAAAAACCTTGAGTTTGCATGTATTGAATTTCCATATTCAGAGAACATGTGGGATAACCCCATACAAACAATAAAATTTAATCTCTCTTCTTTTTCTTTCATCACGTGTGATGGGATCAGGGACAATTCTTGCCATTCTTCTGCTCGGGATATGAATTTAAAGTGGTTCTAATGGCATAAGGTTATCTATTTTAATGCATTCTCTGCATTAGTGTAAAAAAAGGTGCTGTGTGCAGTACCCCGGTCCTGCAAACGGTTTGCTATGGGAGGAACCAGGAACACCAGGGGGGGAGCCGAAAAGAGGAGGATTAGGGCTGCTCTGTGCATGGGGTAAATAACTATACCATGTTTGTTATTTAAAAATGCTGTTTTTCAGCATGAAAACTAGTATAATGCAATAACTGAATCCTGTCTTCTGTTTCTTATGTATAAATCACTTATCAATATCTGATCACAAATACAAATTTGAGCATTCAAAAACGGAATATCGTTACAACCAAAATGATTGTTAAAGAATAAACATTGTACTATTTTATTAATTGCTCATGGAATTGTATTAAAGATGTTTTATCTCTTTTTGACATCGCAAAGACATTGTTCATATAGCAATCCCAGGTTCAAATAAAATAGCCCATAAGGGTAGATGAAATGTTATTCCACCCATTCCATGAGAACTACTGCATACAGAGGAGCTGCATAAGTGTCCATCATAGCTCCCCATATTTGTAAGTAGTATTCGTTGTTAAAAATAAAATGTTATTTTCAAGCTGTGGCAATAATAGAATAAATTTACATTGAACCTAAGTGAATAAATCAGACCCCTTAAGCAATCCCTCACTTGCAATACTCCCTAGTTGATGGTCAATAGAAGTATACGCTATAGTGCCTAAAGTATTGGGACACCCCTCAAAATCATTGGATTTAGGTGTTCTGATCACTTCCATGGCCAAATCAAGCATGCAGACTGCTTCTACAAACATTTTGAAAGAATGGGTTGCTCTCAGAAGCTCAGTGAATTCAAGCATGGTACTGTGATAGGCTGCCACCTGTGCAATAAGTCCATCCCTGAAATTTCCCTGCTACTAAATATTTCACAGTCAAATGTTAGTGGTATTATAACAAAGTGGAAGCAACTGGGAACAACAGCAACTCAGCCATGAAGTGGTAGGCCACGTAAAATGACAGAGCGTGGTCAACACGTGAAGTGCACAGTGCACAGAAGTCACTAACTGTCTGCAGAGTCAATAGCTAAAGATCTCCAAACTTTGTGTGGTCTTCAGATTAGCACAACAGTGTGTAGAGAGCTTCATGGAATGGGTTTCCATGGCCGAGCAGCTGCATCCAAGCCTTACATCACCAAGTGCAATGCAAAGCATCAGTGCAGTGATGGTGTAAAGCATGCCACTACTGGACTCTAGAGCAGTGGAGACATGTTCTCTGGAGTGGCGAATCACGCTTCTTTGTCTGACAATTCGATGGACATGTCTGGGTTTGGTAGTTGCCAGGAGAACGGTACTTACCTGACTGGATTGTGCCAAGTGTAAAGTTTGGTGGAGGGTGGATTATGGTGTGGGATTGTATTTCAGGGGTTGGGCTTGGCTCTTTAGTTCCAGTGAAGAGAACTCTTAAGGCATCAACATACCAAGACATTTTGGACAATTTCATGCTCCCAAGTTTGTGGGAGCAGTTTCAGGATGGCCCCTTCCTGTTCCAACATGACTGTGCACCAGTGCACAAAGCAAGGTCCATAAAGACATGGATGAGCGAGTTTGGGGTTGAGGAACTTGACTGGCCTGCACAGAGTCCTGACCTTAACCTGATAAAACACCTTTGGGATGAATAGGAGCAGAGACTGCTTAGACCTCACAAATGCGCTTCTGGAAGAATGGTCAAACATTCCCATAGACACTTTCAATACTAGTGATTATTAGCGGTGCATTATGTATCTATAACACATTAAATCCTATTGTCAATTTCAGTGCATAATTCCTTGTCTTCATTGCTACTCCCACAATGCAAACATATTGTGCACAAAATATATTAAAATCCTAAAAAATAGTACAACAAATTATGTGACATCAAATTATATGTGACATCAAATTATATTTCCCAAATGAAACACCATAAATCATAAGTCCCGTGAAAAAATATTAATAATAAAAATATATGAAAAAGTCCAAAAAAATCTTCCACTATGTGAGTCCTCTGTTAATGTGATTCCCAGTGAAAAATCTATTAAACCACGGGCTGTGCCCTTCATACACCCCCTCTCAGGTGTGCACTCACCAGAACATAGCCTTTAATTAGCTTTGTTACATAGATTCGAGATACTAGAACCACCAGAAAACAGCCTTTATTCCACCTTGTTACATAGCTTCCAAATGTTGAGACCAGGAGGTTCCTCCAATAATCACCCATGATATGAATGGTAGCCAGGATCATAATATATACTCCTCTCCATAGTTACGTAGAAAGAGAAAAAATTTGCTCCAGTCGTGTATTACCAAAGGTAAACAACTGTAGCCTTCCTAGCGGTCTGATTATGTCCATATTTCTGTGCTCAAAGCGGTACATTTTTTTGCATGGAAATATGTATTTTTTTTATTGTAGGCCTGTACTTTTTAGGAATAACTCATTGAAATCTGTCTAAACAAGAGTCTATTAAACATTCCGGGTATGTTAAAATTTGAAACACGAAATCATAAATTATAATTTAATAAATAATCATAAAAAATAATAATAATACATTTAATTAAATAATATAATCAAACCAAAAACACTGAAATTTGAAATATAGCACCAAGTTCGCACATCACTGAGCAAAGTCACAAAATCATTTTCAGTGTCTGATGACGAATTTCCCCACGAATCATTATCACTCAATTCTGCAAGTGATTCTAATTTACTATCGCTGTTCTCTAGCTGGTCTAAAACCGCTTTTGACCTAAAGGGACACTTTTTGGACACCATGGACATTTCTCAGTTTCCAGGCAGAAAGAACAGTAACAATGCAGGCAGGGCATAGGACAAAGCACTAAAGACAAAATGTATGTGAAATGGTTTGATACAGTAATGTTTTACTATGTGATTTTAGTGAATGTCACTTTTACAACTTTCAAATTTCCCGCCAGTTACGTCCCCTGTACGTCCCAACGTCACAGGGAACGGAACCCAGAAGACAGATGCCGGCATCCGCCGGAGGACATTGCCGGGGACACTGCAGGAGGGACATCGCGGGAGCACAGGACAAGTTAAGTGAAGAAGAGATCCCGGAGCAGCTCTGCAGGGTATTCCCAAGTGTAGCTTGGGGTTACTGCTTGTAGTGCTGAAACTTTACCCCGAGCTACACTCGGGAATACCGCCAGGAAGGTTAATAAGCCAAAATATTGCACTTACAGCAATCAAAAATTAGTTAAGCCATTAACCACCTCCCGCCCGCCATATAGTACAAAGACGGGCACAAGGTGGTTCTCTCGTTCTGGAAGGATGTCATATGCCGTCGGCCCATTCTAACCACGCACACGCGGCTCTGGGAGCGCACAGCACGGCAATCGGTGGTGCACTGTGTCCCTCGGACACAGCGGATCACCAATCAACGGAAAGAGCCGAAGATGTCGGCTCGGTCATGTGATCAGCTGTGTCCAATCACAGCTGATCACATGTAAATAGGGAAATGCTGGTTATCTGCATTTCTCTCCTCATGAGCTGTCACGCTGAGAGCCGGTAATCAGCATCCCTCAGAGGGGACATGTGCACTGATCATCAGGGTACTGATGATCAGTGTGCCCTGATGATTTGTGTAGCCCCAGCAGTGCCACCTGTCAGTGTCCATCAGTGCCAGCTGTAAGTGCTCATCCATGCCACCTGCCAGTGCCCATCAATGCCACATATCAGTGCCAGTCTATCAGTGCCAGTCAGTGCCGTCTATCAGTGCTGCCTATCAGTGCCCATCAGTGATGCCTGTCAATGCCCATCAATGCCACCTACCAGTGACTCCTCATCAGTGCCACCTATCAGTGTCCGTCAGTGCAGCCTATCAGTGCCCATCACTGCAGCCTTATTAGCGTACATCAGTGAAGGAGAAAAATCACTTATTTACAAAATTTTATAACAAAAACTAAGAAAAACATTTTCAAAAAAATTTCAGTGGTTTTTGGTTTGTTTAAGAAAAAATTAAAAACCCAGAGGTGATTAAATACCACCAAAATACCACCAAAACAAGGCTAATTAAAGGTTATGTTCTGGTGAGTGCACACCTGAGAGGGGGTGTATGAAGGGCACAGCACGTAGTTTAATAGATTTTGCACTAGGAATCACATTAATAGAGGACTCACATTGTGGAAGATTTTTTTGGACTTTTTAATATATTTTTATTATTAATATTTTTTCACGGGACTTATGATTTATGGTGTTTAATTTGGGCACTATAATTTGATGTCACATATAATTTGATGTCACATATAATTTGTAATATTTTTTAGGATTTTAATATATTTTGTGCACAATATGTTTGCATTGTGGGAGTAGCAATAAAGACAAGGAATTATGCACTCAGATTGACAATAGGATTTAATGTGTTATAGATACATAATGCACCGCTAATAATCACTAGTATTGAAGGTGGTAATATTTGAAGCAAGTTTTACATAATATTTAAAGTGGCACTAATTGGATATAATAATATTTAAAGAGCATCATTTGGTGCGATTTAGTGATCATATAACTATACTTTCTTGGGTCACTTTATAAATTAATTCCCATAGACACACTCCTAAACCTTGTGGACAGCCTTCCCAGAAGAGTTGAAGCTGTTATTGGTGGGCCAATTCAATATTGAACCCTACAGACTAAGACTGGAATGCCATAGTTCATGTGCATGTAAAGGCAGCTGTCCCAATACTTTTGGTAATATAATTTATCTCAGGGTCCTGTAAATAATATATTTTTTATTTTTTTAACAGAAGGAATTTTATTATTATGGACATGTGAATCACAGTAACATTACAACAAAAAGGGAGCACAAGTTTCAGAAAGAGACTCATAAAACAGAGATTGCCTACAACAGCCAGTCAATTGCAGATCATGGAGGAGGAACAAACAGCACATTGCAAACCAGAACGGTACAACCAGGGCAACACCCATTCTCCCTGTTCCAAGCTTCCAGCAAGAAAAGAAAGGGGTACAGGAGGGAGAAAAGAGAGGGGAAGGGGAGGGGGGGGGGAAGGAGGAAATAGAGAGTAAGGAAAAGGGAGAGACAAATGGCAGGGAGAGTAGGGTGAACAAGAAGCAAGGTGTAAATCTAGGGAGTGCCTACATTCAGAAGTGTCATGAAAGGGTATCTGAGATAAGAGGAAAACAAACAACCAAAGGGGAGATAACAGTCAAGTAAAGTATCATATTGTGAGGTGTCTAGCTTCAACCCAGGATGACCAAATCTTGCTAAACTTTTTTAGGGCAGTTACCTCCCATATAGGTCAACTTGTACATGGGCAAAGTGGCATTGCTCATGAAGCACCATGAAGAGACTGTTGGAGGTTCTGACAATTTCCACTTCCATAGTAAACTGCATAGAAAACAATTTAGTGCGGGTGGTGGTGGGCAGGTTATCAGTTACACCCAATAATAAGATCAGGGGATCCATTGCTATGTTAAAGCCACTAATCACATCAATGTCAGCCACCACTGTCTGCCAAAAGGTCCAGAGTAGTGAGCAGGAACATACCATGTGTATAAAATTTCCCACCTCTAGACGGCATTTAGGACAGACTTCATCATCGGTGCAGTAAATGACTGACAGTTTCTTTGGTGTATAGTACACCCTATGAAACAATTTTAATGGTACAAATCTATATTTAGCTGAAATCATAAGGGGAATATATTGTTGAAGGCCCTTGGTCCAATCCTCCTCAGTTAAATTTCTCTTTGCCAGGCAAGGTAGGTTCGCGACGTGCCAGAGGTACCCTTGCAGGTCAGCCTAAGATAAATAGAAGACAGAGGTCTATCTATATTATGTGTCATCAGGAGCTTTTCAAATGAGTGGGGAGCCAGGGTTATGGGATCAGGGAACTGTGTGCGTACTGCATGCCTGAGCTGTAGGTACCTGAAGTACATCCAGGGAGGGAGGTGAAAATAATGTTTTATCTCTATAAAGAGAAGATGTCCCTCAGGCATAATATGCCGCAGAGTCCTAATGTCTTAGGAGGCCCAAATCTGTGGGTCTGGTACCGACTGCAGATGAGTCAGGGATGGGTTGTCCCATAGAGGAGTATGAGGGGAAACAGTTTGGGGCACACTAAGAAGTGTGGTAACCTGCTTCCAGATTCTAATCATAGTTGCTATTGGCAGAGTAATATATGAGTTAGCACGTGGGCCTCTGTATACCAGGTTGCTAAGTACTGAATAAGACCCAAGAAGGGACACCTCCAAATTCACCACAGGATTTGAGTGATCCTTGGCAAACCACCATCGTACAGATACCAAGACCGCAGCCCAATAATATTTCCTAAAACATGGCAAGGCTAGGCCTCCTTCAGTCAAAGGGAGCTGCAAGGTGGACTCTGGGAACAGCTACTCTGGGAAAAGAGCCCGCTCAAATAAAATAAGTAATGCCACAGCCATGCAAAGCAGTGTGCAGGAGCTGACAGGGGGGAAAACTGTTGTCTACTAACAGTTCTCCCTCCCGTCAGAGATCCTCGGCAATCACTGGGTGCCGGCAAGTAATCACCGGCTGGGACCCGGTGATTGCCAGCCGTGGCTGCGAATGGCGGCGCGAGTAAGGTGCGTGCTCCCCCTACCTGGAAACGCAAAATCATGTATATATAAGTGATTTTGTGCACTGCTGCTGCCCTGTAGCAGTATTTCTCCTATGGAGTGGTGCTAAAGAGGTTAAGAAAAAAAGTATTAGAGGTAGGTACAGGGTATGTTTACAAATATACAACAATTTAGGGATTAAAGTAATTTTAATCAGATTCACCCTACCCACTGGAGTTAGAGGGAGTGTTTTCCAGGCAGAGCACCTCTGCCAAAATTGTTGAAAGATTGGGTTTAAGTTATTCTCTACGTACGATTTCAGATCTGCCTGCACATAAACACACAAATATTTAAATTGAGCCACCCAGGTAAAGGGGGTCAGGCAGATTCGCAGGGGGCACTCCTTAGGTCAGAGGGAACAATACTGATTTATCACAATTTATCCTAATACCAGAAAGTGAGCCAAAATGATTTACAATGCCCAAAGCAGCTGCAAGAGACTGATGGGCATCATTTAGATACAGGAGAGTATTGTCAGCATATAAGGACACTTTCTCCATCAATGGTGGTATTGATAGTCCTTGAACTGAAGAAAAAGCCTGCAGCATTATTGCCAGAGGCTCTATAGCTAGGGCAAAGAGGGGAAATGATGCAGACAAGATACCACTGGTACAGACCCTAGCTGTTGGAGCTGAGTAAAGAAGTTTCAGCCATGATATAAATTTGCTCACCAGCCACAAAAAAACCCACTCCACCAAGTCAAAAGCTTTCTCAGCATCAAGGGAGGCCACCATCTCTGAGTCTTCCATCCCAACAGTGTGAGAAATGATGGTGAACAACCTCTGTAGGTTAATATCAGTGCCCTTACCTGGCATAAACCCTATCTGGCCCCTATGCACCAAAGAGAGGATTACCTTATTCAGATGGGTGGCCAAGAGTTTGGTAAGGATCTTGGCATCCACATTTAAAAGTGAAATGGGCCTGTAAGAAGAACAGAGTTCTGGGTCCTTGCCTGGCTTAGGCACAACAGCTATAATGGCCCTCAGCATGGAGAGTGGTAAGGAGGAGGCAAGCAACAAAGCATTCAACACCTCGTGCAGTTTAGCAGCAAGAATATCACTGTGGCCAGTAGGCCATCATCCCCAGGGGTTTTACCAGCCTGCATAAATGTAATAGCAGCTTGGATTTCCTTGAGGGTGAGTGTAGTTTCAAGTCTCTGATGGCTTCCTCAGAGAGTACCAGAAACTAAACGAACTCCAAAAAGGCCCAGAGATCAGTAGCCGAGTAAGCAGCTCTAAAGGAATGCAGCTCACCATAAAAAGAAGCAAAATGGGAGTTAATTTCTCTAGGATCAGACATGAAACACCCATTCACATCTCTGATATTGGCAATAGAAGTAGAGGCTACCTAGAAAGCCATGCCATCAGACGTCCAGTCTGCACACCCTGTTCAAAAAAATTAATTGGGATTGATGGAGCAGGTGTTTCTTAGCCACCGAAACTCTAAGAAGTATAACTTCGCATAGCCCCCTCTGTAGATTACAGTGAAGCCCTTCATCCCTGGAAGCCAAGTACTGTGCTTCTAACACGCTAACTAGAGATGAGCGAATTATTAAAAAATTCGATTTGGCTGATTCGCCGAATTTGCGGAAGAAATTCGATTCGATGCGAATTTAACTTATTAAAAGGGTTTCTAGGCTTCAGAGAGCCTTTATATTAGTGCAGAACACTGTACCTTTAATTTAAATGCCCTTGGAGTCTGCTGGGGAAGAGAAATAATACTGTCAGTCAGTATGACATGCAGATGAGTGCCGTCGATCTTAGAATCACCGCACACTTCACTCATTTGGGCAGTCACGGGGGAAGAAGAAGAAGAAGAAAAAGAAAAAGAAGAAAAAGAAAAAGAAGAAAAAGAAAAAGAAGAAAAAGCAGAAAAAGAAGAAAAAGAAGAAAAAGAAAAAGAAGAAAAAGAAGAAAAAGAAAAAGAAGAAAAAGAAGAAAAAGAAAAAGAAAAAGAGGAAAAAGAAGAAAAAGAAGAAAAAGAAGAAAAAGAAAAAGAGGAAAGAAGAAAAAGAAAAAGAAGAAGAATGAAAAGAAGAATGAAAAGAAGAAGAAGAATGAAAAGAAGAAGAAGAATGAAAAGAAGAATGAAAAGAAGAAGAAGAATGAAAAGAAGAAGAAGAATGAAAAGAAGAAGAAGAATGAAAAGAAGAAGAAGAATGAAAAGAAGAAGAAGAATGAAAAGAAGGAGAAGAAGAATGAAAAGAAGGAGAAGAAGAATGAAAAGAAGAAGAAGAATGAAAAGAAGAATGAGAAGAAGAAGAAGAAGAATGAAAAGAAGAATGAAAAGAATAATGAGAAGAATGAAAAGAAGAAGAAGAAGAATGAAAAGAAGAAGAAGAAGAAGAATGAAAAGAAGAAGAAGAAGAAGAATGAAAAGAAGAAGAAGAAGAAGAATGAAAAGAAGAATGAAAAGAAGAATGAGAAGAATGAAAAGAAGAATGAGAAGAAGGAGAAGAATGAAAAGAAGAAGAATGAAAAGAAGAATGAAAAGAAGAATGAAAAGAAGAAGAAGAATGAAAAGAAGAAGAAGAAGAATGAAAAGAAGAAGAAGAAGAAGAATGAAAAGAAGAAGAATGAAAAGAAGAATGAAAAGAAGAAGAATGAAAAGAAGAATGAGAAGAAGAATGAAAAGAAGAATGAAAAGAAGAATGAGAAGAATGAAAAGAAGAATGAAAAGAAGAATGAAAAGAAGAAGAAGAAGAATGAAAAGAAGAAGAAGAATGAAAAGAAGAAGTAGAAGAAGAATGAAAAGAAGAAGAATGAAAAGACAAAGAATTCCAGTACAGCAAAAAGTGTATCTGCAGAGAGCTCCGCTATTTCTGATAGTTCTCTGACAGTTCCTTCACATTTACAGCGGTTGAAACATTGTATCTATTTGTTTCCGAATAAAAACATCTGTATCCTAAATGGAAACAAATAGATACAATGTTTCAACCGCTGTAAATGTGAAGGAACTGTCAGAGAACTGTCAGAAATAGCGGAGCTCTCTGCAGGGACATTTTTTGCCGGCTGTAGAAGGGATGAAAATCGGCCGATCGGGAAAAATTCGATTCGTGCATCCGAAGTTTGCTAATATTCAGAGTATGAGAAGAAGAATGAGAAGAAGAATGAAAAGAAGAAGAAGAAGAATGAAAAGAAGAAGAAGAAGAAGAAGAAGAATGAAAAGAAGAAGAAGAAGAATGAAAAGAAGAATGAAAAGAAGAAGAAGAATGAAAAGAAGAGGAAGAAGAATGAAAAGAAGAAGAATGAAAAGAAGAAGAAGAAGAAGAAGAATGAAAAGAAGAATGAAAAGAAGAATGAGAAGAATGAAAAGATGAAAAGAAGAAGAAGAAGAAGAATGAAAAGAAGAAGAAGAATGAAAAGAAGAAGAAGAAGAATGAAAAGAAGAATGAAAAGAAGAAGAAGAAGAATGAAAAGAAGAAGAAGTAGAATGAAAAGAAGAATGAAAAGAAGAAGTAGAAGAATGAAAAGAAGAAGAAGAATGAAAAGAAGAAGAAGAATGAAAAGAAGAATGAAAAGAAGAAGAAGAATGAAAAGAAGAAGAAGAATGAAAAGAAGAATGAAAAGAAGAAGAAGAATGAAAAGAAGAAGAATGAAAAGAAGAAGAATGAAAAGAAGAAGAAGAAGAATGAAAAGAAGAATGAAAAGAAGAATGAATAGAAGAATGAAAAGAAGAATGAAAAGAAGAATGAAAAGAAGAAGAAGAAGAATGAAAAGAAGAAGAAGAAGAAGAATGAAAAGAAGAAGAAGAAGAATGAAAAGAAGAAGAAGAATGAAAAGAAGAAGAAGAAGAAGAATGAAAAGAAGAAGAAGAATGAAAAGAAGAAGAAGAAGAAGAATGAAAAGAAGAAGAAGAAGAATGAAAAGAAGAAGAAGAAGAATGAAAAGAAGAAGAATGAAAAGAAGAAGAAGAAGAATGAAAAGAAGAAGAAGAAGAATGAAAAGAAGAATGAAAAGAAGAAGAAGAAGAATGAAAAGAAGAAGAAGAAGAATGAAAAGAAGAAGAAGAAGAATGAAAAGAAGAAGAAGAAGAATGAAAAGAAGAAGAAGAAGAATGAAAAGAAGAATGAAAAGAAGAATGAAAAGAAGAATGAAAAGAAGAATGAAAAGAAGAAGAAGAAGAAGAATGAAAAGAAGAAGAAGAAGAATGAAAAGAAGAAGAAGAATGAAAAGAAGAATGAATAGAAGAAGAAGAAGAATGAAAAGAAGAAGAAGAAGAATGAAAAGAAGAAGAAGAATGAAAAGAAGAAGAAGAAGAAGAATGAAAAGAAGAAGAAGAAGAATGAAAAGAAGAAGAAGAAGAATGAAAAGAAGAAGAAGAAGAATGAAAAGAAGAAGAAGAATGAAAAGAAGAAGAAGAAGAAGAATGAAAAGAAGAATGAAAAGAAGAAGAAGAAGAAGAATGAAAAGAAGAATGAAAAGAAGAAGAAGAATGAAAAGAAGAATGAAAAGAAGAAGAAGAAGAATGAAAAGAAGAAGAATGAAAAGAAGAAGAATGAAAAGAAGAAGAATGAAAAGAAGAATGAAAAGAAGAATGAAAAGAAGAAGAAGAATGAAAAGAAGAAGAATGAAAAGAAGAATGAAAAGAAGAAGAATGAAAAGAAGAAGAAGAAGAATGAAAAGAAGAATGAAAAGAAGAAGAAGAATGAAAAGAAGAATGAAAAGAAGAAGAAGAATGAAAAGAAGAAGAAGAAGAAGAAGAATGAACAGAAGAAGAATGAAAAGAAGAATGAGAAGAAGAATGAAAAGAAGAATGAGAAGAAGAATGAAAAGAAGAATGAAAAGAAGAATGAGAAGAATGAAAAGAAGAAGAAGAAGAAGAATGAAAAGAAGAAGAAGAATGAAAAGAAGAAGAAGAAGAAGAATGAAAAGAAGAATGAAAAGAAGAAGAAGAATGAAAAGAAGAATGAAAAGAAGAAGAAGAAGAATGAAAAGAAGAATGAAAAGAAGAAGAAGAAGAATGAAAAGAAGAATGAAAAGAAGAAGAAGAAGAATGAAAAGAAGAATGAAAAGAAGAAGAAGAAGAATGAAAAGAAGAATGAAAAGAAGAAGAAGAAGAATGAAAAGAAGAATGAAAAGAAGAAGAAGAAGAATGAAAAGAAGAAGAAGAAGAATGAAAAGAAGAAGAAGAAGAATGAAAAGAAGAAGAAGAAGAAGAATGAAAAGAAGAAGAAGAATGAAAAGAAGAAGAATGAAAAGAAGAAGAATGAAAAGAAGAAGAAGAAGAATGAAAAGAAGAATGAAAAGAAGAAGAAGAATGAAAAGAAGAAGAAGAAGAATGAAAAGAAGAAGAAGAATGAAAAGAAGAATGAAAAGAAGAAGAATGAAAAGAAGAAGAAGAAGAATGAAAAGAAGAATGAAAAGAAGAAGAATGAAAAGAAGAATGAAAAGAAGAAGAAGAAGAATGAAAAGAAGAAGAAGAAGAAGAATGAAAAGAAGAAGAAGAAGAAGAATGAAAAGAAGAAGAAGAATGAAAAGAAGAATGAGAAGAAGAATGAAAAGAAGAATGAAAAGAAGAATGAAAAGAAGAATGAAAAGAAGAATGAGAAGAATGAAAACAAGAATGAAAAGAAGAATGAGAAGAATGAAAACAAGAATGAAAAGAAGAATGAGAAGAATGAAAACAAGAATGAAAAGAAGAATGAGAAGAATGAAAACAAGAATGAAAAGAAGAAGAAGAATGAAAAGAAGAAAAAGAATGAAAAGAAGAATGAAAAGAAGAAGAAGAGGAATGAAAAGAAGAAGAAGAGGAATGAAAAGAAGAAGAAGAAGAAGAAGAATGAAAAGAAGAAGAAGAATGAAAAGAAGAAGAATGAAAAGAAGAATGAGAAGAAGAATGAGAAGAAGAATGAGAAGAATGAAAAGAAGAATGAGAAGAAGAAGAAGAATGAAAAGAAGAAGAAGAAGAATGAAAAGAAGAAGAAGAAGAATGAAAAGAAGAAGAAGAAGAATGAAAAGAAGAAGAAGAAGAATGAAAAGAAGAAGAATGAAAAGAAGAAGAAGAAGAATGAAAAGAAGAAGAATGAAAAGAAGAAGAATGAAAAGAAGAAGAAGAAGAATGAAAAGAAGAGGAAGAAGAATGAAAAGAAGAAGAAGTAGAATGAAAAGAAGAAGAAGAAGAATGAAAAGAAGAATGAAAAGAAGAAGAAGAATGAAAAGAAGAAGAAGAAGAATGAAAAGAAGAATGAAAAGAAGAAGAAGAAGAATGAAAAGAAGAAGAAGAAGAATGAAAAGAAGAATGAAAAGAAGAAGAATGAATGAAAAGAAGAAGAGGTAGAATGAAAAGAAGAATGAAAAGAAGAAGAAGAATGAAAAGAAGAAGAAGAAGAATGAAAAGAAGAAGAAGAAGAATGAAAAGAAGAATGAAAAGAAGAAGAAGAATGAAAAGAAGAAGAAGAATGAAAAGAAGAATGAAAAGAAGAAGAATGAAAAGAAGAAGAAGAATGAAAAGAAGAAGAAGTAGAATGAAAAGAAGAAGAAGAAGAATGAAAAGAAGAATGAAAAGAAGAATGAGAAGAATGAAAAGAAGAATGAAAAGAAGAAGAAGAAGAAGAATGAAAAGAAGAAGAAGAAGAAGAATGAAAAGAAGAAGAAGAATGAAAAGAAGAAGAATGAAAAGAAGAAGAAGAATGAAAAGAAGAATGAAAAGAAGAAGAAGAATGAAAAGAAGAAGAAGAAGAAGAATGAAAAGAAGAAGAAGAAGAAGAAGAATGAAAAGAAGAAGAAGAAGAATGAAAAGAAGAAGAAGAAGAATGAAAAGAAGAAGAATGAAAAGAAGAAGAATGAAAAGAAGAAGAAGAAGAATGAAAAGAAGAAGAAGAATGAAAAGAAGAATGAAAAGAAGAAGAAGAAGAATGAAAAGAAGAAGAAGAATGAAAAGAAGAATGAAAAGAAGAAGAATGAAAAGAAGAAGAAGAAGAATGAAAAGAAGAATGAAAAGAAGAAGAAGAATGAAAAGAAGAATGAAAAGAAGAAGAAGAATGAAAAGAAGAAGAAGAAGAAGAAGAATGAAAAGAAGAAGAAGAATGAAAAGAAGAATGAGAAGAAGAATGAAAAGAAGAATGAAAAGAAGAATGAGAAGAATGAAAAGAAGAATGAGAAGAATGAAAACAAGAATGAAAAGAAGAATGAGAAGAATGAAAACAAGAATGAAAAGAAGAATGAGAAGAATGAAAACAAGAATGAAAAGAAGAAGAAGAATGAAAAGAAGAAGAAGAATGAAAAGAAGAATGAAAAGAAGAAGAAGAAGAATGAAAAGAAGAAGAAGAAGAATGAAAAGAAGAAGAAGAGGAATGAAAAGAAGAAGAAGAAGAAGAATGAAAAGAAGAAGAAGAAGAATGAAAAGAAGAAGAATGAAAAGAAGAATGAGAAGAAGAATGAGAAGAAGAATGAGAAGAATGAAAAGAAGAATGAGAAGAAGAAGAAGAATGAAAAGAAGAAGAAGAAGAATGAAAAGAAGAAGAATGAAAAGAAGAAGAAGAAGAATGAAAAGAAGAAGAAGAAGAAGAATGAAAAGAAGAAGAAGAATGAAAAGAAGAAGAAGAAGAAGAATGAAAAGAAGAAGAAGAATGAAAAGAAGAAGAATTCCAGTACAGCAAAAAGTGTATCTGCAGAGAGCTCCGCTATTTCTGATAGTTCTCTGACAGTTCCTTCACATTTACAGCGGTTGAAACATTGTATCTATTTGTTTCCGAATAAAAACATCTGTATCCTAAATGGAAACAAATAGATACAATGTTTCAACCGCTGTAAATGTGAAGGAACTGTCAGAGAACTGTCAGAAATAGCGGAGCTCTCTGCAGGGACATTTTTTGCCGGCTGTAGAAGGGATGAAAATCGGCCGATCGGGAAAAATTCGATTCGTGCATCCGAAGTTTGCCAATATTCAGAGTATGAGAAGAAGAATGAAAAGAAGAAGAAGAATGAAAAGAAGAAGAAGAATGAAAAGAAGAATGAAAAGAAGAAGAAGAAGAATGAAAAGAAGAGGAAGAAGAATGAAAAGAAGAAGAAGAAGAATGAAAAGAAGAAGAAGAAGAATGAAAAGAAGAATGAAAAGAAGAATGAAAAGAAGAAGAAGAAGAAGAATGAAAAGAAGAAGAAGAAGAAGAATGAAAAGAAGAAGAAGAAGAAGAATGAAAAGAAGAATGAAAAGAAGAAGAAGAATGAAAAGAAGAATGAAAAGAAGAAGAAGAAGAATGAAAAGAAGAAGAAGTAGAATGAAAAGAAGAATGAAAAGAAGAAGAAGAATGAAAAGAAGAATGAAAAGAAGAAGAAGAATGAAAAGAAGAAGAAGAATGAAAAGAAGAATGAAAAGAAGAAGAAGAATGAATGAAAAGAAGAAGAAGAATGAATGAAAAGAAGAAGAGGTAGAATGAAAAGAAGAATGAAAAGAAGAAGAATGAAAAGAAGAAGAAGAAGAATGAAAAGAAGAAGAATGAAAAGAAGAAGAATGAAAAGAAGAAGAATGAAAAGAAGAAGAATGAAAAGAAGAATGAAAAGAAGAAGAAGAAGAATGAAAAGAAGAAGAAGAAGAATGAAAAGAAGAATGAGAAGAAGAATGAAAAGAAGAATGAAAAGAAGAAGAAGAAGAAGAATGAAAAGAAGAATGAAAAGAAGAAGAAGAATGAATGAAAAGAAGAAGAAGAAGAATGAATGAAAAGAAGAAGAAGAATGAATGAAAAGAAGAAGAAGAATGAATGAAAAGAAGAAGAAGAATGAATGAAAAGAAGAAGAAGAAGAATGAAAAGAAGAAGAAGAATGAAAAGAAGAAGAAGAAGAAGAATGAAAAGAAGAAGAATGAAAAGAAGAAGAATGAAAAGAAGAAGAAGAAGAATGAAAAGAAGAATGAGAAGAAGAATGAAAAGAAGAATGAAAAGAAGAAGAAGAATGAAAGAAGAATGAAAAGAAGAAGAAGAAGAATGAAAAGAAGAAGAAGAATGAAAAGAAGAAGAAGAATGAAAAGAAGAAGAAGAATGAAAAGAAGAATGAAAAGAAGAAGAAGAAGAATGAAAAGAAGAAGAAGAATGAAAAGAAGAATGAAAAGAAGAAGAAGAAGAATGAAAAGAAGAATGAAAAGAAGAATGAAAAGAAGAAGAAGAATGAAAAGAAGAAGAATGAAAAGAAGAAGAAGAATGAAAAGAAGAAGAATGAAAAGAAGAAGAAGAATGAAAAGAAGAAGAATGAAAAGAAGAATGAAAAGAAGAATGAGAAGAATGAAAAGAAGAATGAAAAGAAGAAGAAGAATGAAAAGAAGAAGAAGAATGAAAAGAAGAAGAAGAATGAAAAGAAGAAGAAGAAGAATGAAAAGAAGAAGAAAAATGAAAAGAAGAAGAAGAATGAAAAGAAGAAGAAAAATGAAAAGAAGAAGAAGAAGAAGAAGAATGAAAAGAAGAAGAAGAAGAAGAATGAAAAGAAGAAGAAGAAGAAGAATGAAAAGAAGAAGAAGATGAAGAATGAAAAGAAGAAGAATGAAAAGAAGAATGAGAAGAAGAATGAAAAGAAGAATGAAAAGAAGAATGAAAAGAAGAATGAGAAGAATGAAAAGAAGAATGAAAAGAAGAAGAAGAATGAAAAGAAGAAGAAGAAGAATGAAAAGAAGAAGAAGAAGAATGAAAAGAAGAAGAATGAAAAGAAGAAGAATGAAAAGAAGAAGAATGAAAAGAAGAAGAAGAAGAAGAATGAAAAGAAGAAGAAGAATGAAAAGAAGAAGAATTCCAGTACAGCAAAAAGTGTATCTGCAGAGAGCTCCGCTATTTCTGATAGTTCTCTGACAGTTCCTTCACATTTACAGCGGTTGAAACATTGTATCTATTTGTTTCCGAATAAAAACATCTGTATCCTAAATGGAAACAAATAGATACAATGTTTCAACCGCTGTAAATGTGAAGGAACTGTCAGAGAACTGTCAGAAATAGCGGAGCTCTCTGCAGGGACATTTTTTGCCGGCTGTAGAAGGGATGAAAATCGGCCGATCGGGAAAAATTCGATTCGTGCATCCGAAGTTTGCTAATATTCAGATTCGGTGCGAATCTAATTTTTCCTAATATTCAAAAGGAATTCCACTTCGCCAAGTTCGATTCGCTCATCTCTAACGCTAACCCTGGCCTCAGCCTTGTCTAGCTAGGTTGTAGGGCTCCGACGGGCAGAGTCGACAGTGGATTGGTATTGTCCATGGACATATAGTTTAAAGGCCTCCCAGTCAGTAGCACACTGCAGCAGTGGAGGATCACTTTCCCAATAGGTCCAGAGTGCTGTCTCCACAATCGGCTCAACCTGCTCATCAGAGAACCTCGAGAGGCACCACAACCTATCCGTTGGAGTCACAGAGAGAGACAATCATAGCAGCATCAGGGCATGGTTTAAAATGCCCCTAGGGAGAATAGATACGTCCCACACCTTGGCCAAAACAGGATTGCTGACATATATGAGATCTATGCGCGACATAGCAGTACAAGTGGCTGAGTGGCAAGTAAAACTTCTAAGCTGAGGATATTTGCATCTCCAAACATCAGTGGGCCCAAAAACAGAGGCCCAGAGAGAGAGCGGGGAGTCAGTAGCTGCGTCCAGAGTCAATTTATCCTGCTGTGAAGATGGAGTCATATTAAAATCCCTGGCTAGGATAATGTCTGCAGTGGAAAAGGTGGATACCATTTGGATCACCTTAGTGAGGCCCTGTAAATAATATTTAGTGTAACAAATAATAGTAGACATTATCCTGTAATAACATTGCTCCAAAGGAGATAACAATGAATCTATGCTAATAAAAATCAATCAACTCAGGGGTGCTGGGCATCTTTATGGATCTTAAGCAGGACATACATGATGGGAACAATCGAATGTTGTTAATTAGAAAACATTCAGTCTTTTATTAATATCAGCCTCCTTCTCTGCTAACAACCAATCCTATCTTACACTGTATTTCTAACGCAGGATTACTGAAAAGTTTTTTATACAGCTGAGTACTTGCCAACTGTCTCATAATCTCAGCTTCATATTAAGATGCATCCATTGCCACAACTGAAACTCCCTTCTTGGAAGGTTTGTTAACTATATCCTGTCGTGCATACAAGGAGGATAAAGCTGCTTTTTGACCCTAAATAGATTGTTGGCAACATAGTCAGGTGTACGGTCACATAAAAACATTGAATATCTTTTTCAACTTGCTTAATAAAATATTTTTCAATGTCCTCTATGATTTTAGAGATCTTTTCATGTTACTTTTGAACAAATTTCACTGTCAACGTCATAATATTGAAAGATGCAGCAAAAAAAGTATTTACTGGAGTCAGTGGCTCTAATTAATTCTTTACAAAAAACATCAACACCATAGATATCCAGCATTTATGAGAGGCTTAAAATCAGATCACTGTCATATGATTTGCATAAAATTACCTTGGCTGAGTATCATCATCTTCAAATGATGCATAGGAGTCTGAGAATGAGAGTGATGCCTACTCTTTTTGCACAGAATGATGTTTTTAAGATTAGATTTCACAGATCCTAAATACTGTAAATGTTCTTTTGATATTATGACCCGACTCAAACAATTTTCACTAATATAGACTCATTGTTTTCTCCTTTGGCATAATTTTATTACAGGAATATGTCTCCTATTATTCATTTTACTAAATTCTATTTACAGCGTACCAATTACTTTTTACAAAAAAAAAAACAACTCAAGGTACCCAGAAATGCTATATAAGTTACCTGGGATATCTCCATTTTATATAGTTCTACTGATCATCAACTAGGGAGTATGAGCAGTGAGTGAGGGATTGCTTAAAGTGGTTCTAAAGGCAGAAGGTTTTTACCATAATGAATTCCCTGAATTAAGGTACAAAACCTTCCACTGTCTGTGTCTTCCCCCACCACTCCTTAAAGTGTTACTAAACCCACAACAGTAAAATCAGTCTGTATATGCAGGAAAGCATGCTTGTTATACTCATTGTGGAACCTAAGGGGTTAATCCTCTGCATTGTGTAAAAAGGCTGTTTGATCCTTTCTTCTCTGTTCCTCTATTTTTTGGTGTATATTGCTAGAGAGGTTTTTTGTTTCTTGGGAGAGTGCATGTGATGAGCACAGGGCCAATCAGCACTTTCCAGAGAGAGGTCAGGGGATTTCTATCCTCCTAGAGCAGAAAGACTGCTCTAACTGTTGATGAGAAAAGGTATTTAGCAGTTTATATTTACTAAAATAATTGCACTCCCATGTTCTGTGTACTGTGGGACACTGGATATAGTGGATGCAGGGTCCTGGGTTTATTAACACTTTAAACACATACCTGACACCACTCCCTATCCAGTGCTGTTCCCACCAGCAGGCCCACTCTGCTCTCTTCTTGCATACTAAAAGCCAGGGGGCATTGGCTCCTGCTGCTGTCAGTCAAATCCTTTGAGAAGGAAGTGAAAGGTGAGGCTAAGTCATGTTATATGTCTCTATGGACAAACACAGCACTCCTGTGACTAATTTTCAGCTGGTGCCACAGTGCCAGTCCCGACTTTGAAAATATCCTGACCTTATAGTCGGAGTCCAACAGACATCCTGGACTGTCACCTGACTCAGCCAGCCCCTCCACAGCCCAGTGTTCCAGTGAGCACTGGAGGGACAGAGAAGAAAGCCAGAGACTGACAGTCATGCCTCTCAGCTCAGAGCAGAGGGGGAGAACTGAGTGATCGCAGTGTTTGATCATTCAGTTCTCTGTGCAGAGCCGACAGGAGATTGATGCTGCATCCACCTAGGTGAGTATAATGGGTTTTTTCCATAGCCTATACTTTTCTTTTATTAAAAACTTTTTTATTTTTAGGATTATTATTGTATTATTATACAGTATTTATAATGCGCTAAAAGGTTTGCTCAGTGCTGTACATTATAGTGGGGACAGAGCATGAGACAATACAGTAACAAAACAAAACACGAGGGATTCAAGGGCCCTGCTCTTTCAAGCTTACAATCTAGGAGGGAGGGGATAGTGGTACAGGAGGAAGTGGCTGTGGGGGATGGAGTGGTAGGAGGAGTGGAGGAGATCGGCTGTTAGGTGAGGGCGGGTAGGCTTCCCTGAAGAGATGGGTTTTCAGGGTGTGCCTAAAGATGAGGAGGGTAGGTGACAGTCTGATGGATTGGGGTAGTGAGTTCCAGAGGGTGGGGGAAGTCTTGGAGAAGTCCTGCAGTCGGGCGTGGGAGGTGGAGACCAGGGAGCTAGAAAGTAGGAGGTCTTGTGAGGAGTGAAGATTACAGGTAGGTTGGTATTTGGGTATCAGGTCGGTGAGGTAGCTTGGGGCAGCATTATGAATGGCTTTGTATGTCTGTGTTAGTAGTTTGAATTTAATGCATTGGGCAATCGGGAGCCAGTGGAGGGAATGACAGAGGGGGGTGACAGAAGCGGAGCGGTTGGTAAGGTGGATGAGTCTGGCCGCTGAGTTCAGGATAGACTGAAGCGGGGATAGTCTGCGATGAGGTAGGCCGGTGAGAAGAGAGTTGCAGTAGTTCAGACGTGAGAAAATAAGGGAGTGAACGAGTTGTTTAGTAGTGTCTGGGGTTAGGAACGAACGTATTTTGGAGATGTTGCGGAGGTGGAGCCTGCATGAGTTTGCCAATGATTGGGCATGGGGTTGGAAGGACAGGTTTGAGTCTAGAGTGACACCTAGGACTTTGGCTTGTGGGGTGGGACTGATGGTGGCGTTGTTGGTCATGATGGAGAGGGTGGGGGGATGGGGAGGGGTGGGGAGCACGGGCTGGGGGGAAAGTCAGGAGCTCGGTTTTGGAAAGGTTCAATTTGAGGAAATGGAGCGACATCCAGTCTGATATGTCGTCAGTAGGTGGGTGATACGGGTGGAGACTGAAAGGGTGAGGCGAGGGGTGGAGAGGTAAATTTGCGTGTCATCGGCGTAGAGGTGATAGTTGAAGCCGTGGGAGTGTATCAGTTTGCCAAGGGAGGAGGTGTAGATGGAGAAGAGAAGGGGCCCGAGGACCGAGCCTTGGGGGACCCCAACAGAGAGGGGGAGGTGGTAGCGTTATAGGTAATGCTGAAGGAGCGTTGGGATAGATAGGAAGAGAGCCAGGAGAGAGCGGAATCTTTGATGCCAAGGGAGTGTAGTTTGTTAAGGAGTATGGGGTGGTCGACTGTGTCGAAGGCCGCGGAAAGGTCGAGGAGTAAGAGGACTGAGTAGTGGCCATTAGCTTTGGCGGTTAGCAGGTCATTAGTGATTTTGAGTAGGGCGGTTTCGGTGGAGTGTAGGGGATGGAAGCCAGACTGTAGTGGATCGAGGAGGTTGTTGTCAGTGAGGTGGGCGCTTAGGTGATTGTAGACTAAGCGCTCAAAGGAGCTTGGAAGTAAATGGCAGCAGGGAGATGGGTCTGAGGTTGTTCAGGTCGGTGGGGTCCAGGGAGGGTTTTTTGAGTATGGGTATTTTTTGAGGATGAATACGACCTGCAAATATGGGAAGCTGCGATGGATTCTCATGCAACTCCATATGCAGTAGCTTTCATAACATGGGTGCAAGAGCATTTTGTCTACCCTAATGAGCCATCTTGTTTGAACTATGTCATCTGGGATCACTACATAAACATTGTCTCCGTGATATGGAAAGGAGATGAGACATCTTTGATACAATTCCATCCTTTAATTTTCATTTTCTTTCCACATTTGCCAAAAATTTGTGGCAAAAAAATGGTATTTTCAAAAGACTCATTAACAAGGGGGCTCCCAGATCCCGGCCCCCCCCCCCCACGTGAATGAATATGCGGTACATGGTCCCGCTACTAATTCACAAAAAAACAAAGTGTAGTGTAAAAAACCACAGGACACGGTCTTTAATAAAACAATGTCCCCCGAAGTAGATCCAACGTCAATAACGGTGTCAGGCGCCAGTGAGCCTTAGATAGTACGCCCCTTGAGGGTTAGGGACTGATGTGAATTTACAACATATATATGTAATGCGCTGCGTGAATTGACAGTGCTATAGAAGTACCATAAATAAATGTACTAGCGCCCCTAACACTTATTTTTGCTAGCTATATAATGTGCCCAAATCTTCCTTGTTAGAACGCACATATGCAAGTATGTCCAAACTAACAAACCAAAATCCCCCTATTTGATCACAAGACCATGTTATGTACCAATGAATAGGTCGTGTTCAATGTCCAGCTAGCTATTCTTTTTCTACAACCCTCTTAACAGTAATAAATTGGGCCCCCAATTTGTTGACTTTGGGCCTTTACCGACAAATATATATTCACCAATGTCATATACACAGTATAGCTGCAAGCATACATTCACCAATGCCAAATCCACAATAGAACTGCAAACATATATTTGCGAATATCATATACACAATGGAGCCGCATGTAAAATTGCTATGGTGCACAAATAAACGCCAAGACGGCTGTTGGAGGCGCTAGAGCAGCTGTCATACCAGAAATACGCCATGACGTTTGCGGAAGGATGTTTGCACACAACCGGAAGTGGTAGTGGGGAGTGTTAGTGGATGGGAGTGTAGTTAGGAGGGTTTAGTGGTCTAATTTTTAGTTTTGTGAATTGTTCTTTTGTGGAATTCCAGACCACATCTGGACATGGCGAGATTGCTATTCTCCACCGAGGAGCTGATCCTCATTTGCCGGGGAAACATTACTAATAACTGTATTTTCAGTTGAAAACATGTCCAATTCCTAGATCCATTGAGGTACATAGCAGAGGTTCAAGGTTCTTCCCAACTATACAGGTGGCACAGACACAAGCATACACCCAGGGCCACTGTTAGATATCATGGGGCCCCGTACAGCATACCTTACAGCCCCCCACCACCAGAGAAAAGATCCAAATTATATTTATGGTAAAAATACACTAAAAACATTATTAATGGACATAATCCCAAACATATTCCTGTGCAATCTAAATGATAAAACTGTACTGAGTTCATAAATAAAGCTGTGTGTGTAATTGAGGTCTTGGGGCTCATTCACATGGGTGCTGTGGCCTGTAGCGGGGGAATCAGTGGTTTGTTTTTGTGGCTATCGCCATTTGCAGGCAAAATATGTTACACAATGGAAATACTGCAGGTCATAATTTGACAAGCATATGGGTGTAGGTATACGGCCCTGAACACAGACAGTGAGCACTCAGGGCCACTTCCCCACGCCTTCACACCTGTCAGATTAAAAACTGTGCTCATACAGCTGCTGTGTCCCCATAGTGTAACAGGTGGCTCCAGCCACATGAACAACCCACTCATTCATGCTGTACAGGTCAGAGGACTTGTGTGAATGGGGCATTTTTTACTTTTTTTTTTTTCCTCAGCTCATTAATTTCAATGGGCTGCCTAACGTGTGGGAACATGCAAAAATACTGCAGGCATATTATTTTAAAAGTGTGTTGCACCTAACTGCACAGTAGTAGTGTGGTGCCATGTGTTTTGGTGGCTGTGAATGCGTCTGTGTTTACTAGACATGTGGAGGTGCAATTAAGTTTTCACCAAGGTACCTGCGCACATCTGCAGAGGGCATTGCATTTCTTTGCTGTGCTGGACAATACGTGCTCTTGCATGTGTTTCTGCACCACAAATGGTGTGTACAAGTCCTAAGGGCCAGTTCACACTATAGAAACACAGTCTAGGTGTGTTCCAGATGTTTTTTGATGCATGTTTAGCGTGTTCCGGTGCAGTTTGGATGCGTTTTTGACGTGTTCCAGTGCATTTTTTTATGCATTCCAGTTACTTTTTTTCCCCTCTCTTTTTCTTAAATTTAATTAGGGACATGTGCATTTTAGTGCGTTCCAGGGCATTTTACCGCATTCCAGTACAGTTCTATGCATAAACAATGCAGCCTGTTCGCCTTTTTTGACAGCACCTGGAACTGCAAGCGCTGATGTGAACTATGACATTGACAACCATATAACCTTCTTTCAGTGCATTTTGGATGAAAAAAAAGCAACTGAAACACATGTAGTGTGAACTGGCCCTAAAGGTTATTATAGGTCAGGGAACGGGACTGACCAGGAATTGTGAATTCAATCAGACTAGTGGTGAGATACAATCAGGAATCATATAATAATGTGAGATCTGAGCTGGAGGTGATAGGGAATGAGACACATTAACTAGATCAGTAAATAAATAGTTAAATAAAAAGAGTGGGGCGGGGATACATAGATTGGCAGATGGAACAGGTGATGGAGGGGGAGGGGGTCAAGTTGTATAAGGAGAGAGGTTTAAGGGCTCGTTCACACTTGACTTTATTTCTAACTGTTGCCAAATGGCCCTATAGTGTTTGACAAGTGTTTGGGAAGTGTTTTTAACGCTCCTCAAATACTCCCGAAACGTCCTATGTGCAGTTTTGAGGCATGTGATAAGCATTTACCAAGCGTTAAAATTGCGCCACAAATGCCTGTAATGAAGTTAAATGGTATTAATGCTCTGAAAATGCCTCGCAACCACACCGCAAACGTCTGCCAGGCATTTGAGGAGCGGCACCATAGACTTGAATGGGAGGCTTCAACTCCTCCTGACTTGACAGGAGGCACCAGTTTTGCCTTGACGCAATGCTAACGCTTCAGTGTGAACAGCACTGTGTGTTGCCATGTGCAGAATTTTCATAGGCATTTGAGAAGCGTAAAAAACACTTCCGAAGCGCCTGTCTGACGCCTGCTGACAAAGCTAGTGTGAACATAGCCTTAGAGAAGATAAAGTTGTAACGAAATATAAACAGAAGGAAAATTGAAAGTTTCAAACTTGTCAGAAGAACAGGACGAGGACGATTTTGACGATCGCCCGATTTTCCCGGCCGATCGTTTTACCGATAAAAAATATGCGCATGAGCCGTGTCCTGCAAGAAGAAGAAAAAGAAGAATTCCAGTTCGCTATTATATTTTACATGAAAAGTCTTGCGGTTGCAAGAATGTATCTATTTGTATCCAAATAAAACCATCTGTATCCGAAATGGATACAAATGGATACATTGTTGCAGCCGCAAGACTTTTTATGTAAAATATAATCGCGGAGCCCTCTGCAAGGGACAGAAGTACAAATGCCAGCCGTAGACAGGATGAAAATCGGCTGATTTTTTTATTGAATGATCAATGTTTTGTTTTAAGAAAACAGCTGGTTTTTGACCCATCTATGGCCTGCATAAGACCAGATACTCAGACATATACTAGGCCCAATTAACCTAACAGCATGTCTTTGGAGTGTTGGCAGAAACACACCCGTGCAGAGAAAGCATACAAACTGAGATGCAGCCATGACTGGGATTAGAACCCATGACCCATGTGCTGTAAGTTCTGAGTCCTAACCACTAAGCCACTGTGGGAGACAGAGTTTGAGCTGCAATGTAGAATAGTTATATTGTTTTAAAATAATGTTAAGCATGCGCTGGTAAAATTATAGACTACTAAAATGGTATTACACAAGATAAATATAAATCTAGGTATAGATATGAAGGTAGCAGCTAGCAATCAGGGTAATGGCAACAGTCCCAGAATAGAAATATGTTACAGTAATAGTGTAGCGCTATAAATGCATGTTATCAATCATAAACGCATGTAAAATAAAAAAAGTGCAAATAAGTGCAATAATTATGTAAACTAGTAAATGGTGCTAAAAAAGTTCATATAATCATTCTGGAATAATGAAATGTCCTTCGTGTGAGAGTACCAACTCAGAGAGTGCCTATGATTGGCACGTGTGGTACTTATTTGCAAGTTTTTGATTTTACATGTGTTTATGATTGATAACATACATTTATAGTGCTGCACCATTACTTTAACATAGAATAGTTACATGATTAAAGAGAAGGAAGATATATCATTATATTGGGAAATTAGAACTAGACATTCCCAATTATTTGCGATATAAGTGTGAAAATGTTTGACATTTGAAAATAGAATGTATGACATTCATTAGGAAATGCATTAGTTGTCTGATCATTTTGGAGAAACAGCAACCCAAAAAAAAATAAAAATATATTGGTGTACTTTTACTTTAAATTATAAGTATTCTCATATGCAAACAGAAAAACGCCAACAAAGCCTGTGGTTGTGCGCCACCTAACGAACATATTTGCACCTAAAAATGTGCCAGACGCGATTCCACATTTAATAGGAAAGAGTCTACAAGTAGATGCTTTTCAATGAGTTTGCTAGATGCCTTTCAGAAGATTGACAGGTCTAGATTGTTTGAATTGAGTCTGCCTGAATGTTCAGCATCAGCTGGTAGACTCGATTCTTAGTAAATCAGGGCCATTATGTCTCTTTGAAAATATCTTGGGTGTTTGCTTTCCAAAATGTGGTCATTTTGTGGGTGTTTCCGTTGTCCTCTCACTCCAGGGCCTCAAAAATGCGATAGGCAGTCAGGAAATTAGATGCTTAATTTATGCCCCTAGAAAGCCTGAAGATGCTTCTTGGATTTGAGGCCTCTCTATGTGGCTAGACTGTGAAAAAGTCTCACACATGTGGTGTCCCTATACTCAGGAGAGGTAGTAGAATGTGTTTTGAGGTGTGTATCTAAGTGTGTCTATGCTGTGTTTTAGAAATATTGTATTAATCAACAACTTTGTGCAAGAAAAATATATTTTATTTTCTGTCTATATTTTTCAAACTCTTGTTGCAAAAAACTCATTATGTTCTGTAGAAAATACTTTGGGTGTTTGCTTTCCAAAATGTGGTCGTTTTGTGGGTGTTTCCACAGTCCTGGTGTTTGAGAGCCTCCAACAATGTGCTAAGAAGTAAAAAAGCTAGATGCATAATTTATGCTCCTGGAACGCCTGAAGGTGCTCTATGGATTTTCTGACCTTCTATGTTATTAGGCTGTGAAAAGGTCTAACAACTGTGTATCCCCATACTCAGGAGGAGAAGCAAAATATTTTTGGAGTGTAATTGTAAGTATGAAAAGCTAAAAAGAAAACATGCTGATAGTCACCAAACAAAAACCGTAATGATAATGGTACTGTATGAAAAGCTGTCAACACAGTATGTGATATATGATATCAATATATTAGATTGATAAAACAAGTGTAGCACTAATCATTTAAAAACATAAATATTCAAAAACATAAAAAATGAATTTGAGTGCCAACACAAAGTGAAAAAAGTTCATGCAAAGTTCACACAATTATTCCTGTATCACAATGTGGTGAAAAAAAAACAAGGTGATCTTACTGTAAATATGCCCAGTAATGTGAACCCCACGCCACCACTCTGCCATACAAACACACTTACCAGGGAGCCATGACCCCCATTTATTGAGTGGTTAATGCTTAATAAAGTAATTTGTTCCACTGATATTCATCCCGGAATTATAAAAGAACTTCAAGGTAAAGTTCTCAATTGTGTATAACTGATATTTTTAATCTCCTCTAACAGGATAATTTCCCAGTTAATATTATACAGCAAGAAGGACAGCTAATATTATACAGCAAGAAGGGTAGCATGGTAGAAGCGGGCATTTACAGGCCAATGAGTTTAACACACTTTTGACTTTGCCACTGTCTAGGACCAGTTTGGTACTTTGGACATATAAACCAATTACCATGCACTCTGCTATATCCTAAAGGAAGCTGCTGGTGACATAACAATCCCCAGTGTTTCTGAATATCAGAAGTCATTGATACAGTGAAAATCCCTAGTAAACAATATAGTAAAAAAAAGTGATCACTCGTCACAGTCCAAAAACATTCTCCAAAGAGTCCTATAATCCTGAAGCCAAAACCAAAAATGTCCTCTTGAGTAATACTCATTCTTAGGTCAATATCCCTCAGGTGAATAAAGGAAGTTTACCAAAATATTTTAACTACTTATTGCTAAGTGAATTACACAAGGCTTTTTCTGATACAGTCCCAAACTGTGATACATCTTGCAGGCACACTCCCTATATTTTAGCCCCTCCTCACTCCTTTAACTCCCCTCCACCGTGTTTTTATAGGGAAAAAGGAAAATCCCATAGTGTAGTACATCATACCACATACATATATAATAGACATTGTACTCACAAAACAGTGGTTAATCAAACCCTTTTTCACAATCACATACAGGCAAACAGGACACTCACTGGAATGCTATGACGCATCTAAAAATATGTACCGTAGGTCTAAATTGCATCAAAAATAGGTATTATCATCCATACCTAAATTCTTCAGTCATGTAAAGGCAGGTAGAAGGCTCACCACAAAGAGCTGATCCACTAAACTAGTGTAGGTTCCCATATAGATTTAAGTCGACTGAACATTATAAATCTCTTGCATGAGCAAATCAACTGTTTATCTTCTCTCATCATTACTTCAGAATGGTACTGAGTCACAGAATTAAACAAAGCACAGCAAAACAAAAAACAGAGGATAATTGTGTAATATGTCTTCACTCTATCTACCAATACATGTACAGATTGCACTTACACATACAAACATGAACATGCAATTTGTACATGTATTGGTGCATGTAGTGAATACATATTACATGATTATCCACTATTTTTGTTTTGTTGTGTTTTGTTTAATTTTGAGACTTAATACCAATCTGAAGTAATGGTGAGACTAGATTAATATTGGAATTGCTCATTCAAGAGATTTATAAAGTTCGATCAACTTGAATCACCTGGCCTTATTTAAATACTATTTTGACTAAATTTGGTTTCCAGGATCTTTTCTTGAACAGAGGGCACTATAACCTCCCATCCAACCAGAATTAAACCCCCTGAGTGTTACTCCAACGTTTTTCTTTTAGGCTGTGGCACCTAGCAGGGGTGCTCCTGTAGCCCTTGCTTTTTGCTTTAGCGATTGAGCACCTTGCCTGTGCCATACCGCAGAATCTCAGAATCAATGGTTACTCCAAATGATCGGAAAAATGTAAATGTACTTATTACTTTATGGCTACTTCCACTCCCAACCTCCTAGCAACATAAAAAGTATTTCAGGATGTCTATCGCTGCTTTAGGTGATATAACTAATAGTTTGGTGGATAAGGTATGCCTTTTTGGTGATGACACAAAGATGTCACAAGGTTGATATCCTTGGTGTCTGTAACATGGAACATGATTTGGCATTGCTGGAAAATTGGTGAAAGCAGTGGAAACTGCAGTTCAGTGTAAACTAATGTACTTAGGAAAAAAGAATCCCTTGACAGAGTACACTATTGGAAGCACAGTGTTGGGAAACATTACAGAGGGAGAAGATTTAAGGGCAGTTATTTCAGATGGCTGCAAATTGAGCAAACAGTGTGGCCAGAGAGTGGGAAAAGCAAACAGAATACTAAGAAGAATCACTAGAGGGGTCACCAGCAATAGGAAAAGGTCTTGATTCCCCAATATAAATCTTAGGTTAGACCTCATTTAGAATACTACAGTATGTCCAGTTTTGGAGACATTGCTTACAAAAGACATTGATAAGATAGAACGTATTCAGGAAGGGCAACAAAAATGGTTAAAGGTCTGAGGGATAAAACATATCAGGAGAGACTTCAGGAACTTAATATGGTACAGTTTGGGGGAAAGAAAGGACACATGATTGTAACCATTAAATACCGTATTTTTCGCTCTATAAGACGCACTTTTTTCCCCCCAAAAAAGGGAGGAAAATGTCAGTGCGTCTTATGGAGCGAATGTAAAGCGGCCGGTCCGGTATTTCTGCCGCCACCATGTCAGAATACCGGGCCGGCCGCTCAGCTCTTCTCTCCTGCAGGACCTTACCTGTTCCTCGCTCCAGCGCTGCAGTCTTCCCGCGCTGGCTTCTGTGACAGCCGAGTGCCCACTGCGCATGCGCGAGAAGCGCTGCGATTTGTGAATGGTCTGGTGTCTTCTGGGACACATGACAGGTCCCAGAAGGCTCTGGGCCATTCACAAAGCGCAGCGCTACTCGCGCATGCGCAGTGGGCACCCAGCTGTCACAGAAGCTGCCGCGGGAAGAAGAAGGAAGGACAACTCCGCGGAAGTGGGAGCGGATACTTGTTAAATTCAGGTACCCGCTCCCCCTCCCTCCCCAAAGGTCCGCAGTCTCTGGTCATCTCCTTTACTGTCTGCAGTCTCTGGTCATCCCCTGCACTGTCTTCAGTCTCTGGTCATCTGTACTATGTCCACAGTCTCTGGTCATCTCCTGTACTATGTCCGCAGTCTCTGGTCATCTCCTGTACTATGTCCGCAGTCTCTGGTCATCTCCTGTACTATGTCCGCAGTCTCTGGTCATCTCCTGTACTATGTCCGCAGTCTCTGGTCATCTCCTGTACTATGTCCGCAGTCTCTGGTCATCTCCTGTACTATGTCCGCAGTCTCTGGTCATCTCCTGTACTATGTCCACAGTCTCTGGTCATTCCCTGTACTATGTCCACAGTCTCTGGTCATTCCCTGTGCTATGTCCACAGTCTCTGGTCATTCCCTGTACTATGTCCACAGTCTCTGGTCATCCCCTGTACTGTGTCCGCAGTCTCTGGTCATCTGTACTATGTCCACAGTCTCTGGTCATTCCTCTTTACTATGTCCACAGTCTCTGGTCATCCCCTATACTGTGTCCGCAGTCTCTGGTCATCTCCTGTCCTATGTCCGCAATCTCTGGTCATCCCCTGTATTGTGTATGCAGTCTCTGGTCATCCCCTGTACTGTCTCCGCAGTCTCTGGTCATCCCCTGTACTGTGTCTGCAGTCCATTGGTTCAGAATATTTTTTTTCTTGTTTTTCTCCTCTAAAACCTAGGTGCGTCTTATGGTCAGGTGCGTCTTATGGAGCGAAAAATTCGGTACACTAAAGGTGTGAATAAGGTTTTGGAGGGCAGTATTTTCAATATAAAGCGCAGTCTCTGGTCATTCCCTGTACTATGTCCGCAGTCTCTGGTCATTCCCTGTACTATGTCCGCAGTCTCTGGTCATTCCCTGTACTATGTCCGCAGTCTCTGGTCATTCCCTGTACTATGTCCGCAGTCTCTGGTCATCTCCTGTACTGTCTGCAGTCTCTGGTCATCTCCTGTACTATGTCCACAGTCCCTGGTCATCTCCTGTACTAGGTCCGCAGTCTCTGGTCATCTCCTGTACTGTGTCCGCAGTCTCTGGTCATCTCCTGTACTGTGTCCGCAGTCTCTGGTCATCTCCTGTACTATGTCCGCAGTCTCTGGTCATCTCCTGTACTATGTCCGCAGTCTCTGGTCATCTCCTGTACTATGTCCGCAGTCTCTGGCCATCTCCTGTACTGTCCGCAGTCTCTGGTCATCTCCTACATTGTGTCTGCAGTCTCTGGTCATCTCCTGTACTGTGTCCACAGTCTCTGGCCATCCCCTGTATTGTGTCCGCAGTCTCTTGTCATCCCCTGTACTGTGTCCGCAGTCTCTGGTCATCCCCTGTACTGTGTCCGCAGTCTCTGGTCATCTCCTGTACTGTGTCCGCAGTCTCTGGTCATCTCCTGTACTGTGTCCGCAGTCTCTGGTCATCTCCTGTCCTATGTCCGCAATCTCTGGTCATCCCCTGTATTGTGTATGCAGTCTCTGGTCATCCCCTGTACTGTCTCCGCAGTCTCTGGTCATCCCCTGTACTGTGTCTGCAGTCCATTGGTTCAGAATATTTTTTTTCTTGTTTTTCTCCTCTAAAACCTAGGTGCGTCTTATGGTCAGGTGCGTCTTATGGAGCGAAAAATTCGGTACATTAAAGGTGTGAATAAGGTTTTGGAGGGCAGTATTTTCAATATAAAGCTAAGATAAAGAACACAGAGACATGACCTCAAACTAAGCTTAGAAACTATATTTTAAGAAAAGAGTAGTTGATGCTTGAAATAGACTTCAAATAGAAATAGTGAGTCAGTCAACAGTGAGTGTATTCAAACATGCTTGGGACAATCATAAAGTTTTACTCAGACAAAAAGTATATACTGTATATATATATATATATATATATATATATATATATATAGTCATGGCCAAAAATTGGCCAAAATAATGCACCACTTTGCCCAGGAAATTGTTGCAATTTCAAATGTTTAGGCATTCTCATGTTTATTACTTTTGTTTGAATTGGTATGACACAACAGAGTGGAGAAGCAAAAAGCCATATCTGGCATATTCCACGCAAAACCTCAAAAATGGACTGGACAAAATTACCCTCAATTTAATATTTGGTAGCACACCCTTTGGAAAATATAACTGCAATCAATTGCTTCTTGTAACCATCAATGAGATTCTTATACTTCTGTACTGGAATTTTTTTGACCACTCTTCTTTCACCAACTACTCCAGATCTCTCAGATTGGAAGGGTTCTTTTTCCCAACTGCTGCTTTGAGATCTCTCCACAGGTGATCTATGGGCTTAAGATCTGGACTCATTGCTAGCCAGTTTAGTACTCTCCAGCACTCTCCAAACCATTTCTGGGAGCTTTTTGACAAGTACTTTAGGTCATTTTCCTGCTGTAAGACCCATGACCTCTGATGGAGATGCAACATTCTGACACTACATTGTACCCCAGAATTCTTTGGTAGTCAAAGCATCCAGACATGATTTGGAGGGGTGTCCCAATACTTTGTCAATATAGTATATATATATATATATATATATATATATATATATATATAAAATCAGTCACTCCTCCGTTTATAGAAAATTGGTAACAAAATAAGAAAATAGCAGTAGATACTGAGCAGATTGGCAGATGGAAGGAGACATATGTAAACAGTTGTGAGAGTAATGGCGAAATTAGGATGCAAAGTTGGAGAAAGGAGAAAAATAGATAGAGGGATATATCTGTAAATACAGAGGAAAGACGAAGAAAGGCAACAATGCTAATCCTCAGCAATGAAAAAAACTTGAATATAATATTGCATAGTAAGTGTTCGCTCAGTGTGCCAGGTCAATTGGTTAAGATTAAAAGTACTATTTGACAACACACAGTTGTGTAATCTGCAGCCTAATCTAAAGGTACTATTTGTTTGGAAAAATACACATTCATGCACTTGGTAGCTAATAAACTTGCCTGCAAAACAAAAGTACTTCTTGGGGGTAGTAAAACGGAGTGAACAAATTATGGAGAATGGCTTTAGTAATATTATCCAGTAGATCACAGAGTATTAAACAGCATGCAATGCCAATCTAAAGTCAATGAGATATGTTTTTGTATGGTATGCATGGAGTGATTTTGAAAAATGTATTTTGCTGCACAATTGCCAATTGACATTCTCTTTTAAGTTTAATTTGAAGCGCTGTTTAGGCAAAATGTACTTGTATAAAATAATCTAACTTTTAAGAAAACCTTCCAAAATTGCTTTAAAGCCCTATAAAACCCACCGAACCACCTCTTGCAATAAAATTTGTGGATTAACACTGGCGCACATAATGTGTAACTGTAAAAGAAAGCATTTCAAAATAGCACACATAGGGGTTGATTTACTAACTGGAGAGTGCAAAATCTGGTGCAGCTGTGCATGGCAGCCAATTAGCTTCCAACTTCAGCTTGTTCAGTTAAGTTTTGACAAAAATAAACTAGAAGCTGTTTGGTTTCCAAGCAGAGCTGCACCAGATTTTGCACTCTCCAGTTTTAGAAAATCAATCCCATAGTGTGCTGCCAGAAAATATGTGGACATGGTTAGTGAGTGACAAGTCTGCTTGGGAAAAATTATAATAATTATAGTATTTTGGATCTCTAAACAAGCATAGCTGGATATACATTTAGCCAAAATGGTGAAATTTGGGCCTTTCAGAAAAAGGGGTTTAGTGGGGGTTCATGTGATCACTTCATGTAAATATTTGAAAGTTTCATATAGTAAATTCAGTGGTAATCTATTCACTTTAAAGCAGAAATCTGAGGAAAAAAATGTTGCCTGTTCAGTGGGGCTATACATGGTTTAAATGATCATTTTGTTCTAGAGGAGAAGGAACCAAAGATTTACTGACCGATGCTCCTCGCACAAGACCGGTCCTTTTGGCTCCTACCCCCTCCCCCAGCAGTCTAGTAAATGGACTACTGTTCCTGAAGACAGCACACTCAATGCACTCCACAGAGAAGAACAGTCCACTGCTGGACTATGGGGGAGCACAGTTTTCTGTAGGATCGGCGGCCAGGTGAGTATGGGCTTATTCCTGACCCCTAGAAAAAACAAGCAGCTGATCCATGCGGTGTGGGGGCACAGCCCCACTGCATGGTAAAAAAAAAATTAACTGGAGTTCTGCTTTCAGGTTACTACAAAAGGACAAAAAGGTATTTGTGATTGGAGGAAAAGAGATTTAACTTGAATGTACTTTGATCTCCTGCCAATTCTAATACCACAAAATATAGCTGGTTGCTAATTCTTATAAGGAATAAGCATAACATTGATCCAGGAAGATTTTTAATTGGTTTTGGGGATCAAAAGAACTGTTCCCTGTTAAAGTAAATTGCACCATGCCTCATAGGGTTTTTTGCCTTACTATAAACAACCATAGGTTTTTGGTTCTAAGGATGCAGGTTCTTTATTTGTTGGTTGAACTTGATTGACAGGTGTCTTTTTCAACCTATCCGTGTAACCATGTAGCATTTATGTGACAATGTCTTCTGTGCAAACAATATTGTGTTACTTTTTCTTCCATGCCACTGTGCTTTGAAAGAATATTTGCATTTTTGTTCCCTTAGAGGTAGTTTCTATTATAACAGGATAGACATTCCACATATTACTAGCAGAATAAATATTGTTTGTGCCATCCTGATTTTTTTTTCAGTTCACTGATTAAACAAAATTGAAGCATCAATAATGTGACAGTCTCATTAAGAGAACCCATGGACAAGCCATTAGATTGCACTGTACATGGCTTGATACAAATATGCAAAGTGTTTTGTCCTTTTTATGGGAGTTTATATTTGGAAAAGTACCTTTTTTTCTCTAGATAATATCTCAATCTGTAATCTTCAATTATAGGGAGTTTTATGTGCATATGCATTTAGAGTTATAGGTGAATGTGTATTTGGATTTCTTTTTTTTTTTTGTTTTATTTGCTTTCTGTGCCACCTTTTGTTGAAGCAGGCAGGAGGCACCACAGTGCATGGCAGGGAAGCAAGTACTCCACTCAGCCAAAAGTGTCAGATACAAGCAGAGGCTGAATAGCTGTAATCAGGGTCAGATCTAGCCTATTCAATCTGGGGGTGCAGAAAAAAAGGTAAAAGGGGGCATTATGTCAACACCGTGTGAGCTATTGATAGCTTTTTACACGGTGTCACAAATTGGGAAATACTAATATGCATTAGGCTGTTTTAGATTAGGGTGATTAATAATAACCTGTGCCCCCTTATATAAGATGGCCATGTCCCCCTTTATATCAGGTCCCCATCAGAGTGCCCCCTAACATCAGATGTCCCCATCAGAGGGCCCCTTACATCACAGTCTCCATCAGAGTCCCCCATCAAAGCCCCCCTTACTTCCAGGTCCTCACCAGAGCCCTTCTTTACATCAGGTTCCCATCAGAGTGCCCCCTTACATCAGGTGTTAAAATCAGAGTCCCCCCTTACATGGATTATTACCATTAGAGTGCCTCCTCACATCAACTGTCTGCATCAGACTGGCTCAAGGATTAGTGGATGCACTCTGAGACCTGGGAGGGGCAGAGCTAAAATCTGGAGGGGTACAGCCCACCCAAGCACCCCTACATTCGGCCCTGTCTGTAATCAAAGTTGTAGGACACAACTCACTGGAATTGTCTGTAACTGGAACAACTTCTTTTACAGACTGTTTTAGTTTCAGTGACAGGATTACTTTAAAACAGGGGCACCAGGTGACACCTATCGCACTGGGTGACACCGGACCCGCTCCACGAAAAGGAAAGTTTTAAAGCAAGCCGACGATCTCCGCAGGATGGATCGGATCTGCGGATTGAGCATAATGGATCGGAGTCCGATCCATTATGCTCCCCAATCCGCAGATCCGATCCATCCGGAGGGGATCGTCGGCTTGCTTTAAAACTTTCCTTCTCGTGGAGCTTGTGAAGAGATCAGTTAACCCCCTTTAGGAGGGGGTGTTACCAAGTGTTAACGCACCGGGTGACACTAACCCTAGGGACGTCCCTGCTTTAAAGTGAACATGTGAAGACAAAAAATATCAGAACTGTTTGTGGAGTTGCCTTTTATAAAACTAAATGGCTGTAATCATGGTCATAGTCTTAGTAATTGCGACGTGTGAACGGAGCAAAGTTTGGTGGACATTTGCTGAACTGAAATAAATCTGGTAAAATATGGCAGAAATCTCAAACATAGCAGCAAACCCTGCTAAAGTTTATGGGAGCTAAATCTTGTAATTTCTAGCAATTTTCAAGGCCAATTTACAAGCTTTGGCTAAAAAAACAAAAAACAAAACAAAAGGAATGAGTAGCTGGGGACTGTAATGGGGGACACGCTTCACAGCAAATTTAAAAAAAATACTGTTCAGCAGGAAGTGGGTTTTTTAATGTTGCTTATAGGGAAACAAAACACACAAATCCTTTAATCGCTTGACCTTGGGAAGAAAGGCCATTTTTAGCTATTCAGCACTGTGCTGCTTTATCTGCAACACTGTACCTAAATGAAATTTTGTATAATTTTTTTCACACTTTCTTTTGGTGGTATTTGATCACCAGTGGGCTTTTAAATTTTATCTTATATTAATGAAAAAATACCGAAAACTGTGAAAAAAAATTATATTTTTTACTTTCTGTTATAAAACATAACCAATAAAATCAAATTTCTTTATAATTGTATGCCAAAATGTATTCTGCTACATGTCACGTTGGAAAAAAAAATTTCAAAGAGTGTGTATTAATTCACATTTTTTTATATACGGTCACCAGTGCAGTACAGCATCCTCATATGACTGGTGAGGCAGTGAGCAGTGATTCTGACTGGTGACAATATATTAAAAAGTGAATGATTTTTTTATTCAATTTTTTAAACTTTTTTCAAACTTTTTTTTTTTTTATTTTTATTTAACATGTCATCAGAGTAGTTTAGTGTCACCAGTGTTTTAAACTTTGATTGCTGTTAGAGTGATGATCACTGTAACTGCAAAGCTTCGAACTGTCATGAATGGGTTTCATTCATAACAGCTGTGCTTAGTAATGTGATCACATGGTACCGGATGATGTGATTGGCCCAGGTACCATGTGATAGCTGTGGGCCAAATCACAGCATCTCAATACTAAGTATGACTGTTATGAATGAAACAATTGAGTACTGTCCATGATACTTTTTTTATTTGCACTAACATACAATTTTGAGGACAAGCTTTCGGGGTATGTCCCCTTCTTCAAAGTCCAAGCAGTACTATACAAATCACAAAGTTTCAGCAGAACGTTAGAAGGGATGAACATGGACAACCATGCTGTTTTTAAATTGTGATAGTAGGTGTGGGAAGAAGAGCCGCCCACTGTCAAGAGGAGGTGCGGGGACTGGTGTATAGTAGCATGTTATATCTTACACCTAAATACAGGTAAAGTTGAAGTTACTTGGGGGATCACCTAAAGTCTTTGAATAACAAGCTTGGGGGATAACAGTTATCAGAATCAGGAAGCCCCTGGTAAAATAAAGGGAGCCCCAGATACCCCCCCATGTCAATGAATATGGGGTACTTGTTACTCATTTCAAAAAGTTAAATTTTATTTTAATATAATATATTTTTATATATTTAAATAGTAGTATTTTAAATACAAATACAAAAACATTGTGCAAATGTGAATTGTTAAAAACTACCCTAAAAATAATGTCCCAGGAATGTAAATCCAATGTCAAACATACCATCCAGCAATGTATGTAGATCTACAAACAAACGGCAACTGCCCCAACCTATAACTGGGCTTTGCAGCAAGGAGTACATGGAAGTTGGGGCAGTTGCCATTTGTTTGTACTGTTGGTGTACTGGTGAGGGGATGCACTTGACACCTTTGCTGCCATTGTGCTATATGCTGGGTGTCCAGTGCGCCCCTGTGCCTTTAAGGAGGAATGGGCTCCCTCCAGGCTTACCTGCCCTCAATCTATCTATTATTATACATGTGTTTCTACTATGGAGACTCTCAAAATTTATAGATTTAAGAACTGCAGAATACTGGGGTGCCGTGAAGAGGCTCTGCAGCTTATGCATGTATTTGCAAATGTGTGCAAACTAAACCCTTTTTAACATGAACTGTTAGACAGGACAATTTGGTTGGTTGCAGGCTGGTTGGTAAGCTGAGCTGGGAATTTTTCTTTGTTGTTGTTTAGTAGTGTAAATCTAGCATTAATTAAGATAAGTGAGCTCAATGACCTGTTGACAAGGCAGTTGATGCCCTGCAGCTATTCCTATCGCAAATGGTAATTTCCTGATTCTGCTTGAGTGTAAAAAACAGGGCTGGAAAACCTGGGTGATATCATTAACCAAATTTGGTCTCAGCCATATTTAGTCAACGGCAATACCCAGGAGGCAGGGGCCAGCTTGTTCGCAGTTTAAAAGGCTGTATTTTAACAGTCTTATATACTAAACTGTCCTTCAATAGGCACAAAGATCTTCATAAATTCTCACCAGATTCTTCCCATTAAGCATGCGTTGTATACCAAACAATCTTCTCTGTGTCCTCTTCTTTATCATCTACTCCACTGCTCCCAGTCTCCAAAAAAACAAAATAAACTAATATAGTATAGTAAGTTATAATAAACTATCATTTGTGATACACCCATGTGTTAACTGTACACAGCCAAAAACATGTTCAAACTGAATGAAACAACTCTGTGAATAGTATCCACCACTATCCACACTAATTACTCTTACCCTCGCAGGGTGAATTATGTGCATATAATGAAGATATCACTCCCCATCAATATATCTTAAACTCTTGATTGAAGTATACAGTGCCCCATTCACCTCAAGTGCTCTTCCCTTCCCCTTTAGACACGCACGTTATCCTGCATACATCGATATGTGCCTTAAATCCTTAATTCAATTTTCACTTTACTCCTCTCCTTAACAATTCTTCATATACTCTCGATCACCATATGAAATACAATATGCTCATAGTGCAGCAGTATATGTAAAATGACATATTTATTATTAAAATTGCACTTACATGGATAAAGAATGCAAACAACCTGTTCCAAAATGGCCACCACAGCACTTCCGGTTATGCCTGACGTCACTTCCTTCTGACGAGTTTGTCATCAAATTTACTTCCTCATAGGCAGTAGACCAGTGGATCTTAACAGTACCAGTGGATTTTAAGAGTACCACACAACATTTATTTTATGGTTAAAAGGTTATTTAATAACCACCACAATAAACATTCATGAAGGGGAATAGTATCTGAGTGCCACCTTATTTTAAGGGTTCAAGATTTTGGATTCTGCAGACCCACACAACCACCAGTCCACGAGGCCCTTGTTCTCATCAACATTGGAACAAGGAACACTTCCCATGTTGAGGCCAAGTGGCCTGTTAAGGTTCAAACCAGGGGCACATGCTTGTTCTCCTCTTTCCTGGCCAGCCATGTTGTATGCTCAGTTAGGGATCTGGTGTGAATTCTGGGACACACTTTTTTTTCTTGTTTTTAAAATTCATATCAGACACACAGGAGAACCCCAGTCATTAAGGATGATGATCTGGTATGGATTCATGGGGGGAACTCCATGCTATTTATTTGTTATTTATTTTTCCTGGGATCCCCCCCCCCCTTACAATCCATAGCAGGCCCTCATCTAAGATAAGGGTCTGGTATAGATGAAGGGAATCCTGGGCTGCTTTGTTTGCAAACAAAGCAAAGTGCTTGAGAAATTGCATTCCACAGCTGGCAAGTTAAAGGTAAATTTTTAATGTTGTCCTTATTTAAGATCTGCTCCCCAGCAAATGTTATTAAAAATGCATTGTACATGTTCACCCTTTGATGTGCAAAGCTCCCTATGCCTCTTACCTATTAGTCTTAAAAATTAAGAAATGTAATTTTCAAGATTCACCTCCCTTTGACTTCAACAAAGTTCACAATAAAATTTGTAAGTTACAGATTTTTTGACATATTTGCTGAATTTTTAGCCCACCAAAAGCTCTCCAAAGCCTCTGGGCTACAGGACCTAGACTACCAACCTATCAAGCTCTCAGAAAACAAAAAAATATTAAAATCCTGGAGACCCTCACCCTATATGGGTGAAAAATCTACATAAAACATATATCATTCATAACCCTGCGAGTCATTCTCACACCTAGTCAGTGACTCTTCACATGCTAGACTGTGTTCAAACTTACCCCTTCACAAAGTAAGAGAGCACTTGTCTCTCCCATTCTCTCCCCCTACCCCCCTTGTTTTGATCCAGGGGTCAGAACACACCAGCAACAACACATTCCTGTGTCAGTTACCACCCTGGGCATCCTCCTGCTTGGCACCACTTCTAACTCTAAAAGGAAATTCTGAAGTATGCCTCCAATGGTAACTTTTACTCTGCCCCATCACTGTGATTCCGAAAAAAGATATTCTGAAACCTATGCTATGGGTATCAGGGAACAAGAAGATCGCCGCAGCGCATGAATCTGCGCAGGCGCAGGATCCAGACAAGGCATACAGGCAGACGGGCACTAGGACCCAGGCGCGCCTGTCACCAATGACAGCACCGGGCAGTCACTAGGACCCAGGCGCGCCTGTCGGCGCTGGGCGGGCTATTTAAAGAGCACCTCGGTGCTGATTCAGTTCTGACTGGTCTTCAGCTCCCCCAGTATCCTGCTTGTTTCCTGTGCGATTCCTTTGGTGCTGACCCGGCTTGCTCCTGACCTAACTCTGAGTCTTCTGTCCCCCGGTTCCTGATTTCGGCTCTATTCCTGACTTTGGCATTTCCTCCTGAAACTGTACCGCACTGCCCGACTGTTATGACCCTGGCTATCCTACGACTCCGCTCTAGTCCTGTGTCCTGGCTGCAAACCTGGCTCTGCTGTGCATCTGACAATCCACTGTACCTGCCTGGTCTATTTCTACAGTATCCAAATAAGTGGATATCCTGCTTACCAAGGTCTTCATCTGCAAGAGCCGCAAGAAAAACCCTGGCGCTCTTGTCCCCCTGGTCCTTAGACACCCTCTGTTCCAACCTTAGTGGGCTCAGAATTAGTGACACAAGTGAGGCCGACCTCGTCAATTCAGTCTCCCATCAGGTACGTGACAGTACCAGTCAGCCAATGATGGAGTCTGAAAGGGAGGCCTCACAACTGGGGGACATTCGCCAAACTGTGACTTCCTTGTCCAACGTAATACATGACCTGCAGAGAAACTTCCAATACCTGGAGAGCAAACTGCGAACCGACTCTAATGTCCTCTCCGACACAGTAACCTGTGGTACAGCCACTCAAACCGAGATCAGTATGTTCTTTACAGGAGATCGCCGGAAGTTCAGGACTTTTCATAATTCCTGTGAGTTATATTTCTCTCTGCTCCCCAGGACCTTCTCCTCACCAAGTACTAAAGTAGGGTTTGTCATCACCCTTCTTAGAAATGAACCCCAGTGCTGGGCATACCATCTTCGTGAACAACATGATCCGACCCTAACCTCTGTGGATTCATTCTTTTCAGCAATGGCGCAAGTTTATGCAGATCCCTTCTAGCGCCAAACTGCGGAGGCTATGATCAGTAAACTACAACAAGGCCAAAGGCCTGTGGAGGATTATGTCACTGACGTCCGTATCTGGAGTTCTGATACTCAGTGGAACGAGTCTGCTCTCCATCATCAGTTCCGCCTTGGTCTTTCTGACACTCTCAAGGATGAGCTGGCCCGAGTGGGGGTACCAACAAGACTGTAGACTCTGATAGACCTAACGATCCATATCGATCGTCAGATTCAGGAAAGGAAAGGACCAGGGGGAAACTTCTGTTATGCCCTGAAGTTGGGCCAGCTAAGAATGTTGTCCCGTCTGAGTCGCCCACCAATCCAGCTAGAAGGAGCTTTTGGAGACCACAGTTATCCGCAGCAGAACGTCTCCATCGGCAGAAGTCCAATCTCTGCCTCTACTGTGTTGAAGCAGAACATTTCGTGACTACCTGGCTGATCAAACCTCACAAATATTCGCCCAACTGCTTCTACATGATGCATCCTCAGGGAACTGACCGAACGCACCTCTCTTTCCAGCTGCAATTACAACTGGCTGAAAGGACTATCACGGTCCCGGCCATCATTGACTCAGGTGCCTGTAGCTGCTTCATGGATTCCCATTTTGCTACTCAGAATCAGATTCCCCTCCGCACAAAAACACAGAGGCTTGCAGTTCATCTGGCGGACGGGTCTGGTATTAGTTCCGGTCCGGTAACACAAGAAACCTTGCCAATATTTTGCTATTCTCGGTCGGAACACCAAGAATTCCTATGTCTGGACATTATCACTTCCCCGATTTTTTCAATTATCCTCGGTCTGCCTTGGTTAAAAGCACATAATCCAACCATCAATTGGTTGACCGGAGAGATCTCTTTCCCTTCTGAATATTGTCAGAGTCACTGCACCCTCAAAGAGACAAGTGGGACAACCCCTATGCTCAGTATTCATTCTGACCCTGAAATTCTAAAGCTTGTCCCTACGGTTTACCATGAATACCTGGATGTGGTCAATAAGAAGAGTGCCAACACCCTTCCTCCACATCGTCCTTATGATTGTCCAATTGAGCTCCTGCCCGACGCTGAAATTCCTTTCGGTAGGATTTACCCTCTGTCCGAAGTCGAACTAAAGGTCCTCCGGGGATATATAGATGAAAGCCTGGAAAAAGGGTTTATTCGGCCATCTACTTCACCAGCAGGAGCCGGCATATTCTTTGTGGAGAAGAAGGATGGCACTTTGAGACCTTGTATAGATTATCGGGACTTGAACAAGATCACGGTCAAAAACCTTTATCCTCTTCCTCTGATCCCCGAGTTGTTCCAAAGATTGCGAGGAGCATGCTTTTTCTCAAAGTTGGATCTGAAGTGTGCTTACAATCTAGTAAGAATTCGAGAGGGAGACGAATGGAAGACAGCCTTTCCGAACCAGATTCGGGCACTTTGAATATCTGGTAATGCCCTTTGGTCTCTGCAACGCCCCAGCAACCTTCCAACACCTGGTAAACGATGTTTTTTGGGACTACCTGGATTTATTTTTAATCGTGTAAACCTGATGCACTCTCCCGCATGTTCCCTGACCCAGTTGTTCAGTCAGAACCCGATACGATCTTGCCAGCCAAGAACTTTCTACTTCTGCAGATGGATCTTGTAACTCAGATAGAAGAAGCCATGGACAATATCCCACCTGTAAATATGCATCTACAATTTAAGGATGGCCTGTACTTCCATAAGGGACAGATCTTTGTGCCCGAAGGACTTCGAGCACTTATTCTCCAGAGATGTCATGACCATCCCTTAGCAGGTCACTTTGGGATTCGCAAAACATCTGAGTTAGTCTCTCGCTCTTTTTGGTGGCCTAACGCAGCAAAGGATTGCCAGGACTATGTAAAATCGTGCACAGTCTGTCTGAGGAATAAGTCGGATAGAGCCAAGACTTGGGGCCTGCTGGAATCCCTGCCTGCACCAGAAAAACTTTGGAGCATGATCTCCATGGATTTTATTGTGGAAAATATAAATATTGTGTCAGATCGAGGGGTACAAATTACGTCTAAATTTTGGAAGGCTCTGTGTGAGGCATTAGAGATCGAGTTACGCTTCTCCTCTGCTTATCATCCTCAAACAAATGGACAAACGGAGAGGACAAATCAAACGCTGGAGCAATACCTCCGATGCTTCTCCTTGTACTCACAGGACAACTGGGCATCACTCCTTCCTTTAGCGGAGTTCGCATATAATAACGCCATACATTCCGCCACCAAACAATCCCCCTTTTACTCTAATTACGGATACCAGTCCTCCTTTCTTCCAGAAATACCAGTGGAGGCCGCTGTTCCGGCAGTAGAAGAAAGGATGGAGTTCCTCAGGAGGAACGGCAAAATATTACAAAAAACGATTTCTGAGGCCCAAGAGAGTAACAAAAATTGTTTTGATAGAAAAAGAAGGGGCAACTTGAAACTAAAACAAGGGGATAAAGTCTGGCTTTCCACGGCTAATCTGAAATTAAATTGTCCATCAAAAAAGCTGGGTCCGAGATACCTGGGACCATTTTCTGCCAAGAGAAGGGTTAACCCTGTAGCATTTGAATTGGAACTACCAGCTAACCTAAAGATCCACCCGGTATTTCATTGTTCTTTACTGAAACCACACATCCCAAGTGGGTTCCGCAACCGGAATTCTGAGGCACCTGCTCCACTGTTGGTGGATGGAAATGAAGAATACGAAGTGGAGGCTATCTTGAACTGTAGAAAGAGGGGCGGACAGACCCAGTTCCTCATCAAATGGAAGGGTTATGGACCTGAGTATAACTCCTGGGAACCGTCCACTAATGTCCATGCCCCACGGATACTTCAAGCTTACCTCCATCGTCATCCTGGGAAATGAGCCCTAGTGGGCATCCGGAGGCTGCCCATGGGGGGGGGGGGCAATATCAGGGAACAAGAAGATTGCCGCAGCACATGAATCTGCCCAGGCGCAGGATCCAGACAAGGCATACAGGCAGGCGGGCACTAGGACCCAGGCGCGCCTGTCACCAATGATGGCACCGGGCAGGCACTAGGACCCAGGCGTGCCTGTCGGCGCTGGGCAGGCTATTTAAAGAGCACCTCGGTGCTGACCCCAGTGTCCTGCTTGTTTCCTGTGCGATTCCTTTGGTGCTGACCCGGCTTGTTCCTGACCCGACTCTGAGTTCTCTTCTTCCCCCCGGTTCCTGTCTTCAAAAAAGTCCAATAAATGTGACCATGTGTTAGATAAAAACCATATCTTCAAAAAGTGATGTGCTGCCAACTGGAAAAAAGAAAGAATCCTCCACCATCACCATTCACAGCCTCTTACCAGAAAATATGACCACAGATCAAGCAGTCAAAAAAAGCAGATATGGAATAACATTTGACATGTTGGATCCTTGATCTTCTCCCCTAAAAAAGGCAGTTCCACCGCTAGTGACTCAATGATAAAGATCCAGTGTTACGCCTCAAAGATAATGGGATGTATACAAAGAGAACAAACACTCCTCATAGTGAAGTATTTTAAAAGAATCTGAACTTTAATACTGTGAAGTACTGCACTTACAGACATAAGATGAAATCAGTATGTGAGATCATAAAAGTTTCTAACCAACAAAACGGCCAGGGTGTGTGGCGCGATGATGTCATAATCCGTAGCTCCACCCTGTTTCGTCACAAGCAGATGTCGTCAGGGGCGTGGCCTACAATGCTCATCATGGTATAAATAGTCACAGGGCAGAAACAAGCCAGTGACACTTGCGCTCCACGAACTGGAACAATAGATGGATAGCTGGACCTGATGTCAAAACGACACCATAACAAAAAGCCTATGAAGCTTGCGCTCCACAGACTGGAACTACAAAAATGAACAGACCATATGTCAAAACGGAGAACATAAGTAGAAATATAGGCCAAAATGAAAATGACGAACTATGAAAAATTAAAAATCACCTAAATAGATATACAGTATACTATATTAAACATTAAGGCCCAATATATCATCTTGTGGCTAAAAAACCATAATGGTTCCTAATACATATACCTTCTTTGGCTCAGTAAGCATCTAGTGGTTGGAAAAAATAATAAAAGAAATAAACTGCAAAGGCGACATCGTGTGGTTGTAAACCAATATATAAAGACATAAAATAAATACATAATACAAAATATGAAATACATAAATTAACAGATAACTTTAAATAGTTTCAACTCCCCAAAAGGTGGGTCGAAGAACAACATAGTCTAATAAATAAATAAACAAAAACAATAAATAAATAAAACAAAAATAATACAATCATAGACCTATGACCTCACTAAAATATGTTCAACTATTAATAAAAGCATTAACATCCCATTCAATATTTAAGCCAAATGGGATATATGTTATTAATGTATAAATCCATCGGGTCTCTAATTTAGAAAAATCTCCCTCCTGGTATGACTCCCACACCAGTTAGGGGTAAACCTATCAATGCCCAAAAGTAGTGTACCATTAGAGTTTTTTCCATGATGCAACGCATAATGTTTGGATACACTATGGTTCGGAAAACCTTTATGTATATTAGCAATATGTTCTTTAATCCTAGTTTGCATTGTACGGGCAGTGCGGCCCACATATTGAAGACCACATGGACAACAAATGAGGCAAACTACATTCTAAGAGGAACAAGAGATGAAGGAACTAATATCATATGTGCTAGAAGTGTGATTGGAAGTAAAGGAAAAAGCCTTTCTCCCCCTCAAAATGTTGATATTGCAAACAGCACACTTCTTACATGGATAAAATCCCTTCATCTGATCAGAAAAATCCATTTTTTTTAGGTGGTTCAACAACGTTAGGGGAAACAAATAATCTCAATTACCTATTGGGTGGAATAAGTAGTCAGAAAGGGACAATTAGAAGAAAAAGCATCCACGTCCTCTTTCTGTTTCGGCAATAACATATAGACTTCATAGGCTTTTTGTTATGGTGTCGTTTTGACATCCAGTCCGACTATTCATCTATTGTTCCGATTCATGGAGAGCAAGTGTCATGGCTTGTTTCCAGCCCTGTGACTATTTATAGCGTGATGGGCATTGTAGGCCACACCCCTGATGACCTCTGCTTGTGACAAAACACGTAGGGTGCAGCTACGGCTTATGACGTCAGCACGCCAAGCACCGTGGCCATTTTATTGGTTAGAAACTTTTATGATCTCACATACTGATTTCATCTTATGTCTGTAAGTGCAATACTTTTATTAAACATCAGGTTTATTTTAAAATACTACACTAGTATTCAGGGAGCGCAAGTGTCACAGGCTCGTTTCTGCCCTGTGACTATTTATACCACGATGAACATTGTAGGCCACGCCCCTGACGACCTCTGCTTGTGACGAAACAGGGTAAAGCTACGGATTATGACATCATCGCGCCACGCCCCCATTCCGTTTTGTTGGTTGGAAACTTTTATGATCTCACATACTGATTTTATCTTATGTCTGTAAGTGCAGTACTTCACAGTATTAAAGTTCAGATTCTTTTAAAATACTTCACTATGAGGAGCGTTTGTTCTCTTTGTATACATCCCATTATCTTTGAGGCGTAACACTGGATCTTTATCATTGAGTCACTAGTGGTGAAACTGCCTTTTTTTGAGGAAGAAGATCAAGGATCCAACATGTCCAATGTTATTCCATATTTGCTGTTTTGACAGCTTAATATGTGGTCATAATTTCTGGTAAGAGGCTGTGAATGCTGATGGTGGAGGATTCTTTCTTTTTTTTCTGTTGGCAGCACATCACTTTTTGAAGATATGTATCTAACACATAATCACATTTATTGGACTTTTTTGATTACTTGAATTTATTAATTTGTCATTATATTTTGTCTTAGTGGTAAGAATTAGCACTACATTTTTGTTTTTCAAACAAATTCAATACAAGAGTGATCTATAAGTAGAAGTTTCAATGGAGGTTGAGGTGAAATCTCCCAGGTCCATCTGTGTAACAAAAAATGAGTCAATGCGGGAATAATATTGGTAGGCTGAGGAAAAGTGGGTGCAGGGCTTTCTTGACTCTCCTGAAATAAAGAAAAACGCCAGTGGGAGGTGCCCCTAGAGATGCCCAAGAATAGTTTAAGGAGCATGTTAAAGTCACCACCCTCCACACAATCACGTAGGAGGTGCTGGCATTGTTCAAGAAGCTGAAGCTGACTTTGATTAGTGGGATACACATTGTCAAGAGTGAAAGGACAGTCACTGACTATTCTCTTTAGGAATAGATATTTACCAGCCTTATCTCTTGGGTAGAAGTACAGATTAATTGTACAGTATGTTCTAGATTTTAGAACATGCACCTCTTTTGATTTTGAATGTGGGTTTGTACTATCTGCGAAATAAGGTATCAAAAAAGAGAAAGTTTGGAATGGTTCTGTAAATCTGTTTCTTGGAGGAAGGCTACTTGTGCTCATAGCCTCCAAAGTTCACCCAGAAGACAGGATAATTTTTCAGAGAGGTTCAAACTTTGCTCATTCCATGAGACAAATTGAAAACACTCATTGAGCTGATCTGTCTAAGATAGGTTAGAGGTTTAACTTGAAACAATGGTACTAGTGGGCCCTGTGAGTTAACAGAACTCGGACCAGAGCATCGAAGAAAGGGGTGGGTAGCCTCGAGTAGGAGAGTGGGAAGTTAAAGAGGCAAGAGAACTTAAGATGAAAGCAAAAAACCCTGGTGGAACAGAAAAGAGCTAAAAGTAGATCCTGAGATTCACAATACCCTTCCTGTCAAGGAAAGGCAAGGGGAATGAGCCCTTTATGGGGAAGTGGGAAGCAAGTGTGTGAGGAGATGCCTCAGGAAGCTGAACATATATTGAAAAACAAGCAGTGATAAACAACAAGAATTCATTACTTTTAAATAATACCTATTAAGAACATATTGTAGCATGGCTGAATTTTTGAAACAACATGCATTATTCATTGTTCCACCAACTAATGTGGAGGACTAACATACAAAAGGACAGATTGTAGCATGACTGAGCTTTTGGAAATATATGCATTATTCATCATTATACATGTGCGATTCGTTTTGTTACGCATTGAAATTCAGATAAAATTTTCGGTATTTGGAGATTCAGATGGATCTGAATTTCTGAATCATGGTAGCAATGAATTTCAACAAATCTGAAATAAATTATAACAAAACTAATTATCTTAATTCGAAAATGGATTCGACTTAAAAATTTAAACATATTTCAATAAATATAGTAGGGTATAAAAGTGAAATAAGATGATGATTCCTACTTAGCCTGCTTTATAGAATAGAATATAAAATAATAGAATAGAATAAAACAGAATAGAAAAGAATACAATAGGGAATATGGCGGCACGGGAGAGTGTGCAGTAAGCACTCTCTGTTAGCCTCCCCTTGACTATCCTCCCCATGAGGCCCCATTAGAGAGACCAGCTGCACCGGAGGGTGTGCGGAAACTCACCCAGCTGGAGAGGGTTCTCGGAGTCTCGGAGACGGTCGGTCCGCCTGGAGCCAGGAGAGAGCCGGGAGAAGGACGCCTCGGGGTTTCCTCTGACGTCTTGCGGTGGCTTCGGAGGAGGAGTGGGGTTGCCAGGGAGATGCCAGTGAGACGGACGAGGCAGTGGAGCGGCGCCGGCACGTGGGCAGCTGCGGAGGAGCTCTGGGAGCTCCGGGTGTGGGAGAGATTGCCTGGCGTCTGAGCAAGCTGGAGAATTGGTGGAGGGTAACCGGCATACTGCCTCCACATCACACCATCTCCATACCATCTCCCTGATTCCTTTAACCTCCCTACCTCCATACCATCCCTACATCATACCATCCTTACAGCCTTACACCACCTCCATAATACGGCTAACCCCCCAACCTCCACACTACTCCCAATCTCTATTCTACTACTAACCAGTATACCACCTCCAATCTAAGGAGGTATCTGATGGGAAGATAAGCTACATGAGCTATATGAGACCCCCAGGAAGCCCCTCAAGAGGATACAACTACAGAGGAGGACTGCTTCTGGAGTGATATTCCAACGTGGAGGGTGAGGGATGACCGTGGGTTTTCCTGCAGGTCTTTTTTTACACTCTTTATACATCGGACTTGTATATTGGAGTTTTATATACATCAATTCCTTGTATTAGATCTCCAGGTGCCTGTAGTAAGACATTGCATTAAATATACAATCTGAAAATAAAAGAAATAGGGGATTCCTAGGGTGGGTCTGAAGATCGGGAGGAGTAAGAGAACAGGAGTTCTTGAAATAAGAGTAAAAGTTTCAAAAACAACATGAAAGGTAAAAATACCAAAGGGAGTGGGCCTAAGAACACCCAAACTGGTACGATTAAGAAGTATGTGTCACAAGGAAATGTTACCCCAGAAAGAACTCAGGGAATAACTGAAAAAAGTGAATTGGAAATAAGTTTGGATAACAGCCCGAGACTTTCCCTGGGCCCAGTATATAATAGTCAACAATTAATGGAAGGCATTGAACCGAGAGATCTTGAAAGAGATATGCAAATACCTAATAAAAAGGAAATGGCGGAGATGTTTAAAGGCTTGGAAAAATCAATAAAGCAAGAGATGGGGATGATCCGGGAAGAACTGGGACAATTGTTAACTAGGGTGGAGGAAATGGAGGAAAAAGTTCAAACTCATACCCAAACCATCCCAAAATTAGAGAAATGGATAATAGAAGATAGAAAAGAACAAAAGAGATTGCTTTATATGATGGAAGAACAAGAAAATAGAGAAAGGAGAAATAATCTCAGAGTAAGAGGAGTACCGGAACTGACACAGGGGGAAGATTTAAAAGATTTAAAAGAGCTAACTGGCAAAATTTTGAACTCCATAATGGATAAATCGGATGAGGAGATGTTTAAATTGGACGGAGTGTACAGGATTGGGAAGTATCAACAAGAAAAAGGGGTAGAAAAACCAAGAGATATAATTGTTAAATTCCATAACTATGGAGATAGAGAAGAGATATGGAAAAAGATTAAAGGAAGAACAAATATTATATATGGAGGGAAAAGTATTCAAATTTTTGCAGATTTAACAGCAGAGACTCTGAGAAGGAAGAGATCACTGAAACCCCTACTAGAAGTGATGAAAAATTATAATGTGAAATACAGATGGGGACGTGCCACAAGCTTAATCGGGTGGAGGGATGGAATTACAGCTACTTTAAGATTTCCGGAAGATATGGAAGATTTCTGCGATAAACTTGGACTGCAGATACAAGTGATACCAGGTTGGGAAGTGGAGGAGGGAGAGTTGGACATTTGTGGGTCAGGAAAGTGGCAGCTGGTTAAAAGAGGAAATAGAGAGTCAATAGATAAGGGGACACCGGGGAGGAGGGGGGGAAGGTGAGCGGTCATAGGCGGAGTCGAACCCCTATAGAGGGATCAGAGGTGGAATATGATCCAAAGGCAAAGGAGGCCTGGGGGGGGGTAGGGAGGTGGGAGTCTGGGGGGGAGGAGGTGTCAGGGGGGGAGGGCTAGGGAGGGAGGGGCTTTAGGGACAACACTCTGCATGATGGAAGGGGAAAAAAAAAAAAAGAAAACAGAGAGATAAGACAGATGGAAGATCTCCGATTTATAACATATAACGTAAAGGGATTGAACTGTCCTGGGAAGAGATTTAAATTATTCAAGGAGCTACAGCATAGAGAGGCTTTGGTGGTATTTTTGCAGGAGACACACCTAGAGATCAAGTCAAATATAAAGTTGTACTCTAGAAATTACCCAACATGGTTTTATGCGGATTCCCCAATCAAGAGAGCTAAGGGAGTAGCAATAGGGTTTGCAAAAAATTTAATGTTGGAGATAGAAGAGAGAGAGGTAGATCCTGAGGGGAGATTTCTTGAAGGGTAGATTACAAGAGCAGGAATGTACAATTGTGAATATCTACTGCCCAAATAAAAGACCAGAAGCTTATCTGAAGGGAGTCTTGAGAAAACTGATGGCCTTTAAGAAGGGACGCTTGATAGTGGCAGGGGATTTGAATTTTTGTATGGACCCACAAATGGATACGACCTTTTCTGTGCAACGAGAGGGAGGTAGAGCTCTGAGAATCCTGAAGAGGGTGATACATGAGTGTCAACTGGTGGATATTTGGAGAGTGATTCATGGAAAAGAGAGAGATTATACCTTCTTCTCCAAAGCATACGAGATGTACTCCAGATTGGAATATATATTTGTAGATCATCAACTTATAGAATTGGTGGATAAAGTAGAAATAGAGGTGATGTCCCTTTCAGATCATGCCCCTGTTACACTGAAAGTGAGGTGGAGAAGACGATTGACAGGTGGGATAGGTTGGAAGTTGAACGAGGCTCTTCTCCTGGATCAGGAGGTGGATCAGAAAATCAGAGAAGAGATTGAAAGATTTTTTCAAGAGAAAGAGACAGGGGAGGTGTCGGTGGCTACAGTGTGGGAGTCCCATAAGGCCTATATAAGAGGTATATTGATTGAGTCCGGGGCAAAAAAGAAAAAGGGAAAGAAGAGAAAAACTTACTGGGCTGCTAAAAGAAATATCTGACCTGGAGCAGATACAAAAAAGTAAAAGATCAGAAGAGGTAAGACAGAAGGTAATAAAAAAGAAAGAAGAGCTAGAGCTACTGATGGAGGAGGAGAAGAGAAGAGTTTTTAACAAAGTTGCAAGTGAGAGGTATAGATGGGGAGATAAACCAGGAAAATATTTAATGAGAGCCTTGAGGGAAAAAAAAAATAGGAACTATATAGAGAAAATAAAAAACCCCAAGGGGGAAATGGTTTATTCTACTAAAGAGATCATTAAGGTGTTTAAAGAATACTATAGTAAGCTGTATAATATTGCCTCCCAAGACCCAGTAAATATAAACGGAAATGAGAGAAGAGAGAAAAGAAGGGAATATCTAAAAAATGCAGGACTACCAAAGCTAAGCTATGACCAACTGAATTCCCTTGATTTGGAAATTACACGGGAAGAAATAATAGGAGCATTAAAGAGTACTATGACGGGGAAAAGCCCGGGCCCAGATGGTTATACAGTGAGGTACTATAAAAAATACAGTGACCTGTTAATACCCAAATCGAAGAAATATATGAATGCCCTGGGAGGAGAGATGGAGATGAGATGGGAATCTTTACAGGCCCATGTGGTGCTGATACAAAAGGAAGGGAAGGATGTCTCTCAGTGCTCTAACTATAGACCGATATCACTTTTGAACATAGACACTAAGCTATACGCAAAGGTCCTAGCAAATAGGCTAAAAGATCTTATGCCAGAATGGATCCAGGGGGACCAGGTAGGATTTGTCCCAGGGAGGGAGAGTAGAGATAATGGGCTGAGAACTCTGTTGCTTATCCAAAAAGCTAGGAAGGGGAAAACCCCGGTAGTGCTTTCGATCGATGCTGAAAAGGCATTCAATAGAGTAGATTGGGGCTTTATGATGGATACCCTGGAAACTCTAGGAATGGGAGTAAGAATGAGAGAGTGGATAGGAAAGTTGTATAGAGAGCCCTCAGCGGTTTCATGGTTAATGGAGAGAGGTCGGAACCTATTGGGATGTCAAATGGAACTAGACAGGGATGTCCACTATCCCCATTGTTGTATGTATTGGCATTGGAACCTTTATTGGCAACTATTAGGAAGAATATAGATATAAAAGGAGTGCAGATAGGGGAAGTTGAACATAAAGTAGCTGCCTTTGCGGATGACCTGTTGTTTTATGTGGGAAATCCTAGGATAACACTCCCAAATCTAATGAAGAGCTTAAAGGATTATGGGGAGCTATCAAACTTGAAAATCAATCCAACAAAAACTGAGATCTTAAATGTAAACCTTCCAAATAGTGAAAAAGAAAAAATACAAAAAGAATTCCCTTTTATATGGAAAAATAGAGAGATAAAGTATTTGGGGGTTAAACATTCTGCTTCATATACGAACCTGTATAAATTAAACTATATCCCACTCTTAAATGAGATCAAGGAGGAACTAAGGAGATTGGGAGGAGGTAATCCGTCTTGGATAGACCGTATAAACTTGATAAAAATGATAATTGTACCAAAAATCCTCTATAAACTCCAGATGATTCCAGTCAAAATCCCAGAGGTCTTTTTTAAAGTAATAAAAAGGATGTTAACAAAATACATATGGAAAAATAAAAAACCTAGAATATCATATGACTTGTTAAGTAGAAAAAAGGAGAAGGGAGGTTTGAGAGTGCCAGATATTAAGAGGTATTATAGAGCAGCAGTCCTAGCGAGAATTTATGATTGGACACATAATTCAGAGGGGAAAAGGTGGGTTCAGATTGAGAATGAATTAAGTGGAGTTACCTTGAGTAGAATTATATGGGCACCAGCACAATATAGAGGGTTAAAAGATACCACGAGTGTTTTTACATTAAATGTTTTAAAGGTTTGGGATAAATTGCATAAACTTATGAAATGGGATTTTAATTCACAATTAATATCACTGAGGAACACGGATTATTTTCCTCCAGGTAAGGAGGAGAGCACAGGAAAATGGTTTAAAAAAGAAGATATCCAATTGAGAGATATTATGAAAGGACAGGAATTGAGAACACTTAAGGATTTGAAAAAAGATAAAAGGGAACTCTTCATTAAAATAGATGAGTGGAGATATCACCAATTAAAACACTTTGTCAGAAACCTTCCAAAACCGTTGAGATCGAGAAAGGATTGGAATCTGTTTGAGAGGTTGTTAGAAACACGAGGTGATGGGAGGCGAGGTAAGGCAAAAATTTATAAGACCCTCACTGAGTTAGACACTTACACAAAGCCAATGTATATAGTAAAATGGGAAAGAGATTTGGGAATAGAGATAGATGAAGATAAACAAAGGAAAATATATAGATTAATACAGGAGAATATAAGTATGAGAGTGGTGGAGGTAAATTATAAGTGTTTAACGAGATGGCACATTACACCGAAGGTTGAGTATAAGATATGTGGGGAAAATTCACAAGAGTGCTGGAGGGGTTGTGGAAAAATAGGCACGTTATATTATATATGGTGGGAGTGCCCGAAGATCCAAGGTTTCTGGGAGATAATTGTCCAACTAATTGAGAGTATCTCTGGGATAAAGATAGGACTGGACCCAGAAGTATGTCTACTACATAGTACAGAGTTATCAGTAAATAAATATAAGGACTCAGGTATATGGTGCTACCTGAATGCGGCGAAGGGTCTGATACCTAAGTTTCGGCATAGACCAGAGGTGCCGAAGATAGAGGACTGGGTGGAAAGAACGAATCAAATATGTAAGATGGAGAGATTGTGTTATATGCAGGAAGACAGGATGGGGTTGTTCTCTAAGAGGTGGAGAAAATGGGAAGAATTTATGGTGAAATATATGAAGTAGCAATGTGAGAAAGTTGAAAGGATTTATATACCCTATATTCTCGTTGGGAAAAGAGGTAATAGAACAATGCAGAGTGGGTGGGTTTACATGGGGGGAGGGAGGTTTTATTTAGGGAGGAGGGGAAATTAGATAGGGGGGGGGAGGTAAATGGGAATAAAGATAGTAAGAAATGTTATTAATGATATGGAAATGGTTTTTGTATGAGAATAATGATGAAATATGTATTATATATGGAAAATAAATAAAAATTTAAATAAAAAAAAAAAAAGAAAAGAATACAATAGAAGAGAATATAAAATAATGGAACAGAAGAGAAAATAATAAAATAGAAGAGAATAAAACAAAATAGAATAGAACAGGATAAAATATAAAGGAATAGAATAGCATAACATATAATAGAATTAAATAGAATAGAGTAAAACAGAATAGAATAGAACAGATAATAAAAAACAGAATAAACTAGAAAAGAATAGGATAGAATAGAAAAAATAGAAAAGAATATAATGAATATAGCTGTCTTCTGATATTCAAATTTTGAATTGATTTGAAAATAATGAATATATGAAACGAATCTGGATATAAACAATTTATTCCAAAACTGAATCATTCTAACATAATGAATATGACGAAATTAAATTATTACCTTAACAAATGAATCCAAAATAAACCAAAACAATGTTTATCATAATGCATATCTCTATTCATTGTTCCACCAGCTAGTAAGGAGGATTAACATACAAAACCAGATATAAAAGGACCTGGTAAGAAATCCAGAGAAACATAAATGACTGAAGATGTCCACTAAGTTGCCACCCCTAGGGGTGAGAACTAATGGCAGATAGAGAGTTTGCAAAAGAGATTAGTAGAGCCTACTATGGCTACACTTGGACAGTGTGGAAATGTAAAAGCATTCAAAAAACATCAACCCCTCCTCCCTCCAAACAGTGACCTCTGTGAGTTTTTAAAGAAGCATGAAAATTGTGTAAATGTAAATTTCAACTACAATACAGGCAGATAGTTCTCATAGTAAATGGTGTGAAGGTCTGGACAATGGGCATAGCTATCCATTTGGACCTGATTAGGTCCAGAAACTTAGTAGTGTGACCACTGTTCATTGGTTAGAAAAGACCTGCATCTACTCATACAAATGGGTTGAATCAGAAAAGATATGTGCAAGCCTCAAAGAGTCACTGGCTAAAAACCTTTCAGAGGGATCAACATGGGAGCTCCTAAAGAGTCACTGGATAAAGCCCTTCTGGGACGACAGCCATGCAGACCAATTTGATGCAGTGTGCGGCGTATGGTCTGAGCATTGGCAGGCTGACCCCCCACCCCTTCAACCTCTGCAGCAATGCTGGCAGCACTCATACATCTATTTCCCAAAGACAACCTCTGGATATGACACTCAGCAAATGCACTCAACTTCTTTGGTCGACCATTGTGAGGCCTGTTCTGAGTGGAACCTGTCCTGATAAACCACTGTATGGTCTTGGCCACCATGCTGCAGCTCAGTTTCAGGGTCTTGGCAATCTTCTTGTAGCGTAGGCCATCTTTATGTAGAGCAACAATTCTTTTCTTCAGATCCTCAGAGAGTTCTTTGTCATGAGGTGCCATGTTGAACTTCCAGTGACCAGTATGAGAGAGTGCGAGCGATAACACCAAATTTAACACACCTGCTCCCCATTCACACCTGAGACCTTGTAATACTAAGGAGTCACATGACACCGAGGAGGGAAAATGGATAATTGGGCTCAATTTGGACATTTTCACTTAGGGGTGTACTCACTATTAGATATAATAAAATATTTACAAAAAACGTCAGGGGTGTACTCACTTCTGTGAGATACATGATTCTGCACACATTGGCCACCCAGTAGCAGTAAAGCTGCTATAGAGTGGTTGTCAACTGGTTAATTTAAGGTTAGTATAAAGGACAAGAAGACACACTTTATGTCTGGATGAAAAGACATGCAAAATGGCTTCTTCACAGTAAGAGCTGTGGAAACGTGAATTAGACTCCCTCAGGAACTAGTTTTGTGAAGCTCAGTACTTTTTTTTAAAAAAGAAGCTGGATGCGTTTAGCATTATTATATTATTAACAATAATTATAACAAAATATTAACAGTTGTAGGTAATAAAACTAGAGATTGTTGATCTAGGGAATATCTGATTGCCTTCAGTGCATAAGGAAGTTTTTTTTATTTCCTTCCTCTAGATAAACTGGGGTATATGAAGATTTTCAATCTATTTATTTTTTCTGTTGGTTGCACTAGATAGACTTGTGTTAACGTTTAACCTAACTACTGTATATAACTACATCTAACAGTATGTGTACTAGGCTATGACAATTTTCCATATTCTTGAAGCAGCTGCCTGTAAAAGAGGTGGAATGATTTTGCTCCCTGAGTCTTCAAACATTATGGTTTTATTCTATCACCAGTATACAGTCCAAGAGGCAGAGAGCTGCAGCTTGCACCCAAGGCTTTTTACATAGCTATTTTATTTCATGACAGATTTCCTTTAAATTTTAACTGATCAGTAGAGAAATGGAAATGTTATTAATATCAGTAACTGTAAAGGTGTTGGTATGCAGGTATGCTACTAAAACTAAACTTGCATTAGTCTAATGCATGCCCATCATGTTAAAGTTCAGCAAAAGTGTTGAAAATCTAAATAAACCAGATTTTCTATGTGTAAGTATGGCCAAATCTGTAAAAGCTTGGATTGGTCAAAAGGGCAAAAATATGGCCAGCCTTACTGTAGAATAGATGTAAAAACAAGCATATTAAAAACATGTCTGCATACTTGCATTGTGAGCCCCAGATTTACTTAGCTGACACCTACCCCACTTTTACATGCCAAATGCTGTGATGGGAATCGAAACAGTGGTTTAATTCTTGCATTTATCTCTGTCATGCATTTTCTAATGCTCTCACTGCTTGGTTTGGAAATGTCATCTCAAATGCTTGCCTGATGTTTATTCAGCCTGCAGCCATATTTCTTATATTTTAGAGAGACGGCTAAATGATTTATTGGCTCTATTTTTCACACATCATGTTTGATAGAATTGGTGTTCCGCTTCTGAACTAACAATGCAGATTAGTATTTGGCTGCTTCTTCTATCTCTAGCTAAGCATAACAACTAGTACTGTGCATTATTATACTGTTTGGTGTTTTCTTTGTCAACTAATAATGATTGCAAACTTTACTGATTCATTTTCACACTAAAATTAACACTTTCCTATTCTCCAACATTGTCAATAAAATTGGGTTAGGTAAATTGGCAAATATTGTGGTATTTATTTATCCACACAATGTAAATTTGCTGACAACATTATGTACTTTCTATGATATGGCTGATAATGTAGTTAAGTTGTTAAGCCTTGCTAGCTGAACTCATGGCTTCTGGTAAAACTTTACCTACAGTCATGGCCGAAATTGTTGGCACCCTTGATATTTCTCCAGGAAATCATGTATTTCTCACGAAACGTATTGCATTAACACATGTTTTGCTATACACATGTTTATTCCCTTTGTGTGTATTGGGACAAAACAAAAAAAGGGAGGAAAGAAAGCAAATTCGACATAATGTCACACAAACCTCCAAAAATGGGCTGGACAAAAGTATTGGCACCCTTTCACAACTGCGGATAAATAAGAATGTTACAAGCATGTGATGCTCCTGTAAACTCACCTGGGGCAAGTAACAGGTGTGGGCAATATAGAAATCACACCTGAAAGCAGATAAAAAGGAGAGACGTTCACTTAACCTTTGCATTGTGTGTCTGTCTGTGCCACACTAAGCATAGACAACAGAAAGAGGAGACGAGAACTGTCTGAGGACCTGAGAACCAAAATTGTGGCAAAATATCAACAATCTCAAGGTTACAAGTCCATCTCCAGAGAACTAGATTTGCCTTTGTCCACAGTGCGCAACATTATCAAGAAGTTTGCAACCCATGGCACTGTAGCTAATCTCCCTGGTCGTGGACGGATGAGGAAAATTGATGAAAGATTGCAACGCAGAATAGTCCGGATGGTGGATAAGCAGCCCCAAACATGTTCCAAAGACATTCAAGCTGTCCTGCAGGCTCAGGGAGCATCAGTGTCAGCGCGAACTATCCGTCGACATTTAAATGAAATGAAACGCTATGGCAGGAGACCCAGGAGGACCCCACTGCTGACACAGAGACATAAAAAAGCAAGACTACAGTTTGCCAAAATGTACTTGAGTAAGCCAAAAGCCTTCTGGGAAAACGTCTTGTGGACAGATGAGACCAAGATAGAGCTTTTCGGTAAAGCACATCATTCTACTGTTTACCGAAAACGGAATGAGGCCTACAAAGAACAAAACACAGTACCTACGGTAAAATATGGTGGAGGTTCAATGATGTTTTGGGGTTGTTTTGCTGCCTCTGGCACTGGGTGCCTTGACTGTGTGCAAGGCATCATGAAATCTGAGGATTACCAAAGGATTTTGGGTCGCACTGTAGGGCCCAGTGTCAGAAAGCTGGGTTTGCGTCCAAGATCCTGGGTCTTCCAGCAGGACAATGACCCCAAACATACGTCAAAAAGCACTCAGAAATGGATGGCAAAGAAGCGCTGGAGAGTTCTGAAGTGGCCAGCAATGAGCCCAGATCTAAATCCCATTGAACACCTGTGGAGAGATCTTAAAATTGCTGTTGGGAAAAGGTGTCCTTCCAATAAGAGAGACCTGGAGCTGTTTGCAAAGGAAGAGTGGTCCAAAATTCCGGGTGAGAGGTGTCAGAAGCTTATTGATGGTTATAGGAAGCGACTGATTTCAGTTATGTTTTCCAAAGGGTGTGCAACCAAATATTAAGTTAAGGGTGCCAATACTTTTGTCCAGCCCATTTTTGGGGTTTTGTGTGACATTATGTCATATTTGCTTTTCTGCCTCTGTTTTATATTTGTTCCAATACATACAAAGGGAATAAACATGTGTATAGCAAAACATGTGTTAATGCAATACCTTTTTTGTGTGAAATACTTGATTTTCAGGAAAAATATCAAGGGTGCCAACAATTTCGGCCATGACTGTATATCAAAACAATATATGCTAGAAATGAGTGATTTTCAAAATTCCAAGTTATGGGTTTTTCTTGGACACACTCATGACCTTTACTTCTCTATGACTTGTAAATTACTCATCTCAACAACTTGGATTGCCTGTTCTATGACATTGATCTTCTAATATTTAACATGATGTCATCCCTTATCTTCTCTAAACCCTGCTGGCTTCAAAAACGTTTACACTATAATGTGATAAATACAGTTCTTCCCTAATCTCCTCTTCAATGTCCACCCTCTCTGACCAAAATTGCTTCTGACCTAGTTGCTCTTCAGCATTCAGCACATTTTAATTTGCTCTGACTATGAGCATTCACCACCGTAATAATTCCTAGCTTTTGTACACAGATCGCAAATGATCCCTGTAGCTACATATGTGGCTGAATGACAGGTGAGAAAATATGGCCTAAACGTTTATCTTCCAGTTCACAAGTAAAGACTACATAATGTTAACTATTAAGTTGGCCATATATTATACAATTTTCTTGTTCAATTTCCTTTAGATTTACCTTCAGCTATGTAGTGCAAGGGACAGGAAAGATACAAGAAAACTATACAATGTACAGCCAGCTATACTGATTAGCACAGCCCAGCAAAAGTACTTTCCACACTTATCTTTTTCAAACATCTGAACTACCACACCTCTTTGCCCCAAACCTCTCCTCATTTCCACTTACTACTATTTTCACTACCAAAGACATAGCCAACAACTGTAAAAGAACTATAAATAAGTTACTGACGTCCTGTGGTTATTTCCATGTACTACCTATACAATTTTTTCTACTTTTTGAGCTGCTCTTCTAAGATTACTTTTTTTTATGTATTTTTTTCTCCCACCGCCTGCTCTATTGAAACAATGACTGTTGGCAAAATTATATATTCCATTGGCTTCTAGCATCATCTGTATTTGTACTGTATAATATCCAGGTATGCCCATCTATCTGTACTCTGCCTCCCTCTGTCCTAAAAATCGCTTCACATTGTCATTTCCTCATGGATGCTGGAAAGGTCCCTAAAACGTAAGCAAAGCAGGACTGAGTGACTTATCTTCCCTCCTTCATCCTATATACCACTTCATGATCTCTCTGTAAATGTAAATGGTACTGACATTCTCTCTGTAACACAAGTTCACTGCCTTGGTGTCTCTCTTGATTCAGCCCTTTCCTTCATCCCTAACATTCAGAATCAGTCTAAGTCCCTCCATTTGCAAAACATCTCTCTTCCTAACTCAGGAGACTTTGATGATTTTCATTCTCATCCTCATATTCCTTCTACTTGACAACTGCCATATACTCCAATTCTGTATTCCAATGACAAGACCTTCCTGTCTTTTACTACCATAAATGTTGCTGCAAGAAGTTCCATTCATCTTACTACTTTTCATATGCTACGACCTTTTGTGAGACCTATTTAAAATACAAAGCTCTCAAAGAGAGTTTCTACAAAGAACAAATGAGGCAAGCTTAGTGTACTTAGAAGACTGTCTTATCTATCAACTACTCTTTATTCACTTTTTATGGAAAGCACAGAAAAGAGTTTCATAGTGCAGTAATTAATTTTGAACAGAGATATGATTAAGACAATAGATCAGGGTGTTTTTTTTTTGTAACTTACTTTGAGAGAGTTGTAGTAACCAGGTGTCATGTACCAGGGTGGAGGCTGAAGTGATGAGAGGGCTTCCCTTGCAGCTCTGGTCCAAACACACATGAAAACATGGGGGAGGTTCAGGGTAGCATGGGTGCCTGAGTGCTAGACAGTTGCTAATGGTCTGCAGAGTAATGACCAATGTCGCAGAAGGATGTTCTCTAATCACCCACGGAAGGAGCTGTGGTAGACAAACACTTGTAGTGTGGAAGTGAATCCAGAAGGCAGATCTGGAAGTTGGGGTAGCTGGGACCTGATGCAGGTAGGTAGAAAGACACTGTTAGATGAATGGAAGAGGAGACGTGGTCAGGAGTCGGGCCAAGGTCAACACAGGTCATTAGCATCCTGACACCAGAAGTAAAATCTTCAAACAGGAAGGAAACTTGTAGAGAATATATCTGTGACTCAATATAGAGTTGGTCGCAAAAGGGATATCAATCATATGTGTTGTACTGTATATTGAGTTGTGTTGTTATGGAGAATAAATAGTTGTAAAACAATATTTTTATTCATAAATTGGTAAAATAGCAATATTAAATGCTCTAATTAGCACCGTCAACATGGTTTGTGGTAAGACTTTTCACTTCTTTAGGAAATGTGCCTATACAGGGATAGCCTGTAAATATTAGGTTTTAGTATTGACAACAAAAAATCTATATTGCCATAATTTGCTGTACACATACTGTAGATTGGTGACAATAGATAGTAGTACTGTGTATAAAAAAACAGCTATGCTGTATCCTTCCTGAACTTATTCCTTATTTGCAGTTATACTAGGTTTTTATTTTATCACACTACAGGGTTGAAAGCACACATTGTAGGTAACAAGTAAATATCTTTTTGAAATAAATAATACTTTGAAGACCAAATTGCACAGTGTGTCACTACAAATAATGGGAGCGTGACTATGTTATGATAATTGTGCGTGGCTTAAAGAGCTGTGGTTAAACAGAGTTAGAGCCTCCTGATATTATGCCTGCACACATACATATGCATAACTTTTTTTACCAACTAAATATTCCTTTATTGCTGTGCCACAGCCAGAGCTTCACAGACACACAGCCTGGGTCTGCACTAATCCACAAAATACAAAAATGCTTTACCCACAATCAGTATTTTTCACATTATTAATTTTAAACTGGAACATTTTACAGCCTCAACTCAACCAAGAATGCCCCAGACTTCACGCCTGAGCAGAAATATACCACCCCAACAAAGACTCTACAAGCTCCCCCACACTTTCCTGTCACAGCTAGGAATGGCGACCAGTCAAATGGCTGATCACTTCCTCAGCTGAGCCTGCTTCATATGCTCTCACGTCTACCACATTTGTTCTCTCCTGCCTCTGAATTTAAAACACTAGGACTTGCAGTCAAGGGAATGTCAATTGAGAATTTGAGCGTGGACTGCACTCACTGTCACTGAGAGGAGTGTGTTCCACATCTTGGGCCAGATACAGAGAATGGTGTGTCCCAGGCTGAATGCACCTGAATGGGTAATTTTGTTGGAGCAGTGAGAGGTCTTGGGATGGGATATTTAGGGGCATAGATTCCGTCTTTGAAGTGTTTATTTTATAACCAGAATGATCACCGAAGGTTTGTAAGAGTTTATGCAAAGCAGGCAATGATATAGGAGTAGGCACAGAGGGCAACCTTGTTTAGTTCTGTTTAGCATGGGAAAAGTATCAGATGTGGCATAGGGGAGTTTGACCTGAGCGGTGAGCTGTGAATACAGCGCTGTAATAGCATTGAAAAAAGGCCCTTGTATTCCCACATATCGTATTAATTCAAACATGTAAGGCCATCCCAACCAATCAAATGCCTCCTGGGCATCTAAGCTTAACAATAGTGCTGGCCTCTGTGAACCATGAAGCACATCCACTAAATTGATTGTACGCCATGTATTATCCCCTGCCTGTCTCGCCAAGACAAATCCCACTTGACCGTTATGAATAATTCTAGGAAGCAGAGAAGCCAAACAATTTTCTAAGATTTTCGTACAAATTTTTTAATCCGCGTTTAATAATGCTATAGGTCTGTAATTAGCTGGGGTCGTTAAATTTTTGCCTGGTTTGGGAATGATTGTGATATGTGAGTGTTGAATTTGTGAATTTCACCGTTCAACAAAGAGGAGTAAAATTCCAATAAGGCAGGACCAACGTCTGCAATAAATTGTTTATAATATGTGTAAGAGAATCCATCTTGTCCCGGTGCTTTGTGTGCCAGCAGCTCCTTAACAGCCGCACTTAATTCCTCCTTAGTGAAGGGTGCATTTAGGACTAGCCTATCTTCCCCTTTCAATTTGGGGAGCTGGAGAGTTGAAAAGAAAGCACAAAGGAATCCTCATGAAAAAGGGGATGTAAGTCCGGTGCTAAGCAGTTATAAAGCTTACAATAAAAATCTCCAAACACTTAAGCTATTTGTTGTGGGCAGAAAGTAGGTACACCATCTGCCTTAAATAGAAATTCAGGGGCGGAAGGTGTTGAGTGAGGTTTATTAGCGTAGTGATAAAATGACTGCAAGAGCACAGCGCAGAACGCTGCATGAGGTAAAGAAGAATCTCAGAGTGTCAGCTAAAGACCTACAGAAATCTCTGGCACATGCTAACATTTTTGTTGACACATCTACAATAAGGAAAACATTAAACAAGAATGGAGTACATGGGAGGACACCACGGAGGAAGCCATTGCTGTCAAAAAAGAATATTGCAGCACGTTTCAAGTTTGCAAAAGAGCACCTGGATGTTCCACAGCACTACTGGCAAAATATACTGTGGACAGATGAAACCAAGATTGAGTTGTTTGGGAAGAACACACAACACTAGGTGTGGAGAAAAAAAAGGCACAGCACACCAACATCAAAACCTCATCCCCACTGTAAAACATAGCGGAGGGAGCATCATGGTTTGGGGCTGCTTTGCTGCCTCAGGGCCTGGACGGATTGTTGTCATTGATGGGAAAATGAATTCCAGAGTTTATCAAGACATTTTGCAGGAAAACGTACGACCATCTGTCCGCCAACTGAAGCTCCGCAGAGGATGGGTGATGCAACAGGACAATGACCCAAAGCATACAAGTAATTCAACAAAACAATGGCTGCAACAGCACAGAACACGCCTTCTGGAGTGGCCCAGTCAGAGTCCTGACCTCAACCCGATTGAAATGCTGTGGCATGACCTTAAGAGAGCGATTCACACCAGACATTCCAAGAATATTGCTACACTGAAACAGTTTTGTGAAGAGGAGTGGTCCAAAATTACTCCAGATCGTTGTGCAGGTCTGATCTGCAACTACAGGAAACGTCTGGTTGAGGTTATTGCTGCCAAAGGAGGGTCAACCAGTTATTAAGTCCAAAGGTTCACATACTTTTTCCTCCCTGCACTGTGAATGTTTACATGTTATGTGCAATTAAACCATGGCAACATCTAATGTTTGTGTAGTATTATGTTCAGCAGACTGTGTTCTTCTATTGTTGTGACTTAAATGACGTTCAGAGCACATTTTATGCCCAATTCATGCAAAACTCCACGTAATCCCAAGGGGTTCACATACTTTTTCTTGCAACTGTATATAGGTGACCTTATACACCAAATAAGGTATCATCAAGGGATGGAACGCTTGGATAGATCACTCCAATATCTTCTCCTATCTCCTAGGTACTCAATTCCACAGGACCATTTATGAGATAACATTAAAAACAAAAGAGATCCTCCATAGTGTAATCCAGTTTTAATTATTAGATAAATATAAAAGCAAAATGCCCACTCACATGTAAAGTAACAAATAATAGCCTTTTTCCCATATCATGGGTATGTATCCATGGTTCTGATGCTAAGATATACATACAGCTCCACTGGCACCACAATCCCTCCAGAAATGGCGCCGACACCGAAGTGATGTCAGTGCGTACTGATGTCAGTCCATCCCTTGATGATACCTTATTTGGTGTATAAGGTCACCTATATAGCTGTTTGGCACATTGGGTCACATTAAGGAGGTGAGGGGCCACCTTGGCCATTTGTGGATTGTCTGGCACTGTGATCACCTCACGGAGTTTGCTGTGATTTCTCACCATCAATTGAATTTATGGACTGTTGCACATAGTATTTACTCTATGAGCACATAACACCAGATATTGTGATATCATTTATTGTGCATTCTATGTGTGATATTTTCATTTATATATTTTGTGTTTAAGTATAGGTTGCTAGCGCTGCACTAATTTTCTGTAATATTTTTGTTTTTTCCTTGTGGTTGAGGCGAGTGTGAGCTGCTTATTAATAGGTGTTCCATTTAGCGCAGGAGTATTTTTTACATGACCTCTAATAAATGCTTTGTGGGCTTCCCACAATGTTGAGAGGGCTGACACAGAACCTGTATTAAGTTAAAAAAAATTATGCAGTGCTTTTGAAATGGAAGCGTTGACTTCTGCGTTTCGTAAGAGTATATTGTTTAAACGCCAGTGGCAAGTGCGTGAGTATGGTCGATCTAGAAACAGATCTAAAGCCAAAAAAGAGTTGTCTGACCAGGAGCTGGGAATGATATCAGAACTGACCATCTGTTTAAGTAGGGGAGATGAGAGTAAAAACTAATCTAAACTGGTGTATGATGTAAAAGAAAAGAACAAAAACTGTCTGGCACTCAGGCTGTTTGGTATCTGGAGAATACAACATCCATGTCCCCTAGTCCATTGACGGAAGGACGCAGACTGTTTCAAAACGTGTTTTGAAGGCAGTTGGCCCCAGAGGATCTCCTATTGTGCGTAGCTGACATAGATAAATTTAAGTCCCCGCCAATGATTGTGAAGAAATTAAAAGTGGAGAAATGTTTTCCGTAAAGAATACTGATTGATTAGCATTTAGAGCATACACATTGAGGATTGTAAGGTAGGCATCACCATATTGACATTGGAGCAATATACTGTATATCTACCTTGGGAGTCTAATACCTAAGAAACCATCTGAATTGGACAGCCTTTTTTAACGAGAATAGCAACACCTGCTTTACCTGTACTGTGTAGAGTGGAGTATGCTATAGGAAAATATCTGAGGGCAAAGTTAAACGAGCTTCCCTTTTTGAAATGTGTTTCCTGGATAAAGATAACATCAGCCTTGGACTGACGGAATTCCCTTAGAGCTATCGACCTCTTCCTTACTGAATTTAAACCTTTAACAATGCAAGAGTATAATCGTAAAGACATGTTGGTGTGATCTGAGTATTAAGCAAATGTATGCAGGGTATTATGACAAATAAACCATGCTGTTCCAACAGAAAATAACACAAAAAATATTGGCTAAGGAAGACGCATCCAGTGCATCGTAACATAACTAACAAGCATAGAACAAACAAATCGAAAAAAGACTTGTAAATATAGTATCAGGCCAAAACATGGAGAAGGTCGGAGCAGCCTAGGCCACCCAGGCATCCACAGCCGTAGCTGTAGATGGATGGGGACGACATTGGGAGGGCGAAGGTCAGGCAGTGACTTCACTTCTCTCCTTTGAAATAATCAGCAGCTGACAGGATATTATCTGAAAAAAATCTCGATGGGTTGTCGGATTTATCCATGAGGGAATATCCGAATTGTCAGGCAGAATGTGCCAATAGACGTTAAGTCTTAGGTGGTTTCAGATGTGTTGCATAACATCATCAGGTGACAGAAGACAACCGAGGTGCAGGAGGCCTTTGAGGGATCAGCAGGCGTGTCTTGTTCTTGGATCTTGCTGGTGTCTACATCTTGTTAGGGGTAGTGGCTGATCTTGCTTAGGCAAAGGTAATGCTAGGGCTTCATCTGGGAGAGGTGGTAGGCCTAATTTACGTAAAAATGCCTCTCTTTCTTGAAGGTCTCTAATTGTGTGCTGAGTACTATCTTTGGTTACCATCAATCTGAACGGAAAGCCCCATCTGTATATAATGCGGTGCTTCTGTAGGTGGAGAGTAAGTGTACGCCTCTTAGACAATGTGATAGGGTACAGATCACTATACTGTAGATTTGGATTTTCTCCCCTCTGAAATCAATGGAAGCAGCGTTACGTGTGGAATTCAGCAGAGACTGCTTGCTATCGTAATAGTGAAACCGGATGATAATGTCTCTAGGTCTCGCACCCAGTGGTGGTTTTGGAGTGAGAGAGCGATGGGCCTTGTCCATTCGCCAATCTATATCTAGTACCACCAAGGCCAATGCAGTAAACAGACCTTGCAGATAATCTTGTAGGTCGGTGTCCCCTATAGATTCGGCGACACCATGTATTCGGAGGTTCTGTCTCCGCTCCCTATTCTCCAAGACTTCTTGTAGGGAATGTAACTGGGACATTTGTTGTTTTAAAACATGGTTATCTTCTTCTAACACATGTACATACTGTACCAGATCATCAAATTTGGTTTCTTGTTCAAACTTTTTATTGGGGTTTAAAGTTACATGGCATACATACAATATGCAAAGAACGTTCACAATAGGAAAAAATTAAGGCATGAGGCCTGATGGCCAACGTTAATGTTCCAACATTTGTAAACAGAAAAGAAACCACAATGAGAGGGAGTGAATAATGCAATGTAAAAGGAGCAGGATATTGTTAATAGGAAACAAATGGATGGTACTCCTAGGACATATGGACGGGTTCCTTGGAAGGCAAAGAGAAAGGAATGGAATAGCGTGAATGGTTAGAGTAAGAGAAAAAGAGCAAGATAAGGAGGGGGGTGGAGAGAGCGTGTGACTACCAGAATAGTGGGGGAAGACTTGGGACCGGACCAAGACTCAGGACTACCAACAGGTGAAGAAGGAGATTATTAGGGGAGGAGCAATGATTCATCAAGTTCAGGGGAAGGAAGTGTTCCACCCAGGGGGTCCAAACTGACAAAAATTTAGGGACAGTGTCTGTAATGGCAGCTTTCACTTTAGCATGTATCATTGCCTGTGTCACCTTATTCCGAACTGCCAGAATGCACAGGGATGGAGATTTCCAAGATTTAGCTATCATTTCTTTGGCAGCTGTAGTGACCTGTAAGAGAAGTTTGAATTTGGATATCGAGGGGGGTCACAAATTTAGTAAGGCAATGTCTGAGGTAGGCAACAGTGGTTGTGCAAAAATAGTAGACAGCATGCGGAATATTCGGACCCAGAAAACTTAAACGGCTAGGCAGGACCACCAGCTATGAAGATATGTTCCCACCATCACACATCCCCGAAAACAGTCTGGAGAGTAACCCAGAGTATATTTAGCAATCCTTGCCAGGACTAGGTACCGTCGAGTCAAGACCTTGTAGTTAGTCTCAACTGCTACCACGTTCTGTGATGAGGATTTGGTTGCTGACCAAATGCGGTCCCAATCGTCAGAGCTCAGCTTGGATCCTAGGTCCCTCTCCCACTTAGCGACATATGGAGAGCCAGGGGAAGACTCAGGATTCAGTAATAGAGTGTAGAGAGAGGAAATGAGGCCCTGCTTGTGTGGGTCTTTCTTACACGCGCTTTCGAAGGTCATGGAGCAGATGGAGCACAAAGTGGTTGATAAAGGAGTATAGAAGTGCTTCAGTGGAAGGCATCTAAAGATTTCTAACGCTGGTAAAAAAATGCAATTCTCAAAGGGAGGGAAAAGATTTGATACCTGTTTTGGTCAGAAAGTGATGGGCTCAAAGAAGGTTTGCTGAGGACCAATGTATGAAAGAACATGGAGAAGACCAGGCTGGCGGGAAGTCCGGGTTTCGAAGGTGTGAGAGAAGAGGATTATGTGGCGATTGGATGGGATATCAGGATTTGATTCTGTCCCAAAGGGAAATATAGTGGGATGTTACCAGAATCCCGGATTGTCCGCCAGTCGGATGGTCAGAGCCATAGTAGGTTGGCTAGTGAGAGAGGATCGCTGTACACTGATTCAAGAACTAACCATTGCGGGATCTCGTGGGTCACATGGCATTTCAGAAGTTGCGCAAGATGTGCGGCTTGGCAATATTTAGCAATGTCTGAATGGTACAACGAGACACTCGAGGGCGAATAGGACCCCAAATATATGCGTATGTACGCCATTGTAGAATGCAGAGAAAATGTGCCGGGACAGGGATGGGAAGGACTCTAAACAGGTATAGTATCTTAGACAAGATGGACATTTTAACTACTGTGATTCTTCCTATCCATTCCAGTGGCAGTAAAGACCAGTTATGCTTAAGACCAGTAAGATCAGTGAGCATTGGTAAATAGTTGGCGGAGTATAAGTCAACTTAATGCCTAGATATGGGATAGACTGGTGGGAGCACGAAAATAGGAGAACATGTTGCAAATGCGAGATCTCCTGAGGGGAGAGGCAGATATTCAATACCGTAGATTTTTGGGGGTTGACTTGAAGGCCGGAGATGTGGCCAAAGTCTTGTAGAAGCCGGAGTAAGGTAGGGGTGGAGGTCAGTGGCAAAGTCCAAAAGAGTAGTACGTCATCCGTGAAAAGGCAAAGTTTGTGGTGAGACCCACCGATCTCGAGTCCGTGTATATCGGAATTCGCTCTAATCAAAAGGGCTAGAGGTTCAATAGCTAGGGCGAAGAGTATTGATGAAAGAGGGCATCCTTGGCAAGTGCCTTGAGCTATTGGGAAAGGGGCAGACTTGTGGCCCAGATAACGGACACTAGCAGAGGGTTTGCAGTATAGAGAAGAGATCCAGGTTAAGAAGTGAGTTCCAAAGCCCCAACGTTGCAGAATAAAATTGAGGTAAGACCACGAGACTGTGTCAAAAGCTTTCTTAATGTCAAGTGACAGGAAACAAGTGGGGATATTGCGGGTACGAGTAATATGCGAAAGAAGGGCCGCACGTCGTATGTTGTCCCTGGCTTGCCGCGAAGGGATAAAACCTACGTGGTCATTATGTATTAGAGAGCCTATAATTGGATTCTAACAGGTAGAGAGGATTTTCGCAAGAAGCTTGATGTCAATATTAAGTAGGGAGATAGGTCTATAATTAGACCAGGCAGAGTCGTCGGAATTCAGTTTCGGGAGCACAGTTATAGTAGCCGTTACCGTTTCGGGCTTAAAAGATTGGCCTGTCAGGATGGCGTTGAAGGCATTGGTCAGCACGAGGATCTAAGATGAGTATATTTCTAGTAATAAGAGGCGGAAAAGCCATCTGCGCCAGGGCATTTGCACGGGTTCAGGTCTTTAATTGCAGACAAATTTTGGTTGGTGTGCTCGGCTTCTTGAAGACTTCTAGATGATGAGCAGACAAAGTCGGGAAAGAAAGGTGAGCGAAAAGGTTTTCTGCGCGGGACTGGTCGAAGGGCTCTGAGAATATAATAAGGCTAAGTGCTTACGGAAGATTTGCAATATTCACGTAGGGTTGCTAGTGTAACTACCTTGGAATATCTTTAGACTTGGAATTATTTAGAATTGGTTTGGTGATGAGGTCTAGTCTATGGAGTGAAATGGCTAGGAATGTATCAGGTTTCTTCGCTTTGGTATAGTATTTGTGCCGAGACCTACGGAAGGATAGCTCAGCTTGGTCCGTCAAAAAGAGATGACTGTTCTAGGGCTTTGAGGTTATGAGGAGAGGGAGTGGTCTGAAACGCTTGATGAGACAGATAATAGGCTGCCTCAAGGCGAAGACGTGTTTGCTGCTTTTTTGTGTTAAGGAAGGATGATTTACTAATACAGATCCCTCTAAGGACTGGCTTATGTGCTTCCCATAACAGGAGAGGAGAGATATCTGAGGTGGAGTTCGTTGCCAGGTATTCATTAAGGGAAATCTCTAGATCTAGGCTATGTGTTGGGTGGGATAATAAATTATCACCGAGTACCCAAGAAGCGTCGATAGTAGAGGGGGACAAGGAGGAGATAATTGTGAGAACAGCGCTGTGGTCCGACCATGGTATGGGGAGGATATCTGTAGCAAGAAGTCGGGATGAAGAGCTAATGGTCGAGAGAATATAGTCAATGCGTGAAAATGTTTTGTGTGGATGGGAATAGTATACCTGCGTTTCACTGGGTGAAGTTCTCTCCATGAATCTTCTAAAGAATGGCGATTTAGAAGTTGTTGGAAAGAAAGTATGGAGGCTGGTAGAAGGGGTGGTTGAGAGGACTTGTTAAGAAAGTGGTATAGCGTGTGGTTAGAGTCTTCGCAGATAAGCAAGGTGCTGCGTTTATGATAATCGATGAGTCAGCAAGTGGGAGAGGAACGGAAGAGGACCTTGGTTGGGAGCATAGTAAGAGACTATTGTGACTTCAGAGTCTAGGAGAAGTCCCGAAAAAATGAGGTAGCATCTTTCTGGATCTTCAATCTCGGTACGAAGTGTGAAGGGGACTATGCGATTGGAGGCGATAAGGACTCCTCTACATTTGGTTTTTGCGGAAGTGGTGAAGACTTGCGGGTAAAAGGGGCCAAAAAATTTAAGTGTGGAAGTGAGGGTAAAGTGTGTTTCTAGGCAGACAATATGAGCCTTTTGAGATGCAAATAAGTGGAAGGCCTTGTTGCGCTTTTGGGGGAAGTTCAGGGTGAGGACGCTCAGGGGTCCCATGGTGGGAACATGTGAACTGTAAGTAGGTAGTGAGTCCGTGGTTGAGCGCATATGGGACGGTCCCAAGAGAAGGGGGGGGGGGGGAGAAAAAAAAAGAGGGTGGGAGGGGAGTCACACGGAGGTAGGAGGGCAGTGGGAAAAGTAGAAAACAAAGGCAGATGAGGAAGGAGGAGAGCAGCTAAGGTGTTTGGTCTGGCCCCTGGGACAGGAGCATGATGAATGGTCTGGGAGGTCAGAAGCAGCTCGAGCAATACAAGAAACCTGTACTGCATGTTTTAGTGGTGGGTGTGCAGTGGCAAACATAGGGGAGAAGAAAGCCTGAGCTTAAATACAAACAAGCTGATTCCAGTGCAAGCAACAGGCACCTGAGGCTCCCTGTATGACGGGGTAGTCCAGGGTCCAGGCAACACCCGGCAGTAAGCTCACCAGAGGATAAAGAGGTGCAGAGCTTATATGGTACTGCGGATGTAGCCTGGCCGAGAACTGCCAGGCATTCAGGAGGAGCTCCAACAAACCAGGTGAACAAGGCTGAATAAACTAAAGGAAGAAGACAAGGCAACAGTAAACAAAATACATCATAAAGAAACTGGCGAAATGTCAGGAGACAATGAAACCAGTGAGACAACAGATGCATATAAACAAAACTCAAGGTCTGGGAAAGCCTTCGGGTGGGTGGACGACGGATCCAGGAGGTCACCTAGATAGCGAGATCCAAGACGGGTTCTCAAGAGGGTAGGGAATAGCCGGAGAACCAGGGAAGGAATCCGCAAAGGCCAGACTGCAGGAGGCCGGCGTTGATGAGTGGCCAGCTGGGGAGCCAGGGTCAAAAAAAGATGTCCTCCGGGAGTGTCATCGATGGGAATAGGAATCAGCGATAACGAGTAGTGATATAAAGTCCAGGTAGCATGGTCCCGGTGAAAGGCACGGCCTGGTGTAGGGCGAAGTAGGGGTACAGGATATGTGTGAGAGTTTAAGTCCATAGAATCTTGGGGGGCTGGAGACGAGTATCATCCGCATTTGTGGGAACTGAGCTGACCTGAGGCGCTGAATGACTTTTATGGGGGGAACAGGATGCAGACCTTCTGTGCAATCCATCTGGAGAGGCAGTAGGATGGAGTTGGAGGTGATGTAGCATGTCGAGCAGCTCCTCTGGGGACCTACAGATGTAGTCACGGGACTGGTAGGAAAAGCGAACTGCAAAAGGAAAGTTCCAGCGGTAGGCTATGCTCTGTTGCTGAAGGAAATGCAAATGAGGCTTCATCGCCCTGCGATTGGTGATTGTGGCAGGGAAAGGGTCTTGGAATAGCTGGCAGGAATTACCTTGGAAGGTTAAGGTCCCTGCGTTGTGAGCCGCCTGGAATAATTGTTCCTTAGTGCGAAAATAATGGAACTTGGCGATAATGTCACGCGGTGGGCCATCCAGTCTACGGGGAGCCAAGGCATGGTGCACTCTATACAGTTCAAGGCGTTCAATCGACATAGCAGGTGCTAGTTCTTGGAAGATGGCCATGACCGTGGAGAGGACAACGGTTATGGATTCTGGGAGGCCACAGATATGGATGTTTGAGCTGCGGGCTCTATTTTAAAAGTCTTCCAGTCGGGACTGAAGTGTCAGGTTTTTGTCACGTAGAACCTCAAGGTCATCTGAATAAGTGTAATTGACTGCCTCCAAATTGTCGACCCTATTTATTATTTATTTCAGGTACTTATATAGCGCCGTCAATTTACACATATAGGTGAAACTCGAAAAATTAGAATATCGTGCAAAAGTTCATTTATTTCAGTAATGCAACTTAAAAGGTAAAACTAATATATAAGATAGACTCATTACATGTAAAGCAAGATAGTTCAAGACATGCTTTGTCATAATTGTGATGATTATGGCTTATAGCTCATGAAAACCCCAAATCCACAATCTCAGAATATTAGAATATTACATGCAATCAATAAAACAAGGATTGTACATAGAACAATATTGGACCTCTGAAAACTATAAGCATGCATATGTACTCAGTACTTGGTTTGGGCCCCTTTTGCAGCAATTACTGCCTCAATGCGGCTTGGCATGGAAGCTATCAGCCTGTGGCACTGCTGAGGTGTTATGGAAGACCAGGATGCTTCAATAGCGGCCTTCAGCTCTTCTGCATTGTTCGGTCTCATGTCTCTCATCTCTCTCTTGGCAATGTCCCATAGATTCTCTATGGGGTTCAGGTCAGGCGAGTTTGCTGGCCAATCAAGCACAGTAATCCCACGGTCATTGAACCAGGTTTTGGTGCTTTTGACAGTGTGGGCAGGTGCCAAGTCCTGCTGGAAAATGAAGTCAGCATCCCCATAAAGCTCGTCTGCGGAAGGAAGCATGAAGTGCTCCAAAATCTCCTGGTAGACGGCTGCGTTGACCCTGGACTTAATGAAGCACAGTGGACCAACACCAGCAGATGACATGGCTCCCCACATCAACACAGACTGTGGAAACTTCACACTGGACTTCAAGCATCTTGCAGTGTGTGCCTCTCCATTCTTCCTCCATATTGTGGGTCCTTGGTTTCCAAATGAGATGCAAAAGTTGCTCTCATCAGAAAAGAAGACTTTGGACCACTGAGTAACAGACCAGATCTGTTTTTCTTTAGCCCAGGTAAGACACTTCTGATGTTGTTTGTTGTTCAGGAGCTGCTTGACAAGAGGAATATGACATTTGAAGCCCATGTCCAGGATCCGTCTGTGTGTGGTGGCTCTTGATGCACTGACTCCAGCCTCAGTCCACTCCTTGTGAAAGTCCCCAACACTTTTGAATGGCCTTTTCCTGACAATCCTCTCCAGGCTGCGGTCATCCTTGCTGCTTGTTCACCTTTTTCTTCCACGCTTTTCCCTTCCACATAACTTTCTATTAATGTGCTTTGATACAGCACTTTAGGAACATCCAACGTCTTTTGCAATTACCTTTTGAGGCTTTCCCTCCTCATGGAGGGTGTCAATGATGGTTTTCTGCACAACTGTCAGGTCAGCAGTCTTTCCCATGATTGTGATTCCTACTGAACCAGACTGAGAGACAATTTAAAGGCTCAGGAACCCTTTGCAGGTGTTAGGTCTTAATTAGCTGATTAGAGTGGGACACTTTGAGCCTAAAATATTGCACATTTCACAATATTCTAATTTTCTGAGATTGTGGATTTGGGGTTTTCATGAGCTGTAAGCCATAATCATCACAATTATGACAAATCACGGCTTGAACTATCTTGCTTTGCATGTAATGAGTCTATCTCATATACAGTATTCGTTTCACCTTTTAAGTTGCATTACTGAAATAAATGAACTTTTGCACGATATTCACCTGTGTATATATATATTGTACATTCACATCAGTCCCTAACCCTCAAGGGGCGTACAATCTAAGGTTCCTAACTTACATTCATACATACACATACTAGGGCCAATTTAGACAGGATCCAATTAACCTACCAGCATGTCTTTGGAGTGACCCTATGTTCTAGCTCAGAGGTGCGCAGCCCTAGGTTGCGGATTTCTTTAGATAGTTTGCCAGTTATATGGTCAGAGGTCTGTTTCAGGGTTTTGTGTAGCATTTTGTTGAATTGTTTGAGAAAGTCAGGATAAGCAGAGTCAGATATAGGGGCAGAGAAAGGTGTCCCCAGGTCACTGTCTGACTCACCAGAGGGAACCATCTGCAGGGCTACATAGGAGAGCATGTGTGGCTGAGGCTGTGTTGTGAAGCTGGCGGCCATCTTGGATGAGGCCCCTGCCAGGGCTTCTTTGATGGGTTTCGCCTGGGGCTGATGCTTGGCAGCTTCCCGGACCATCACTATAGGTTCCGGGGGTGCCGCTTATGTAGCCGAGGCATTTGTGGAGTGAAGGCGGGCTGGGAGCGGTGTCCAGGAAGCTTCTTCTCAGATGGACATGTCTGGGCTGGAACTTCCATGCACCTCCCAAATTTTGTTTCTAAATGATCTGTGTGCTCTTCCACCAGTGCTATCTCTCTAACTTCCTGCGCTATTTTCCCCACTGCTGATGATACAGTATGTGTCAGATTCTGCAAAAGATTGTGTAACTTATTGTCCAAAACGTCTGCTGTAAGATATGGAACAGAGGAAGGAGAGGGAGCAGATTGATGTATTACCTCCACTGTCTGATCCAACCGATCATCTGGTTTCATCATCAGGGCAGCAGGATCACTTGAGGCTGGGGATGCGGCCCGTGACACATACCAATGCATATGGATAGGCCACAGCTGTTCAGCGGGCAACGGAGGGAACTTTTGCTTCCCAATTTTGCCCATCGGGATCTGCAGATGTCGCTTAGCTGAAGACTGAGGCTTCTCTGCTGAAAAAAAGATGCTGATGGCTGCGGAGGAGCTAGAGTAGAGAGCGGTGAAATGGATCTGGCCTAATGCGCGTCCACCTCCGTGCATGCGCCCCTCCTAACCATTATTTTTGATTAGGTAATTATACTATTTTGAATTGTTTATTTTTTATAAAAGCAGTGAAAAATGGTAAGTAAATATAATAGGTGATAATAAATAATACATATATATTTTTGCCCATTATTGCTTATTTCATCTTCAAATTAGTGCAAATAAAGAATTCAGAATATCAGTTGATTTATGAAAATTAGTAGGGAATCTTCTTAATTTCAGATCCTCGTCTGTTTTTATAAATTACATTCTGATTATATTCTCAGAGGTAAAGTTCTGACACTTCCCTCATTCAACCCCACTACTATAGATGAGGTTGCTAAACATTTTTTTTTTTAACACCCACCTAACCACCTCCCCCTGGACCCTGATACTGACAAATGCTAAGTTCACCCTCTGGCTCTATCCTACACTCTCTAGCTCACATCTTCAATCTCTCCCTCTCTTCTAGCATCATCCTTAGCTCTCTAAAATATGCACTAATCACCCCCATACTTAAAAAGTCAAATCTTAACCTATGCCCCATCTCCTTACTCCCCTTTTCTGCCAAACTCCTTGAACACCTGGTCTGCAACCACCTGAGCAACCATCTCACTGATAACAACCTTCTTGATCCCCCTTTAGTCTGTGAATTTAAGGAGAGCAGTTTCCATGGAGTGTTGAGGGTGCAATCCAAACACTCTACTAATGGCTATAACCAATGGACACTATTCTGTACTCCTACTCTTGGACCTCTCTGTTGTCTTTGACACAATGGACCACTTGCTCCTCAAAAAAAAAAAAAAAAAACTCTTCTCCTTTGGTCTTCATGACTGGACTCTTTGCTGGTTCTTATCCTACCTATCCCACTGCACCTTCAGCGTCACTTACAAGTCTGCTTCCTCCCTCCGATCCATTATGCTGCCCAATCCGCAGATCCGATCCATCCTGCGGGGATCATTGGCTTTCTTTACAACTTACCTTTTCGTGGAGCGGGTCCAGTGTCACCCCTTATAGGTTGCAGGATGGTTCGGATCTGTGGATTCAGCATATTGAATCGGAGTCCGATCCATTATGCTCCCCAATCCGCAGATCTGATCCATCCTGCACTCTCTCTGATCACAACCTAATCACCATTCTCTGTCTCCTTGTCCTCAAACACCTATCCCTCCAAACGGCAAACAATCACCAGCAGAAACCTCCGTAACTTGAACCCTGCTCCCTTCCACTCTGCAGCTGACCAACTGTACGACAGTATCCATCCCCTGTCCTGCCCTGGCCACTACTGTCTACAACAATTTGCTGTCAGCCGCTCTAGACTCGCTTGCACCTCCAACAACACAAAGCATTAGGCCCCTACCGCTACAACCCTGGCAGACTGACCACACCAAAAATCTCAAATGTCGTAGTCGTGCGCTGGAGCGACTATGGCGTAAAACCAAAACCCAACAAGCATTCACCCGATATAAATCTGCCTTCCTAACATACACTTCCTCCCTTCATGCTGCCAAACAAGCCTACTTTGTTGCCCTCATTATTACCTTCTCCTCCAGTCCTCGTCGGCTCTTCTCTACTTTTAACTCTCTACTTTCTCCGCCCCCACCTCCACCCAGTACCTCACTCACCGCCCATGAGATTGCTAACCACTTCAAAAATAAGATTGATGCAATTCGTAGGGACATCGCCACTGCTCAGACTTCCACCCCAACTAGCATTCCTCACACTAAAACCCCCTCAACACTTCGCTCCTTCGACCTCGCTACTACTGAAGAGGTCACTAAGGTCTTCTCAGAAGCCTGCCTCACCACCTGCCCCCTCACAACTCCTACGGTCGCCCTCTTCTTCCATCCTACGCTCCCTCACTCACATCTTCAATCTTTCCCTATCTACTGGCACCTTCCCCTCCCCTCTAAAGCACGCGCACATCACTCCCATACTTAAAAAAACCCTCCCTGGACCCCTCCGACCTGAACTTAAGACCCATCTCCCTGCTGCCATTTACCTCTAAATTCCGAGAGCGCTTAGTCTATAATCGCCTGAGCTCCCACTTCACTGACAACAACATTCTCGATCCTCTACAGTCTGACTTCCCCTACACTCCACTGAAACTGCCCTACTCAAACTCACCAACGACCTACTAACCGTCAAAACCAAAGGCCACTATACAACACTCCTACTCCTCGACCTCTCTGCGGCTTTTGACACAGTTGACCACCCTCTCCTCCTCAAAAAACTACACTCTCTTGGCCTCAGAGACTCTGCTCTCTCCTGACTCTCCTCCTATCTATCACAGCGCTCCTTCAGTGTTACCTATAACGCTGCCACCTCCTCTTCACTCCCTCTCTCTGTTGGGGTCCCTCAAGGCTCTGTCCTCGGACCCCTTCTCTTCTCCATCTACACCTCCTACCTTGGCCAATTGATAAATTCCCATGGCTTCAATTACCATCTCTATGCTGATGACATACAAATCTATCTCTCTACCGCTCCCCTCACCCCTTCAGTCTCCACTCGTATCACAAGCCTACTAAGTGACATATCGGCATGGATATCACTCCACTTCCTCGAACTCAATCTTTCCAAAACTGAGTTCCTAGTATTCCCCCCAGCCTGCACCCCCCCCGACTTCTCCATCAAGATCAACAACACTATCATCAGTCCCACCCCTCAAGCCAGGGTACTAGGTGTCATCCTAGACTCCAATCTGTCCTTTCAGCCCCAGGTCCAATCGCTGACAAACTCATGTATACTTCACCTCCGCAACATCTCAAAAATACGACGGTTCCTAACCTCGGAAACCACTAAGCAACTCAATCACTCCCTTATTATATCACGCCTCGACTACTGTAACTCCCTCCTCATTGGCCTACCTCATCGCAGGCTATCCCCACTTCATTCATGAATGCTGCTGCCAGACTCATCCACCTTACTAACCGTTCTGTATCTGCCACCCCTCTCTGCCAAACCCTCCACCGGCTTCCAATTGCCCAACAGGATAAAATTAAAAACACCGATGTATAAAGCCATTCATAACACTGCCCCAAATAACATCACCGATCTTGTCTCCAAATATCACCCAAACTGTACTCTCTGCTCCTCACAAGACCTCCTACTCTCTAGCTCCCTTGTCTCCTCCTCCCATGCTTACTCCAGGGCTTCCCCCATCCTCTGGAACTCCCTACCCCAATCTATCAGAATATCGCCTACTCTGCTCACTTTTAGGCGCACTCTGAAAACCTATCTCTTCAGGAAAGCCTACTCCGCCCTCAGCTAACACTGGAATCCTCTACTCTTCCAACCACTCCATCCCCCACAGTTATTACCTTTTGTACCACTATCCCCTCCCTCCTAGATTGTAAGCTCCAAGGAACAGGGCCCTCGATTCCCTCTTGTATTGTTACTGTACTGTCTCCCACCATAATGTAAAGAGTTGAGCAAACTGTCGGCGCTATATAAATCCTGTATAATAATAAAAAAATAATAATATACGGGGTGACACCGGACCAGCTCCACGAAAAAAATAAGTTGTAAAGAAAGCCGACGATCCCCGCAGCATGGATTGGATCCATGCTGCGGGGATCGTCGGCTTGCATTAAAACGTACCTTTTCATGGAGCGGATCCGGTGTCACCCTGTGCAGGCCACACCCCCTGCACCTGCCTCGGGACGCCACTGAATACAAGCTCACACTCAGACTCTTCTAAAGTTATTTTGAAATCATCCTTGCACCCTGAGCCATCTTTGGTATCCTAAAAAGGCTGCAAGGTCCCCAATGGTGCTCCCACTAATGCTGCGCAAGGGGTCATCTTTACCTGAAAATAAAAAATAGTATCTGCATGTTCAGACGCGCAAGACACCTTCATCATGAATGCTCGCTGTGCTGATCCACCCCTTTTGAACACCACGTTTGTGGTGTGTTGTTACATACAATGCTACAAGCATGTACTGCTAGCACCAGTTCCTGCTGCAAAGCTAGAAGGCCCACATTTTCATCCCTCTTAAGTGTGTGCCCTGCAGGGCCTTCAGGAACCCGACACCTCCACAAGGGCATTACTGCCCTGACCTAGTTACTTATACAAAATTGTTAGTCCCCATTCTAGAGTTTTTGGTATTTCTCCTCCCCTTATGTACAAATTGTACAAAAATAAATAGAGCATACACATTTTTAAAGAAAAAAAAAATCTTTATTAGTTTCCCCATTTTATCCCCCAAATCCATTGAAATCCACTCATTTTTACAATTGTTCTTGTCTTATTTTTCAGTAAAAAAACTAGTGTTTTCAGCGGTTCCCCCCTGGTGGCTCCTACTGCTCCCGACAAACTTTTACATTTCTTTCTCCCCTGGTGAAATCTAATCTTGCCAGAGGAGCTAATTCGCCCAGAAATGCATTGCCTGCTCCCGAGTCTCCACATACCATGAAAGAGTCCATGTGCTGCCTGAAGTCTCTCTGCTGCAGCTGCTTCAGTCTTTGCCTTTACATCTGCCGGCTGCCTATCATCCTCCAGTCTCTGCTAACTCTACAGCATGGACCTTTGTTCATCAATCCACTGATGTAGAGCTGCTTTTCCACAAGCTGACATGCTGCTTCATCTTCTCCCTCTGATGTAAGTGGATGCTGTTTTTATTCTCAATAAATGGAATGTTTTTACTGACATCGCCCTCACTCTATTTCTTTTCTACTGCCCTGGACCTGTAAAGCACCTTGCCAGAGAGGACACAGATCCAGCACTGACAAGCAACAATACAGGCCATCCCTGCGCTCTTGTATGAGGGTACAGTATTCTCTTGGCCATTTTATATCTCTAGACAACCTGGTCAGTGGTTCTTAGTTCTGGAATGTTGATGGGAAGTCTGCACTCTCTCGATGACCAAGTTCCTTGGACCGTCTTTGTCCATCTCCAGCCCGACGGGCTGGCATTTTTCATGAGAACTCTCCAGTATAATTGGAGAAAGACTTTCACTATTTTAGCTCCAGGCTGGTCAGCCACCAGGCCAGCAATATACTGGCCTTGGGAGAGAGTTTCATGGCCCTATCCAGAGAAAGAAGGTCCGTGTTCCTACAGTCAGTACCATTGAGCTGCAGAGGTCTGGAATGAAACTGGGCAAGCATCTCCCGCCTGAAGGAAGCCGCCACCACCAGGCCAAGTAGTCTCATGCAAAAGCAGATGAATGGAAGCTTCTTGGAAGGAAAGGTCCAAACATGAGCTTTAAGAGTCAATAACCTTTGCCAAGGAAGAAACAGTTAGGCTTGGGCCATGTTCAGGACAAGGCCCAGGTACTCCAAGTGATGGGTCAGATCCAATGCAAACTTCTGGGAGATGAGGATCCATCCAAAGTTCTAAAGTGTAGACACTGTCTGCCTGAACTTTGCAGAGAGGGCCTGGGCCTGTCAAGATAAGATTTTGCAGATAACCCCCAATGTGGATTCTCTGAAAGAGCAGCAGTGCAAGAGCCAAGGCCTGAACCCTGGTGACAACCTAGGAACCCATGGAGAGGCCAAAGGGGAAAAACTCTAAATTGGAAGTACTGCACATCTACCACAAAGTGCAGATACCGCTGATGCGGAGGAATATGGGAACAAGTAAATGTGCATCATTGGATGTCTACTAATGATAAAAACTGATCTTGGTTCATCAATGCAATCATGGACTGGGCTGGTTCAATCTGGACTTTTTGGACCCGCAGGAAGATGTTGAGAATCTTCAAATCTAGAACATGTGAAAATCCCTTTTGGGTTTTTGAACACAAAAAGGTTGTGAGAAAAACATTGAAACGCTTCCTCCGAGAGTGCTGGAAAAATCACTACTGAAGAGTTAAACTGTGCGAAGATCCAGCAATCTCAGAAGAGAAGCAAGCAGATACGAGGGCACGAAGCAGGGAGAAGGTATGAACCAAAACTCCTGTACCCATGGTAAATCATGTTCAGAGCACCAGAATTTGAAATGCTCTGAGTTCAGGCAGCAGCAAAGACCAAAAGACATCCCCCCACTTAAAGTAGGGACACCATGTGAGGTTGGATTGGCACCAGACTTGGCTGGCTTAGACATCATGGACTTGGCCTTGGAATCAGAGGTCTGGAAGGATGAAATCCAGAACTGTTGATATTGCCCCAGGCATCTCGGTTTCACTCTTACTAGTTAAAGAGTGCTTCCCACTCTGTGACTTCATTGATCAAAGGTGTCTCAGGACTCTCTGAAGAGTTGTTCCTCATCAAATGAAATATTTTCCAAATGTTTCTTATAGACCTCCTCTATAGATGAGCTCCACAGGACAAGGATCCTGTGCATCTGGATCTACTTAAGAGCCAGGCAAGAATTCTCGCTTAGAGTCCTCCACACCATCTACATAGTGCATTTCTTCACTGCTTCAAATTATTGCGGCACCATAGGATGCGTCAGGATTGGAAGCAAGATGTACCTAATAAAGTGGCCGGTGAGTGTATATCTTTGTGATACAAGGAGATCAGAAAACTTCCAACCCACCTATCCTTGGAAACCAGATCCAGCTAGCACAGCAGTCAAAAAAACTACAAGGTACTACATGTAAAGTTGTTCCTGATAGTCTTAGGAAACACAAAGAACTGAGGTTGTCTGGCAGCTGATTTGATTGTAAGCCTTGCGTTCCCTGTTGGGTGGAGAAACACTCATGCTATCCTGGAAAATTATTAGGGAAAAGGGGATTTTTGGAAGCAGTTAATTGGAAGACACAGCAGTCTTCTGGAGTAATGGCCTTACTTCTAGCTAGTTAGACAGAAAGCTAAAACAGAAAGGAAAACCACTACACCCCTTGCACAGACGTTTTAGGAAAAACTCTTTAAACATTTCCATTCTATAGGTCCAGGCAAGGTTGTGTCACATGGCCTCCTGAAAACCTTGTGGCTGAGGACATGAAAGCAAAACGGTATACCTTAACCAGAGAAGTGCAATTGATATCGCCCAACACCCAGGTCATGTGGTTTGGGTGCCGGGCAGGCAGTTTTTTTTCTTATTCTTAAGATAGCGCTGCTGCAGGCAAGCAGCAGGGCTTACATGTCAGGCGGAAGCATTTGGGTGGCTGTGCTGCCGCCGGATTGCTTCCATACACTGTGCTAAAGTACCAGCCCTGCCCCCCGACCCCATTATGGACCTTGGGCTCCTCTTGCCCATCTGTAGGCCTGGGACCGGTGTAGCGGGGACCAGACTGGTAGAGGGGAGGGAGGAGAGCGGACACACATCCGCTCTCCTTCCCTTCTTGTCCTGACCTGTGACGCCACTTCCGGGGTCCCCAATGACAGATTTCCCAGCAATCAAAAGGCGGGAAAAGAATGTAATGCAGTGCGATCTGCATTGCATTACATTCAGTGGAGCACAGGAGAGACATGCAAGGTCTTTTAGACCTGGATATCTCAAAGAGAAGAAAAAATCATCAGATAGGGGACTTTTAAAAAAATAGTACAAAAAGTTTTTTTAAATGTAAAAAATTAAAGTTACACCCAAGCACATAACCCTCACCACTCCCACATATACGCACAAATGTAAACTCACATGCTAGGGCGCCTATGTGTGAAAACATCAATTGCAATACACATTACATATTGCCACGCATTCTAGAATGATAGAAATAATCCTAGCACCAGACCTCCATCGTAACATTAAACTAAGGACCTATAGGGGGCTTTAAAAATGTTGCCTATAGAAAATATAGGGTACTAAAATTTGTTGCCATTTAAGGAGCGCACGCAAATTTAAGGTTTGACATGCTGGGTATCTATTTACTCGATGCAACCTTATCTTTTATATCTTCCATAAAATTGTGTAATTTATTGCCGTTTGTGCCCCAAATTGAAATTCTGCATTTCCTAGACCTTTGCGGTAATATCATGTGACATAAAAAATTGGAACAACCACTTTTTTATTTTCTATGGCAGGGGTGTCAAACTTGTGACCCTCCAGCTGTGGCAAAACTACAATCCCATCATGCCTCTGCCTTTGGGAGTTATGGTTGGAACCGTCAATCTTGCAATGCCTCATGGGACTTGTAGTTTGGCAACAGATGGAGGGCAGCCAGTTTGACACCCTTGCTCTAGGGCATCTGCTTTCAGAAAATATATAATGTTTTCTGGGGTTTATGTAATCTTCAGGTCTAAAGTGATTTTTTTTATGCAAAAAGGGCTCTAGCAGCAAAAGGGATAAAGGATAAGTTCACCTTTGGGAAAGTTTCACCTGCTTTTAGGATGGAACATGTAACATGTTGCCACTCCTGCAGTGGCTGGAGTATCCTAGCCCTCTGTGTGACAGCAGAATGAGAAGTTCCCCCGCACCCGCTGTCACTTTTTTAAAAGAGCGTGGTTGTGCAGGGTTCCATCCACATGGCTGCGTCATCCATTCACAGAGTTCTGTGAATGAATCAACTACAAGTATTAACAGCCTTTGCGGATGTCGGCTTGTAGTTCTCAATGAACTACCACGGTGCTGTTAAGCTCTCTGGTAGTTCATTGATTCTTCTTGAAAGTGTGAAACTGCCTGCTCATACAATGTATGATGTATGATGTACAGGCAGAAAGATTACACTGACAGTCTGCTGGAACCTTGCATTGAACCAGCGATATTTCAAGCATTCACATTCACACTCAAGCATAAATCATTTTTGTTTTTAGCCAATTTAATGCAGTAGGCACAGAAGACCAGTTCTCACAGGCTAAAAACCATAAAAGTGTAAAAATGTTTGATTTGCACGTTTACAGGCGTATTTAATTTTAGGTGGCCAAAAACGTCTTATTTTTTTTTTCAAAGTAGCTGGGTAGCTTGTGAAGCGCCAGGCATCATGTGATGAGCACATGACTGTTTATATGTGAATGGCCACTATTTAAACACGTTTGCTTGTTTACCTTTGTAGATTTGAGGTTCAAACTACAAAATGCTCAGGTGTGAATGAGGCCTTAGTGGAATACTCCTAGGAAATTACCTGGTGAATGCAGTGGCTGACTGTGGCTCTGGAAGCAGCAGAAGTTCTTCCAAAAAGCTGAGAGACATCTTACTTCCTAGGACACAATGTTAAACCAAGCTTTGTGCAGAAGGGATATAGAGACAGAAAGTATACCTTTTTTGTTTTAGCTCAGTGTCCAATCTGCCAAAGGCAGTGCCTATATCCCAAAGGTTTGCTGTGTCCCCAATGAAGAACAAATTAAAGAAACGTTTTATAATAAACAATTTTAAATCCACTAGCAGCAAGGTAGATCAGTTAACTGCTACCATACATAAACCCTGTACATTGCCTCATGTGCCCTGTTCCATAACCAATTAGAAAAAAAAAATTTATCACAGGCACTTGACCAGACACCATTAGGTCTGCGTGCTCAACACTTCATAGCGAATGTTGATAGGTATACATAGATTGAACAGAACAGAGAAGTATTTTGACATTGTGTAATAAAAAACTGAGAAAATACTGCAGCTCTGGTCTGTTTAGATAAAGCACCAACTTGATATCTGCCCTTATGGCTATACAAAGATCATTTTTCTGCATCTGTGCTAAGTGTGCAGTAATCTCAATATCAGCTGTACATTTAAAATGACCAGTTTAACAAGCAATGCTCAGCGGAATTCAGGTTTTAGTCTCCAGACTCCAGAGCCATCACTATTCCGATGAAAAGTACATAGCCTACGCAAAAGTTCCCGAAAGACACAGGACTGCGAGGGAGAAAGTTTGCTCTCAAACTCATTAAGTACTTCTTGTGTGCTGGCTTCACCTTCACCCTGAGCATGAAATGCTATGAAGTTTCTCATGTCTGCGAGAAGCTCATCATGCTCTGTAGGATCTGCCGTTGGAGCTCCTGTTTCATTGTCTTCTCTCGAAGGAAGCAAAAGATGATTTCTTTCCTTCATACGAGCAAGTAAAGAAGAAGAGGACAATGCAGAACTAGTGGATTCTTTGGACTTGGTATCTCCATTAAAATGAGATGAAGTAGCAGTCCTAATCACATTTTGCTGCTTAGTAATCTTGGAGTCCTGGAATTACAAACAAAATTGTTAATTTATCTAAAATATTGAATTTTAAAATTCTAAATATGATTTTGTTGATCTCACTAGAAAAAGAATACAGATTTAACAGGAGCTGTGTTTTGTAAGATTGAGGAACCCAGACAGAATTGACCAGATCATAAATAAAAACATGTGCTTGATCTACAAATCGTTACTTTTCCTATTATAAGCTGTATGTACAATTTGGGGGGGTTAAAGGTCTTATTTTCTACGTATTGTAATAGCTGTTTAAAGCAGAACTCCATTACACTCCAGTCACCCAAGATGACTTTCCCAGGGACACCAACATGCCAGAAACAAGGCCATTTTGGAACATGGGTGCATTATGAATTACATCAATGTCTGCATAAAACTAGGAAGGTTTGCTGTTCATATCATGTATATCACAACTTGAAAAAAAAAAATAGAAACTCTTATACCAGAAGCAACATAAAACACCCGTACAGAGTGGTATGAGAAGCAAACCATCAAAGTCCATCAACACAGGCCTAGATAGTATTGTGTTATAGAAGGCATTGACATGTTTTTTTTAAGTTTTGTTACCTTGCATTTGTCTTGAGAGATCTTGCTTTCTGAAACAGCAGGTCGAAGCAACAGTGGGTTCTTTTTCTGCCCGAACCTTTTACAAAAACAAAAACAAAAAAAACAAACAAAAAAAAAACCCTAAATACTGTATAATAAAACAGGAAACTCAATTTGAGTAAGTCAAATGCATCATAAAATGTTGCCTTGCAACATAACACATGCTTTGCTGACTGCATAAAGAAACCATGTGCAGATCTGAGGATGAATACATGCACCTTGCCAAGTTTTTAACATAAAAAAAGCTCCGCCCTCAACCTTATCTTCTTGATTACAAAATATAGGCTGCTGTAAGTTAACAAATGCAGTTAATGTGTATCTATCAAACGAAAGCAGCAGTAGCCATTCCTCACAAACATGTTAGAAGAACATTGGTACAAAGTTTCCAAAGCACTATACCTGGGCATGGACAGTATAAACTTAAACAAATTCTAACTTAACTCCATAGTATATGAAAAAGTTACTTCCGTTTTGTAGCAGAATTAGTTTTGTTTTTAATTTAGAAATGGAAAATAACTATTGTCTTTTGAATCCTTGCCTTTTCAAACTAGAATAGATGTTAAATCAAAGGGCTCCACCTATAGGCCATTTCAAGAATGTGCAATCCAGATCACATCAAACTATTTTTCCAAGCGTTTGGTACTTTATTTATTTTTTTTTTTTGGGGGGGGGGGAGATATAAGATATCAAAAATATAGGGAAGTGCCTACAAAAAAAAAATCAACGACAAGGTCAGTGACACATTGGCACATTTTTCTTTTCAACTTGAAAACTATGCTTAAAATAATAAAAATAAATCTGTATGTAATATATAGGCAATGTTAACAGAGGACAAAGTAGAAATGAACAAAAGTCAACGAAGGTTATTACCACATACCCTTCATGGTTATTACATTAGCTAATAATAGATCACAAAACATTCACACGCAAGTTTATACACAAAATGTCAGTTATAGTTTCTGTGATTGTACATAACTAGTTATTCTGCTACTCAAGTAAGTTAAAGCGGAGCTCCACACAAAAGAGCAAGGCTCCGTCCGCCTCTTCCAGTTAAGGTTTGACACCTTTAGGGAGCAGGGTGGGGAGAGGGGGTACCTGCTGCCACTTCCGCTGCGAGCACCTAGGCGATCAGATGAAGTTTTGTCCCCCACCCGCCTCATCGTAGTCTTCTGGGACACGTGATAGGTCCCAGAAGACTACGGGACCATTCACAAAGTTCAGCGTTATTCGCACATGCGCAGTGGGAACCCAGCTGAGATGCTGCAAGTTGTCACAGCCGGGTCCCCACATTGAAGATGCTAGCGCCGAGGAGAAAGGACTGTCGTTGAACCCGGCCAGTGTGAGGAGACAGCGGGATCGAGGGACAGGTGAGTGTCCATTTTTTAAAAGTCAGAAGATACAGTTTGTGTAGCTGAATTTTTTTTTTTTTTTATTAATCCTTACTGGACCTCCACTTTAAAGTCTATAATTGTTTTTTTTATTCTTTTTTTGGTTTCACTGTAATGAAGTAAAACAGCTACACAATGGTCAACAATTTCAGCACTGAAAAAGCTTCAAGAATGCTAGATAAATGCCCATGGAAGTGTTGCTTTTCTAGTGGGAAATGCTTAAAAGGGGAAGTGTAGAGGAAAGTATCTAGTTTGAGGTGTGGTTAGGTTGTGGTGTGATAGCAGGTATTTTTGTGAATTCTCTTCAAGATGGATTCATATAGTTTGATTTCTTTGGCACTTGGCTGGATCAAGCTCAACTTCGCTTTCACAAAAAAACCTTTGTCACTGGCAATAATGCTCAATGCCTCTGCTCCTACTTGGTACTGGCAATATTGCTGGCTGGCTTGATGCTTTTTCCTGCACAGAGGCAAATGGTTTTGACACAAGGCTGCTCTGTACAAACAGGAAATGATTGAAACTGTTCTTCCTAGTTTTCTATTTCCCAGTGCACTGTGGAACACAGGAACCTCCACTATCTCTCCCCCAGTGCCCAGCTAAATTTGGATGCATTTACTTAGCATTTTTACATCCTCAATCACCCTTCAACGCCTGCTATGAGTATTACAACGATAATGCACAGTGGTGTTCACACAGAAGCAGTAGCATTGTGTTCTGTCATAACCAGCATGATGCTTTCATGAGGCATCATTCTTCTTAGCTGCTTCCATTGATTTCAATGGTAATGCTCTCTAACCACACCTTAACCGCAGTAGGCTGACGTTAGAATCTTATTCTCAAAATATATATGTTCATTTTTTCAATAAAATAATTCCCAATAAAGGGTTGCCAATGCATCTAGCATAATATACTGCTTTAATTTTTCTGCAGTTTAAAGGAAAGGTACTGTTCAGTTCACAATAATTCTCACCTAGTTTTGGGAGGGACACCACCACTTGTCCCTGTCCATGTTGGAATTCCACAGGAGGCTGCATTACAACGTTGACGGGAAAATTTTAGGGCACGTAGTGCTTCTTGAGCCACTCTACTTGCTTCTTGTTCAACAAGCACATAGTCAGCACTTGAGGCATCCATAATAACATCATGCTTCATGACACTATGAACACCTGTGGGAAAATAATTGTATAGAGGGTAAAGTGGATCTAAACTAAGAAAGTGAATATTTGTTATCTAAAAGAGAATATCTAGATATGGTATTTATGCCTAAGCAGTATCCTGAAACATGTACCTTTTATCACCTGAAAAATAGCACTGAACTTCCTGTGCCTAAGAAACCCTGTGGACTTCAAGACTTGAAGTTCAATGATCTCCATTCTTCTACTTCATTAATTCTGTGGATGTTTGACTTATGCCCCCCCCACACACACACACCAGTCATCAGGAAGGTAGCTTTGACACAAGGAAGCAAAATCATACCTCTACCAAATTGGCTGCCTTCACAGAGGCACCATGAAGAATATGGCACATAAGTAGTGGGAAATAGGGACGGCTGTAGAATATTGACCATACCAGCTACCGGTCTTTTGTCTACGTTGGGCACAGCTTCCACAATTCAGATCCTCTTGAAGAGCATGCAAACATACAAACTATAGGAATTTAGCCCATCTGCAGTTGAAGGGTTCAGTATTGTTTCTCCACTGTATGATTAAACAAGCAGTTATACCAATAAAGATTGGTTCTGCCTTTTTCTAGATCAATAATATTAGGACTATAGGAATATATTGCACTTTTGGCTTTTATTTTTTTTTTATAACTTTGTGTTACTCTGTCAGAATGCAAATATTTTACAGCAGTAATACTGTATATGTGAAAATATTAGCTTAGTACACACATTGTTGCAATTGCACCCTCAGGTAACTATTACAGATCAATGTACTCAAGGACAAACAGACTTAAAGCGGAGCTCCACACAAAAGAGGAAGTTCCGCTTTAAGGATCAGAAGTGGAAGTTATCCTCCCTCCCTGTAGTCTTCTGGGACACGTGACAGGTCCCAGAAAGATTACAGACCATTCAGAAAGAGGAACATTGCTCACACATGCGCTGGGGGAGAGAGAACGGCTGGTGAAACAAGAATCGAGGGACAGGTAACTGTATTTTAAAAAGTCAGCAGCTAGTTTTTGTAGCTGCTAACTTTTATTTATTTATGTTTTATATTGTGGCTGGAGCTCTGCTTTAAGAACCGTTTCTTCGTCAAACTTAAAAACACTCAAATTCTCACTTCCCCAATTACCAACCTGCACTGCCTATACTACTTAATCTTTTAGAATTGTACAGATCTTACATATATCTTTGCATATATGAATAATAACCAGGTGTAAGACTAAAACGTGATTATTTTATTGTTGCCTCGAGTCACACATTATTTTATATATTATATATATACAGTGGGGATCAAAAGTTTGGGCACCCCAGCTAAAAATTTGTATTAATGTGCATAAAGAAGCCAAGGAAAGATGGAAAAATCTCCAAAAGGCATCAAATTACAGATTAGACATTCTTATAATATGTCAACAAAAGTTAGATTTTATTTCCATCATTTACACTTTCAAAATAACAGAAAACAAAAAAATGGCGTCTGCAAAAGTTTGGGCACCCTGCAGAATTTATAGCATGCACTGCCCCCTTTGTAAAGCTGAGACCTGCTAGTGTCATGGATTGTTCTCAATCATCGTCTGGGAAGACCAGGTGATGTCAAGCTCAAAGGTTTTAAATGCCCAGACTCATCTGACCTTGCCTCAACAATCAGCACCATGGGTTCTTCTAAGCAGTTGTCTAGAAAACTGAAACTGAAAATAGTAGATGCTCACGAAGCTGGAGAAGGCTATAAGAAGATAGCAAAGCATTTTCAGATGTCAATATCCTCTGTTCGGAATGTAATTAGGAAATGGCAGTCATCAGGAACAGTGGAAGTTAAAGCAAAAAGAAAAATATCAGACAGAACAGCTCGCAGGATTGTGAGAAAAACAATTCAAAACCCACGTTTGACTGCACCATCCCTCCAGAAAGATCTGGCAGACACTGGAGTTGTGGTACACTATTCCACTATAAAGAGATACTTGTACAAATATGGTCTTCATGGAAGAGTCATCAGAAGAAAACCTCTTCTACGTCCTCACCACAAAAATCATCGTTTGAACTTTGCAAATGAACATATAGACAAGCCTGATGCATTTTGGAAACAAGTTCTGTGGACCAATGAGGTTAAAATTGAACTTTTTGGCCGGAATGAGCAAAGGTATGTTTGGAGAAGAAGGGGCACAGAATTTAATGAAAAGAACCTCTGTCCAACTGTTAAGCATGGGGTTGGATCAATCATGCTTTGGGGTTGTGTTGCAGCCAGTGGCACAGGGAACATCTCACGAGTAGAAGGAAAAATGGATTCAATAAAATTTCAGCAAATTTTGGATGGTAACTTGATGCCATCTGTGAAAAAGCTGAAGTTAAAGAGAGGATGGCTTCTACAAATGGATAATGATCCTAAACACACCTCGAAATCCACGGGGGATTACATCAAGAGGCGTAAACTGAAGGTTTTGCCATGGCCTTCACAATCTCCTGACCTCAACATAATTGAAAATCTATGGATAGACCTTAAAAGAGCAGTGCGTGACAGACAGCCCAGAAATCTCAAAGACCTGGAAGACTTTTGTAAGGAAGAATGGGCAAAGATACCTCAAACAAGAATTGAAAGACTATTGGCTGGCTACAAAAAGCGTTTACAAGCTGTGATACTTGCCAAAGGGGGCAGTACAAGATATTAACTCTGCAGGGTGCCCAAACTTTTGCAGACGCCATTTTTTTGTTTTCTGTTATTTTGAAAGTGTAAATAATGGAAATAAAATCTAACTTTTGTTGACATATTATAAGAATGTCTAATCTGTAATTTGATGCCTTTTGGAGATTTTTCCATCTTTCCTTGGCTTCTTTATGCACATTAATACAAATTTTTAGCTGGGGTGCCCAAACTTTCGATCCCCACTGTATATATATATATATATATATATATATATATATATATATATATATATATATATATATATATATATATATATATATATATATACATACATACATACATACATACATACATACACACACACACCTCCAAAAAATTCAAGGAACACTTTGAAAACACATCAGATCACATTATATATGCGCACGCCCGCGCGTGCACACACACACCTCCAAAAAAGTTAAGGAACACTTTGAAAACACATCAGATCTCAATGTGGAAAAATATCATGCTGGATATCTATACTGATATGGACTGGGTGATGTGTTAGGAAGGTAAGGATGCCCCATCGTTTGATGGAAAAGAAAATTATTAACCTACAGAGGACTGAATTCAAAGACACCCTGAAAATCAAAGTGAAAAAATAATGCAGCAGGCTAGTCCATTGTGCTGAAATTTCATTGCAGCAACTCAAAATGGTACTCAGTAATTTGAATGGCTCCCACGTGCTTCTGTGCATGCAACGTCGGGGCATGCTCCTAATGAGATGACGGATGGCGTTCTGGGGTATTTCCTCACAGGTCTTGACCAGGGCATCACTGAGCTCCTGGACAGTCTGAGGTGCAACCTGGTGGTGTCGGATGGACCGAAACATGATATCCCAGAAGTGTTCTATTGGAGTTAGGTAAGGTGAGTGTGTTGGCCATTCAATGGTATCAATTCCTTCATCCTCCAGGAACTGCCTGTAAATTCTCGCCACATGAGGCCGGGCATTGTCGTGCACCAGGAGGAACCCAGGACCCACTGCACCAGCGTAGGGTCTGACAATGGTCCAAGGATTTCATCCCGATACCTAATGGCAGTCAGAGTGCCATTGTCTAGCCTGTAAAGGTCTGTGCGTCCCTCCATGGATATGCCTCCCCAGACCATCACTGACCCACCACCAAAACGGTCATGCTGAACGATGTTGAAGGCAGCATTCTCCATGGCTTCTCACTTTTGTTGCCAGCGGTTTAGACATTAATGGCTGTGTATTGAGCTATTTTGAGAGGACAGCAAATGTACACTGTTATACAAGCTGTACACTCACTACGTCACATTGTAGCAAAGTGTAATTTCTTCAGTGTTGTCACATGAAAAGATATAATAAAATATTTAAAAATATGAGGGGTGTACTGACTTCTGTGAGATACTGTATGTGTGTGTGTACAGATATGACATGTTTATCCATGTGCAAAACACACTACTGAGGGCGGTTTCAAACTTTTATACCTTAAACCATAGACCGACAGTATACTGTACATGCATGGACAATAACATGGATTCCGAAACTTCACTATATTATTTATGTTTAGGCAAAACTATAAAGGTCATGTGTAAGCCAACTACTTTATCTAGAAAGCAAAAGCATCACCTACCAGATTTTTTAAACAATTTTTGCAAAACATAGTCATCGCTTGACTTGTGATTTTCCTGCTGCTCTTCATTCTCTGCCTTCTTGAATGGCTTCTGCTTCACTAAATGTGAAATCCTCTCCCCATCATAGTTACCGTCTTTCAGTTTTTTACCTTTAACCTGGTGTTTCGTCTTGGCTCTGTGTTTTCGGTGACGGTTTTCTGGAGCTACAGATGAGCTGTGTTCGTTGACAGCTTTTAAGTTCTCGGTAAGATTGGCTTGTAAATCAGGGATTTTTGGTGAACCATTTTGTGGAGAACCCTCTGAGCAAAGGGACAAGGTGCTAGTAGCAGACAATGAAGACTTGCATGGAATTGGCTTTTTGTTTTTAACAGTATTAAGGGAATTCTCTTCATTTACACCATTAATGTCCCTTCTTATATGTTTTTTAGGAGGTCTTGAAAGTTTTACATCAGAGCCAGTCCCTTATAAAAGAAAAACACACAGGTAACTTTACTTATATACTAAAAAAAAACACAAAATAAGGTTCTGCCTGCACTTAATTTATTCCATAGCAAGCAAATTGAAGACAAAGTCGTATATGACAACCGGACTGCAGCAATCAGAAATTGAAAGCTCAAATAGGCACAGCTCTAAAGGCCATATGTAGTAGTATTTGTAATGCACTAATGAACAACTGCTATCCAGCTGGCAGTCTGCAGACATTAGTCTGCACAGACCAAGAATATTTCTAAATAAATAAAGATAAATAAAAAGTCAATTACTTTGCATTCCTAAAAATATATTGTTTTAACAAGTTTTTTTTCCCTGGGATGTTTACTAAAAAGAGCAATTTTATTCGCTATATAAAATACACATTTTATCTCGTTTCACATTTTCTTGTTTTTGAATAGCAGGATGATTTTCTGCCATCTGAATGCCAAAGGAAGGATATCTTGACGTCATCAACAAATAAAGCAAGTATCCTAAGACTTCAGGATTGTAATACATCACTGAGCAGGGAGAGCAGAGGAATAGATTTTTGTGTACCATTAGGGTTTTGACATGTTTAACTGCTCGCTTTTGTTAATGTGCAAAGGAAAAAATAATTTCAGTGCACTTTATTCAAGTAGAATTTCAGGCTCAACCTAACTACTCTTAAAAATGCACATTCCCCAATACTAATACATATGCTGTGTAAAAAAAAAAAAGAAAAGAAAAATGTATACTTACCTATTCTCAGCCGTTCTGGTCTAGTCATGTGATCCCCTGTGTCCGCCAGACGTTTCAGAGTAAAGGAGAGAGCGCTTAACAATGACTGAGAATGCTTGGGAGCGGAGACATCACCCATAGGCTCCCAAGTCCCAGCCGTTGTCGGCGCTCCCTCCTTTCCCCTGTAGCTGCCACTGGATGGTACACAGGAGCCGGATCACAAGAGCGGAGTGGAATGGGCTGAAAATAGGCAAGTATATACATTTCTTTTACACAGGTTACGAAGTATAGGTGTTAGGAGGGGGAAAGGACATTTTTACGACTAGTTAGGTTAAAGCTGGAATTCTACTTTAATACCATCTGTTATTTTTTAATTTTTCAACTGAGGATTATTTAACCCTGCACTTTTAGCTTCTATGGTTTTGATGAACCAAAAATGAGGAGGCCTGAAGTAGATATTCTCTGGATGTCAACAGAAACAAACATGATAAGAAGCAGCAGCCTCAAGTTCATCAATCCTACAGGGAAGAGGGAGGACGAATACACGATAAAGACATGTACTTCCCTCAATGAACGTTACAGATTAAATATGTGATTTTATATTTCGGAACTTACATAATGGCTAAGCAAAGTTTGTTAATATGAGATTTTGCAGACTGGGCTTCCACTGTTTGTCACGCCCATCATTGCCTGAAAGCTAACCAGAAAGGATTTGATCAAACTACTACATGGGGGTCAATGTAGAACTACAACTACCAAATATAAATATACAATACTGATAAATTATACCTAGAGGGAGGTGCTCAGTAATTTAATTGACAGTTTTTTTCAAGAGCTGCTAGTAATGTGCTACGTTTTTTCCATAGAACATGTGATTGCATTTTTCTCACATCCACATTCAGAGAGCCCAAACAATTTATGTACCTTCCAATTGTCTCTTATCTTGTACTACTGCAATGTTTTACATGAAGATAATAGGCATCACTTCTGTTTAATATCCAACTAATCAGACATTATCATTATTTAGGTATAATAAAAATAAAGAATAGACACAAGAGATTAAATGAAAAGGTGAAAAAGTTCATGTCTTGCAGTCTTTCAAAAGCCAAAATGGAATAAATATATTTTAATTCACTGGTACCTGCAAAAATTGCACTGGTCTCTGTTCCTTGACCTGCATCTGGACTGCTCAATGTGAACAATTCATACAGATCATTGGATTTGAAGAAGCGCCTCTGCTTCGGGTCTTTCAAAACTCTGTTGGTCAAGAACTGCTTAAAGATTTGCCTAGGGGCACAGACATACAGCTGTCACTAGAAAATTCAGTTAGGGTTACAAACCTGCAATATCAAAAATGCAAGGTTATGCACATTGTTAATGGTAAGCTTAGTGAGACCACTGAGCATGTCACTGAATCACCAAGAGGAAGGGGACCCTAAAACGTTAGCAGCTTGACCATCGTGACATTACGGATTTAAAATGAATCATGGAAATGTATCTTCGGAGTAATGGTGACTCTGATTCTGGGTATGCACGGCACCATTTGTTTTGGTCATTACAAGCACCACCTAAAGCTATAAACTTGGGCCAAGTACCGCCAGGATCAATGCAACTCTACGATGGATTTGTTTTTGGGATGGCATTTAGTGGAGTTGCTAAGCTTACCATTAACCATGTGCATATTCTCAAACATTTAATTTTAATATATACACACACACATATATATATATACACATTCGGGCGGCACAGTGGTTAGCACTTCTGCCTTGCAGTAGAAGGGTCATGGGTTCAATTCCCAACCATGTCGCCTCCTGCATGGAGTTTGCATGGGTTTCCTCCCACACTCCAAAGACATGCTGGTAGGTTAATTGGCTCCTGTCTAAATTGTCCTAGTTTCATCCCTGGCCACGTGGGATAACATACACACAATCTGGAGTAAAACATAAAGTGTTCAGATAAGGCAGTGTAAAAACCATTTTCTATAGTAAATGCATTGAGCAACACAGCCATGCAATCATTTATCTTTCAAAAAAGGAAGGTGAGAGCAGTATCCAGCAATTAAATACTGAAGAAAATTATTTCACAGTGAATAAGAACAAAATCTATTTATTTCAGAATTTAGTGGGAGATATAGCCATATATTCCATTACATGTGGGATGTCAAAAATCAGCCTCCAATTAATTGGCATGAAGGGCACCAAGAGCAGAACAGGGGTAAAACAAAAGGCCCCAACAATCCTAAAAAGGCAGCAGTGAGCCAAGCCACACAGCCAGACATTTTAAAATTTTCTTAAGTGCAAAAAAAAAAAAAAAATGTTACCTTTGGTAAGGTGTTCTAAATGTACAGATTGTTGCTCTGTACCATACAGTTAACACTTTTGTATATGACGGATACTACAGCTAGTACTGTACTTCAAGCCTGCTGCAGTTCTGACACAAGCACTAGTGTCGTTTATCTACACCACTCTTCCCTTAACCCTTTACAGAAGGCCATGCATTCTGTGAAAGGTTCACACAGTATTTATACAGTAGTATAGTATTTAAAGCACTAGGTGCACATAAACAACACCCAAGAGCCCTTGCTGAAAAGGCAGATGTTATACTGGTGCAGAGAGCCAGCTTTGACCACAGGAGTAGTTTAGGCCAAAATACTCAGTTGGTCTAAGAGAATAACAGATTATATGCAAAGCTGGTTATGGACATTAAAGGTAACACTGCCCCTTAGAGTAAACAATCAGGGCTCAGCCCTGGGCTAAACAGAAAGCAGGAATATGACAGGGACCTTTGCATTTGAAGAGACACTAGGTCACCAGACAGCACAATTCACTGTAGCATACAGCGACCACTGTGCAGAGGATCAAGAATAGGTTTGGTCTCTGTAGAGAAAGAGTACAGATGATCAGAAATGATCAGGAGAGGAGTGGTGGAGAGCCCAATACTTCTGTGCTGCATGCTGTGAATCCTTACCTACTTCCTGTACAAACAGCTGCTCATTTGACGGTTGGACTCCTATTTAACCATTTAAAGGGTAGTTTCTGTACCACAAATGATAGAACAGTCACAAAGACTACTCATCCTGAGGGAAGACTACAGCTCAAGCCTGCGACCTAACGTCTGTTCAGGAGCCTAGAAAAATTCAGTTGCAGTAAATATCCAGGATAACGCTAAGCTAAACAGGATTTTCTGAGTATTGGCAGGGGAATAGCCACTTGGCCTTTTGCTTTTGAACTGAATAGAGTCTAAACCTTTTGCTCATTGTAGAATTTCCACATGTAAAGAAATTGCATGGACATGGTCCCCAATGAATCCTGAAGTAATCTTATTCACAATGAAAATTTAAAAAAACTAAGAATGCTTAGTTTTGAAGAAAATACTTCTTTTGGGTAACATAACCCCTTTCAGACAAGTGCACGCAGATACTGGACTTCACAGAAGTGAGTTTTACTCCTGTGAAGCCACATAAATAAATACCTATTTGGTGCTGTGAGCCCGAGAGCCCAAGGTCTTGTATAAATGATTGGGAACCGGGAGGCTCGTTTCCCGATTACCCGATTTCTGTGATAGCCACTGACTGGCTACCACAGTGATCAGTCACAGTTGAGCCTACCCCTGTGCGGTTTTCTCCTCTTGAATGGAGAAAAATATACATTGAATCTTCTCCTTGCTAGAGGAGAAAAATGTTAACAAGAAAGTTTGTAAAAAAAACCCAAAACACACATATATATATATATGGATAGGGACTACCTCTGTCTGGATAGGGGTGTTAGGAACCGGCGCAGAGATGTAGGAAAAAGTTCCAAAAAAGTGATCTTCAGAGAGATTTAGAAAAGGGAGGGGTTATGGCTGGGTGAGGGCCATCCTGCTTTTTCTTTTCTGGCTAGTGTTTATTCACCTGAAGGTGGCAGCATAACTCATGCAGCAATGACTTTATCTCCCCTGTATCCTGTGATGTATGAATAGGCCTGGGTGTTTGCCCAGCTCTTCTGAATGCCTTTAATCCTAGAAGGGGAAAAGCAGCATAAAAAAAAATGTGTGTAAAACACGTACTGCAAATGCCTTTAGAAACATCAGGCATTTGGACGTTCATTCATTTCACTGGCCACAATATTAATTTATGCTAGCCACTGAAATGAATACACGCTCAAGTACTAAATCTGCCTAATGCTTAGGTGCGTTTACGCTTTGTCATGTTTCACATGACTGTCATATGCCTTTAAGTGTTTCTATATTTTGTTTCTACTCCTCCCTTTCCTTTGGTTTAGTTAATGAGGTATAGATAGCCCTCCCCCTTTCCCAGAGATGCATTGCAGCGCTAGCCTCATGTCATGGAGCAGGAAACATTATGATCTTTTGACCTATCGAATGTTCATTGTTGTAAGGTTCTCTCAGTTTATGGAATAAACGTCACAAGATCTACAAGATGCCTTATCAATTCAGTCACTGACTCTGGTATCCAACTGAGGTTGAAGTTATCGCTATCTCATCACAACTGTAAGTTACAGAGATCACACTATCAATGCTTAGATTGGAGAGACAGAACACTCTTGTTTAGGCAAGATTGCGTTTTTGTTTTTTTCCTGCTGAAACACTCCTCTTGAATGTGCAAGTGATGTTTTGTTTTCGGACTAGACATCTATGTGGGCAAGGACACATGGGTTACCATGGAGAGGCATTTAGAGATAGAAAAAAAAAAAAGTCAAATGCTCTTAAAAGTGGAGTTTTGGACATCTAGTATGCACAATATTCACAGGTAGTAGAACATAGTAAATGTGTGAATAAATCTTTGCAACACTACTAAGAAACTGTGCTGGAATAAATAAATTATAATGTTTGTACTCAAAAAGTTTAACAGGCAGAACAATTGTATTGAACTATTGGAACCTAACACAAAATTAGAATATGTGCAAACCATGCCCTAAACTCACAAACTGTAAGTTCATATAAAACATAAACACTATGAATAAAACCGAATTGAATTTTATAATATTGACAATGCTTTGTCTAATGAAAGAGAGCTGTAATTGCTATACCTATGATATATCTTTTCTTCTATAGTCCCTGCAGTTAGCAGCCTATATACAGTAACCTCTTTTTTCTGGCCGATTCTCCATGCCCTTTCCCGAGCCTGCAACATGAAATGATAAAAAAAAAAACATATCAAAGTGAAATAGCTTGATTCATGTGAACCCCATGAAAATGCAATTCAAATATAATACACTGCTCAAAAAAATTAAAGGAACACTTGCATGATATCTACAGTATACTAATATGGACTGGGTAATGTGTTCGGAACATAAGGATGCCCATTGTTTGATGCAAATAAAAATTACCAAAGGACTGAATTCAAAGACACCCTGAAAATCAAAGTGAAAAAATGATGCAGCAGGCTAGTCCATTTTGCTGAAATTTCATTGCAGCAACTTAAAATGGTACTCAGTAGTTTGTATAGCCCCCACGTGCTTGTATGCATGCCTGACAACGTCGGGGCATGCTCATAATGAGACGACGGATGTTGTCCTGGGTATTTCCTCCCAGATCTGGACCAGGGCATCACTAAGCTCAGACAGTCTGAGGTGCAACCTGGCAGCATCAGATGGACCAAAACATGATATCCCAGTGGTGTTCTATTGGATTTAGGTGAGGCGAGCATGGGGATCATTCAATGGTATCAATTCCTTCATACTCCAGGAACTACCTGCATACTCTTGCCACATGAGGCCGGGCATTGTCGTGCACCAGGAGGAACCCAGTACCCACTGAACCAGCGTAGGGTCTGACAATGGGTCCAAGGATTTCATCCCAATACCTAATGGCAGTCAGGGTGCCATTGCCTAGCCTGTAGAGGTCTGTGCATTCCTCCATGGATATGCCTCCCCAGACCATCACTGACCCACCACCAAAATGGTCATGCTGAACAATGTTACAGGCAGCATAACATTCTCCATGGCTTCTCCACACCTTTTCATGTCTGTCACATGTGCTCAGGGTGAATCTGCTGTCATATGTGAAAAGCACAGGCGACAGTGGCAAGACCTGCCAATTCTGGTGTTCAATGTCAAGTGCTAATCAAGCTCTTTGGTGCCAGGCAGTGAGCACAGGGCCCACTAAAAAATGTCGGACCCTCACGCCACCCCCATGAAGTCTGTTTCTGATTGTTTGGTCAGAGACATTCACACCAGTGGTAATTTTGTAGGGCTCTGGCAGTGCTCATCCTGTTCTTCCTTGCACAAAGGAGCAGATACCAGTCCTGCTGTTGGGTTAAGGACCTTCTACGGCCCTATCCAGCTCTCTTAGAGTAACTGCCTGTCTCCTGGAATCTCCTCCATGCTCCTGAGACTGTACTGGGAGATGCAGCAAACCTCCGGCAATGGCACATATTGATGTGCCATCCTGGAGGAGTTGGATTACCTGTGTAAGGTATCGCTTGATGATACCAGTAGTGACACTGCCCAACTGCAAAACTAATGAAAAACAGCCAGAAAAGAGGAGTAGGGGAAAATATGTCAGTGGCATCCACCTGTAAAGCCATTCCTGTTTTGGGGGTCATCTCATTGTTGCCCATCTAGGGCACCAGCAGCTGAAACTGATTAACAACCTCCTCTGCTACATAACTGACCAGATCAATATCCTAGGAGGGTAGCCTCCCTGGCGGTATTCCCGAGTGTAGCTCGGGGTAAAGTTTTAGTACCACAAACGGTAACCCCGAGCTACACTCGGGCTTACCATGCGGCGCTGCGCCGCGATCCCTGGATCACTTACCTTGTCCTGCGCTCCCGCGATGTCCCTCCTGCAGTGTCCCCGGCAATGTAATCCGGCGGATGCCGGCATCTGTCATCAGGGTTCCGTCCCCTGCGAGCGTCGGGACGTACGGGGGACAGAACGGCGGGAAATTTGAAAATGACAAAAAGTGACATTCACTAAAATAACATAGTAAAACATTACTATTTCAAACCATTTCACATACATTTTGTCCCTAGGGCTTTGTCCTGTGCCCTGCCTGCATTTGTACTATTCTTTCTGCCTGGAAACTGAGAAACGTCCATGGCGTCCAAAAAGCATCCCTTTAAGTCAAAAGCGGTTTTAGACCAGCTAGAGAACAGAGATAGTAAATCAGAACCACTTGCAGAATTGAGTGATAATGATTCATGGGGGAATTCCTCATCAGACACTGAAAACGATTTTGCGACTTTGCCCAGTGATGTGCGAACTTGGCGCTATATTTCCAATTTCGGTGTTTTTGGTTTGATTATAGAATTGAATTAAATGTATTATTATATTATTTTTTATGATTATTTATTAAATTATAATTTATGATTTCATGTTTCAAGTTTTATCCTACCCGGGATGTTTACTAGACTCTTGTTCGGACAGATTTCAGTGAGTTATTCCTAAAAATTACAAGCCTACAATAAAAAAAATACATATTTCCATGCAAAAAAATGTACAGCTTTGAGCACAGAAATATGGACATAATCAGACCGCTAGGGAGGATAATTGACTTGATGCTGTACTCTGATGAAAAAGTGTTCCTTTAATTTTTTTGAGCAGTGTATAATATGCTCAAACAACCTTTATTACAATTGGAATAAAAAGTATACTCAACTGCACTACACAGCTGATCCACATACTTTTAGGAAAACTTTTTTTAGTAAAATTCCTTTACTCCTCAGTAAGTTTCATTTTTCCTTTAAGTAAATTCCACTACCAGAATGCAGCACACCAGGTAAAATATTTACCCTTCATACCACAGCCGTGACCATTACTGTGTATCATTACCCGTGATCATTAAATGTAAAGCATTTGCAAGGAAAACAACCAGCTGCAGCACCATCTGATGCATTTTCCTTTCAAAGGCAGGGCCACATAGTGAAGATCTTAGAGACTATAGTGATTATTTTTTCAGGTGAGCAGGGAGGTTTACGTAAAGGACAACTTTACTAAAAGTAAAGTTGTCTTTTAATGCTTAATTTATGCAGGGAAAGTCAAGTAAAATTATGGCAGCAACTATGCAACACTCTCATGAAATGTTTCCACTTCTGAATGATTATGTACTATTCTCAAGTCTTCTGTTACTGTCTTGTTCTAAAGAAATCTGCGTACCTGGGTATCAGTGCTGGGGTTCCAATCAGGATCGTAGATAATGACCCGGTTAGCTCCTGTGAGATTAACACCTAGACCGCCAACTCTGGTTGTAAGAAGGAAGACAAAGATCGAAGTGTCCTGTAACACATACAGTCAGGCTGACAAAAACCAAACATCAACTACCTTTACAGTATGTACATATGTCCATTTTCTTAAATTTAGAGTGTAAATAGTATGCTGATAAAAAGCTGAGAACTTTAAATACTTGCCCTCTAGAGGATTTACCCCCCTTAATGACCAGGCCTCTTTTTGCTACTCAACGCTCCACTAATTCAACTGATAATTGCGGGGTCATGCAATGCTGTACACACAGAGCTTTCTTTTGGTGGTATTTGATCACCTGTGCGCTTTTTATTTTTGGCGCTATAAACAAAAAAAGTTCTGAGAAAATAAAAAAAACAAAACAAAACAAAAAAAAAAAACAGTATTTTCTCATTTGTCATAAAATATATCCAAAAAAACAAAAATTTTTGTCATAAATTTAAGCCAAAATGTATTCTTCTACATGTTTTTGGTTAAAAAAAAAAATCCCAAAAAGTGTATATTTATTGCTTTGTGTGAAAGTTATAGCGTCTACAAACTATGTTATAGATAATGGAATTTACACAGCTTTTACTTTCTGACTGCCCATCACATTTCTTGAGGTGCTAAAGTACTAGGACAGTATAAACACCCCCAACTGACCCCTTTTCAGAAAGTAGACACCCTAAGCTATCTGCTAAGAGGCATATTGAGTCCATGGAAGATGATTTATTTTTTTTCTACAAGTTTCTGGAAAATGAAAAAAACTTTTTTTTTTTTTCTTACACAAAGTTGTCATTTAAATTGTATATTTCTCGCACAAGCTATGGGCATATGTGGAATTATACCCTAAAATACATTCTGCTACTTCTACCAAGTATGCGAATACCACATGTGTGAGACTTTTTGGGAGCCTAGCCACATACAGGAGCCTGAAATCCAATGACCACTTTGAAAGCCTGAAGGTGTGTAACTTCCTCATTCCACTTCTTCACTACCTATCACAGTTTTGAAGGCCCTGAAAAGCCAGGATAGCACCCCCCTCCAAATGAGCCCTTTTTGGAAAATAGACACCGCAAGGAATTTAAAAAGAGGCATGGTGAGTATTTTGCAGATCTAATTTTTTCTCACAAGGTTTTGAAATATAAAAAAAGAAAAGAAAAAATGTTTTTGTTTTTTTCTGCATTTTCCAAAAGCTTGTGGCAACAAACGAGATCTGCAAAATACTCACCATGCTTCTTGTCAAATTCCTTCGGGTGCCTACTTTCCAAAAAGTGGTCATTTGGGTGGGTTTGGTGCTATCCTGGCATTTCAGGGCCTCCGAAACTGTGATAGGTAGTCAGGAAGTGTAATGAGGAAATAAAGCCCTTTAAAAGCCTGAAGGTGCTTATTGGATTTTGGGGTCCTGTACTTGGCTAGACTGCCAAAACGTCTCTCACATGTGGTACCCCCATACTCGAGAGAAGTAGCAGAATGTATTTCGGGGAGTAATTCCACATATATCCATGGCATGTGCAAGCAATAAATCATTTAAGTGACAATTTTGTGTAAAAAAAAATAATTTTTTTTGTTTGTCATTTTCCAAAAGCTTGTGGAAAAAAATAAATTCTTCTATTGATTCAACATGCCTCTCAGCAAATAGTTTGGGGTGTCTACTTTCCAAAAAGGGGTTGTTTTGGGGGGTGGGGACATTTTATGCCCAGCATTAGAAGTTTATGCCGCACATCATTCACTCTTCTAACCACCTGAAGACCAAGCCTTTTCTGACACTTTTTGTTCACATGAAAATAATCAGTATTTTTTGCTAGAAAATTAATTTAAACCCCAAACATTATATATTTTTTAAAGCAAACACCCTAGTAAATAAAATGGTGGGTGCTGCAATTTTTTATGTCACATAGTACTCGCGCAGCGATTTTTCAAATGCAATTTTTTTTTAAAATCTACTTTTTTTACTTTTAATGCACAAAAACACAATATATTGGCCAATTATTTGGTAAAATATAAAAGATGATGGTATGCTGAGTAAATAGATACCAAACATGACATGCTTTAAAACTGTGCATGCCCCCTGCAATGGCGACAAACTGCATACATTTTTAATATCCATAGGCAACATTTTAAAAGCCTTTACAAGCTACCATTTTAGATTTACAGAGGAGGTCTAGTGTTAGAATTACTACCCTTGATCTGACGTTCGTGGCGATACCTCACATGCATGGTGCAACTGCTGTTTCCATACTGGCACAGGGTCAAGGCTCACAAAACGCAGGTGCGCGCGTGCGTGGGGGGGGGGGGGGAGGGTATTTTGAATTTATTTAATGTTTTTGTTTTTTGAAGTTATTTTGCATTTAAATTATTTTTACACTCTCCTTTTATTTTTTTTTTCTCATTTTTAATGCTATCACAGGGAATGCAAATATCCCCTATAACTTCAATGGGCATTGTCATATATTCTTTTTTCAGAAATCTGCATTCTATCAGACTCTAGATATCTCCTCTGCCCTTACATTATCTAATCAAACCAGGATCGGTGTGATCAGATGCTTTCCTAATTTACATATGGCGCTATTTATATCCTGCAAAACTGAAATGATGAAATGCTCCTAGCTTCTGATTTCTTAGGCTATAGAGATGATTGGCACCTTTCTGGTCTGCAATCAGCTCTATGGTCAGCTGGCAGAAACACCATCTGCATTCTCAGGTTCCCCTGATGGCACGGGACTGCCCGAGAAGGCCGTGGAAGGCAGCGGGGGGGGGGGGGCATTGTATCCTGCTGCTTGTAAAAGCAATCCTGCAGCTAATTAGCTATTAGGATTGCTTTTACATGAAAGCCGATCGTCCGCTGAAAAAAATGATACCAGGATGATGCCTGCAGCTGTAGGCATCATCCTGGTATAACCATTCAAAGTCCAGCAATGTACCAGTACGTCGCTGGTCCTTGTTGGGTATGCAGCCTGTGGACTGAATGAAAAAAAGAGAAGAAATCTCTGCCAAAAAAAAAAAAAAAAGTGTGTGTTATGCCCACCATTAAAATATACCGCCCTGCATCCACCCACTTCTAATGGTGGGCACACATTAGGTCACACTTTGCCACATGCACCAGTTCCAAGATTGTACAAATGTCTAAATAGTGGCACGCTTCAATAAACATTGTCCACGTAAAAGTGGTACCTCATATGGAAAAAAGATGACACCAAGTCTTGCCACTACTCCCCATGTAGTCCGGGCATCTGGGGGGCTCCACGTGACTATCTTTTCCCTCTTAAATCCAAAACTTATAAGTATAGCCTGTTGTCCTCTCACAGGTCTTCTACATATTGACCCCATATCTGGCACGCTTGCTGGGGAGAAATTGTTTGAATGCAAGGCGGTCAGAAAAATTAACGAGGGACTCATCAACGCAGATTTTTTGCTGGGGAGTATAGACATCTGCAAATTTTTGGTTAAGGTGATTTACGAGGGGCTGAATTTTGTGGAGTCAGTCAAATTCAGGGTCACCTCGAGGACGACAGAGTGCATTGTTTTTGAAATGTATAGAACACATTATACTCTCATATGTATGCCTGGCCATGGCAGCAGAGAACACGGGCATATGATGAATTGGGTCTGTGGACCAATACAACCGCAATTCATTTTTTTTTAGTAATGCCCATGTTGAGGGTTAGGCCCTAAAAAAATATAAATTTGAAAACCGTAATGGGTTTCCATGCAAATAATCTGGCAAGGTTTGAATTTTGGTTGGCGGCGATACATTGTTGTGCATATAAAATGCTTTGATCCACAATCCATGCATACAGATCTTCAGTGAAAAACAGCTCCAAAAAAATCAAGGGGAGTAGTTAAATTTGCTATTTCCACCTGAATTCTGGGTTGGGCAGTGAATGGGGAAGTACAAGTGCTGCAGAATTTGTGGGCTGCCAATCGGGATGCACACCTGGAAGCACATCTGGAAGGATACTAGGGGCTCTAAGTCCTGCGTGCGAATTCTTGGTGGTTGCGGGACAATACTTGTGCTCGCCACCGCACCAGCTTGTACTACACTTATGGGACTTGCCACGTCACCAAGTGATACTGCAGTGCTGGTATTATTATTATACAGGATTTATATAGCGCCAACAGTTTGCTCAGCTCTTTACAATATAATGGGAGACAATACAGCAACAATACAGTTCAATACAAGAGGGTTAGGAGGGCCCTGCCTGTTGGAGCTTACAATCTAAGAGGTATGTGAAAGAGCAGGATGTACTAGACCGCTGGTGTTCGCCAGTACACCAAAAGGTAGCGTGGCCTTAGTAATGGCACTCTGCTGCATATGAGAGTCATCAAAATTTACCGACAAGTGCTAACAGAGATCAGGCCTGATTCTGCGAACACTGTGGTTTTGTGTGCAATAGATAAAGTGACAGTGACCTACTGACACTGCACTTGCTGGGGGAGAAGGGGGGGGGGGTAAGAGTTGGGGCTAAACGCAGGTGCTGGCAGGTGCCGGGGCTGATCCCACTAACGCCCTGTTTTTGGGGACGCTATACTAATGTGAACGCTGGTATAGTGCTGATCTGATCAAACATATTGATCCGTTCAAACACTATACTAGCAATGGAGGTTTATTGTGTATGAGCATCTTCCTGGCAATCGAGGGGTTAAATGTGATGACTGGTGTACTGACAGGCAATCTGACGCTATCAGGGAGGGGCGTGAAAACCACGGGAGCGCAAATCATGTATATATATATATGTGTGATTTTGTGCACCTGTGCCGCCCTGAAGCAGTATTTCTGCTATAGGGCGGTCAGGAAGTGGTTACATGAGCGGTTTGTGTTATGGCGCTGTGTCACTTTAACTGACAATTGCGCGGTCATGCAACACTGCACCAAAATTAAATTTACATCCCTTTTTCCCCATGAATTGGGCTTTCTTTTGGTGGTATTTGATTGCGGTTTTTATTTTTTTGTGCTATAAAAAGACCGACAATTTTGAGAAAAAAAAAATATTTTGGACTTTTTGCTATAAAACATGTCCAGTATGTGACATAAACGTAAGATTTGAGTAGCTGAGATGTGATCTGTAGAAATATGACATTGTAGATTTAGCTCTATTCCATGTTAACAATAAGATGTGTTCAGAATTCAGTCAGAGACATATGGTCACCAATTAGTATCTGAAAGGACAGAGAATCCTCTAAGCTGGAGGTGACACCTAGATGCCAATAAGACTTGTCACCTAAGTAGTCAGACTTTGTCACCTTCTTGAAGTTTAAAAGAGCAGCGGGAGACCAAGAGAGGGCTCCGATGTGTCTACGAGCTTTGATGTATATCAGCAGATCAAAGGAATATTTCATCTCTCATAAAAGCTAATATATTAGTTGCAGAGATATGAAAATACTTCCTTCTGATTGAACAAACTGTAGGCTACATCTGCAGGTAAAACTGTATTTGTAGCCTATGTAGAATCCCAGAGAAACGCAGGAAACAGTTATATGGCGCCTGATTGCGACAGCTGAACAGTGATTGGTAATGTCGCAATCGGACTGATACGCTGGTGTCGGAAATTCAATCCCTGACTTGGTGATTCAAACCGTTCCTGGTCCAATCGACTTTGGGCATTTCGGGTACCCAGAATGTCATGTGGGCTGGTACAGGAACACCCCCCCAGAGTTGATTGGCCAAGGGCTAATGTCCAGCCTACGTCCATATTCCCATAAATTGAGGACCTGAGATATGGACAGTGCGATTCGTACGGAGCCGGTTCTATTGACTGACGGATCGTGGACTTTCTCTGACTTGCTCCAGTCACAGGATAACTCTTGGTAAAAGTTTTATTTCTGTTCTTATTCCCTTTAATTTTATAGTCAATAGCCAATTGTGTGTCTTTTTGTATTTTCTGTATTATTTGTAACTCTTTATACTTTGTACATATTTTATGCACTGCCCACTTTCGGGATTTTAAATCATAAAATTAATAAGTGACTTCTGGGTACTTAAGCTCGGGCTCATATCTCTGGAAAGATTGTTGTATTGCAGTGTCTTTATACGCTCGGTCAAGTTCATTGCCTATCTGTATGCAATTGCATTGCGTGTTGGCAGATTGCATGCAGATTGTAAAGTAGGATATCGGTGTTTGTGGTGGCCTAGCAGACCAGTCTGCGGATAAACTGTTGAGTGGTGGCAAGCTACCGTTTGTTGTGTGCCTGGTGTGTGGACAGTGGAAGAGTGATTAACACCGGGGTTCTAGCTTGTAGGATAGCTGGAGGAATCCTAGAAGGGTGTGCCAATTGCTAGTCTGCTCCCCAACCCTAATAGTGCACCAGATTGTGTATAAGAATTGTATCTGCCTGTGTGTGGTCAGCCAGCTGGATTGGAGTGGAGTCTCCCTCTAGTGGTGGCCAGAGGTAGTGCGGGCTGTGAAAGTATATCACGGCTGGTCTTATAAACACAGTATATTTAAAGTAAGTTCCCCTCATTCCCTCTTACCCCAAGTCACGGCCGGGCGTGCACGCCTCGGTTAGCTAGTCGCTGTGGGCGTGTGCGTGTGGGTGGGATTTGTGACACAGTAAAAAAATTTAAAAAAAAAATTTCGGCCTAAATTTCAGCCAAAATGTATTCTGCGACATGTCTTTGCTTAAAAAAATCCCAATACGTGTAAATTAATTGGTGTACGTGAAAGTTATAGTGTTTACAAATGGTGGTATAGATACTTTATTTTAAATTTTTTTTATACTAATAATAGTGGCAATCAGCGGCTTCTGGCGGCGATCAGCGACTTATGGCGGCAATCAGCGACTTATGGCGGGACTGCGGCAGACATTCTGACACTGGGGAGGGGGGGGGGGGAACTGACTTGGGGCCACTGACATCCCCAGTGACACCAATACAGTGATCAGTGAAAAAAAAAAAACAAAAACACTGACACTGTAATAATGGCACTGGGGAGAAAGGGGTTAACTTTTGGAGACAATCAAAGGGTTAACGGTGTGAGGGGAGTGTTTTACTAGGGGTCGGGGGTGTGTACTGCTCTGTTACACACTGTCCCGGAAGGCTGTGTCCTGCGATCCCAGAACAGTGAGCTGACAGGGAGGAAAGCTCCATTGAAAATAATGCAGCCTTCCTCTCTGTCAGTGATTGCCGGCAATCGGTGGGCTCCGGCGGGTAATCAATGGCCGCGACCAAGTGATTGACACCTGCGGCTACGATCAGTGCCGCGGGTAGGGTGGTCGTGTGCCCCCTACCCTGGAAAGCAGGATCACGTTTAACAAACTCGTGCAGACTCCACCTCCGCAACATCGCCAAAATCCGCACGTTCCTAACTCCAGAAACCACTAAACAGCTCATCCAGTCCCTCATCATATCACGACTCGACTACTGCAACTCCCTCCTCACTGGCCTGCCTCTCCGCTGGCTATCCCCACTTCTGTCCATCCTGAATACGGCTGCCAGACTCATTCACCTTTCCAACCGCTCCGTCTCCGCCACCCCCCTCTGCCAATCCCTCCACTGGCTTCCGATTGCACAACGGATCAAATTCAAAATCCTAACGCTGACGTACAAAGCCGTCCACCATACTGCCCCGAACTACATGACTGACCTAATATCCAAGTACCGCCCAGCACGCACACTCCGCTCCTCACAAGACCTCCTTCTCTCTAGTTCCCTGGTCTCCTCCTCCCATGCCCGCCTCCAGGACTTCTCCAGGGTGTCACCCATCCTCTGGAACTCCCTGCCCCAACCCATCAGATTATCACCTACTCTCCTCTCCTTTAGGTGCACCCTGAAAACCCATCTCTTCAGGGAAGCCTACCCCACCCCCTGCTAACTTGTCGATCTCCTCCACTCCCTCCTAGATTGTAAGCTCGAAAGAGCAGGGCCCTCGATCCCCTCATGTTTTGCATTGTATTGGTATTGTTCTGTCACATGTTCTGTCATCCTTTGTAATGTACAGCGCTGAGCGAACTATTGGCGTTTTATAAATACTGTATAATAATAATAATATATGTGATCCTGCGCACAGGGGCCGCCTTGTAGCAGTATATGTACTGCGGGCGGTCCCCTAGTAGTTAATCAAGAAGCTTTTTGCAATCTTCATCTTAAAGTCCAGGACAAATACAGTTGTGAACACAGCTTACTTAACGCTGGTGAAATTTGAAAATTGGTAGCCACTTTTGATACGCTAACTCCACAAAAGTGTCTGATTACAAAATGCCAAACAGCATTTAAAAAACTTCAGAAACAAAATATTTTAGAGATCAGATTGAATGTTATTGTCCCTGTGTTTCAAGAGACAAGCACATCATCCTACCCTGAGGCATGGAGAAGAATATTTGCCGTTTTGTTTGGGGAGGGGGAGGGGGGAGATAAAACACCACAATTAATGGCTAGATGAATGTAGCATGTTACCAGAAAATATTGGAGAAAAATAGGAAAATGTATATTCATCAGCACAACAGCTCAAAGGCACACTTGGACTTTCTAACATGACAATGATTTTGGAACAGTATCCCACGTGAAGAGAAGCAGATTTTGGGAAACTGATCATCCAACTGAAAGCCTGGAGCATCTGAACTGTACTGTGGATGTTTGCAAGGAAGATGAGAAGTTCAGTAGAATGTTATCCAGATAACATGTGACCTGGATGCCCTGAGTTCTAAGAAGGGCAAGAACAGATGCTTGGATCTTTGTGAATATGCTGGGAGCATAGGAGAAGCCAAAAGGCAGTGCATCAAAATGGAAGGCAATGTCTTCCATTGCAAAGCGTAAAAACACGAGGAGGTAAAATAAATGGGAATTTGCAATAGGCATCTTGGATGTCTAAAGATGCTAGGTATTTTAAGAGAGGCAATAACAGACCTGGTAGATTGCATGTTAAACACTGGAATTTGAAGGTATATGAGGTATTTTAGTTCCAGAACCCCACTGGACTTTGGTTTGTCTTTTTGTACAGGTTTGAATAGAATCCTCTGAATCTGTCTTGTTGGGGTGCTGACACAACTATAAATAATTCAAGGCATTGATTTGATTTGAGAGAAGACAGTGGAGAAGAGGTAGAATTTCGAACAATTTTTAACCCCTTTGAAACCACCAAATGAACCCATAGGTCTGGGACATCTGTGACCAAGAGAGAGGCAAACTGTAACAGATGTTCTCCACCGTGCATATGTGAGCCACACAATTCTATGCATATGACTGGGGATTAGAGCCATGGAAATATATTTAATTACTCATTCTAGGGCATTCACACAAAAGAGGAGCATGAGGTAACTGCTCAGTTAAGGCACAGCCCTGGAATAGAGGATCCAGACCCAGTTGTCAGAGACCAGGGAAGTCCACAGCCCGTGAATTGGTAAGGCCTAACCGGTGGCGGGGCAAGCCTTCATGCTCAGAAAGGCTTGCTTGAGGGCTACAGGGCCTTGTGAGGCCATGAAGGCTTGGTATCCCCCCATGGGGGACTTGAAGAGCTTGGGTCCTTTGTCCAAGGAGCCAGGGAAACAAAGTCTCTTGCGAGAAGAAAGAACTGGGCTATGACTTGGTTTCTTTTTTTTCTTGACCTGTGGGAGAAAGGTACTCCTGCCACTTGTTAGGTTCTTGATGATGCCATCCACGGTAGCAGCGAAGAGATGTTAACCCAGGAAGGGCAAGTCCATCTGGGCCGTTTTAGACATTTAGTATAAACCAACACTTAAGCCAAAGTACTCGCTGAAGCGCCACTGCCAGATGGACAGCTTGGATAGTAGCAGGGCTGCATCCTGGGACACATCATATACGTACTTGAGGCCAAGGTCCATAACCGTTAGGAACACCCGTCCTGTATGCAGACCTAGCAAAAAAAATGTGACCCATGCAATAAGTGTCTGAGACACCAGGGACGTGAACAACTGAGGCCAAAGAGCTGAACCAGCAATGGTAAACATAGTGTGAGTGATTGCTGTACCTCATGGTACAAACAATGCTTGAAGGAGGGACACTTCACTGGCATCATGGTTGCTTCTGTCACCCTAGAGATGGGGACAACATCTACAATTAGAGAGGTCCACCTTGTTAAAATGGCCTAAAAAAAAAAAGTTTCCAAAATATGTGGAGTAAAGAAAGATCTTAGCAGACTCAGCCAGTTTGTGCATAGAAGGAGGGACAGCCACCACATCGGAAGCACCAGAGGTGTCCAAAATTCTTAACGTCTCCTGCACAAAGGTAATCGTTGTGGCCACCCATGCTTTTTTTGTGCAGCAACAATGGCAAGCGCAACATCCTTGCCAATGAAGGAATCGAAGATCTCAGATACCACAAGAAAAGCAGAGAAATACAAACTCATTCCCCCTTGCCTAGGAGGGGCATTCAGCATTCAGAAGCCCAGCACCCTCAGAAGTCAGAGGGTTAGCAGAGGTCATCGGCAAGGTGCCACTATAGGAAGTAGGCAGGGCTACCAACACTCACCACACCTAGGACTGAAACGGAGGCTGGTGCATACCCCCACTCTGAGAGGGACAGCAGACACAGAACGTCAGCCTTTATCTCCATATGGAGCACAGCAGAAATCTATCTGAAAGCCAAATAGAAGTAGGGCAAGAGCCCCAAGACAAAATTGTGGTGTCACGGCCCACCCAGTAGCTGGTAACCATAGACGGTGGGTGCCTCAGGCTACTCAGCAACTGCCCATCACATCCCTGCCCACCAGAAAAAGGCACCCAGCTCTAAGGTGGAAAGGGGGTTATACAAGGGCAATACCCACAAACAAAATGGCTGTTTCCACATCTGGGGGGGCAGCAAGGGGAACCCCTGGCTGCAATGGGAATCATGCTTGACTGTTGGCATGATGTTCTTTTTATGAAATGCAGTGTTAGTTTTACGCCAGATGTAATGGGATGCACACCTTCAAAAAAAGTTAAACTTTTGACTTGAGGATAAATCAAGATGTTCTTTGGCAAATGTGAGATAAGCCGTTGTGTTCTATTTTGGTCAGCAGTGGCTTTCAACCTTTGAACTCTCCCATGGATGCCATTTTTGCCCAGTCTCTTTCTTATTGTTGAATCATGAAAACTAACCTTAACTGAGGCAAGTGAGGCCTGCAGTTCTTTAGATGTTGTTCTGGGTTCTTTTATGACGCCGTGCTCTGTGAGTAGTTTTGGTAGACTGGCCATTTCTGGGATGGTTCACCACTGTTCAAAGTTTGCTCCATTTGTGGATAATGGCTTTCACCATGGTTCACTGGAGTCCCAAGACTTAGAAATAGCTTTGTAAGCCTTTCCAGACTGATACATGCCAATTACTTTGTTTCGCATCTGTTCTTGAATTTCTTTAGTTTGTGGCATGATGTGTTGCTTATTGAAATCTTTTAGCATGCTTCACTTTGTCAGACAGCTTCTATTTAAATGATTTCTTGAGTCAACAGGTCTGGCAGTAACCAGGCCTGGGTGTGGCAAGTGAAATCTAGCTCTGCTTTCCAGAAAAGTGGTTAATCCCAGTTCATTCATGATTTAAAAAGGAGGTGGGGCACAATTGCTTTTTCACATAGGGCAAATCAGGTTTGGATAGTTTTTTTCCCTTAGTAAACAAAATCATCATTTAAAAACTGCATTTTGTATTTACTTGGGTTATGTTTGTGTAATGTTAAAATGTGTTTGATGATCTGAAACATTTAAGCATGACAAATATGCAAATAAATAAAAAAATCAGGGAGGTGGCAAATACTTTTTCACTTTTCTGTACGTCCAACATTCCCTACATTTTAGCTGATGATGTATAGATGTACCTGTGAGGTTTTTAATATCCATAGTTAATATAAAAAGCATATCTCATCAAAATTTATATTTTTACATGTATACACACACACTTTTTAATCACTTGACCTCCGGAAAGTTTTACCCCCTTCATGACCAAAGCATTTTTTGCTATTCAGCACTGTGCTAATTGAACTGGCAATTGCTCGCTCATGCAACACTTTACCCAAATTAAATTTCTATCAGTTTTTTTTTACACAAAAACAGTGCTTTATTTTGGTGGCATTTAATCAACACCGGGTTATTGTTTAAATACTGCATTAAAAAAAGAAAAAAAAAACAAAAAAACTTTTTTTCTTAGTTTCTGTAATAAAATTTTGCAAACAAATAATCTTTCTGCATAAATTTAGACTAAAATGTAATCTGCTATGTTTCTTTGGTAAAAATAACCCAAATTAGTGTATAATATTTAGTCTGTGTGAAAGTTACAGAGTCTACAAATTATATATTTGAAAATTGATCATTCCTGATGGCCTATCTCACTTCTTGAGGCCCTAAACTGCCAGGATAGTGCAAATAGCCCAAATAATTTTTTATTCAAAATTATCATACATTTTTTTTCTTTTTCTACTATTTTGTTTCCTTTTTTTTATAAGCTTTCATCAAAGTAGTTCAGTGTCACTATAGTGTGACACTGTACTACTTTGGAGGGGATGATCAGGGATTTTTTTTTCTTTACACTGTTATTGCTTATAACAGTGATGATCACGGTTATAAGCAATAGTTTTAACTGTCTTGAATAGCTTTTTTATTTATGATATCTTGCTTACTATTGTGATGCTGTGACTGGCTACAGCTAATCACATGGTACAGGGTGTCCATTACCATGTGATAGTTGCAGAGCAATTACTGCATCACAATATTAAGCAAGCTGATATGAATGGAAGTCATTCACAACAGTTTTGTTTACATGTGATCACTATGATTGGTCATTGGACAGCTTTGTCGCCCGTGAAACAACTATCACAAAAGACTGCAACCCGGCATTGAACTAAGGGTATACAAATTTTTGAAAAGAACAATATTATTTTTTTATTCATATGTTTTTTTAAATGATTGTGCTATTCTGTGATGCCTCATAGTTTAAATTAAATCACAATAAAAATGAAGCACTTGTCCACCAAGGTGCACTTATGAACTGCATAATAGACAAACGGTTAAAGGATAGGTTCACCTTTCAACAAAAAATAATAAATGCACATATAAATATTGTGCACCATAAAAAATTGCAACTACCGTCATTTTGTCTTCTAGCTCTACTTTCAGAAAACATATACTTTTTATTGGAAAGGGGGGTTACAGTACACAGGTCCACATCTTACAAATTCTGCCAGGGGTATGTAAACTTATGAACAGAGCAGTAACAAATGAATTGAACAGAACAATTCCAAAAGTAGTATAATTTAAAAATAACAAAAGCAGATAGCTAATGCAGTAAATAATATTTCTCTACCTCATTGTACTTTGTGATGAGGGGTTGGCGAGAGGCAACAGTTGTGGTCCCATCCATCTTGAGATAGGAATAATCCATACTCATGATGAAGACCTCTAGGATCTGCAACATCTAAAAGTGAAAGTAGTTTTAAAAAATTATAATTTCACAGTATATAATCCATGACAATTACCTTGTGACAGATGACAATATCTTGAATCACAGATATTCCTTTCTAGATGCATAAACCAGGGCCAGGGCAAAAGGGAGCACTACATTTCTTTATTATTATTATATATCTTTATTAGTTTTGTAATACAAATCCACTTTATATCAAATGTCATAAAATACAAAAAAAACATATTTAATTATCTTTCCTCATCCTTTTCCTTCTTTCCTGTCATTCCCCTACTCTTATTCCTTTATCATTTCTTTTCTATTTCTATTACACTCCAACCACTTCTAGATATCTTTTTGATTTTATGATTGTATACCACTCTTCCCAGGATTTTCAAAATTTTTAAATTTTATCCTCATCTATATGACATAGTTCTACCATCATGTATATATTCTTGACTCTAACTATCCAATAGATTGGATAAATATCCTAGATTGTAAGCTCCAAGGAGCAGGGCCCTCCTTTCCCTCTTGTATTGAACTGTATTGTTGCTGTATTGTCTCCAGTTATATTGTAAAGCGCTGAGCAAACTGTTGGCACTATATAAATCCTGTATAATAATAATCCAATCTTTTATTTTTGGGGGCTCTATTGTTAGCCAGTATTTGTGAATAAGACGTTTGGCAGAATTTAGAAGATAGAACAGTATTGTGTATTTATATTGCTTCACCGAAAACTCTCATTTGTAAAATCAACAAACCCACGGGTCTAACGGTATACTACTCTTCAGTATTTCTTGTATGTATTGAATTATCCCCCTCCAAAACTCCTGTATTATAGGACAATCCCATGAATAATGTGCAATTGAACCCTTACTCCCACATCTCCTCCAACACTGGGGGTGAGACCTCTGGCCTTAGCTTATGCATCACGTTAGGTGTAATAGGCCATCTTACTAGACATTTATAATTCATTTCAACTATATTCATATTCACTGCCCCATGTATTAGTCTAAACATTTTATTTTTTTGTTGCTCATTCAATTTTGTTCCAAGCTGCTTTTCCCACTTATCCCGAAACATTTGGGACACCGGTCCATCCATTTCAGTAAGGATTTTGTAAATTCTGGAGGTAGCATGTTTTTGTATTCTATTTGAGCTAAACAATTGCTCTAAAGGACACATTTCTTCTTCGGTCCTTAGTGGCTGTGGGAGCATTGCAACAAAATGTTTTATTTATGGGCGTTCTTTTTCTCTCCATGTAAAGAGGAATTCTTTTTGTAAAATTTGTTTCTCATTCTTTGGAATATTTATATTTAAAATCTCACTTGTCGAGGGGTTATTTTTCAGGTTTGATAACTCTCTATAATCTTTCAATTTGCTCATTAAATTTGGTAATGTTAATCTGGGGTTTGTAATATAGAACAGCATATCATCTGCATATGTTGCCACTTTATGCTGGACATCCCCTATCCGCATTCCTTTGATGTCTACACTACTTCTTACGGCTGCCAAAAGCAGTTCCAGGGAAATCACTAACAGCAACGGGGATAGTGGCCATCTCTGTCTAGTTCCATTATACATCCTGAAAAATTTGATAATGATCCATTAACCTTCACTGCAGTTTATGTATCCCTATATAAACTCTTATCCGCTGCATCATTCTAAGCCCAATTCCTAACATCTTCAGCGTACCTATCATAAATCCCCAGTCTACTCTATTGAAAGCCTTTTTGGCATCGATCGATCAAATGACCCCCGGTACCTCTCCTCTTCCACTCTTTTGCAGGATAAGCAATGCTCTTAGTCCAATATCACTTCCTTCTCTACCCTGGATAAATCCCACTTGTTCTAAGTGTATCCAAATCAGGCATCAGCTCTTTCTTCTTTGTTGCTAGTACCTTCACATATAATTTTGTATCGGCATTTAACAAAGATATAGGTCTGTAACTGGTACACTGAGACAAATCTTTCCCCTCCTTGGATATTACTGCAATATATGCCTGTAACGACTTCTCCCTCATCTTTGTCTCTTCTCCCAATGCATTCATCTATATACAGAGTTTAGGGACTAGATATTCTTTAAACTTCTTATAATATACCACAGTGAATCCATCAGGGCCAGGGCTCTTTCCTACAGCTGTACTCTTCAGTGCTAAATTAACTTGTCGATATTAATCTAAAGCTGTTAATCTAATTTCATACAATCTAGGTAGACCGGCCTCGTTCAGATATATCTGCCTTTTTCCCCCTTCTCTGTTCCTCCAATTCCTTCTGGTTCCTAAATTCTGCTCCGTATAGACTGCTAGTATCTCTGAAATGTGTTAGCGATATTGGTGGCCGATTAAACCATCTCCTTTTTCATTTTTGATTTTATGAATAAAGTTCCTCGATTTCTTTTCCCTCAGTTTCTTCATTAGATGTTTCCCTGGTTTATTCTACCACCGATATCTTTCCTTCAAAACCCTATTAAAAATCTGCCTTGTCTTGTGTTCCATAAAATCCTTTAACTCTTCTCTTTTTAATATTATCTCCTGTTCTAAATCTATATTTATTTTCTTTTTATGCAATTGTTCCAACTGATATAATTCTTCCATTAATACTCTAAATTTTTTCCTCTTTCTTTTTCTCCACCCCTATCGCAATCAGTATACCCCTAATATAAACCTTATGTGCTTCCAATACAGTGTCAACTGAAACCTCCCGGGTTAGTTTAACCTAAAAAATTGTTCAGTTTCCTGCTTTACTCTTATTTCCTTTTCAGGGTCTTGTAAAATGGTCTCTTTTAATCGCCACGTTTATTTTAATCTGTTCCCTTCCAAACCGTAGTCTCATTGTGACAGGAGCATGGTCTTATATAGATATTACATCTATGTTAGTTTTTACCAAAGACTCCAAGGCCCTGATTTACTATTGGGCGTGGGCGCATATTCGTGGGCGAACGTCCAATTTTTATGAGCGACCGTCTACTTTTACCCCGCAACGAGATTTACTATTGAGCAGCGACCATAAGTAGACGCCCAATCGAATTTACTAACAAGACACAGAATCAGACTCACAAAGCAGACTTGCTAAGAAGCACGTCTAACACCATGAAAAATCACTGCAGAGACATGTTCACTTAGAAATTTGCTTTGCCAAATATCAGGACTTCACTTTAAACAATATCTGCCATTTCAAAAAAAATTAAGAATGTGTTAAAAATAGTTTTTTTTTAAAGGAAATCGACACAGTAAAAATCTAGACGCCCGTGCAGTGTCTTTGGCCGATATAACTGAGCATGTGCAGAACACATTTTAGACGTCCTTTGCTTTTTAGCCACTGCTCAATAGTAAATCTCAGTGTGGATTCCTCTGACAGACGGCACTCGGTCGCGTCTACTGTGTTTAATAAACAGCACTAAGCATATCTTTATGTATTCTAATTTGATTTCCTTAGTTCTAGTGATTCTATTTTTGTTTCTTATCCTTTATAATTATTTCTGTAATGATTTTACTTATTTCGAAGGTCTAGATAATATTTATTTTGACAGCTGAATGTAAAAATAAAGGTCCGCAATAAAAAAAAGAAGAAAAAACAGTGTGGGTCCCCCCCTCTCATCCATACCAAGCCCTTCAGGTCTGGTATGGATATTAAGGGGGAACTCCACGCCGAAATTAAAAAAAAAATAAAAAAAACAGCGTGGGGACCCCCTCAATATCCATACCAGACCCTTATCTGAGCATGCAGCCCAGCAGATCAGGAAAGGGGGGGGGGGGACGAGGAGCGCCCCCCCCCCTCCTGAACCATACCAGGCCACATGCCCTCAACATGGGGAGGGGATGCTTTGGGGCAGGGGGGGCTCCCCCCCCAAAGCACCTTGTCCCCATGTCGATGAGGACAAGGGCCTCTTCCCCACAACCCTGGCCGGTGGTTGTGGGGGTCTGCGGGCGGGGGGCTTATCAGAATCTGGAAGCCCCCTTTAACAAGGGGGCCCCCAGATCCTGCCCCCCCCCTACGTGAATGAGTCTGCGGTACATGGTCCCGCGACTCATTCACAAAAATCAAAGTGTGGTGTAAAAAAAACACAGTACAGGGTCTTTGACAAGTCCTTTATTAAAACAATGTCCCCCGAAGTAGATCCAATGTCAATCACGGCGGCGACCCGAAAAAAGAAAAAAAAAAAAAAAGTTCCGCTCACGTCGGAGGCTTCCAGCCTTGTGAAAAAAAGGCTAGCTGACATTTCTTATATAGGTATGGGGCAGGGCCAGCCGGGAACAGCAAGCATGTGACATGGGGCGGGGTCACTCAGATGATGTCCCCGGCTGGCCCCGCCCCATACCTATATAAGAACTGTCAGACTGTCTCCTGCATTCAGTTAGTTTGCCTCAGTGGAGAGACGGTGACATTTCTTAAATAGGTGAGGGGCGGGGATGATGTCCCCGGCTGGCCCCGCCCCATACCTATATAGGAAATGTCAGCTAGCCTTTTTTTCACAAGGCTGGAAGCCTCGGACGGGAGCGGAACATTTTTTTTTCTTTTTTTGGGTCGCCGCTGCCGCCGTGATTGACGTTGGATTTACTTCGGGGGACATTGTTTTAATAAAGGACTTGTCAAAGACCCTGTACTGTGTTTTTTTTACACTACACTTTGTTTTTTTGTGAATGAGTCGCAGGACCATGTACCGCAGACTCCTTCACGTAGGGGGGGGGCGGGATCTGGGGGCCCCCTTGTTAAAGGGGGCTTCCAGATTCTGATAAGCCCCCCACCCGCAGACCCCCACAACCACCGGCCAGGGTTGTGGGGAAGAGGCCCTTGTCCTCATCGACATGGGGACAAGGTGCTTTGGGGGGGGAGCCCCCCCTGCCCCAACGCACCCCCCATGTTGAGAGCATGTAGCCTGGTATGGTTCAGGAGGGGGGGGGCGCTCGCTCGTCCCCCCCCTTTCCTGACCTGCCGGGCTGCATGCTCGGATAAGGGTCTGGTATGGATATTGGGGGGTTTCCACGCTGTTGTTTTTTTAAATTTTCGGTGTGGAGTTACCCCTTAATATCCATACCAGATCTGAAGGGCTTGGTATGGATGAGAGGGGGGACCCCATGCCGGTTATTTAAAAAACGGTTTATAAATCCCTGCAATACTTTGACATTCAACTGTCAGTGGGGAACTCCGCCGACAGCTGAAACATGAGCGCTGCATTGGTTTTCACTACTAAAACGCCGCATAAGTTGATAACATAACTCATGCGGGATTTTAGGAGCGACAGCCATGTGTTGTTTCAGCTGTCAGCGGGGTTTCCCACTGACAGCTGAATGTAAAATAATTAACTTTATTGCATAAATAATTTAAAAAAAAGCGTGGGTCCCCCCTCCCATCTGTACCAAGCCCTTCGGATCTGGTATGGATATTAAGGGGGAACTCCACGGCAAAATTAAAAAAAAAACAGCATGGGGACCCCCTCAATATCCATACCAGACCCATATCCAAGCATGCAGCCCGGCAGGTCAGGAAAGGGGGGTGGGAACGAGCGAGCGCCCCCCTCCTGAACCATACCAGGCCACATGCCCTCAACATGGGGGGGTGCTTTGGGGCAGGGGGGGCTCCACCCCCCAAAGCACCTTGTCCCCATGTTGATGAGGACAAGTGCCTCTTCCCCACAACCCTGGCCGGTGGTTGTGGGGGTCTGCGGGCGGGGGGCTTATCAGAATCTGGAAGCCCCCTTTAACAAGGGGGCCCCCGGATCCCGCCCCCCCCCCACGTGAAGGAGTCTGCGGTACATGGTCCCGCGACTCATTAAAAAAAAAAACAAAGTGTAGTGTAAAAAAAAAACACAGTACAGGGTCTTTGACAAGTCCTTTATTAAAATAATGTCCCCCGAAGTAGATCCAACATCAATCACGGCGGCAGTGGCAACCCAAAAAAAGAAAAAAAAAATGTATATAAGAAATGTCAGCTAGCCTTTTTTTCACAAGGCTGGAAGCCTCGGACGGGAGCGGAACTTTTTTCTTTTTTTTACTTTTTTTGGGTCGCCGCCGTGATTGCCGTTGGATCTACTTCGGGGGACATTGTTTTAATAAAGGACTTGTCAAAGCCCCTGTACTGTGTTTTTTTTACACCACACTTTGTTTTTTGTGAATGAGTCGCGGGACCTGGGGTCCCCCTTGTTAAAGGGGGCTTCCAGATTCTGATAAGCCCCCCGCCCGCAGACCCCCACAACCACCGGCCAGGGCTGTGGGAAAGAGGCCCTTGTCCTCATCGACATGGGGACCAAATGCTTTGGGGGGGAGCCCCCCCTGCCCCAAAGCACCCCCCCATGTTGAGGGCATGTGGCCTGGTATGGTTCAGGAGGGGGGGGCGCTCGCTCCCCACCCCCTTTCCTGACCTGCCGGGCTGCATGCTCGGATAAGGGTCTGGTATGGATATTGAGGGGGTCCCCATACTGTTTTTTTTTTTAAATTTTGGCGTGGAGTTCCCCCTTAATATCCATACCAGACCTGAAGGGCTTGGTATGGATGAGAGGGGGGACCCACGCTGTTTTTTTATTTACTATGGTGCTGGTTTTTAAATGTAATTTTCCCCTTTTTTTTTCTTCACTATAGCTCAGAAATTCACCTGTCACTTACCCCAGCTAAAAGAAAGTTTTCTTGGAATTTATATCTCTAAAGGAAACAATGTTTACTTTGAGTTTATTAAAAGATACAAAGTTTTCAGTAACTTCGGGGAAAGTGACTTCTAAGCTTGTGAACTATAGTGAAGAAAAAAAAAAAGGCTGGCATTTGCATTTGAAAATCGGCGCCGACACTTTGTAAAACACTTTGTATTGCGAAAAAAATTATTAACAATTGTGTAAACCGAGGCATTATTTTCAATGGATTTTCATTCGTAAACCGAAAATTACGTTAACCGAGGCGTTGGTAAACTGAGGTACGCCTGTACTAGTATTGCAATCCTTTGTATTGGACTACATAGAACCAACATACATCTGAATTGGCAACATAGCACAACATTTGAGATATCTGGCTAGTTACACTGACCTTGCCCAGGGACCTAGGATTGATTCACAACACAGAAATACAGGCAGGATTAGTGTTCAACAGCTCCGTGGATTAGTGGTTAGCACTACTGTCTCACAACGCTAGGGTTGTTGGTTTGAATCCCAACCACAGCAACGAATTTGCATGATCTCCGTGTGACTACCCTAACATACATGTGCTGGTGGCAGCATCTTTGCTTTCTGTTTAAATGATCCCTAGAATGTGAATTAGAATGAGGTCTTGTCTGTTCAAACACCTTTAAAGTAGCACCTAATGTGAATGTGAAACCATGGGATGAGATAAGGGCCTGGACTAATGATTGATTGGATAATGCTGGTTTGCACTCCACATCCTTTGGGAAAGTTTGTCAAATCATGAGAAGAGTGAGCAAAAGAAGTGGATTAAAAAATAAATAAATAATAATGGCATGGAGTCCCCCCCCCCCCCCAAATCCATAACAGACCCTTATCTGAGCATGCAGATACCGCATGCCTTCAAAGATTTATTTCCTTTGTTGAATTGCCTGCTTGGTTCACACTAGATGTGATTTAAAATTGTGCTTTTTGTTGGCAATTTCACCGTGTTTTCTGTAGATTTACCAATGAGTTATTGCGTTTTCAATTGTGTTTTGCATTGCGATTTCTATTGTAGTCTATATGTGAAATCGCTACAAAATGCTGAAAAAGTTAGACAAGAACTACTTTTGAAATTGTGCTGCAGCAAATCGCTTACGTTAAGACACTCACATCCACATTCATTAGATCGGATATCAGGTACAATTTCAATTCCCAAATCGCACCTAAAATCGTGCACCCTGGATGCAACTTGGCAAGCGATTTGCATGGCATGCGACTTGCAAATTGTATGCCAAGTCGCACCCTATTGTCTGCTATTAGAGCAGTCACATGGGTGCGATTCCAACACTGATTTCTAAAGTAGTACATGTACTACTTTTATGACGATTTGCATAGATATCTGTGTCAGATGTCTTGCAAATTGTAAGGAAATCAGCATCTTCACTGTACGTTGCACAATTTCTAAATCGGCTTTGATGTGACCGCGGTGTAAGGCTTTTTTATGTTTGATTTCCTGAGTGTTTTTCCGATTTATGGGAAATGCCGCATACTAGCAAAATTGAATTGACATTTTCAGTATTGCATGCGAGATGTGGTCATGTGACTGCCTTAACTCATGCGATAATCTGGAGTGAATTGTGTCCATACGGCCAAGAAATATTGCCAATAGGGTTCCCTTTCACATTCCTGTTCAATGTTCTGTTGTATGCTGCACAGGTACACGTCACTGTGGCTTTCTTTCTGACTCTGATTTGTAGGGCCTGTATACCAAGGGTTAACACAGGTGGGAATATAATTGATCAGGTGCAAACACTTTCTCTGACCAAATGAATGACAGTGGTGGGTGTGGCCTACCTTATATATAGAGATGCAGTAGTGGGTGAGTTTTGCCTGGTATAGGCACATTATTTTTGCATGTCCTTGTCTGTGGTGGTTTGGGGAGGAAGAGATATTGTGGTGAATTGCCCCAGGCCACACTCACGCTGTGTTTTGATGTGGGCTGTAAATGTTTTGCATGTTCTTCCTTCTAAGGTGTGTTTGTGCGTTATTGTACAATGATTGTGTTTATTATCTTTGCATTGTAATCCTAACACATGTCCATTGCTCTGCTCTTCTAAGTTTGCTTTATTTTGAATGAAATGCAGTTTTCAGACAAACATGGTGAGAAATGTATGTGTGGGGGAGGTGTTTATATTTTGGCATGTATGTATTTTTATATTGATATTTCGATCTGCAGCTTGTTTTGTGAATAAGCCCGTGATATTAACCATTTGTTTCCTGCTGTAACCTGTGAAAGCACAGTTCATTAGAAGTATAATCTTTTAGATTGTAAGCTCTTATGAGCAGGACCGTTCTATTTTAGCAACATCAATCCTGCTTTTTTTTTTTTTCACACCAAGATATTGAATGTAGCTTTTCGTTGCTGTCCAAATAAATGTGGAATGTGTATTTGATCAATAAACATTTGTACTATGTATTTTTTGGAGGGATTATTTCATGTTCTAGTTGTATGTTGCACAGTGGATAAATGGTTAGCACTTCCACCTGGCAGTACTAGGGTCGTTAGTTCGAATCCCAGCCATGGCACCTCCTGCCTGGAGGTTGCATGTTCTCCCTGTGCCTGTTTCCTCCAGGTACTCCAGTTTCCTCCCACACTCTAAAGACATGCTGGTAGGTTAATTGGATCCTGTCAAAACTGGCCCTAGTATATGTATGAATGTAAGTTAGGGCTCTTAGTACGCCCCTTGAGGGTTAGGGACTGATGTGAATTTACCACATTCATATGTAATGCGCTGCGTAAACTAAGAGCGCTATATAAGTATCTGAAATGTACTAGCACCCCTAACACTTATTTTTGCTAGCTATATAATATGCCCAAATCTTCCTTGTTAGAGCACACATGTGCAAGTATGTCCAAAATAACAAACCAAAAGCCCCCCATGGCACGACAAGACCATGTTATGTACCAATGAATAGGTCGTGTTCAATGTGCAGCTAGCTATTCTTTTTCTACAATCCTCTTAACCATAATAAATTGGGCCCCCAATTTATGTTGACTTTGGGCCTTTACTGGCAAATATATATTCGCCAATGTCATATGCACACAGTATAGCTGCAAGCATACATTCACCAATGCCAAATCTACAACAGAACTGCAAACCTATATTTGCGAATGTGATATACACAATGGAGCCGCATGTAAAATTGCTATGGTGCACAAATAAATGCCAAGACAGCTGTTGGAGGAGGCGCTAGAGCAGCTGTCATACCGGAAATACGTCATGACGCTTGCGGAAGGACCTTTGCACACACCCGGAAGTGTGAGTGGATGGGAGTGTAGTTAGGAGAGTTTAGTGGTAATTTGCAAGTCTATTTTTTAGTTTTGTGAATTGTTCTTTTGTGGAATTCCAGACCACATCTAGACATGGCGAGATCGCTGTTCTCCACCGAGGAGCTGATCCTGATTTGCTGGGGAAACATTACTAATAATTGTTGTATTTTCAGTTGAAAACATGTCCAATTCCTAGATCCATTGAGGTACATAGCAGAGGTTCAAAGTTCTTCCTAACTATACAGGTGGCACAGACACAAGCATACACCCAGGGCCACTGTTAGATATCATGGGGCCCCGTACAGCATACCTGACAGCTCCCCACCGCCAGAGAAAATATCCAAATTATATTTATGGTAAAAATACACTAAAAACATTATTAATGGACATAATCCCAACCATATTCCTGTGAAATCTAAATGATAAAACTGTACTGAGTTCATAAATAAAGCTGTGTGTGTAATTGAGGTTTTGGGGCTCATGGGTGCTGTGGCCTGTAGAGTGGGAATCAGTGGTTTGTCTTTGTGGCTATCGCCGTTTGCAGGCAACCTATGTTACACTATGGAATTGCTGCGGGTCATAATTTGACAAGCATATGGGTGTACAGACAGTGAGCATTCAGAGCCACTTCCCCACGCCTTCACACCTGTCAGATTAAAACCTGTGTTCATACAGCTGCTGTGTCCCCATAGTGTAACAGGTGGCTCTAGCCACATAAACAACCCACTCATTCATGCTGTACAGGCCAGAGGACCTGTGTGAATGGGGCATTTTTTACTTTTTTTTTTTCCTCAGCTCGTTAATTTCAATGGCCTGCCTAATGTGTGGGAACATGCAAAAATACTGCAGGCATATTATTTTAAAAGTGTGTTGCGCCTAACCATGCACATCTGCAAAGGGCATTGCATTTCTTTGCTGTGCTGGAAAATGTGTGTTCTTGCGTGCGTTTCTGCACCACCAATGGTGTGAACAAGTCTTAAGGGCCAGTTCACACTATAGAAACAGTCTAGATGTGTTCCTGATGCGTTTTTGCATGCCCTTTTGGCATGCATGTTTTAGTGTGTTCTAGTACATTTTGGATGCGTTTTGGACACGTTGCATTGCATTTTTGTATCCCTTCCAGTTAGTTTTTTGTACTTTCTTTTTATTCAATTTAATTAGGGACATGTGCGTTTTAGTACATTCAAGGACATTTCAATGTGTTCCAGTACAGTTCTGTGCAGAAACAATGCAGCGTGGTCAACTTTGTTTACAGCACCTGCTATGCACTGAAAATGCAAGCACTGATGTGAACTGTGACATTGACAACCATATAACCTTCTTTCTGTGCTTTTGTGATGCCGAAAAAGCAACTGAAACACATGTAGTGTGAACTGGTCCTAAAGATTTTTAGAGGTAAGGGAACGGGACTGACCAGGGATTGTGAATTCAATCAGACTAGTGGTGATATACAATCAGCAATCGTATAATAATGAGAGATCTGAGCTGTAGCTGATAGAAAATGAGATACATTGACTTGATCAGTAAATAGTTAAAAAGAGTGGGGCGGTGATCCATAGATTTGCATATGGGACAGGTGATGATGGGGTGGGGGAGGGGGTCAAGTTGTATAAGGAGACAGATTTAAAAGAAGAGAAAAAAGTTACAATGAAATATACACAGCATGAAACGTGCACATTTCCTAATGGCAGAAGAATAGGACGCAGGTAACATTCATCCACTTTCTAGTCATTAGGCAAAATCATAACTGATTGATCAATATTCCTGGCACTGACACAACCCAGAAAATTGATCTCCATTTTTTTAACGTTCATAAATGTCAAGGAGCTTATAATCTAAGGGCAGAAACTCAGCCATGTAACTAGGTCCAATGAACCTAACAGCATGTCTTTTTTTTTTTTTTTAAAGAAACTTTATTTGGTTTTATCGTATACACACATGGACCAACGATGAAAATTATACAGTATACATAGCGTGGCAACATGCCAAAATAGGTAGCAAATTCCAGAAATACCAATTGTTCTCATAAAGAAAATACAAAAGCCCCAAAAGAGACAAAGAGAAAGCAGAGAAATATGGGAATGAGAGATTTACTTATAAAAAAGGGAGACATCGCACGAAGTATCAAAGTGTAAGGGCTTAGGAGTAAAGTATCCAGGTTTTTGAAAAGATACGAGTCTAAACATGTGTAGGTATGAGTCCATAGAGATAAACAGATATAAGCCATGTTAACCAATAGTCAAAATGACCAAAAGGAAGGTCATCGTGCATATGGGTAAGAAGTGGAAGCAAAATAAGAAAACGTAAGGTAGAGATAGAGCCGTAAGGAATGAAGAAGAAAAAACAGAGAAAACAAGTCTAAAAAGAATAGACCATCAGGAAAGAAAAGAAAAGAAAGAAAGAAAGAAAAGAAAAGAAAAGGAGGGAGAAGTAGAAAACAAAGGAATGTGTTGCCTAAGGTCAGAAGCCAGAAGACCGAAAGGACATGCCAGAATAGAGATAGTAGGTTACTGAGATAAACAGACAGCAGAGTAATGTAATAATATAGTCATATAGTCTAACAAGAAACAGCTCGACAGTGTGTGGGAGTGAAGATGGGCTAATACGGGGATGTTCCACTAAGAGTCAGCAATGAGACGAAATTGAGAAAAAAAGAGAAAATAAGAAAACTGAATCCAAGGTGAAAGGAGGGCAGATTGCCAAAATAGTAAAGTAAAGATCCAAGAAAGCACAGAAAGGGTAATTTATCAGTCAGATGCCCCCCTAATACTGGTAATACACAATGCATCAGGGATAGCCTAGAGGCTAAATTAGGACCAGGTTAGAAATCCGTGTGAGGGGTGCTGAGGCTCCGAGGTAGGGAATATTCTTGAAACATATTGTCCCCACTTGTGGTTTAACTTTTCTTCTCCTGGAGTAGATGGGGAGATATGAATGCTGAGGCGATCTAAACGAAGTAGAAAGTGTAATTCCAATTTGACGTCCGAGATGGTTGGCGGGCAGTTGGAGGCCCATTTTTTTAAAATTGACCTTCTCGCAGCCATCAAGCACGTGGAGAGCCACGGTTTGGCAGTTCTGAACATAGCAATATGCTGATGTGAAGCAGCAGTCACGGAAACATCCAGGTTGCCAAAGAGAAGGAGCAGTGGGTCTCTAGGTAGCGGGAGAGCAGTGACGAAGAGCATAAAGTTCAAGAGTTGGTTCCAGAAAGTAGAGATCAATGGACAACTCCAAAACCTGTGGTAAAGCGATGGCTTATGTGAGCCACAAAGCAGACATGTAGAGATCGTTGGGTTTGATTGTGAGTACAAACAAGGCATATAGGCATGATGCGTAATTTTGAATTGCTGCTCCCTCCAAAATTCGTTTGTGTTGAACGCACAGGTAGTGTTAAAACCTGCAAGTATTTGTTCCGCAGTGAAAACATTGTCAAAGTCCCGTATCCACGATTTGATGGAAGTAGAGGAATCCAACAGTGTAGCATATTGCAAGGACAATTGACTATAAATATTAGATATGTTATATTTCTGGTTCCTCACAAGAACTTCTATCATAGTCGTGCAGAAACGAGTGGACTTATTCTGAGCTATGGATTTCACAAAATTCCTGACTTGTAAAATATACAGAAAATGATGGGAAGGTAACTCAAACGAGCCAAGAATTTGTTGAAATGGAAGGGGAGATCCTGATGCAACGTCATACAATTGGCTCACAAGTCTAAGACCCTGGTTATACCACTGATCGTAGGCTGCATGTTGTTGAGAGACAGAGAAGGAAGGATTGTGCTGTATAGGGAGAAAACGAGACAGCCAGGGAGAAACTCCTAGTCTACGTCTGACCTCCCTCCAAGTGAAGAGTGTATCCCGTATGAGTGGATTATGTTTAAGATGAATCGGAATTGAGTTGGAGTTAGAATGTAATAGGGCCGACAGATCGAACGGACTCACCATGGCTGATTCAAGTTGGTAATTGGAGAACACGGACGCTCGGGAGAGCCAATCTATACACACCCGTAAAATACAAGATAAATTATAAAGCCTAATGTTGGGGAGACCCAGTCCGCCCTCACATCTAGGGAGAAACAGCTTATGTATAGCTATACGCGGGCGGCGTCCCCTCCATAGGAAACTGGAAATCCCCTTGTTTAACTTGACTATATCTGTATGTTTGAGCAGGAGAGGGTATAAAAGCTTCGGAAAACTCGTCATCTTGAAGAGATGGGCTCTACCCATGAGTGATAGCGGCAGGTCTTTCCACATTTCCAATTCCCCTAAAATTTTTTGAATTACTGGTGAATAGTTAAGAGAGTAAAGGGACGAAGCTAATTTCCCAATTTTGATACCCAGATAAGTAATGTAATTTGTACTGATTTTGAAGAGGGAGTTGCAGGCCCAATCAGGAAGTCGAGCATGGTAAAGGGGAAGGACCTCACTTTTCGCAAAATTTATACGAAGACCCGAGCAACACCGAAAGTCTGCAAAAACTGTCTGGATATACGGCAAATCTAGAGACGGATTGGAAGTGAATATTAATATGTCATCAGCAAATAAGGCTAGGCGGAGATCTTGTTGAGCAAATTGGACGCCATGAAGTTGTGACTGAAATAACAAGAAGCGGGCCATGGGTTCCAAAGCTAAATTAAAAAGCAAGGGGGATAGTGGGCAGCCTTGCCTTGTTCCTTTATGTAGTAGAAAAGAGTTAGATACTTTTCCCGCCGCTACTATCTGAGCCATTGGGGCAGAATACATAGCCTGGATTAACTGTATAAATGGACCGGAAAAGCCAAATTTAGAGAGTACTAGTTGGAGCCATTGAAAACTAACGTTATCAAAGGCTTTTTCAGCATCAAGAGAAATAATTGCTATGTCCTGTAGGGGATTATTTTTGGCCTGATGCAAAACTGTGAGCACTTTGCGGATATTAGACGTGGCCGAACGACCCTTTATAAAACCTGCTTGAGAAGGGTGAATGAGAAGGGTGAATGAGAAAGGGTAAAACAGTGGCCAAACGGTTAGCTACGATTTTAGAAAGGATCTTTGCATCTAGGTTAAGGAGGGAAATGGGACGGTGTGATCCAGGATCAGAAGGGTCTTTACCTTTTTTTGCTATTAGTTTAATGTGGGCTTGCGAGGCCGATGGGAGATACACCCCGCTCTCCTGGATGGACTGATAAACTAGCTGAAGAGTAGGAGACAGGGTTTTATCCATCAGTTTAAAAAATTCAGAGGTATACCTGTCCGGACCCGGAGCTTTACCATTAGCTAAAGATCTAATAGCTAGACAAATATCCGCCTGTGATATAGGGGCATCTAGAGATTGCAGTGCTAGTGGATCTATTTGGGGTAAATTTACACTTTCCAGAAAGGATTGTGCTCGTGCCTGATCAATAGGATTCGGCCCGTATAAATTTGCATAAAAGCTTTCCAAAATAGATATAATCTCTTCCGGAGATTGTTTAAGTAACCCCTGGGAGTCTTTGAGAGAGGTGAATTGCGTGGGGGTGAAAGGCTTCCTACACAGGCCCGCCAGCAGTTTGCCTGGTTTGTTACCAAACCTGTGATATTGTAAGTCAAGGTGTGAGTGGTGTAGTGCTTCCTGAGCTGCCGCCCATGTATCAAATTGGTTTTTAGCATCCGCCCAAGCTTTCCTGTTATCGTGCGTATTAGAGTCCGCTATCTTTCTTTGAGTCAGTCTAAGCAGGTTACTAGCCTCAGTGAAATTATGCAAAATTCTTTTTTTATAAGCGGACGTAAAAGCAATGATTTTGCCGCGTAACACAGCCTTCCCCGCATCCCAAAACAAATTTGGATTAGAGACATGGGCAGCATTCGTAGTTTGGAAGTCTGCCCAGGTGTCTTGTAACTGCTGGGAAAGCTCCTGATTATTCACCAGAAACGAGGGGAAGCGCCATATCCTAGGATGAGGCATAGGGTCTAGAAAGTTTATATTAATAGAAATTGGAGAGTGATCCGATATGGCTATGTCATGTATGGTAGATGATACAACATGTTGCAGTAGGACGGAGTTACAAAAAATATAATCGATTCTAGATAAAGAATGATGAACAGGGGAATAGAAAGTGTAATCTCTGCCGTCTGGATGGGTTAAGCGCCACATATCGGTAATTTGCATTGCTTCAGCGAAGCTACATAGCAAAGTAGGTGTTGGACGGGGAATCTGAGGGGAGCGCAGACCACGGTCTACACTCTGCGATTTATCCTCCTGCATAACAGAATTAAAGTCCCCTCCCACGACGAGCGGCTTGTGAATATATGCCGCCAGCCTGAAAGAGAGGCCTTGGAAAACCTGCCTCGTCGGGGAATTGGGTGCGTAAAAACTAGTAAGAACCAGTTCTTGGGTTCAGAGTTTGATATGTGCTGCTATGAAACGTCCTTCAGTGTCAGCGTCTGTAGCGACTAACTCTGGATTAAGCCGTTTGTGTATGAGAATAAGTACCCCTGCTTTATTGTTTAGGGAGGAGGAGCCGAAAACATGGCCCACCCAGAGTTTACGCATACGGACAAAGTCAGATTGGGTAAGGTGAGTTTCTTGGAGCAAAGCTATATCCGCGCGTAAGCGCCGCAAATGTCTTAGAACCGCCATGCGTTTGTGAGGGGATCTGAGGCCCTTAACATTCCAAGAGAAAATACGTGTCATCTTAACTGATGTGATAGATATAATAGAAGGATAAGAATCTTGCCCATTAGAGATGTACGGACAAAGAACACTGCGTCGCTAGACATTTGGGGGTGATTAAAAACCGGTCTCAGAGGACAGAGGAGTTCTCCCAAAAAGTAAAGTTGGAGAGGAAGAGAAAAGTGAGAAAGAAAGGCAAGAACAAGATCAAGGGCCCTAATAGAGCCCAACAAAAAATCAAAACATACAATATACCAATACAGTATACAGGACTTCACGTCATTCCGCATGCCGTTTCCACCAATACCAGCGTGACCGGGAAGATCTGGGAGAGGAGCCTGCCACAGGGACCAATGTATAATTGTTAGGATGGGAAAGGGCGTCCCTCAAATTTATTCCCTTCAACGGCTCCAGCATCCCCCCCCCCCCCACAGCACCGCTGAAATATGGAACCAGGCATAAGCAGAAGTAGGGAAGTAAAAATTCAGGCATATATATGAATTACACAATAACATTGAAACAGGTGAGCGTGAGAAAACACTGCATCAGCAGATAATATATAAAACATTTCGAGTTGAACAGCCAATAAAACTCAGACTTTGGGAAGCATTATAGGAAATAGCAAAAGAAACCAATCAAAAGAAGAAAAACAGTCTCATCTGAGCCAATCGGGCCAGGAGATAAGCTTAAAGCTAATATGAAGAGATCAATGGCCTCTTAGACCTTCAAGGCGGGCGAGATTTGGAGGACGCTGGATTTGTGCGTTGACGCTTAGGTGGGTCTTTGCAAGGACTGCGTTGGTCTCTAGGGCCAGAATTCCTACCCGCATGATGCGTCGACGGATCCCCGTCATTTAGGTGGTTCTGAAGGTATTGGTAGGCTTCTTCAGGACGGACGAAAGATTTGGAGTCCCCAGATGGTGCATTGAAACGGAACGTGGTTGGATATGCTAATGTGAATTTTATTCCTTTCTGATAAAGAGTGGCGCAAACTTGCTGAAATGCTTTCCGTTTACGTGATACTTCCTGTGAATAGTCCGCAAATAGTAGTAGTTTGTGACCCTCAATTTGCAGAGAACGGGAATTGCGAAAAGATGTGAGGATCGCCATGCGATCAGCATAGTTGAGATAGCGTACAATCACAGAGCGTGGCGCCCGGTGCTCGTTAGATGGGGGCCCCAGGCGATGAGCTCTCTCTACCTGGCAGGAGGAGGATAGACCCAAAGCTGCAGGGATCCGTGCTAAGCAGAGATCGGGGAGAGAACCTGTATTAAAGGATTCTGGGAGACCCACGATGCGGAGGTTATTTCTACGTGATCGATTTTCCAGATCGACGATTTTATCCAAAATACTTTGCTGTATACGATTGGATTGTGATGTAACTGCTTGCATGGAATGGACTTCATCTTCTAAATCAGATAATCGCTGCTCAGCCTCAGATAATCGTTTAGAATGTTCGCCCAAATCTTTTCTCAGCTGTTCAATGCCCAAGCTGACAGCCTTATCTACAGCCTGGGTGATATTTGGGAGCAAAATAGAGGAGACTGCCTGGGCTATTTTAATATAATGCTCAGAAGGGCTGTCAGTGCCAGAAGTGAGTGGAGAGGCAGTAAGGATAGTGGGGAGAGGCTCTGACATACCTGCTCCCACGTTGTGATCCTTCTCTGTGCCTGTGTCCATGCTGTGACAGGCATCGTCGGCGGCCATCTTGGCTGCAAGAGGGGGAGAGCCGCATCCCTCTGCTCTAGCCGCCGACTCGTGGCCGGGCTGCGCCGGCAGAAGGTACCGCTCCATGCTGGGGCCGCCGCGGGACATGAAGGGGCTCCCCAAGGCTAAAAAGCGGGGGTCCCCGAGGCAGATAGCAGGCCTTGTAAGCCGGGATCCCGGGAGCCGCGGATCCTGCTAGCTACAGCATCCGGCGCCGGAACCAGAAGTTCACAGCATGTCTTTTAAGTGTTGGCATAAACACATCCATACAGGGAAAGCATGCAAACTTGGATGTAGCCATGACTGGGATTAGAACCCATGACCCAAGTGCTGTAAGTTCTGAGCTCTAACCACTAAACCACTGTGGGAGAAACAGTTTGAGATACAATGTAAATAGTTACATTGTTTAAAAATGATAAAGCGAGCGCTGGTCAAATTATATAGACTACTAAAATGGTATTACACAAGATAAATATAACCACAAACAGTAGTGCTTGAACTCGTGAAAGGTCATCCACCCCTGTGAAATTGTACTACACTATTAAGCACCTTTCTGGCTCCTGTGGCTGAGCTAATTCCTCCCCAGGACCATTTGGGCACCCACCCTGATGGATGGATAGATGGATGGAGCTGGATGACTAACCCATAGCTGCCAGCATACCGCTGCACCCCCAGATGTGTGATGTGTATAACCCATGCGCATTAATACTTTTGTTCTGGTGAGTGTAGACCAGTCCCAAGGGTGGTTTACCTTTCACGAGTTCATGCACTACTGTCCGTCACGGAGAGACCACACGTGCCATTCATAGGCACTCTCTGAGTTGGTACTCTGACATGAAGGACATTCCATTATTCAGGAATGATTATATGAACTTATTTTAGCACCATTTACCATTTTACATCATTATTGCAATTCTTTGCACTTTTTGGTTTTTACATGCGTTCATTATTGATCACATGCATTTATAGCGCTGCACTTGTCTTTAACATAGAATAGTTACGTGATTAAAGAGAATGAAGATATATAATTATATTGGGATTTGAGATAGAAGTGTGAAAATGTTTAACATTTGAAAATAGAATGTATGACATTCGTTAGTAAATGCATTAGTTTCCTGATCATTTTGGAGAAACCGCAAAAAAAAAAAAAAAAAAATAAAAAAATTCTAATATAGGTGTACTATTTGTTATTCTAAATCAGTGGTTCTTAACCTGGGTTCGATCGAACCCCAGGGGTTCGGTGAGTCAGTCTCGGGGGTTCGGCGGAGGTGACCCACACCCGACTCATATGATTTGTGATGACATGCCCAGTGGTCGGCAAGCCGCGGCTCTTGTGTGCCGGGCGCCCGCTCCCCTCCCTCCTCTCGGGCGGCAGGGACTCAAATGCAATGATTGGCCAGTCTCGCTGCCACTCACATCCTGATAGCCAGTGATTGGCTGTCAGGATGTGTGTAGGCGGGGCAGCGTGATGAACGTGAGAGGAGCTAGGCTCCTCTCACAGTCCGCCCTGAAGACTGGAACGGCGCGGGAATACAGCGAGGAACGCGCGGAGCAAAGGTAAGTGAATTGACACAGGGGGGACTTGGGGACTTAATATGGGGGATGAATTAATATGGGGAATGAATTACTATAGGGGGGATGAATTACTATATGGGGGATGAATTACTATATGGGGGATGAATTACTATATGGGGGATGAATTACTATATGGGGGATGAATTACTATATGGGGGATGAATTACTATATGGGGGATGTATTACTATATGGGGGATGAATTACTATATGGGGGATGAATTACTATATGGGGGATGAATTACTATATGGGGGATGTATTACTATGGGGGATGAATTACTATATGGGGGATGAATTACTATGGGGGATGAATTACTATATGGGGGATGAATTACTATATGGGGAAGGAATTACTATATGGGGAAGGAATTACTATAGGGGGGATGAATTACTATATGGGGGGATGAATTACTATATGGGGGATGAATTATTATATGGGGGATGAATTACTATGAGGGGTGAATTACTATGGGGGATGAATTACTATATGGGGGATGAATTACTATGGGGGATGAATTACTATATGGGGGATGAATTACTATATGGGGGATGAATTTTCATACCGTTTGTTACAACATATCTTTGCGAGCAATCCTTTTCGAGGATAAAGATGAAGAAAAGGAACAGACTTTGTTGCGAAAATGACATGAGAGTGGCACTTGCCAAGGTAATGCCGCGCATTTCTGAACTGGCCTCTGAAAGACAACAGCAGAAGTCACACTGATTTGCGGTAAATATTCATTATTTTGTTTTTGTGTGAAAATCATGTTTTAATGGTTTTGTTCTTTGTTCTTAATGGTTTTGTTCATTTTGTGCACCTATGTATAAATATATACCTATGTTTTGAATTTTAAAAATCATATTTTATTTTTCCAAGAAGGGTTCAGTGAATGCGCATATGAAACTGGTGGGGTTCAGTACCTCCAAAAAGGTTAAGAACCACTGTTCTAAATATTCTCTTTTGCTAAGACAAAAACGCCAATGCTAATAAAGCTTGCGCTTGTGCGCCATCTAGCGAATATATCCGGTATTGCACCTAAAAATGTGCCAGGCCTGATTCCACATTTACTAATAGCAAAGTAGACGTTGGTTAATGAGATTGCTAGACGCCGCTCAGAAGACTGACAGGTCTTGATTGATTTAACTGAGTCTGCCTGAATGGTCAGAGTCTGATAGTAGACTCACGTCTTAGTGAATCAGGGCCCAAGAGTCTATGTTCAATCAACACATAATCCAATCTTGAATACATCCTATTTGCCGCAAAGAAGAAGGTATAGTCTCTTTCTCTTGGGTGCTTAACCCCCCAAGCATCCATTAGCTGACACTGATGCAACTTTTTTTTTTTTTTTTTCAACATTCTTTAGACTCCTATCTCCCTCTCTCCGAGCGCACAATGAAGCATCCATCTCTGGGTCCATGCAGAAATTTAAATCGCCTGCCACAATCAGTCTACCACTTTTAAAATACTATGTATAAGTTTTCCCAATATTCCTTCCAAATATACCGTCAAATTTTTATTAGGGAAATAGATATTTGCTAATGTGCACTCCCTTCCCTGCAGGTTTCCTCTCAAAAATAAATAACGACCTGCTGGATCTGCCAAACTTTCCTCCAAAGTAAATTTTATATTTTTTCCAAATCCTATTGCCACTCTCTTCGCCCGTCTTACTGGAGAGACCGCATAATACCAAGTTGGTAGATATTTAGAATAAAGCTTAATATTTGAGTCTCGGGATGTGTGTCTCTTGAAGTCCTTTTACATTATATGTCATAAAGTTAACCATATTCCTTATTCCCATTTTGTCTGTTCTCCGCTATATATCCTTTGTGAGGGCAGAAGTAAATACAATTTGGAACAAGATGATCTCCCCATTTACCTTTCTCCCCCCCACGTTCCCCTTTTCACTCTCCCGCTTTGAGATTTCTTTTAACTGATTGCTATCCAAAACCCCAAAAGACAGTCTCGTTTGACCTCCGGTACAATTTACTTCTCTGTGACTTTCTGGTGTTTGTTCCTCTGGGCTTTTCTCTTGCAACGGCATTAACTTCTTTATTGTACTTATGTTTAAATTTGGTTGGAGTTTTTGCTCCTCCTCCTTTGACAGATCTACTACTCATATTTCTCAAGATGTACAGTTATTGATAGCACTAGTTAGAGATTTGCTTCCAGTATCCCTGGGTTCTTACCTGTAATACTGGTCACGCTTAAAATCTTTCCCTACCTGGTCTTTATGGAGTTTCAGTTCTCCAATGTCCTTTTTTCTTTTTCTTCTTCACCTTACCCTTTCTTTGGTGCCCCATCCTTTCTTCTTATAAGTTTACTTAAATAATGTCCTGTTTACAATGTCCCACCCAACTCGGAGAACCCCAGGGAAACGGATGTTGTATCCACGCATCTCCCAGCCTCAACAATAGCATACGCGACCTCAGCTTTAGGGATTTACCGCCTCCCGCGGAAACTCACCCACTGGCTGGCCATCAGCTGTTAACTCATCTTCAGGGGTCTCACAAGATCTCCTTTGATGTTTGGGAGCTCTCAAGCTTAGTGGCCTCTGCCTTGGATCTCCCCTCTGTAACTCGTGGCGGGCTCTGTACAGTTCCGTCCTCCTAACTCCGGCATTAGACTCCCAGGTTTCCATGCCCCATTGATTCTGCACTGTGACACACTGAAAGGGTCTGGTGAGTCTGGAGTTCTTTTCTAATATAGTTTTGACATGGATGTTCTAAACCCTATGCCCCATCTCCCAGTTATGGAGTTCCCCAATAAAGCATTCAAAGATGTACTTTAACTAGCGCCCAACCTTTCTTTGATCGCGCATCACTTCACTGGCCTAGGATCTGCCCGAAAACAAAATGTCAGCCTTCCCTGCCTCTGAGGGTCCACGCTATGCCTCTGGGGGTCAGGGGGGTGCTGTGCTTATTTTTAGGGGAACTAATTGTGGCTTAAAATACAAAAGAGAGCTTATATGTTATCCAATTTCCTCAAAATGTATACAGTAGAAGACTTTATCTATGCCAACATATTATAAAAATCTCAGGTTGTTTGGTAAAACAGACTAAAGATTATTCACATTTAAAGGAGAACTCTAGGCAAAAACATTTTTTACATGTTCTTGTTGCTTATCTCCTGCCTGAATATGTAATCCAACTTCTTGTTATCGGAGGTGGTGTCCTAGGAATGACAGCCCCCCTGGGCTGCTCTGAACGGCTGCATCCAAGGGAGTCTGTAACCCATGCTGCCTGCACATTGGGGTAGCATCACAGCTGCCTCAGAATCCTCTGTTTGCTGTACCATCCGAAGACCAGCTTTCGGAAGACCAGCTTTCCAGTTCTGGTAGCTGCTGCCCAATGTCCCCCAGTGAAATCACTGGTTGCTAGGACTGCCTGGTATCTAGCAACCAGTCACGTATATGCAAAGCCGCAGAATTGACAGCCAGGAGGCTCCAACTTTATTCTACTGAGCTGCTCCACCTCCTCCATTGTCTGCCCTGCTTACCATGACTAAGGAAGAGTCTGAGAGCTGTGAATGATTAAGGGAGCCAGGAAGAGAGAGACAGAGGATGGCATTCTGTGCTGGAGGAACAAGAGAGTGTAACTAGAGATGGGGGGGGCAGCCTGAGCAGAGCAAGCAGCTGGAGGAAGCAGCTGAACATCCTACACTGGCAGACCTGCAATATCCTTCGTGAAAATTCTGCTGCCCTGCACCAACAGCCCTTCTCTGCCTTTACTGACAACTGAGAGTACGGGAAAGACTGATAGGCTTTAGTATCGCTTTGCTTTGTCTCCTTGTGCTGTGAGATGAGCAATTGGAGCCTGCCATGCTTTGATATGTAGTGATATTGAGAGTCTCGTTCCCCCCCCTCTCCTTCTTTCTCTCTCTCTCCCTCTCCCGCCCTCTCTCTCCCCCTCCCGCCCTTCTCCCTCTCTCGCCCCTCTCACTCTTTCCCTCTCTCTCCCCCACCACTTTTCTCTCCCTCTCTCGCCCCTCTTTCTCCCTCTCCCACCCTCTCTCTCCACTCTCTCTCACTCCCTTCTCTCTCTAGCTCTCTCCCTCTTATTCTCTCCTTCCCTCTCTCTATAATTAATAATAAAAACATATAATAACACACAATCTGCAATGGTTTAATTGTTAGCACTGCATCTAAAAACTATAAATAAAAGTGTATGTTTTATAAACCATTCCTGCCCGCTTCTGCTTCCCTTTTAAAATGTTAACCAGTTGCCGACCTGCCACAGTACTTTTACAGAGAAGGGGCGGTAGCTACATATGCTGCAAAGTACCCGTTCGTGGCTGGCCTCTTTCAGATTTCAGGCATGCACACGCATGCCCCTGCCCACCTACCTACCAGGAGTATGTCAGTAGATCTGCTGATCAGCTGTGTCAAATCACAGCCTAGAGCTGTGTATTGGTCAACAATACAGAGGGACAGATTGCTGTATTTCTTTCCCGTGCGAAGCACAGTAAATCGATCTTTAGTAAAAAAAAAAAAAAAAAAACACAGTAAACCCCTTAATCAACCTAGATGTTTAGCCTTTTCCCAGCCAGTGTCATTATTACAGTGACAGAGCATAGTATTATCACTGATCACTGTATTATCCCTGGTTCACACTGAATGTGACTTTGAAATCGTGTTACTTCACTTGAAGTAGCACCATATTAAAGTCGCAGGTCAGTGCAATTGCAGGTGTGACTTGCGTGACATCTGTGGGACTTCATTCACAGATGTCTATGCAAGTTGCACCTGAAATCACAAAAAATCGTGCTTTTTTTTTCAAATCGGTATGATACAGCAAAGTCAGAGTTGCACCGATTTGAACAGTTTCATTGCCAACAATAGGGTGTGACTTGTCATGCGATTTTGAACTATCAAATCTTAGTGTCGCTTGTAATGCGTGTCAGTTAGACAGTGCCCACAAAGCATCAGTTAGTGTCAGATTGTCCGTCGCACTATCCCAGTCCCAAAATAAGTCGCTGATGACCGCCCATTAGTAGTGCAAAAAATAAATGAATAAAAATTCCTGTTTATATACCATCATTTATAGATGCTATAGGTTTCATGCAAAATGTTTAATATAATCTTATTTGGATTTTTAACAAAAACATGTAGCAGAATTAATTTTGCCATACATTTATGAAGAAGGCTGTGATGTAAGAAGGGGGAGCTGTGATATGGGCGGGCTGTAATGTGATATGGGTGGCTGTGATGTGAAACGGGGGCTGTGATGTGAGGGGGGAGCTATGATATGGGGGGGCTGTAAAGTGAGAGGGGGGCTGTGATATGAAGAAGGGTTTCTGATGTGTGGAGGAGGGCTGTGATGTCAAGAGGGGGTGAGCTGTGATGGGGGGGGGTTGTGATTGCAAGGGCGATTGTGATGCGAGAGAGGGGTCTATGATTGCAAGGGGGGTGTGATGTAAGCGGGGCTGGAATATTGGGGGCTCTGATGTGAAAGGGATTTGTGATGTAAAGAGAGGTGTGATTGGAAAAGGGGGACTGAGGATATTAATTGAAAAGGGGCTGTGACGTTAAAGACCTGAGTTATAGAAGAAAAATGAGATTCGGACCTCTGCAGAAAGAAAATATTAAAAACCGGACCTCCATGAATTTTAATTCAGTACCCGTGATCAGGGGCGGACTGACCATTTGGTAACTTGGGCACTCCCCGAGGGCCCGGGGTCAGTAGGGGGGCCCATGAGATGCCCCTGGTACCTTTTTCATAGGCTTTGTTGAGTTTGGGCAAGGACACAGGGGCCCCATTATCCCCTATTGCCCGGGGGCCCCATGAGTTGTCAGTCTGTCCCTGATGTAGAGTCTTGTATTGTGTGAAGTTGGGGGGAAATTGGTTAACATCTAAGCTCTTTTTGCATTAAGCTGTTAACATTATATGTTTTAGCATTGTAAAATATAGTTTAATGTGAATAACGTTTGGTGTGATTTACAAAATGATCTGAAATTTTCAGAATATGTTGCCATATATAGAGACTTCTATTGTGTGAAGTTTAGGGGAAAATGGTAAACATCTAAGCTCTTTTTTGTACGTTAAGCCGCATTAAGCTCCCCAAAAAACAAGCTTAATGTCCCCCATTTTCTATGTGGAAGACCAAAATCTATGAAACTTCTTGGACATGTTTGGGATGTTGAGAACTTGGGCTGTGCAAAGTTTCAAATCAATTGATTGAGATTTAGGCACATTATGGTACGTTAAGCTCTTTTTACATTAAGCTGTTCACATTAAGCTATATTTTATAGTGCTAAAAAATTAAATGTGAACAGCTTAATGTAAAAAAAAATAGACCCCTACATTTTGGGTAACAGAGAATTTTTTTTAATATTTATACATTTGTGTTGGGGTTTCATATTTGTACATCTGATGATCTCTTTGTGAAGCATTGTTCATATGTTTTCACCATTAAATTATGAACAATTTTTAATCTTTTTATGAGGTTATTGTACCTGTATGTATTCAATTAATACAGCTTTATTGGCATATACAGTCAGGTCCATAAATATTGGGACATCGACACAATTCTAACATTTTTGGCTCTATACACCACCACAATGGATTTGAAATGAAACGAACAAGATGTGCTTTAACTGCAGACTGTCAGCTTTATTTGAGGGTATTAACATCCAAATCAGGTGAACGATGTAGGAATTACAACAGTTTGCATATGTGCCTCCCACTTGTTAAGTGGTGAACCCTCTGTATTCACTCTGGTGAAGTCTTCTCTTGATTGTTGACTTTGACACACATACACCTACCTCCTGGAGAGTGTTCTTGATCTGGCCAACTGTTGTGAAGGGTGTTTTCTTCACCAGGGAAACAATTCTTCGGTGATCCACCATAGTTGTTTTCCGTGGTCTTCCAGGTCCTTTGGTGTTGCTGAGCTCACCGGTGCGTTCCTTCTTTTTAAGAATGTTCCAAACAGTTGTTTTGGCGACGCCTAATGTTTTTGCTATCTCTCTGATGAGTTTGTTTTGTTTTTTCAGCCTAATGATGGCTTTGCTTCACTGATAGTGACAGCTCTTTGGATCTCATCTTGAGAGTTGACAGCAACAGAACTCTGGACCTTTTATCTGCTCATTGTATTTGGGATGAGGGAATAACACACACCTGGCCATGGAACAGCTGAGAAGCCAATTGTCCCATTACTTTTGGTCCCTTAACAAGTGGGAGGCACATATGCAAACTGTTGTAATTCCTACATCGTTCACCTGATTTGGATGTTAATACCCTCAAATAAAGCTGACAGTCTGCAGTTAAAGCACATCTTGTTCGTTTCATTTCAAATCCATTGTGGTGGTGTATAGAGCCAAAAATGTTAGAATTGTGTCGATGTCCCAATATTTATGGACCTGACTGTATATGCCCTCGGACACAGCGGATCACCGATCCACGGAAAGAGCCGAAGATGTCGGCTCGGTCATGTGATCAGCTGTATCCAATCACAGCTAATCACATGTAAACAGGGAAATGCCGGTTATCGTCATTTCTCTCCTCTCGAGCGGTCACGCTGACAGCTCGAGAGGAGAGCTGGTAATCGGCTTTCCGCGGAGGGAACATGTACACTGATCATCAGGGCACTGATGATCAGTGTGCCCTGATGATCAGTGTAGCCCCAGCAGCGCCACCTGTCAGTGTCCATCAGTGCCTTCTGTCAGTGCTCATCAGTGCCTCGTGCCAGTGCCCATCAGCGCCACATCAATGCCACATTATCAGTGCCCATCTGAGCTGCCTTTCAATGTCACCCATCAGTGCCAGTCAGTGCCACCAATCAGTGCCAGTCAGTGCCGCCTATCAGTGCTGCCTTTCAGTGCCCATCAGTGATGCCTGTCAATGCCCATCAGTGCCACATACCAGTGCCTCCTCATCAGTGTCCATCAGTGCAGCCTATCAGTGTCCATCACTGCAGCCTCATTAGCGCATATCAGTGCAAATTTTATAACAAAAACTAAGAAAAAAACTTTTTTTTCTTTCAAAATTTCCAGTGGTTTTTGGTTTAAGAAAAAAACCCAGAGGTGATTAAATACCACCAAAATAAAGCTCTATCTGTCACAAAAAAATTATAAAAATTTCATATGGGTACAATGTCGCATGACCGCGCAATTTTCATTCAAAGTGCGACAGCACTGAAAGCTGGAAATTGGCCTGGGCAAGAAGGGGGTATAAGTGCCCTGTAGGCTTGTGGTTAAGGTGACCTAGGGTGGGAGGCCTCCAGCAGTTCCAACAGCAGGCAAGTTCTCACCTCATTGAGCAACACTTAAATAGTATCACAGAGTTTTAGCAGCAAAATAGCTGGGGGGGGGGGGGGGGTCGCTTGTGATCTTGACGCGCAGTGGATTGTATCAGGTCCAAGATCTCACCCACAAAGGTGCATGTAGATGCCACAAAATACTTCTAAGGCAGGAAAAGTGTGGAACACGAGAAGGGGCCATAGAAATGTCTCAGGAGGGGAAAGAGTTGAGTGGGAGGGAAAACCAAGAAAGCTATCAGAGGTTGAATTCCAAGCAGGGGTTAGAACATTCCCTTCAGCTCCATTGGCAGCCAGGGCAACATTAGGGCCTTCTTTCCTTAGGTTAGCCATACAGTGAGGGGGAGTGCCCTTGACAGGGTATTTATTGCGACTAGAAAATGAAGAAGGTGAGGAAGGGGGGTCCTCCCTGTGTTCGACACATCACTCTGCCCTTGAGCTTGGTCTCCATAAGCTTCTTGTTCTGGCACAATGTTGCAATGCCGGGAAACATGCCTGCAATGCTGCAGAGTGAAAATATGGGTAACACACCATCTGACGCATGCCAAGTTCAGGATCCCAGAGAGTGTGGTCTGCTGCAGTGCCTGAGCAGCAAGATTAACTCCAGACTGCCTGTCTCTTAACCCAGCAACTTCAGCAACTGAGATAGAAAGGGGGGACTGGGACAGTAAGTGGATACCCACTCATAGGAAGAAGAAGGGGGCATCAAGGGACTCTCAAGGTTCAGCCAACATTCAACTCTGGGAAAGAGGAGAGATTAACCCTTAAATTCTTGACTCCACTCATTTCAGAAGGGCATATCCCTTCGGTGAGGGGATGTTCAACGACTGGGACATACCCTTTGTGGATCACCTCTGTCCTAGCACTTTGTGGCTAACCCAATGTGCTGCGCTACCTTCCAAGGTGGGCCCTTCATGCAGGATCCAATGCCTAAAGAAACTTTACAGGCTGGCCCCGTGTCTTCTCTGGTGGAGTCTGAATACAATCTCCGGAGCACACGCTGCAGGGCACCAATCCGGAAGCTGTGCAAGATTATGCTATGGCCAATAGCCAGTGAGGGAAGTTGATTGAAGAAGTTTGGTAAGTGCTACCAAGAAAGTAGACTTACTAAAAAGGATCCATCCAACACTGAAGTTCTCTGTAATTTTTAAGTTGACCACCAAGTGAAATCACAAGTGGGAGATCCATATTTTTCTAATCTTGAACTATCGTATTTTTCGCTCCACAAGACGCGCCTTAGAGGAGGAAAACAAGAAAAAAAATATTCTGAACCAATGGACTGCAGACATAGTACAGGGGATAACCAGAGACTGCACAGTACAGGAGATAACTAGAGACTGCAGACACAGTACAGGAGATGACCAGAGACTGCAGATAGTACAGGGGATGACCAGAGACTGCAGATAGTACAGGGGATGACCAGAGACTGCAGATAGTACAGGGGATGACCAGAGACTGCAGATAGTACAGGGGATGACCAGAGACTGCAGACAGTACAGGGGATGACCAGAGACTGCAGACAGTACAGGGGATGACCAGAGACTGCAGACAGTACAGGGGATGACCAGAGACTGCAGACAGTACAGGGGATGACCAGAGACTGCAGACAGTACAGGGGATGACCAGAGACTGCAGACAGTACAGGGGATGACCAAAGACTGCGGACATAGAACAGGAGATGAACAGAGACTGCGGAAACAGTACAGGAGAAAAAACAGAGACTGCGGACATAGTACAGGAAATGAACAGAGACTGCGAACATACTACAGGAGATGAACAGAGACTGCGGACATACTACAGGAGATGACCAGAGACTGCGGACATACTACAGGAGATATATATAAAGAAAATGCAGCACTGTGTGATGTTACTATATTGCGGGCAAATATAAATAATAAATGAAACCAAAGCAAATGAATAAATGACTAAAAAAATCAATAAATAAATAAATCACAGTCCAGTAATGGTGCTCGCTGATTCCCAGTGCAAAAGTTAGAAATGCGCACTAACCAGAAACGTATTAATAATACGCATGTGTATATGATATCATGGAGATTCCCCTCTCTTTTCTTGTCTGGTAATGGGCAGGAGCTGGAGATAGTAGAGATGAAGCACCCTCGTGTAATTTAAAAAGTACTCTTCGAATTAAAGCATATGTGTTAAGTAAGGATATAAACATTTGGGAGAATTAATGCTTTACTCACTTGTCGTGACTGAGTGAACAGGAGAGCTCGGTGTCCTTGCCGGTGCCAGATTCTCAGCAGCGCCTCAACAACTATCAATTTTCCAGAGCGCTTCCAGTAACCAAACTCCTCACCTTCTTCCAAATCCTCATCTCTTGTCCCTTTTAGAATTTTGGGGCCTCCATTGAACAAATCAGGATGATTGCAGATCTTTCGTAAAGCAATAAGACCAGGGAACACCTGCAGCATGTACAAAAGATATAAAGCATAAATGATAAATGGAACGGTTATTTACCTGTACATTCCATATCTTCGAGTACAGTAAAGGACACAGGCAAAGTATAAGGTTATAGGCTCATACCTTCAGGTGAAAGACTCTGGCATGCTTTTGAAGCGACACCCACTGGCTGCTTCCCCTATAACCCTACATCACCCAGTGTATTCTGAGCTTTAAACCACACACACACAATGTAGAGTAATAAAGGAATGGAAGGAAGGGCAGCCTGTGTACTCTAAGATATGGAATTTACAGGTCAGTCAACAATCTATGTTAATTGTACAGTACAGGACAAAGACAAAGTATTCATACACCCTAGAACATCCCCAAGCAATGAATGAAAAGGGTGGACAACAACTAGGCAAACAGAACTGAAGGGCTAGCAACACGGGTCAACAAATTCAACTTCAGAGTGCCACTGCAAGAACCTTGCAGCCGAAAGCTGCATCTACAAAAGACTGGACACACATCTGGTAGAAATTTCAAAAAATATGAACAGAGGACCAGGTGGCGGCATTACACAGCTGGACTACAGAGGCCTGGTGCCGAAATGGACCGAAAACTCCCACTGATCTGGTGAAATGGGCGTGTAATAGTGCAGAAGCTTTACCCTTGAGCTCTAGTGATCAAATCTTATCCTTGAAACAATGGTGGACCTGGAAGCAGGGTGTCCCTTGCAAGGTCCTGAGTACAGGGCAAATAGGTAATCCCTCTGTCTGATCAAAACTGTAGCTTTAAGTAGACTCTAATGGATCTGACTTCAGTCCGCTGTCAGCTGAAAACAGGTCACAGGAGTGCTAACAAACTGCACTCCTGTGATCCACAGGAGAAGTACAGCCAAAAAATCTTTTCCTTCACCTTTAAAGAAAGGTTTTTACAAGGGAGAGCAAAGTTAAAGTTCTTTGAAAAAGACCGAGAAACTCCTTGATCCTTTAAGACCTAGTCTTCAACAACCACGTTCTTAAAACCAGAGACTGAGAAGCAGGATGGATTAGACAGCCTTGAGATAACAGATACAGCTAGTTGGGAAGTGACCAGGGGTCATCAGCTACAAGTCTGCGTACATCTGTGAACATTACCATTTTCTTCTTGCTCTATCTTTTTGAGCAGACAAGGCAGAATTCAAACTGAAGGAAGGCATAGATTAGCCTGAACTGAGACCAAGGGAATATCAAGGCACTTGAGATTAGAGATGTCTTGGGTTCAGACTATACACTGAGGTAATTTATTGCTGAATCAGTAAGCTAGGCTGTCAATATCCCGAAGGCCCATTTCCCTTGATACAGGTGATAATGGATGAAGTAGTACGCTTTCCAGTTTTCTACTCCTGAGATGCAGATAGAAGAGGTCAATGGACAGTGTTCCTCTGTCCATGAGATGATCTGGTTTGCTTCCTTAAAAGCTGCAAGACTTCTGATGTCCCCTTGATGGTTGATGTAAGCCACAGACTTGGCATTGTCTCACTGCACCCTGACTGGGTGGCCACCTAAGAGAGGGGTCCAGTGTTACAAAGCAATCTTCATTGCTCTGAGCTCCAGGATGTTGATGAGGAGCTTGGTTTCCACCAATGACCAAGTTCTGGAACACTTCTCCCCAGCCTAAAAAAACGTTATTGTTAGGGCTGGGCTTGAGATCTATCAAGTTAAGGAATTCTCTGCTTGGTTGGACAAGAGAATTGGTAAGTCGATAGAAGGAGCATGCTTGTTGAATGAAACTTGTACAGCCTTGAGGAAGACTACCACTCTCTAAAACTATTTTTTTTTTGTTAAATGATGTTTTTATTGAGAGTTTTTGAAAGGCATACAACAGACAAGAAGTTGCAGAGAATTGTGAAATATATCACAAATCAACAAAAGAAAAAGGAAGCAGACTCATCAATGAAAATGCACATGCATACAATGTTACAGGATTACAGTGGATTAGCCGGCGAAATCAGACATCTGAAAAAACAAATTGGAAATAGAAAGGTCCCATGGATCCCAAACTTCTTCGAAAAGGGGGACAAGGTTGGAATGTATGGCAGTTAAATACTCCATTCTTCTAATCTCACCAATAACTTTTATCAGTTCCGACTGTGAGGGAGGTGTAGTAAACAATGTATGGGCATGGTTCTCCTGGCCGCTGTTAAGACATTGGAAGATAGTTTCTTGGCAAATTTGGAGAGGCATGCAAAAAGGTAGGCCTAATAAACAATAGATGGGGTCAAACGGGATATGAACCCGTAAAAGAAGCCGCAAAAGGCTTAGGACCTCTCTCCAGTAAGGTGAATTTGTTAGCAAAGCCAAAAGTTGTGAAAAAGGGTGCCATTTTCCTTGCCATATCGCCAGCAGACAGGAGAAATATTCTGATTCGAGCATGGAGGATTTCAGTGGTCTTGTACCAAAACATCAAAATTTTATAAGTATTTTCTTTATATACCACACATGAAGAAGATCTGGAGAAGGCCTCCCAGATCTTGCTCCATTGATCTAGGGGGATATATTGTTGAAGAATTTAGGGCCATTTCTGCATATAAAGATGTATGTCTGTAGATAGGGGACAGGTGTCTTGTAATAGTTTATAAATAGAGGAAATGAGGCCTCGTTGGCAAGGACCCTGAATGCAAATGCGTTCAAAAGGAGTAGGCTTCTCCAGAGTCAGGGAGGGAATCTTGGAGGAGCAAAAATGTTGTATCTGCAGGTAAACAAAATGCTGATGAGAAGGCATGAGAGCAGATTTTTCTAACTCCATAAAGGGTTTAAGCTTCCGAGACACCGGGTTCACCAGATGTCTCAGATAAAATAAATTAGCTTTAGCCCAGGAGCTGATACGGGCAGGGGTTAAGCTATCAGGAAGATTAGGATTAAGTACAGCATTGGTTAGAGGCGAGCAAGGGGAGGACAGAGAGAATCTACCACTACAACACCTCCATATGCACAATGTGAAATGCATTGGCCCAAGTATTCGGTGTTTATGTGAGGCAATTTCAGTGGGGGTCATAGACCAGAGTAGGGAACAAGGTGTAATGGACGTAGCTGCAGCCATTCAATCTCATACCATTTATTTATAGGGGGCGCTAAGAAGACCCAAGAAATGAGAGTGTGGAGATGAGTAGCCAAATAATATGTCACAAGATATGGAGCCCCTAGGCCTCCTCTAGGTTGCGGTGAAAAGTAGTACAGGCAATTTGGTGAGATTTATTATGCCAGATAAAGTGGAGGAAATATTTCTGTAGTGAACATAGCTTGGACATAGAGATAGGGACTGGAAGCATCTCAAACAGGTACAAGAATTTGGGCAGCATGGTCATTTTTAGTACATTAATCCTTCCCAGGAAGGAGATGGCAAGTTTGCTCCAAGATTTTAAGGATTGAGTAATGGTTTGGAAAAGGGGCGGAAAATTAGCTTTGTAAAGGGAGTGGTAGGAGGAAGTAAGGTTGGTACCTAGGTACCTCAAGGAGTAGGAGCACCAGTGGTAGGGGTAATTTAGCTTAAGGGAAGATAAAATCGCTAGGGGTATGTGAAGTGGTAAAGCTTCTGTTTTAGAAGTGACAACCTTATATCTGGACAAGGCACCAAAGAGTTTGAAAGTACGATGCAGAACAGGAAGAGTGGTGTGAGGCTCTGTCAGTGTTAATAAAATATCATCTGTGAACAAAGATGGCTTAAAATCACTATTGTGGGTATGTATCCCCCGAATATCAGGATTGGATCTGATAGCTATTGCTGGGGGCTCTAGACAAAGGATAAACAGTAAAAAGGGAAAGAGGGCATCCCTGGCACGTTCCATTAGACATCCGAAATGTAGGCAATAAGTACGAAGCCAATTTGACCTGGGAAGAGGTAGTGGAGTAGAGGGCTTTCAAAGCTTTTACAAACCGACCACAGAATCCAAATCTCTCCAGGATGAAAAACATATAAGACCAACCTAATATGTCAAACGCTTTTTGGGTGTCTAAGCTTAACAAGAGAGTGGGTTTCGGGGACTTGTTGATAAGATCGATCAAGTCAGTGTTATCCGCCGCGTGTCTAGCTGGGACAAATCCCACCTGGTCTCTGTGTATAAGTTTGGAGATACATTTGGCCACTTTATTGGCTAGTATTTTTGTGAATAATTTGTAGTCGGAGTTCAATAAGGCTATGTGGCGATAATTATCTGGGAGAGAGTGGTCTTTGTCCGGCTTTGGGATCACAGAGATGTATCAGAGTGTAAAGTCATTGTGTAGGTGAGACCCTCTCAGGAGAGCCTGAAACATGTTAAGAAGATGAGGGGCTAAGATGCCAATAAAGGATTTGTAATATGAGTAGGGAAGACCGTCCGGTCCCGGGGACTTGTGAGTGGGAAGGTTCTTAACAACATATGGAAGTTCTTCTATAGAAACTTCAGCGCTCAAAGCATTGACATCGGAAAGATGATAAAGCAGCCATCTGGATGAGGGGATGAATATCAGGAGATAGACAATTATAAAGTTTCTTGTCACATTCAAATACTATAGCCATGGCATGAGGGTCATATGTGAGTTTGCCATCAGGCTGGAGTAAATGACCCAGTAGGGAAGGGGGCGCCTGGGATTTAGGCTTATTCACGAGCATACGGTGCAGTTTGTTGGAAACTAATACAATTTTTTACTTGGCCCAGGTAAGAGATTGAGCTGTTTTATGTAGGTCAAGAGCCCTGATTTGATCAGGTATATAGGAAACCTTCTGTAACTGAGATATAGATGGCTTATCAAGCAATCGATTTCCCGCTGTGGTTAATTGGCGTAATAAGGATTGCCTGGTGCAAACAGAATTTTTCTTCAGACAGGCACCAGTAGAAATACAGAAGCCTCTACACCCTGTTCCAAGTTATTATGCAAATTATATTTTTCTCATTTACCTAAATAATTGATTTAAATAACCGTCAGCATAATACTCATGTTATCAACTATTAAGAGTACAATTCAAATTTTATTGAACAAACCTCCTAATAACAGTATTTTTTTTAAACATAAAAAACTTACAATGCACTGTTCCACATTATTACGCACAGTAAGTTTCAAAACACTTTATAGGTTGTAAAGAACTGAAAATTGTCATTTGTTGTTTTTGCAGAATATTTACTGAAATCAAAAGCGATTTCAATCATACGTTTAACAATATTTTAACTTTTTAAACATTTTAACAGGTCACGTTACATTTTAACATAGGACCCCTTATTTGATAGCAGCTTCACAAGTCTTGAATCCATTTAACTTGTGAGTTTGTGGACAGTTTCTGCTTGAATTTGTTTGCAAGATGTCAGAATAGCCTCCCAGAGCTGCTGTTTGGATGTAAACTGCCTCCCACCCTCATAGATCTTTTGCTTGAGGATGCTCCAAAGGTTCTCAATAGGATTAAGGTCAGGGGAGGATGGAGGCCACACCACAACTTTCTCTCCTTTTATCCCCATAGCAGCCATTGATGCAGAGATATTCTTTGCAGCATGAGAGGGTGCATTGTCATGCATGAAGATGATTTTATTACGGAAATCATTGTTCTTCCTTCTGAACCAGGGAAGAAAGTGGTCAGTCATAAACTCCACATACTTTGCAGAGGCCATCTTTACACCTTCAGGGACCCTAAAGGGGCCGACCAGCTCTGTTCCCATGATTCCAGCCCAAAACATGACTCCACTACTGCCTTGCTGACGTCGCAGCCTTGTTGGAACAGGGTGGCCGTCCACCAACCATCCACTACTCCGTCCATCTGGACCATCCAGGGTTGCACAGCACTCATCAGTGAACAGGACTGTTTGAAAATTAGTCTTCATGTATTTTTCTGCCCAATGCAGCCATTTCTGCTTGTGAGCATTGGTTAGTGGTGGCCGAATAGAAGGTTTATGCACAGTTGCAAGACTCTGGAGGACTCTACACCGTGATATCCGTGGGACTAGAGGCACCAGCAGCTTCAAATATCTGTTTGCTGCTATGTAATGGTATTTTAGCAGCTGCTTTCTTGATATGATGCATGGATCTGGCAGAAATCTTCCTCAATGTGCCTTTATCTGCACCAACCCATCTGTGCTCTGAATCGGCCACAAATCTCTTAATAGTGCGATGATCACGCTTAAATTTTCATGAAATATCTAATGTTTTCATATCTCGTCCAAGGCACTGAACTATTTCACTTTTTTCGGCAGCAGAGAGATCCTTTTTCTTCCCCATATTGCTTGAAAATGGTGCTCTGCTTAATAATGTGGAACACCCTCCTTTAGTAGTTTTTCCTTAAATTGGGCTCACCTGCTAATCTAATTATCACAGGTGTCCGAGATTGTTTTCAGTGATCAAAAGAGCCTTGAGACACAATGCCATCCATGAGTTAAACTGAAAAAATAAATATTTAATCTTTGTGACACTTAAATAGAATTTGCATAATAATTTGGAACAGGGTGTAATGATGGTCTTATGAGCTTCCCAGAGGGTAGAGGGTGACGATACTGTGCCAACATTCAATTGAAAGTAAGTGTCTAGACCCTGGGAGAGCTCCTCTCGAAGCTGCTCCGAGCGCAGAAAGCTTTCATTAAAGCACCAGTGGCAAACCCTAAGGGTGGAGTTAGGGAGGATAAGATCAAGTGATAATGAGGCATGGTCTGGTCACGTCATCAGGTTGATCTCCGAAGAAACTAGGAAAGGGATAATGGGGGCGGTGATAAAAAGTGATCCAACCTAGAGTACATGTGATATGGAGTAGAGCAAAACGTGAACTGTGTGTGCAGAGGGTGTTTAATTCTCCAGGCGTCAAAGAGGCGATGCTCCCGAATCAATGTGCGGAGAGCTGTAGATGAGGAGTCTTTTCGACAGAGTGGGGGGGGAAGAGCACTCATCTATCTTTATGGGGTGACATGACTAGATTAAAATCCCACCCAACTATCATACAAGTAGATACCGAACATAACTTGTCTAAAGTCTGAGAGAGAAATAACAGATGAACAGAGTTGGGAGCATACAAATTCAAAAGTACTAATGGAGCGTCAGCATACATACATTCCAATAAAACATAGCGACCATGTGGGTCGACCTGAGAGGAGGAGACCCTCAGGGGGCAGTTTTTCCTGATCAAGATAGCTACTATCATCGATGAAAGACAGAAAAATAACAGAGAACCAGAATGCTATTATGGCAACAGGCATAACAATAACAAATGCGTCACAAAGAACAGAAGCCGCATGGGATATGGCCAGAAGAGCAAAAGATACCAAAGCTATTATCAAAGATATAAACCCAAGACATCGAGGATGAGTCGAATTGCCAGGACAAAAAGCCTGATGTACCAGTGGGTAACACGGCAGCTGTCTCCAAATGACAGGTGTCTATTTCAGTTAACCTTGTAATAGCTGTATTCAGGAAATACATATGTGTACCATAGGAACTTCCAATTAATCTTTCATGAGAACGTAGCAGCATATTCAGCAAGGCGAGACACCTGGTATCTGGAAGGGTCAGGTGGTGGAACCCGACAAGCCAGGCAATCTGGGCAGTTGGGGGGTGCGGGGAAACCTCTTCATCCCGGAATTAGATGGCATCCAGACAATGTATGGAGTAGTGGAAATCGTGGATGATGTCAGGAGGCTGCAAGAAGGCCTCTTCCAGCAGGGGAGGGAGACCCAGCTGTTTGAGGTAGGCGCCCTCTTCATGTAAATCGCGAAGTAAAACTTGGGAATTGTCTTTGGAGACAACAAGCTTAAAAAGGGAACTCCCACCAGTAGGCAATATGATGCTGCTGGAGATGAGTGGTAACTGGCCTCAGGACACGCCTCTTGGCCAAAGTGATAGGGGATAGGTCGATGAAGATCTGAAGTTTGTCCCCTCTGAATTCCAGGGAGGCCTTGTTGCGGGTAGAATTGAGCAAGGCTTCTTTGCTGTCAAAGTAATGAAAACGATTGATAACGTCTCTGGGCCTAGTACCCTCAAGAGGCTTTGGGCCTAACGATCTATGGACCCGGTCCATACACCAATCAATATCTGGAACTTTAGGGGCCAGAGTGGTAAACAGAGACAGCAAGTAACGTTTAAGTTGGGAGTCAGGGTCTGTTTTGGAGATGCCATGAACACGAATATACTGGCAGCGTTCCCTGTTTTCCAGGTCCTCCTGTTGGAGCTGTAATTGAGTAACAGAATGTTTCAAATTCACATCATTTTCTTCCAAAACATGCACGTATTGCACTAATTCGTCAGATTTTCTTTCAAGGTGGTCTGTGTGGGCTAATTACCCAATTTCGGCAGAGATAGTGCGGGTGATATTGTGTAAAAATACCTGTAGTTTGTCCTCCAGGACATCAGGTAGGGGAGTGTAGTAGTAGGAGGCACCACAATGCACTATACACTAATGCACTGGACACCGCAATAAACTGTGCTCTGATACACTGGACACCGCAATGCACTGTACATTGATACAGTGGACACCGCAAATGCACTGTACACTAACGCGCTGGACACCGCAATGCACTGTGCACTAATGCACTGGACACCGCAATACACTAACGCACTGGACACCGCAATGCACTGTGCTATGATACACTGGACACAGCAATGCACTGTACACTAACGCACTGAACTCCGCAATGCACTGTACTCTGATACACTGGACACCGCAAATGACTATAAGATGCCAGAATACCAATATTTTAGTGCTCTGATGCAAGCTTAGTCCAAAAATGTAAAGCCCACTGCATGCAAAAAAAAAAAAAAGGTTTTCGCATGCAGTGGGGCTGTGCCCTCACTGCAAGGATTAACTGTTCGTTTTCTCCAGGGGCAACCAGAAAGCTTATAGCCACCTGATCCTCTGATCCAGCTGCAAACAGTGCTCCCCCATGATCCAGCAGTGGAATGTTCCCAACATCCTCACATCCAGAGTAGGACTATGGGCTTAACATCAAGAACCGTCCACCGCACAAAACCAAGTGAGGGCAGGTGCCACAGGGACTGGTTTGTGAAGAGAGGATTGGAGGATTAGTAAGTGTATCTCCCTTCTCTAATCCTCTAGACAAAAACAAAACAGTTAAAGCGGAAGTAAACGCTGAAGCAAAAATCCCAGCAATCAAGGCCACTATGTATATCATTTCTAAATATACCGGGATACTAATTATAGCCTCATAGCATCTTTCTTACTGTTTCTGCATCTTGGTTTCTTATTCATCTGTTCTGGCAAAGGCAGCGCCATATTTGCTGTTGCCTCCCGATTCCATCCTCATCTGTACTTTGGCCCTTTCAATACTGTCATAGTCAGAATCTCCTATATGCCCCGTGAATATTAACCAAGCCCCATTTTCATTTACCATTACCATGGTGACATAGCCCCACATAACCAATAAGAATATATGTAAATAGACTCCTTCCTTCCTGTGTTGATCATGAACGGCACTGTTCACGCCTCTTGTGAGGTAGAAAGTCACATGGAGTGTTTCAGGAAATTATCAATGGTCAGCACTCTCGCAGGATTGCAATGCAATGCCATGAAGTTATGCTGACAGAGGCACGGCACCTAGATTCATAGACTGACAGCACGCTGAAAGTGCCATCAATCGGGGACAAAAAGCTTGAGTGACATAATTGACACAAAAATCAGGCTATATCTCCTAAACGGCACAGGTTGTAACACATTTAAAGCCATCTACTTGTTAAAGATTGTTTAATGCTTTACATGACGCAAAGTTAGGCAGGAGAGTTTACTACCGCTTTAGCCCTTGCAGTGTGGGCACAGCCCCACTGCAATGGAATGCTTTTTTTCGCTTGAAGTTGGGCTTACCCTATTTAACTAGAGTATTCTTTTGTACTGAGTGACTGGGTGTAATGTGATTACAAGCCTGATGAAGGGGTCCTGCGCGGATCTAAAATGTTGCACTAGTTCCTTTTGTGATGTGATCTTTCTGCAATTTTGAACTACGTTTGGAGATCTTTGGTATGCTGGAGAATATGTGCATTTATCCTGAGTGTAATGTGAAGACTATTTGCTCTTTAGCCACAAACCTGGCCGAATACTTCAATGTTACAGTCAAGCTTCATGCTTGCAATGCACTTTGAATGTATTCATTCATCTAAATAGTACAATAGTGTACTCTTTTCATGCCTGGTCTATGAAGAAGCTTACAATTTGAAAAAGATGAACCAGAAAAAAAAAACAACAAAACACACACACACACACACAAACTATTATACATACACACACACGTATATTGATTCAGTCACTGTTCCCAACCCTGCAGAAGCACTATTCCCCTAGCTTTCATTTTAAATGGTCTCTTACCTGCATATCTCCATTTAGTATTCCATAGACTTCCTTGGAATCTATATAGGTCTGGTACACCTGTCGCTGCTCATCAGTTAAACGACAGAACAACACCTATAAAAATGGCAATAGTAGGAATATATTTTATCGCAACAAAACAGACATTTTATGAAGAATGTCTCTTAAGTTTTAGCATGCCCTTTGCTTTCAACATAAAAAGTTCTGGCACAAATTTTTTAAGTTTTTTTTTTTACATTATTAAAAAAAACCACTCATTTTTTTTCCCTGCTGTGTCATAATGTGATGCCATAATAAAAAATATTAAAAAAAGAAAAACCATAGCTCACCTGTTCATTTTTGTCAGGAAGTGACAGGTTCATCTTCACATCTGCTTTCATACGTCTCAGAAGATAAGGATTTATAGTATCACGTAGCACACATGCACATTTATATGCAGTCTTAACCTACAATATAAAAACAGATAATGCTGAAACTCTAAAATCAGTTACATAGTTGGTAATTTTGAATTAAGACACAGGTCCATCCAGTTCAACATGTGTATGTGCGCGTGTGAACATTCCACATCTTTGCTGCTTTAACAGCAAAGAACCCCTTATGCAGTTTACGATTGAACTGCTTTTCATTTAACTTCATTGTGTGGCTATGTGTCTTCTTCAGAGACCTTGGATTAAACAGCTGTTTTCCCCAAGACTACAATCACCACTGAAAGATTTGTAGATTGTAATTGTATCCCCCTTTTAAGAATCCCTTCTTCAGGAAGAATAGGTTTCATTTTCAGAGTCATTCCTCATAACAAAAGGTCCTCCCTGCCCTCTTATTAGGTTTGTTGCTTTTTTTCTTAACTTCTTTTAGTTTAAGTTTAGGTTTTTAATCTTTCCCAAGGATTGGAAACCAAGATGAGGCCAAGCTAAGGTTTCTTTTTTGAAAATCACGGAACACCAAGCATCTTCATATCCATTAGGAGATCGTTTTGCTGGCACTTCAGGTGATAGGACTCAGGCAAAAAACAAGACAAAAAGTCATCTCCCAGATAGGCAAGGCTTCAGTTTTTTTGCTAGTATCTAGGTGATATAGCTAGCCCCTCAACAGTTCCACCTGGGATTAGGAGTCTAGCTCTTTCCAGATCCATTTTCTTATGGTTTTTCCATAGTCAGAAAAATGGTACCCAGACTCGGAAAATGTGGCGATGGCCGATAATGTTGCTCGTCTGTGTTGGCCCCTGTGGAATATGACCAATATTGCCTTGTGGACTGGTACAGTGCAGAACAGTGATCCTCATCTGGGGAGTCAAATACCTGAAGACTCTTGTGGCAAAGCTCACTGTAATGGATGAACATTGGCCCTCTTAGGGGTTCCTGTGGCAAAATAGTGAGCGCCCTGGCAGCAGCCCTGCTGGTATCCCCTAATGACCTCTTTCCTTCCCTTGGGGCAGGACCGGAAAGGTGGTTCTCAATGTTAGTTTTTATTCCATGTGGGACTACAGGTCACATCAGTGAGTATAGTGTGGTGTTTTTTGTGTACATCCCAGGCTGAATGAAGCAAAGCGAGGTCTTGGAGACTCTTAGAGCCAAATGCAGGAGGCAGGGAGTTTTCCTCCACCTCATGCATTCACTTTGGAACATTTAGGGCCATGCATGCATGTCCAGTACAGTCATTAGATCACATATGGAGTAAAAGCAGAGACAGCCATCTTGGACTGCGCCTGGCTCGGTAGTAAAGATTCTGGGGCAGACCAATCCATGTGGGACTACAGGTCACAGCAGAGCAAAACCTCTGGGACTACAGGTCACAGCAGAGCAAAACCTCTGGGACGACAGGTCACAGCAGAGCAAAACCTCTGGGACGACAGGTCTCAGCAGAGCAAAACCTTTGGGACTACAGGTCACAGCGGAGCAATCATTTGGCACTACAGGTCACAGCAGCGCAAACCTCTGGGACTACAGGTCACAGCAGAGCATAACCTCTGGGACTACAGGTTACAGCAGAGCATAACCTCTGAGACTAATGGTCACAGCAGAGCAAAACCTCTGGGACTGCAGGTCAAAGCACAGCATACCTCTGGGGATACAAGGGCACAGCAGAGCATACCTTAGGGATTACAGCTTGCAGCAGTTTTTTTTTTATGAGACAACAGGTCTCAGCAGAGCTTCCTGGTGGGATTACAGGTAACACCAGAGCTTCCTGGTGGAACCACAAGTTGCTCCTACTTTTTGGGTGCCTTCCTCAAGTCCTTTTGTGATAAGGGAGGAATTTTCATCCGTAATCACTGGGGTGCAGCAGATTTCCAGAACACTTGCTAGTTTGGACCGCATGGGTTGTAAATGGAAGCATCCCCCCTCTCCCTCCTTATTAACGGAGGAACCAGAGAAGGACAAGATAGAGGAAGATGTGAATGGTCTGGTAAAAGGGGACACAGAATAACCCTTATCCGAGGAATCTATTCTGAAGAACCTCAGGAACAGGGTTTATCTCAGACTCAAAAAAGGCCTTTGTGAGCCTTTAAGCAGAAGTTGTTCAGACTAGTATAAAAATACTGCATCTTGAGTCCTTCAATCCAAAGGTTATAGTATTTGGATCAGGGTGTTAACCATAGCATACACAATCCTTCCCTGTACATCCTCATTTAAAGTAAGTTTTGTACACGGACTGGTGTTCATTCTACCAAAAAGGTTTTCTCAGCAATAACTCATCAAGAGTGAGTTCACCAAGAAATTAAGTAGGCCTTCAGTCCTTTTACCAATCTCCTAGCCCAAACGCCAGTTCCATTTCTGTAGAAAACCATGGACTCCTAAGCCTACTAAGGCAGTGAAAAAGTCTTCTTCCCAATAGAGGGGCACCCGCACTCACTGAGGTGTGCAGGCCTTTGTAGAGGTTTGGGAGGAAGAGACTGCAAATGCGTGGGTCCGCAACATAATGCCTTGAAGCTACAAGCTGGAATTTCAGAGCTTTCTCCTCCATTCTTTATGCTTTCATATGTTTTCTGTGAATACACAAAAAATATTTACTCTGCAAGCTCTTGGTCATCCCCCCATCTCAAGAAGTGATCATTTCAGCTCTAGAGGACAAAAGGTTTTGTGGTTTCCACACAGACCTTTTCATAATTCCGAAACCAAGGGGACGTTTGTCCCATTTTGGTTTGCATGAGACTCAACATGTTTCTACAAGTGCAGAAGTTTTGGATGGAATCGGTGCGGTCAATAGGGACATTTCTCCAACAGGGAGATTCCCTGCAGCAGTTGACATCAAAGATGCTTGTCTGCACGTTCTGATCTTTCCACCTCAGCATGGGTTTCTGCAGTTTGCTGTGGTGGACTGCCATCTAAAGCTGATCTCAAGATTTCATTTAACTTTAAATAGTTTGTTTGGATAAAGTTGGTCCAAACTACAGTCAGGTCCATAAATATTGGGACATCGACACAATTCTAACATTTTTGGCTCTATACACCACCACAATGGATCACCGTTCACCTGATTTGGATGTAAATACCCTCAAATGAAAGCTGACAGTCTGCAGTTAAAGCACATCTTGTTTGTTTCATTTCAAATCCATTGTGGTGGTGTAAAGAGCCAAAAATGTTAGAATTGTGTCGATGTCCCAATATTTATGGACCTGACTGTATTTGCTTCACTAACAGTTGCAGTGGTTGTGTGCGCTGTATGAACTGTATGAGGACTTCCCTTCTGCTCCAAGAACAAAATCGAGTTGAGTTGAGCACTGCTGAGGTATTCGGAGCAAGCGTCCTATTGGCTGAGGCAAAGAGGTGGGCTGATGAAGTCACAAATTCCACCTCAATCAGAAGATGCTTTGTATTTATTCATAGAATATAAAACTTTCTCTGAACGATTGAGCAGCACTCGGTCCGAATCTTGTTCCAGGAACACGACGGGAGGTTGTCTCGCTGCCAGAACACAGCACTGTATACTGTATACAGCTGAGACACGCACACTACCGCAGCAACTGTTAGTAACGTAAATAGTTCACTGGATCAGCTTGATCCAAACAAACTATGTTTGTTACCCACATTCATTTTACTGATATGTATAAGTTGTACCATATACCTGTATTGAAAAGTACCCTCTTTTAGTATTTCTTCTTTGTGTGAAATCCCTTGTGATCCTGATCCCCTGCTTTCCTATTTCAAACTGACCACGCTAGGAATAGAAGCACATTCTTCCCAGTGTTGTCATTGCTCATCCACATCCTGGAATTGAGGGTGATTCACCCTACTCTGCTACTTTGGTCAGTGCAGCTAACAGCCTTTCTGTAAGGGTTCATTTGGACAACGCTATGGCGGTGGCATACATGAATCATAGAGGAGAGACCAGAAGTTGGGCTGCTCAGAAGGAAGTGGCTCTCATCCAGGCTTGAGTGGAACTCCATGCTCGCACATTGTCCGCCATCCATATTCCAGGTGTGGAAAATTGGTAGGAGGATTTCCTCAGCCATCAACAAGTGTCTCCAAGGGAGTGGGCTTATCACCCAGAGCTGCTCAAGGAACGTCAGTGCCTGTGGGGCACTCCAAATGTGAACCTTCTGGTGGCCCGGTGAATTTGGACTTGTTAATCTCCAGGACCAGGGATCCTGAGGCATCTGGGGTGGAAACTCTCGTGACAAAAGGGGACCAATTCTTCCTAATTTGATCGCCCTGGCTTGGCTTAGGAAAAATTGGTATGCCAGCATTGTGAACATGCCAGTGGACAACCTTTGGATTCTTCAGAACAGACCCGACCTTCTGTCACACACGCATTAAAGGTGACATCAAGGGAGATTTACTACAGAACTCAGAGATCTAATTTTGCTTGATATGAGGCGAGAGGATTTCTTCCTCGCAAGTATGTCATGAGTTGCATTCTGTTTTCTTTTCAATCTGGAATTGGTCTTGTGTACAATCAACAGCTGGATTCCATCCCTGGCAGGCCTTTTTTCAGATTGACTGCTTCCCATTCCTTGCTGCATGCTTTTTGTGCAATGCATCACGTCGCACAGGGGATGTACGTGCCCCAGGCACCACAATGAGAGGGGTGCTGCCTCCCCATGCTCCAGGGGGCCCGTGCAGCTTCCCTGTTACACCTGGACAGAAGAGGCAGCTGGGGCGCCGTCCTCATGCTCCAGGTGACCTGTGCAGCTTCCCCGTCACACCTGGAAAGGAAGGGTGGCATTTACTAGAACCGATTGGCTGTATTTTCCTCCTGCAGCTGCTGAATGCCGTCAGGAGAGAAAGGAGTAGAAACTGGCTTTCAGCAGCTGCAGGAGCACAATACAGCCGATTTGATCTTCCTCTTTTTTTTTTTGCTGCCCGGGTCTGCCAACCCCCCAGCTCTGTTGGCTTCCTCTTCTTCTCTCACCAGCTGCTGCACGGGATCATTTCAGGATGGGGAGGAGGGCAAGGGGCAAAGGTTGTCATTTACTGGCCCTGTCCTGAATAAATGCAGTGAGTGATTGGTACCAATCACTCCTGTGTCTCAGCACAGAGCACTTCCCATGTATTCACTGTCCAGTGCAGCTGAGACTTCAGAGAAAGGTACTGTGGAATCTGTCCTCAGTCCCTTTTGTCTCAAAAATGAGATATCAGGGGTCTCTCTAGACACCTGATATTTCAACAAAGCCCCCAACGGGGCTCCTAAAAAATAATAAAATAAAAATAAGCTTCAATCACCATCTATGGTCTTACTGGCACCAATCTCTGCTCTACTGACTGGCAATGTCCACTGCCCTACTTACATCATCCACACACCATCCACTGCCCTACTGACATTGCTGCTATACTGACTGACACTGTCCACTTTTAAAACAGGCTAAGTTCATATTTTTACAGTGACATTTGTTAACATTAATCTGAGCATATTTTATGGCGACAAAAATGCTTTTGTTTTACTTAACCATGCCCCTTTAACCACTTGCCCATGGGGCACTTTCAACCCTTTGGCCCGGGCCAATTTTCAACTTTCAGTGCTGTTGCACTTTGAATGACAATTGTGTGGTCATGCAACACTGTTCCCATATGAAATATTTATCTGGTTTTTTTTACACAAATAGAGCTTTCTTTTGGTGGTATTTACTCGCCACTGGGGTTTTTATTTTTTGCACTATAAACAAAAAAAGAGCAACAAAATGGAAGAAAAAAAAAATTAAAAAAGGTGGTTTTCTTTGTTTCTATTATAAAATTTTTCAAACAGGTAATTTTTCTCCTTCACTGATATGCATTTCTAAGGCTGCACTGATAGGCACCACTGATGAGCACTGATGGGCATTGTTGAGGAGGCACGGATGATGCACTGATATGCGATAATGATGGGCACCACTGACAGACAGCACTGTTGGGCACTGACAGGCAGAATTGATTATCAGTGCAGATCTCCCCTGTCTTATTTGCCAGCTATCGGCAGTACTTTCCTCATGCTGTGACAGCGTGAGGAAAGTGTTGCCGATGACCGGCAACTGTATTTACTTTGTGATCTGCTGTGTCATTGGACACAGTTTATCACGTGGTAAAAGGCCACTGTGATTGACCTTTTACCTAATCAAGTAATCAGCTGTGTCTGTAGGACACAGCAATTACCGACAGCGCTGGGTGCATGCCGCTGGGGGTGCGCAGGAGACGCATTCTGGGAGGACATCCATGGACGCCCTCCCAGAACTGGACAGTCGCGCTGTGGCAGTCTTTCGGCCATAGCGCACTTGGGAATTGATTAAGGCCCTTCCATCTCTCCCTCTCAAACTCTCTCTCTCCAAAAATGTCCATCAGTGGGGTGGAGGCTCTTGCAGAGATCAACCCAACCTACCTCGAGCAAGAATTGGGAAAGGGCAGTCCCTCTATCCTGAGATGCAGGCTATAGAGGGGGGGGGTGTTTATCCAAGGATAGAGTCAAGTAGAAACAGAGTACATTCTGCAATAAAAGTCACAGCAAGCTTCTCTAACCACCAGGGTAACACATTCTTGAAAATCCAGGGATCGGTGGATCACAACACTCACACCTCGAGCATTGGAGGTGTAGTGGAATGATAGACCCATCCTATACAGGAGTGCAACTTAAAGTGATAGAAGAGATAACTGGCTTCTGCCATAGGGATATGCAACACAGGATATGCACCAAGTGGAAGGAGGTTTGATGTGACTGGTGGTTCCCAGGCTCTTGATCCCAATCTTTGGTGTTCATATAACAAAAGCTATAGGTTATTATAAATTCATTTATTATGCACATGTAATTTATTGCTGAAATGGATATTTACGGTTGTTTATAGTTTTACTGAACCTGAAAAAGTGGTGTTTGAGACCTATAAAACATTATATATGTACAGAAAGTGCAGCGCTAAAATAAATGAATAATTCTAATGTGAAAGTAAAGTGCAAATATCAATCTGAAAACTAAAACTGCTCAACAGAACAGTCAAGTACAGTGCAGCATAAAGGTGAAAATATATAAAGTCCATTAAATATCAATGGTCCGTAAGAATATAGGTACGGCAATCATGGTGAAATACTGTGAAGTGATCCAAATGGGAATCCACCACCCCTGTCAGATGCACACTCACTAGATAACTAGTGGTAAACAGCATGTAAGCACATCTCATCTGGACAAAAGGTAACCGCAGTAAAGCCTCTGCAGGGGATGATCAGTCAAAAGGCACAAAAGGCAGGTGGACCCTCTCCTATGAGGAACAGCTCACCACAAGAGCCAAGAATTGTAAATAGTGTAGTATTTTATTGTGTCATGAATAAAAGACAATCCATGTGAAAATAGAGTAAAACTGAATATAAATCATGTACCAAGATGGCCAACCTATGGCAACGTGACATTAGCAAATGGCTCCACCCGACGCGTTTTGTGCACATGCACATCTTCAGGGGTACGCCCACTCTTTCTATACATTTATTTATAAGGAGCTGTTACCTATACCTTTGCGCTAGCTACTTACATAGTTCCAGCGCTCGCCTACGCTTGATATTTATATTTTATTTTCTTATATATGTATTGCTTTACTCCCCCTGACAAGACTTAACCTCACAGTACTGAGCTTCAGGAAAAATGTCATTTGACACGGAGCATGGTGGGACAAATAATGATATGCAATAAAACACATGTAGAATTCTTTTTATATGATATGTTTGTATACATGAAAATCTCCATGCAATATATGTTTGTGCACATGAAACAGAAGTGTTGTTATGCGAAGTAAGCCACATAATTTCTCTGTCCTTATATTTTAACAAGTGGACCAACATAGGGCTAGGTGGATGTTCAGGTGCGAGAGGGTGGTGGGAGGGGGTTCTATGGACTTGTTGCACAGAGTATAGAGGTGTAAAAGCATCTCTGCCAAAAAGCTCTGTGAACCAGCATTCAATAAAATCCATTGAATCCTTTCCCTCCACCCTTTCTGGTAGGCCCACAATACAAATGTTGCTGCGCCTCAGTCTATTCTAGATGTCATCCGCCCGTATGTTGTTAGCTCTGGCCAACTGTGCAGTGGACTTGGGACTCTCTGATGGGAGGGACAGCTTATACTCCATATCACTAATACGACTTTCAGTAGCAGTGGTGTGCTCTCTAATTTTCTGGAAATGCTTAGCACAGAAGGGATACCTTCTCTTGTAGGCACCCAAAGTGATATTTCAAGGTATTAGTATAGGCTGTACTTTTATTAATCACCCTAAGGGTCTCCCCCAAAGTTAGCTGTTCTCCATCCTCAGTGGTGTCCTCTGCCTGCTCTAATGGTGGGTCCTTCTGAGTTGTAATAGAAGAAGCACCTGTGTGTAATGGTTGTCACCCCATACTCATTTTCAGGAAAGTTCTGTGATGCCTCAGAGTCTTCTGTTTGAGATTGTCCTTGGGTGCCTGTAGTTTCTGGGTATAATACAGCATATCCCTGGTATGTTCTTTCTCAGCAGAATGGGGTGCCTTGTCCTGTTTACTCACCATGTTCCTTAGTTTTTCTGCATCTAGTGGTGTTCTCTGAGGTAAAGCTGCAGGAGCGCCATTTTGGGACTCTAGCGCCACTCCTTCCGCTTTACTTTTGCTGGTCATCATAAGTGTGATTTTGGTCTGAAACCAACCAGGTGGATCAACGGGCTAACCCAAAGTAGTATGGAGATTTTGAGGCACATTAGTCGATTGATGTGGCTGGGAAGAAGGTCAAAGCAGGATCAGAAGTGGAAGCTCTGTGAGATGCGACAGCTCACATGCTGCGCATGGCCAAAAATTGATCCAGTTCTTGGTTTTGAACCCAAAATCCTCCCTTACACCAGTTTCTGGGCCACTTATTTAGTTACTGATGCTCCTGTTGTCCCTCTGGCTGAGTATACTACCATGGAGATCCTTTTTTTTTATATCGCAGAACCTAAGTCGTTTAAGTCATTTTTAAGCATGCTCCATCTTCCTCTAATTTTGTCTATTGTATCAATGTGTACCATGATATCTGGGTCTTCCCTGGTTCCAGCGAACAATCCGTCCAACTGAATCACATACTGTTCTGCGATCACTGTCTTTGAGACAGTTTACCTTATCTGTCCTTCAAAATTATGGAGTCCCCTACCCCAGTATCTATGTATGCTTGCTTGTACCCCTACCTCTGATCTACTGGAGTAGCCTCTGCCCTGGCAGCTAGGGGATGTATTTGGCCCCAGAAATGTCACTCCTAAACTAATACCCCAATATCATGACACCTGACATGTTGATTTGAGTGCAACTCAGGAACAGCACTGTAAAGCTTTCCCCTCACCCTTACCTGTAACCCAGCTACCCACCTCTGTTGCCTGCACCTCCATATCACTACCCTCCTCTATACTGGCTCAAGCTAGCAACTGATTGGTAAGATCCCATCCAAGTTGTTGATGCTCCGCAGTGTCGCCATCTGATCTTTAGATCCAGAATTTGGGCTTCCAAATAACTTGAAAACATCTTGCACAACAGTATCTACCCCTGAACAGTTGTGAAGAAATTTTCCCCCACTCATTTTAACAACCAGGGAAATACTTAGCACTGTAACGCATTAACTAAAGCTGAACCATGGGTTTTCTTAAAAAGCAAAAGTAATAGGCATAGGTCAATCATTTGAAAAGTGTGGAAATAAAGAATAGCTTAGTATTTTACTTGTCTTTTCAAAGTTGAGGTCACAGCCTGTAGTGCAGCAAAAATAATTAAAACAAAGATCTGAGGAAATTATTGCATGTAGGCAAACAGCATCTGATTTCACTGCAGGTTCCTGGACAGGGTACTTCTTTTGTAGCTGCAATCTGGGCAAAACCATGAACGATACTAAAGTTTATGTAACTAACCAAACTCCTTAGGTCAATCAGCAGGCAAAAGAGCCAAAGCAGAAGGCATAAGATGCAACAACAAGCTGCTTTTCAGTATAGACTGAACATTCTCAGAAGTTGACAGTAAAACAGGGCACGTTGTTGCTTTTTGTAAAAGTCAAATACAGTAGTTTTAAAACCTCTTAGGTTAAAATACACTGTAAACACAAGTGTAATAAAGTAAATGGTGTATCTCAGTGCTGTTAATTATAACAGTTTTTGCATTCAGTGTTTAATCTCCCTTTCTTCTCTATTCAAATTTAAATTCTACCAACAGATGTCAGACCATTTGTTTTTTTCTGTTAGGACTGGTTCAATGCATGGATTTACTTTAAGTAATAAATGTTTAATAGGCCCTGGAGATGAAACCCTTTATCAACAGCTTGTGGAAGACAAAAAGCAAAACTGTGTTGTATTAGTTAATCCGTGGATCAGAGGAGAGAATGCACAAATGGGTGACATTTACCTCAGAATGACGAATGCCTAACTGTAGAAAAACTCCATGTTTTCTCACGTTTTCCTTAATGACGTTAGTGGTAAAATCAAACGGATGTTCCTCCGACCCCCATAAGAGTGGATCAAGCCATCCAAAGGACATTATAAGGTGATCATTGGTAATATGTCCTTTCATTGCCAAAGACAGTTGTAATTTGATGAAAGGACATTTAACCTATAAACAAGTGGTGAAATATACCGTATATACTCGAGTATAAGCCGACCCGAATATAAGCCGAGGTACCTAATTTTACCACAAAAAACTGGGAAAAACTATTGACTCGAGTATAAGCCGAGGGTGGGAACACCAGTGGGAAGAATCGTGCCCCATCATTGGTGTCAGTGGGAGGAATAGTGCCCCATCATTGGTGTCAGTGGGAGGAATAGTGCCCCATCATTGGTGTCAGTGGGAGGAATAGTGCCCCATCATTGGTATCAGTGGGAGGAATAGTGCCCCATCATTGGTGTCAGTGGGAGGAATATCGCCCCATCATTGGTGTCAGTGGGAGGAATAGTGCCCCATCATTGGTATCAGTGGCAGGAATAGTGCCCCATCATTAGTATCAGTGGGGGGAATAGCACCCCATTATTGGTGTCAGTGGAATAATGCCCCATCTTTGGTGTCAGTGGGAGGAATAGTGTCCCATCATTGGTGTCAGTGGGAGGAATAGTGTCCCAACATTGGTGTCAGTGGGAGGAATAGTGTCCCAACATTGGTGCCAGTGGGAGGAATAGTATCCCATCATTGGTGTCAGTGGGGGGGTGGAGGAATAGTGCCCCATCGTTGGTGTCAGTGGGGGGGAGGAATAGTATCCCATGATTGGTGTCAGTGGGGGGTGGAATAGTGCTCCATGATTGGTGTCAGTGGGGGGTGGAATAGTGCCCCATCATTGGTGTCAGTGGGGGGGGGGGGAAAGTGCCCCATCGTTGGTGTCAGTGGGAGGAATAATGCCCCATCATTGGTATCAGTGACACCAATGATGGGGCACTATTCCTCCCACTGACACTTGCTGACCCCTGTTCCAGTATGGTGCTGCTGCAGCCAGCATATGTGGTTGCAGCAGCACCTAAGCATCTTACCTGCATCTCCTTCACTCGATTTTCGCGGGGCCGCTCAGCTCCGCCTCCTCGCCGGTGATTGGCCGCCTGTGTGCCTTTCCTGAGCTACAGTTCTGGCGGCCAATCACCGGTGAGAAGGCGGAGCCGAGCAGCCGCGCGAACATCCAGTGGACGAACCGAATGAAGGAGCAGCCGCGCTTCCAGGACCGGATCGTCGTGGGACCGGAGCCAGGTAAGAGACAGCAGCCCCCTGCAGACGTTGACTCGAATATAAGCCGAGGGGGCCGTTTTTCAGCACAAAAAATGTGCTGAAAAACTCGGCTTATACTCGAGTATATACGGTAGGTCATGATTCCTATATTACCAGGACATTTAATAGGTTAGTAGTCTCAGCAAAGTAGATACTTATTTTGGAGACGGAGTGCTCCTCATTCATAAGTCCTCGTAGAAGGCAAACTGCTGCCAGCATACTGACAGATTAAAAATTCACGGGTTTTGTGCCCCTTGACTTTAAACAGTGTCAGCTTTCTAGTAGCTTCTCTGGCTCCATAGCAAGACATGCTTGGGATTAGAGATCAGCAGGGCCCTTCCTCAAATAGCTGCAAAGAAGAGAGTCTCAGATCTGTAAAGTGTTATACCACTGTGGAAGATGCTGGTGGGAAGCAGCACATACTCACAGTAAGCTAGATCAGCAGGTGCAGGAAATCACCTCAAAATCCTTAGTTAATGAAATGCAGAAGTGATAATTAAGGTCACAGTTACACCTACATTTTGGCCCAACAGAGCCCATATGCAAGACAACCAGCGATGGGTTGTAGCAATTCGCTGCAGGAGCAAGTCTCATTGAATGCAATGGAAAGTTGTCAGGTCTCAAAGCCAATTGCAGCCACTCGCACATAATCGCTATATCGCGAATACCTGCAAGTGATTGGTACTGGACACAGACTGTCTGCGTACAGGGCTGATCACTCACCAGTAATCACCGCATAGAGTGGCTGTAATTAGCCCCCTCCCCCCCCCCCCGCTTTCAATGGGGCTTGCTCCTGCAGCTAATCACTAGGACCCCCCACTGATTTTTTTGCATTTACGCGCTGCTGTGCAAAAACGTAGATGTGAATGTAGCGTAATATTGCGTCAGTTTTGTGCATGAGCCCTAAATCCTACATCCCTTAGGACCCATATACCCCACTTTTAACAGTAACCAAGATGAACATTCTATTTATTCCAGCTTTGTTACACTCACAGAATCCCCCATTCTCCACTCTTTGATAATGCTGCACAAATATCAGATCTCTAAAACATCAATGGAAACAAAGAGGGAACTGAGGAGCTCAAGTAGTTTGTCAACAACTTAACAATTGCTTCCTACCTGGGAGAACTGGCAAGTTATATTTTGCCAAGCTAAAAAGCAAAAACTGTTTTAAAATACAAAGACTTTCATGCGCTGGCCTCTCTGTAGTATTGAAAGATTGGTTAAAGTTGCCTGAGAAGCGTGGACGTTCCCATTAAGGTCCTGGATTGGAGAAGGTCACAGCGCATATTCAATGCATTTAGATTAAACCTACCTGGCCTGATATGAGGCACTTCTAATTTCATCCAAAGAGTACATTGTTATCCTTCAACTTACCCAACTTAGGGTAACAAAATATGAAAGAGTTCTAATTGGTTCAGTTTATAGTCAAAAGTAATCAACAACTCTGAAGTCTGGTATATCAACTCTAAGCAGCTAACAGGGTAAAAAGGTATAAATTAAGCAACATGATGATAATGTAATAATTTGTAGGAAGCCAGAAGATGTCCATACCTGTACAGGAGAAGCATTGGCATACCCTCCCATGGTGATGGGTACAGAAAACTGCTCCATGAACACTGGAAGAGTACCCAATTTTCCTGGGAACACAAAGTCAAACAGAGACCATAACTCCCGCAAATTGTTTTGCATTGGGGAACCAGACAGGATTATACGATGTGGAGTACGAAACTGAGAAAGAAAAACACTTGTGTTAGAATTGAAAAAAAAAAAAACTTTTGCAACCACACAAATGCACACATCTATAATACTGTATCATTCTATGCTAATCACCTGTTTACAAGCCAGAGTGACTGCTGCATTAGGATTGCGGATCTTGTGGCCCTCATCCAGGATGATATAATGCCAATGATATTTCTGCAGGTCCTCTTGCAAAAGGCGCACATTAGTGTAAGATGTGATCAGAATACCACGACTTTTGCCTATTTCACCAATGAGCTTAACCTGGCACAAGTGAAAAAAAAATTATATAGGGTAAAACATGCAATAAAAATGAATCTTCACATATCTAAGCTTCACTTTGTTCACACAATCCTCCTCAACAGACATTACTGGATTTACTCCTGTCAATACTATTAGAATATTTTCCTTTGCACTCAGTCTGCAGCCTCCAGCTATACTCTTTCAGTCTCATGTCCATTCACACCTCTCCATGCCTGGAGATGCCATTAACTAACAAACATCAGTACTGGCTGCCGGGCTCCTTTGATCTGTTCAATTCTGATTAAAATTATAAATTTTTAAAAAGTGACCGTTACCCTTTTCTCCCCTCTTCTGCCAGAGTTACTAAACTATTAGTTTTAATTCATAAGAGAAACATATGGATGTGACTGGATTTAATGTAATTATGTGGCTTCACAGAACAATAATTTAATTACTAATGACAAGAATTTCATTACCGTACTTTTTTTTTTTGTTATTAAAAATAACACATTTAATTAATCTTACTCTGTTTTTTTCTGACTTCAGTATTAGTAACATACACACACACACGCTTAGGGCTTACATAAAGATTAAGTAACATGTCTTCAGATAAAACTTTGTATCCTAATTCATTTACAGTCAGGTCCATAAATATTGGGACATCGACACAATTCTAACATTTTTGGCTCTATACGCCACCACAATGGATTTGAAATGAAAAGAACAAGATGTGCTTTAACTGCAGACTGTCAGCTTTAATTTGAGGGTATTTACATCCAAATCAGGTGAACGGTGTAGGAATTACAACAGTTTGCATATGTGCCTCTGTCAGGGATCCCGGCGCCTCGGCGGTGCGCGCATGCGCAGAGCGCCGACTCATCCGATCCAGTGAGCACTGAATCCTAGGCGATCACGGCGGCGGCCGCGCATGCGCACTAGCGATCGCGGCCGCACCAATGAGAGCACAGGGCGGCCTATTTAAACCTGCCCTGTGTATCTCCAAATCGCCTTCTGGTCTTGTCCTGTTCCTGTGTTCCTGGTTAATCCTGTGTTCCTGATACCTTGTTGCCGACCCAAGCCTGCCCTGATACTGCTGCCTTCTCCTGCTCCGATACTGCTGCCTTCTCCTGCTCTGACCCCTGGCTACGTCCTGACTATTCTTTACCTGTTCCTGATTGCCTGATATCCCATTACTGAACCCGGCTTGTGACCCGTTATTCTTCTGCCTGCTGCTCTGCACTGTCTGCTCCGCTGTACTGACCCGGCCCGTCTGACCACGCATACCTCTTCACGTCTGGCTCTCACCTGCTCTACGCCATTGGCGCCCGCCTCTACCACAGCTGGTGTTCCTCAGGGGTCGCGACCTGGTCTCAGGCTGCTTCAAGTCCATCCCCACCATCAGGGGCTCTGGTGAACCAGCAGACTGAGGCTTAGACTCCGCGCCCTGGGGAATTCCGGCCAGTGGGCTGCTAGAGGCTACCGCCAGTCGGTCGCTGACAGCCTCCCACTTGTTAAGGGACCAAAAGTAATGGGACAGAATAATAATCATAAATCAAACTTTCACTTTTTAATACTTGGTTGCAAATCCTTTGCAGTCAATTACAGCCTGAAGTGTGGAACGCATAGACATCACCAGACGCTGGGTTTCATCCCTGGTGATGCTCTGCCAGGCCTCTACTGCAACTGTCTTCAGTTCCTGCTTGTTCTTGGGGCATTTTCCCTTCAGTTTTGTCTGCAGCAAGTGAAATGCATGCTCAATCGGATTCAGGTCAGGTGATTGACTTGGCCATTGCATAACATTCCACTTCTTTCCCTTAAAAAACTCTTTAGTTGCTTTTGCAGTATGCTTTGGGTCATTGTCCATCTGCACTGTGAAGCGGCGTCCAATGAGTTGTGAAGCATTTGGCTGAATATGAGCAGATAATATTGCCCAAAACACTTCAGAATTCATCCTGCTGCTTTTGTCAGCAGTCACATCATCAATAAATACAAGATAACCAGTTCTATTGGCAGCCATACATGCCCACGCCATGACACTACCACCACCATGCTTCACTGATGAGGTGGTATGCTTAGGATTATGAGCAGTTCCTTTCCTTCTCCATACTCTTCTCTTCCCATCACTCTGGTACAAGTTGATCTTGGTCTCATCTGTCCATAGGATGTTGTTCCAGAACTGTGAAGGCTTTTTTAGATGTCGTTTGGCAAACTCTAATCTGGCCTTCCTGTTTTTGAGGCTCACCAATGGTTTACATGTTGTGGTGAACCCTCTGTATTCACTCTGGTGAAGTCTTCTCTTGATTGTTGACTTTGACACACATACACCTACCTCCTGGAGAGTGTTCTTGATCTGGCCAACTGTTGTGAAGGTTGTTTTCTTCACCAGGGAAAGAATTCTTCAGTCATCCACCACAGTTGTTTCCGTGGTCTTCCGGGTCTTTTGGTGTTGCTGAGCTCACCGGTGCGTTCCTTCTTTTTAAGAATGTTCCAAACAGTTGTTTTGGCCACGCCTAATGTTTTTACTATCTCTCTGATGGGTTTGTTTTGTTTTTTCAGCCTAATGATGGCTTGCTTCACTGATAGTGACAGCTCTTTGGATCTCATCTTGAGAGTTGACAGCAACAGATTCCAAATGCAAATAGCACACTTGAAATGAACTCTGGACCTTTTATCTGCTCATTGTAATTGGGATAATGAGGGAATAACACACACCTGGCCATGGAACAGCTGAGAAGCCAATTGTCCCATTACTTTTGGTCCCTTAATAAGTGGGAGGCACATATGCAAACTGTTGTAATTCCTACACTGTTCACCTGATTTGGATGTAAATATCCTCAAATTAAAGCTGACAGTCTGCAGTTAAAGCACATCTTGTTCGTTTAATTTCAAATCCATTGTGGTGGTGTATAGAGCAAAAAATGTTAGAATTGTGTTGATGTCCCAATATTTATGGACCTGACTGTAGTTCTACAGATTAAGGATCATATACTCATTTGTTCTAGAGCAGTGGTCTCCAAACTGCAGCCTGCGGGCCAGATGTGCGTTTTGCTTGCCTTTACCTGGCCCTTGGGGCCACTGTTCCTCCCACTGATACGAGGCATAATTCCGCCTGCTGTCAACAAAGTTGAGGCATTATTACTTCCACTGACACCACTGGTGGAGCATTATTCCTTTCACTGATACTAACGAGGGGGCACTATTTCCACTGACATAAATGATTGGTCACTATTCCTCCCACCAATACCAATGATGGGGTATTATCCCTCCTCCTGCTAACCACATGCATTTTGTAAAATTTTTTTTTTACTCCTACTGACCACCATGCCTGAGGAATTGTTTATTCCCTCTGACACTGGGATATTTTCTACTTCCACCGGCCTCAGTCTGGCCCCCCTAAAACGTTTGAAGGACAGTAAACTGGATCTTTCATAAGATCCCTGTTCTAGAGAACTGAATCACAGAGTAATATTCTCCTGACTCCTCAGTCCTGCAATCTTCCACCCTGATTGGACACAACATAAGTTTGTCAGAAGGTTTCAGCCGATGATTTTGGCTCTATACCTGCCGATCGTATGTGAATAATCACAGCACAGAACACAAAATCTGACTGTTTCTTCTCCCTTTAATCAATTCTGTTCATGGAGCCAGATCTGTGCATGAAAGCAGCACACATTACACTTGTTAGGCACACACGGTAACCCCTTGATTGTCCCTGGATGTTAACCCCTTCCCAGCCAGTGTCATTAGCACAGTGTACAGTATTATCACTATTAGTGTCACTAGAGACATCAGTGTCAGTTAATGTCCTTCCCAGCCAGTGTGTTAGTGCCAGATTGTCCGCCACACTATAAGTGGCTTATCACCGCCATTACTAGTATAGCATCTATAGCTGCGTCAATGCCAGTATATATACCATAGCTTGTAGAAACTACAACAACTTTCACACAAACCAATATACACTTATCTGAATTTTTTTTTCACCAAAGACATGCAGCAGAATACAGTTTGACCTAAATTTATGAAATGTGATTTTATTGGATATGCTTTATAATAGAAAGTAGAAAATATTGGGTTTGTTTTCACAATTTTGGGTCTTTTATAAATTTATATAATAAAAAATAAAATACCCAGTGGTGATCAAATAAAACCAAAAGAAAATTCTATTTGTGTGAAAAAAATTACATACATTTCATTTGGGTAAAGTGTTGCACAACTAAAAATTTGCCAGTTAACATAGCACAGTGTTGAATAGCAAAAAAATGCCCTGGTCATTAGGAAGGTAAACCCTTCTGCAGGTCAACTGATTAAATGCAGTAAGTACTGTAACTAAGTTTTGATAAACATTCCTACAATGCATAAAGCAGTTTCCATAGTGCATAATGGCATTGACGCAAGAGACAAAACGCAAGGATGCTATGTGAAATACGAGATAAATTCCTGCATGAATATTAACAACTGTGTCAGTAAATATTGCATATACAGTATTCATGTACAAAATGCACTGTGCAATCATCTTCTGTACATTGGGAGCCTTAATGCTTTGCCTAAAAACTGACTACTAGAGTGCAGAAAACTTCATGTATGTTAACATGTAACACTACTGTGGGAAGCAATAGACAAACTGTTTCAAAAGTGTTTCACCTACCATCAAAAGGACTGCTGTGCTGTTTAATGAGGGTTATTAGAAATACATGCAGTACATTCAGACTGTACCACAAAAATAGAACTTGCTGGAGATAATACACTATACTAATAAACTGTACACACACACTTGCCAAAAGTACTGGGACACCTCTCCAAATCATTGGATTCAGGTGTTCCAATCACCTCCATGGCCACAGGTGTATAAAATCAAGCACCTTGGCATGCAGATTAGGGATGCACCGAAATTTCATTGGCTGAAACGTTTCGGCCAAAAACATCCCTACAGGCCAATATGAAAAAAAGCACCCATACAGGTGCCGAAAAAACCCCACCCGCTGCTGCCTCCATCGGCCGCTGCTCGGTAGTTTTCAGCCTTACCTGAGAAACCATAAAACGATCCCGGCACTGGGCATAGAGATTAGTGAAGGAAAGATGGCCTCCACTTATCTCTATGCCCTTGGAGGACCGAAGCAATGTCACTTCCGGACCTTTTTTTTTCTTTTAACCACTTGAGCTCCAGAGGATTTACCCCCATTAATGACCAGGCCTTTTTTTGCTGTTTGGCGCTGCACTAATTCAAATGATAATTGCGCGGTCATGCAATGCTGTACCCAAACGAAATTTATGTCCTTTTTTTCACACAAATAGAGCTTTCTTTTGGTGGTATTTTATCACCTGTGCGCTTTTTATTTTTTGCGCTATAAACAAAAAAAACCACGAACATTTTGAAAAAAAAACAATATTTTCTACTTTCAGCTATAAAAAATATATCGTAAACTCAAAGTTAGTCATAAATTTAAGCCAAAATGTATTCTGCTACATGTTTTTGGTAAAAAAAATCCCAATAAGTGTATATTGATTGCTTTGTGTGAAAGTTATAGCGTTTACAAACTATGGTATAGATAATGAAATTTATGCCTTTTTTTGCTATACAGTGCTGCACTAATTCAAATGATAATTGCGCGGTCATGCAATGCTGTACCCAAACAAAATTTACGTCCTTTTTTTCACACAAATAGAGCTTTCTTTTGGTGGTATTCGATCACCTGTGCGCTTTTTATTTTTTGCGCTATAAACAAAAAAAACCACAAAAATGTTTTAAAAAAACAATATTTTCTACTTTCAGCTATAAAAAAATATATCGTAAACTCAAAGTTAGTCAAAAATTTAAGCAAAAATGTATTCTGCTACATGTTTTTGGTAAAAAAAATCCTGTGCATTAGCGGGCAAACTGGCGCTATCTGGGAGGGGCGCTAACACTATCGGAAGTCACCAGTGACACTAATACAGTGATCAGTAAAAATCTGTTCACTGTAATCAATGACACTGGTGACAGGGCAGTGAAGAGGTTAACTGGGGGGGGGGAGGGGGGCGATCAAGGGGTTAAATGGGATTTCTGGTGCACTAGCGGGCAAACTGGCGCTATCTGGAAGGAGCGCTAACACTATCGGAAGTCGCCAGCGACACTGATACAGTGATCAGTAAAAATCGGTTCACTGATCAGTGACACTGGTGACAGGGCAGTGAAGGGGTTAACTGGGGGGGGGGATTAAGGGGTTAAATGGGATTACTGGTGTACTAGTGGGCAATCTGGCGCTATCTGGGAGGGGCGCTAACACTATCGGAAGTCGCCAGCGACACGGATACAGTGATCAGTAAAAATCGGTTCACTGATCAGTGACACTGGTGACAGGGCAGTGAAGGGGTTAACTGGGGGGGGGGGCGATCAAGGGGTTAAACAGGATTACTGGTGTACTGGCGGGCAAACTGGCGCTATCTGGGAGGGGAGCTAACTCTATCGGAAGTCGCCAGCGACAGTGATCAGTAAAAATCGCTTCACTGATCAGTGACACTGGTGACAGGGCAGTGAAAGGGTTAACTGGGGGGGGGGGGCGATCAGGGGATTAAATGTGTCCTAGGTGTGTTCTGTCAGTGTGCTGTTTTACTCACTTTTACTGTTTCTTCTTCTCTGTCTGGAACGGAATGTGTCCAGGCAGAGAAGAATGACATCATATCCTGCCCTGTGTAAATGTCAACACAGGACAGGATAGGACAGGGACCGATCATGTGATTTCAGCCAGAAATCACTGGCTGAAATCTAATGATTGATCCCTCCTGGATCGAATCGTGTCACCCACGGGTCGGCAGGAGCGCGCACACGCGCGCCCCCTACCCGCGAAAGTGTCGGGAGTGCGGAGCCCGTTTTAAAACGTGGTTTTGCGCTCCACTGCCACCCTGCACACGTATATACACAGTGGCAGGGTGGCAAGCGGTTAAAGCACTAGATCAATGCTTTTTTGATCTAAGAATTAATATACACGGGACACTTCTGAACGATGGAATCTGACTTCTGGAAAAGGTAGGTTAGAAAACGCCTGTTTAGCAGCGTTTGCATATTTGCGTTTATGCGCATTTATGTGCGTTTGAGTTTTTTAAAGTGTTTTTTAAAGATAAGCACAGAAGAACCTCCCAAATGCCCAGAATGCACTGAAAAGTGGTAAATTATTAACTATTTCAGACTGTTTCAGAGAAATGCAGAGAGTAGAAGCAGAGACAGCAGTATGTGTTGAGATTAGCTTAGGTGCGAGCTGCTCATTAACATTTCTTTTGCTTTTTAGGGTTGGAAAGGTGTCTGGTGGAGTCAGTAAGGCCACCTGGCAAGGGGTCTTCATGAGGAATTTGAGGTGTGACTGGTCATTAACATATCTTTTGTTTCCAACTGTGGTAGAGGTCTGAGGTGTGAATTGGTCATTACAATGTGTGACAAGCTTCTTAGGAACATCCTTTGTTCAGTGTTTTGTGTCCAAGTACCTTAAAAACACTTGGCATGCATTTTTCATGATGAAAAAAGGCTCTGGACAGCATCGGGAACTGGAAGAGTTTAAAAAAATTTCAGACGCTTATAAACGTGATTTGCCGCGTTTACAAGCGACTGCTGAACGCAAGTTTTCAGGGGCTGCTGAAAAAAAACGCTGAACAGCTCCTAAATGTGATTTTATCAGCTGCAGTGTACATGAGCCCTAATGCTTTACATTGCAGAGGACATATGTGGGGTCTTATTGACATATCTCTCCATAAAGAGGACCTGTCACTAATTATTTCTATCACAAGGGATGAATGCATTCTTTGTGATAAGAATAAAAGTGATTAAAATTTGTTTTAAATGGACAATGCAAAAAAACAAAAAAAAAACAAAAATACCTCATTAAATAAAAAATAAAAAGTTTAAATTGCCCCCGTGCTCACACGTAGTGGTGAACTCATATTTAGGCCACGCCCACATATGTAAATGGTGTTCAAACCACACAAGTGAGGTATCGCCACGAACATCAGAGCAAGAGCAATAATTCTCGCACTAGACCTCCTCTGTAACTTTACACTACTAACCTGTAGAAATTTTTAAAGCATCACCCATGGAGATTTTTTAAGTACAGCAGTTTCACGCCATTCCACGAGCGTGCACAGTTTTAAAGCGTGACATGTTGGGTATCTATTTACTCGCCGTAAAATCCTCTTTCATATTTTACAAAAAATTGGGATATATTGTGTTTTTTTAATCAAAGTGTATTTTTTTCCAAAAAATATATATTTATTTTTAAGAACTGCGCATTTTGGTTTTCGGCCAAGTGCATTTTGAATTTTCGGTTTCAGCACAAGAATTTTCATTTCGGTGCACCACTAATGCAGACTGCTTCTACAAACATTTGTGAAAGAATGGGTCGCTCTCAGGAGCCCAGTGAATTCAGGCATGATACCATGATAGATTGCCACCTGTGAAATAAGTCTTTCCACGAAACTTCTTTGCTACTATATATTCCACTGTCAACTGTTAGTGGTATTATATCAAAGTGGAAGCAACTGAGAACAGCAACTCAGCCACAAATGGTAGGACACGTAAAATGACAGATTGAGGTCAGCGGAAGCTGAAGCGCACAGTGCGCAGAAGTCACCAACTGACTGCAGAGTCAATATCTAAAGACCTCCAAACTTCGTGTGGCCTTCAGATTAGCACGACAATGCGTAGAGAGCTTCATGGAATGGGCTTCCATGGCCGAGCAACTGCATCCAAGCCTTACTGTACATCACCAAGTGCAATGCGTGTTTGTAAAGCACGCCGCCACTAGACTCTAGAGCAGTGGAGACTTGTTCTCTGGAGTGAAGAATCACGCTTCTCTGTCTGGCAATCCGATGGACGTGTCTGGGTTTGGTGGTTGCCAGAAGAATGGTACTTGCCTGACTGCATTGTGACAAGTGTAAAGTTTGGTGGAGGGGGGATTATGGTGTGGGGTTGTTTTTCAGGGGTTGGGCTTGGCCCCTTAGTTCCAGTGAAGGAAACTCTTAAGGCGTCAGCATACCAAAGACATTTTGGACAATTTCATGCTCCCAACTTTGTGGGAACAGTTTGGGGAAGGCCCCTTCCTGTTCCAACATGACTGCACACCAGTGTACAAAGCAAGGTACATAAAGACATGGATGAGCGAGTTTGGGGTGGAGGAACTTGACTGGTCTGCACAGAGTCCTGACCTCAACCCGATAGAACACCTTTGGGATGAAGAAGAGTGGAGACTGCGAGCCAGGCCTTCTCACCCAACATCAGTGACTGACCTCACAAATGAGCTTCTGGAAGAATGGTCAAACATTCCCATAGACACACTCCTAAACCTTGTGAACAAGCCTTCTTAGAAGAGTTGAAGCGGTCATAGCTGCAAGGGGAGGGCCAACTCAATATTGAACACTACGCACTAAGAATGGGATTCCATTAAAGTTCATGAGCATGTAAAGGCAGGCGTCCCAATGCTTCTGGCATACACACTATATTGCCAAAAGTATTGGGACGCCTGCCTTAACATGCACATGAACTTTAATGGCATCCCAGTCTTAGTTAGTAGTGTTCAATATGGAGTTGGCCCACCCTTTGCAGCTATAACAGCTTCAACTCTTCTAAAAAGGCTGTCTACAAGGTTTAAGAGTGTGTCTATGGGAATGTTTGACCATTCTTCCAGAAGTGCATTTGTGAGGTCAGGCACTGATGTCAGACAAGAAGAACTGGCTTGCAGTCTCTGCTCTAATTAATCCCAAAGGTGTTCTACCGGGTTGGGGTCAGGAGTCTGTGCAGGCCAGTCAAGTTCCTCCACCCTAAACTCGCTCATCCATGTGTTTGAGACCTTATTTTGTGCACTGGTGAGCAGTCATGTTGGAACAGGAAGGGGCCATCCCCAAACTCTTCCCACAAAGTTGGGAGCATGAAATTGTCCAAAATGTCTTGGTATGCTGACAGCTTAGGAATTCCCTTCACCTGAACTAAGGGGCCAAGCCCAACCCCTGAAAAGACCCCACACCATAATTCCCCCTCCACCAAACTTTACACCTGGCACAATGCAGTCAGGCAAGTACCGTTCTCGTGGCAACCGCCAAACCAAGACACATCCATGGGATTGCTAGACAGAGAAGCATGATTCGTCACTCCAGAGGACACATCTCCACTGCTCTAGAATCCAGTGGCAGCGTGCTTTACACCATGGCATCCAGTGCTTTGCATTGCATTGGTCATGTAAGGCTTGGATGCAGCTGCTCAGCCATGAAAACCCATTCCATGAAGATCTCTACGCACTGTTGTTGTGCTAATCTGAATGCCACACCAAGTTTGGAGGTCTTTAGCTATTGACTCTGCAGATAGTTGGCGACTTCTACGCACTGTGCGCTGCAGCATACACTGATCCCACTGTCATTTTACGTGGCCTATCACTTCGTAGCTGAGTTGCTGTTGTTCCCAGTTGCTTCCAGTTTGTTATAATACCACCAACAGTTGACCATGGAATATAAATATATATATACATACATACAAACAAACAGAATCAGAGGTAACGTAAAAGAATAATCTGCAAAAAGGAACATAGCAACAAAAATCCTGAAGTGCTCTTCTATAAACTTTCTTTTTCACTAGTTAGTTTGATGGTATCTGCAATAACCCAAATAAAGAGGGCCTGGTTTTTCAGTAAAGATCACTTCACTCCTTCTGCCACTAAAGAGACGACTTTAAAGTGTTACTAAACCCAGGACCCTGCAGTCACTATATCTATATATCTGGTACAGTACAGTACACAGAACATGGAAATGCAATTATTTTAGTAACTATAAACTGCTAAATATCTTTTCTCATCAGCAGTATATAGCTGTCTTGTGACTTCTATCAGCTATCAGAGTCCAACCGAGCACTGGGTAAAGCTTGTGTGAGGAGTTTTCATTCTCCTCGGACAGTCGTATGAGGCTGCATGACTCCTAAACCTCTGTCTGGACAGTGCTCAATGGCCCTGTGCAGATCACATGAACCCTCCGGAAAAAAAAAAGCACTATGCACCAAACTGAGCATGTCCAGAGTGCCTCTTAGAGCTCTGTCCTAATAGTAGATGGATTGGGGACAGTGGATGAAGGGAAGGATCAGAGCAGGATTAACCCCTTAGGTTCCTCAGTGAGTATAACAAGCATGCTTTACTGCAAATACAGACTGATTTTACTGATGTGTGTTTGGTAACACTTTACGACCCCATGAAATTTGGTTTAGATAAATGTGGTTATTAGTATACCAATGCTTTAAATCAGAGTAAAAATTCTGTGCATATTTAGATCTATAACAAGCTGGTAAAACATACAGTGCGAAGAGCAAATGCAAGTGTGCGGAGATTTATAGCACACATCTTTACCAAGATACTGTTTTTATGCACAAAACATTTGGCAAACATTTGTTAAAAGTGTCCTTATAAAACCAAAAGATACATAAGATTTACTACAGAGATGCAGAAAAAAAGAACAATTACAAGAAAGGTCAGCGGGCATTTACTTCTCTAAATTTGATAAGGATAAGAACGTTAAAGATGTGGTGGCTTCAGTAATTTTTTTCTTCCGACCTTTATCTCTTTGTTTTCACCCGGTGATCCTGTTAGTAACACACTTTAAATTCTAGGGTGTCAACGCTTCTTCATTATAGCGTATTTATGGTGAAGAAGCGTTATCACTCTAGATCAGGAAGCATGCACTTTGCCAAGTGCCAAGCCTCTACTCATTTTAGTAAAACAACCATACTATTTCAACTAAGAGTTCAGAAGGCTTCTGGAACATTCCCAAGGGCCATAATAAAGAAAAAAAAGGTATCTAACAACATCTTATGCAATCTGCAATTGTATTCTTATGTTGGTTTACACATTTTTCTTATGAAAAGTTTGCTTAAAGCTGCACTCCAGGAATTAAGCTACTTTGTAAAATCTGGTAGTTAGGTCCAACAAGAAGCATGCAGCCTCACGGATCTAATGCTTTTGTTTACAGCTGACAGTTTTAGTGAGTGCCAAGATGACAACCATCACTACACTCCCAGCTATATGACGGGAGACACATAGCCTTCTCACACACAACAGTTCTGCCTGGCCAACCCATCTGTTCAATCTCAGAAGGCTTTCTATTTTGTGAAGTGATTCATATAAAACAAAGCACTCTGTGATTGGGCAGGAGGAGGGAAGGGGTGGGCACAGCAACTGCATGTGACTCGACAGTTACAGAAGCTGAGACCAGAAGGCCAAGAGTTGGAGCGCCAGAAGTATAGCGATAGCTCTTCCCTCTGCGGACAGTAAACTGTAAACTAAAGAAATAAGCCCACAAGGTAGAATGTATCTTGTTGGACCTAAACTAGTAATCCAGCACATTTTACAACCTGCCTGAATTCATGGAGTTCGGCTTTAAAACTATTCAGTTAAGATAGGACAATGTAAAATGTTGGCTGTTAAAGCCCAACTCTAGGTACCAAGCTTTTTCTAGAGTTTCAGTCCCTAGTTGCCCATTTTTTTTTTTTTTAAGTAATGATTTCAAGGTCTATACTTTGAGAATGGCAAAGCAGAGATAGTGGGAAGAGAGAACAGGGGAACCGTTAGCTATTGCCCGGACATTAAGGAGGTGCTTTTTTTCAGAGCAGGGTATGAGGAACAAGTTATATGAGCATGCATAAGTGTAAAGTGTAGTCACTTTAAAGGAAAAGGGCAAAGAGGGACTATAACTGTGGAAAAAGCATGATGCCCAAAGTTGGACTATAAATTAGCCTATCAATAACACTAAATGTTGGATAACATTTCAGGAAAAATCCAGGAAATTCTTAAGGAATCACATGCATTTTACAAAAATATACACAGGTGAAACTCAAAAAATTTGAATATCGTGCAAAAGTTCATTTATTTCAGTAATGCAACTTAAAAGGTGAAACTAATATATGAGATAGACTCATTACATGCAAAGCAAGATAGTTCAAGCCGTGATTTGTCATAATTGTGATAATTATGGCTTACAGCTCATGAAAACCCCAAATCCACAATCTCAGAAAATTAGAATATTGAGAAAAGGTGCAATATTCTAGGCTCAAAGTGTCAACCTCTAATCAGCTAATTAAGCCATAACACCAGCAAAGGGTTCCTGAGCCTTTAAATGGTCTCTCAGTCTGGTTCAGTAGGAATCACAATCATGGGAAAGACTGCTGACCTGACAGTTGTGCAGAAAACCATCATTGACACCCTCCACAAGGAGGGAAAGCCTCAAAAGGTAATTGCAAAAGAAGTTGGATGTTCCCAAAGTGCTGTATCAAAGCACATTAATAGAAAGTTATGTGGAAGGGAAAAGTGTGGAAGAAAAAGGTGCACAAGCAGCAGGGATGACCGCAGCCTGGAGAGGATTGTCAGGAAAAGGCCATTCAAAAGTGTTGGGGACTTTCACAAGGAGTGGACTGAGGCTGGAGTCAGTGCATCAAGAGCCACCACACACAGACAGATCCTGGACATAGGCTTCAAATGTCGTATTCACTTGTCAAGCCGCTCCTGAACAACAAACAACATCAAAAGCGTCTTACCTGGGCTAAAGAAAAACAGACCTGGTCTGTTGCTCAGTGGTCCAAAGTCCTCTTTTCTGATGAGAGCAACTTTTGCATTTCATTTGAAAACCAAGGACCCAGAGTATGGAGGAAGAATGGAGAGGCACACACTGCAAGATACTTGAAGTCCAGTGTGAAGTTTCTACAGTCTGTGTTGATTTGGGGAGCCATGTCATCTGCTGGTGTTGGTCCACTGTGCTTCATTAAGTCCAGGGTCAACGCAGCCGTCTACCAGGAGATTTTGGAGCACTTCATGCTTCCTTCCGCAGACGAGCTTTATGGGGATGCTGACTTCATTTTCCAGCAGGACTTGGCACCTGCCCACACTGCCAAAAGCACCAAAACCTGGTTCAATGACCGTGGGATTACTGTGCTTGAGTGGCCAGCAAACTCGCCTGACCTGAACCCCATAGAGAATCTATGGGGCATTGCCAAGAGAGAGATGAGAGACATGAGACCGAACAATGCAGAATAGCTGAAGGCCGCTATTGAAGCATCCTGGTCTTCCATAACACCTCAGCAGTGCCACAGGCTGATAGCTTCCATGCCATGCCGCACTGAGGCAGTAATTGCTGCAAAAGGGGCCCAAACCAAGTGCTGAGTACATATGCATGCTTATACTTTTCAGAGGTCTGATATTGTTCTATGTACAATCCTTGTTTTATTGATTGCATGTAATATTCTAATTTTCTGAGATTGTGGATTTGGGTGTTTTCATGAGCTGTAAGCCATAATTATCACAATTATGACAAATGACGGCTTGAACTATCTTGCTTTGCATGTAATGAGTCTAGCTCATATATTAGTTTCACCTTTTAAGTTGCATTACTGAAATAAATAAACTTTTACACGATATTCTAATTTTTCGAGTTTCACCTGTAGACAAATTTGGGCAGTGTACATGCATTTCTGGAATGTGGGACAAACCCAGTATTGCAGAGCAACCTACTCTGCAATTCATGCTGTAAACTAGGGCCTGTCCTTCAGTACATGAAGCAGCAATTTTTCACTTTGAATCACAATACCATGCATTTAACCTGTGAAACTGAGGAAAAAAAAGTTACCCAAAATGTATTCTCCTTTGTCCTGCAAAAAAATCATTTAATGATTTAGCAGATCTTGAAGAGAATTGAAGAAAATTTAAGGAACAGTGTTCTCACCTTTTTTCCAGGAAAACTTCCTGTTTCGTGAAGTACAGCTACACGCAACTGAGGCCACCATGCATGGAATTCCTTGACCCACTGGTGCATTACAGTGGCAGGGCACACAATAATACTGGGACCCAGACCTTCATATCTGTAAGTTAGTGGAAAAAATCTAGGTCAGTTTACTAAGCTGTAAAATTATATTTAACGGTTTATTTTATCTCACAATTTTGCATCAAAATGTCTAAAGCAAATACATTAATTCTGGCCCACCAGGCCATTTCATGTGGTCCTCGCATCTCTCCTGCAGCTGCGGCACCCCCTTGTCTCGGCCCCTACCTCGTTTCAGCAGTTGGCAGCAGAGAGGGAGACAGAACCCCTACTACAAATTCCGTGTCTCTCTGTGCAGGCGCAGCACCCCCTCATCTCTGCCTCCCCTGGTCTCAGCATTCAACAGACTCCGGCAGCTGACTCTAGCCCTCCTCTGGTCCTCCTCCAGATCCTGCACTTTCAGCTTCCCAGTTCCACCCCCAGCATCTTCCCGGCAGCAACACAAGGTAAGAGGGGTGCACTGTGATGTAAGGGAGGGTAGGAAACTCTTGAAATTTGCTAATAATTAATATGAGAATATTAAAATTCTATGCCAGTTGAAATGGTTGGTTGCACACCGTTGGTATCATCCACAAGAACCTTTATTGAAGACTGCTCAGACAGAACACCATTGCAGAACCCTCCTTTTTATACTTACATCATCTGCTACAGAAGTGTGAATGAGCTCCCTGCCGGTCTGCACCTGCCCTTCACAGCTTAATTTTTAAGTTACTAAAACTAGTAATGATCAAATGCAGAGGCAATTATTTAATATTGCAAAGTGAGGAAAATAATTATGTGATCCCCTGCAGATTTTGTAAGTTTGCCCCCTTACAAAGAAATGAAGGGTCTTAAATTTTTTTATCATGGGTGTATCTTAAATGATAGAGACAGAATATCAACCAAAATTCCAGAAAAAAACCATGATACAAATGTTATAAATTGAGTAGCAGTTCAGTAAGTAAAATAAGTATTTGATCCCCTACCAACCAACTTCAACTTACAAGTCGACCTCAATGCACTGTTTAATCGGGCAACTATGTGGCAAATGCAGTTCATTGTTGATTAATGCAAGGTTATGCACTTAGGGATTAAGAATATGCATGCATCATACATACTAGGGGGGAGTACAACTGGGGGAATCAATGGTGGAGAAGGATCTGGGAGTTCTGGTAGATCACAAGCTTAATAATGGCATGCAATGCCAAGCTGTGGTTTCTAAAATGAGCAAAAACCTCACTTGTAGTAAATGAGGTATAGACTCCAGAGAGAGATCATGCTACCCCTGTACAAATCAATAGTAAGACCTCTGGACTATGCAGTTCAGTTTTGGGCACCAATTCATAAAAAGAACATTGGGGAACTAGAGAAAGTACAGAGAAGGGCAACCAAACTGATAAGAGGCATGGAGGAGATCAGCTATGAGGAAAGATTAGAGGAACTGAATTTATATTCTCTTGAGAAGAGTAAGGGGCAATATGATCAACATGTATAAACACATCAGTGGTTCATATAGTGAACTCGGTGTAGAGTTATTCACCCTTAGGTCATCAGAGGACAAGGGGGCACTCTTTATGTCTGCAGGAAAAGAGAGATATAGCCTACAAAGAGAGAGATATTATTCTACCCCTGTACAAATCATTAGTAAAACCTCATCTGGAATATGCAGTTCAGTTTTGGGCACCAATTCATAAAACGAACATTGGGGAACTGGAGAAAGTGCAGAGTGTAAAGAGATTTAATTTCCAAATACAGAAAGGTTTCTTCACAGTAAGCTGTGAAAATGTGAAATAGACTCCCTCAAGAGTTGGTTCTGGCCAGCTCAGTGGATTGCTTTAAAAAAGGCCTGGATTCTTTCCTAGATACAGAGAATATAACTGGATACTAACATTTATAGGTAAAGGTGATCAAGGGAATATCTGATTGCCTCTTGGGTGATCAGGAAGGAATTTTTTCCCCTGCAGGAGCAAATTGCATCATGCTTTGCCACATTTGACACCTTTTGGGGGGAGTTCACAGGTATCCGCTCCCACTTCTGGCTGAGTTCGCCGTGGTGAATGGAGTCAGAAGTTTCGGCACCCCCCACAGCCCTCTGGGACACTTCCAAGGTCCCAGAGGACTGCAGCCCATTCACAAAGTGCAGCGCGCTTCACGCATGTGCAGTAGGAAACAGACGGTGAAGCCGCAAGGCTTCACTGCCGGTCTCTCTTAGTCAGGATGGCGGCGCCAGCCCTCGACAGCCATCTGAAGAATCAGCTCGGGGTGAAGACACCACTAGATGCCTAGACAGGTAAGTGCCCTACTAATTAAAGTCAGCAGCCACAGTATTTGTACCTGCTGACTTTCAATTTTTTATTTTTTTAAAATCAGGTCTTTTTTTATTGAAGTTTGGATCCATGTACATACAAAATTATACAATCCCAACTTCCTTTAGGAGATAGCTGTAGTAATAACATTTTCCAACAATACAGTACATAAGGAGTATATATCAAAGCATTCAGAAGACACCACAATGTTTTCCATGTTTTTTAGAAAAAAGAAAAAATATTGCAAAAATACAAGAGACCAAAAAAACCTCAAAAATACAAAAAACCAGAACAGTAAAAACAAACCATTCGTTCGCTGAACTGAACCTGAAGAACCAAGCTGCCTCAACCTATCCATGATTAGAACGATAAAAATCCAATGTCCGCAAAAAATAAAATATTTGGTACACCAATGGCTCCAATACCTGTCTAGGAGCTGATGAAACAAAATTAAAAAAAAAAAAAAAAAGGGAATATATATTTTTTTTATGGTAGTAATGTTAATTTTTCTTTTCGGGGTCATGCAAATCCACCCTCCTGGCCAAACACTTTAAAATATAGACACTGGCTAGATCACAGCAAGCCTGAAGAGACTCCTCCACTCAATACCCTGTCCCTGACTAGTTGGACTGGCGCTAATCCCAGTGTACCTAACCAAGCAACCCAAATAGTTGCAAATTTCCAAGCACATCCTCTATGTTTATATATTAATTTCTCTCGGATTAGGGTATTGTTAACTGCTTTAATCCATTGGGCATGGGAAGGGGGGGGGGGGTTAGGAGATATCCATTTCTGGCCTATGACTTTCCGAGCAATAAACAGCACTCAAAAGATGGTATGAGGGGTATATAGCTCCTCATCTATAGCTCCCAGCAGACAAATCTTAGGATCCAGGGGAAGATTAAGAATCCAAATTTTATTGATCATTTCTATAATGTAGGTCTAGTATCTTACCAAGTTAGGGCATCTCCATAACATATGGAGAAACGTGCCATTATTAATTTCACACCTGGGACAGAGGAGGGAATCCCTCCTATTCCAGTCGTACAATTTTTGAGGAGTGCGGTAAGTACAGTGAATGATAAAAAGCTGGGTAAGCTTGTGAGTTGGAGATAGAGAGATTTTAATTACATTTTCTAGTATCGTGGACCATTCCTCATTAGGGATAGTGTCTGACGACCATTGTGCCCTAAAATTGAGGGACATCGCCTTAGAGACCCGGTGCACACGGGATTGGTACAACGAGGATATTTGACCCATTCTAGAGGTTGAGGACACAATTTAAGTACCACAAATCAAATAACCATGTAGAGATTTTAGATCAGAAAATAGCATGTCTAAGTTGCAGGTATTAAAAAAAAAAGTGATTAGGCAAGTCATATTCGGGTTGCAAGGTTTGAAAGTCGTTCAGCAGTTGACCACGATACAGTTGTGGTAAATATCTGATTCCCAATACCATCCAGCCAGCAAAACCCTGCAACTATAGAAGATGCGAGGTGAATGAGGTATAGCCAGAATAATTAATATGATATTTAGCCTTAGATCAAATTTTATCTATCAGTACTAGGGTAGTGTATTGAGAGAAAGCTCCAAACTCACCCGCCTCCAGACATTCTATCAAATTCTATCAAATTATCATTGGAGTGAACACTCACTAGGAGCGGCTTAATGGTGTCAGCAATGACATCAACTTGCCAAGCAGAAAGTTGTTAAAGCTGCGCAGCCATGTAATAATAAAATGGATTAGGAACCGCCAACCCCCCAGCCTTCCTAGATTCCTGTAGAGTTTCTAATTTTATATGAGGGGATCGCTTCTTCAAATTCAAAAGAGAGAAACACAGTATCAAATTGCTTGAAAAAACATACATGGGAATCCAAATCGGTGCGTTATGCAGGGCAAATAGCAGCTGAAGGGGCCCAGATCATTTTTATTAAGTCACGCATGCCAACCACTGAGAGCGGTAATTTATTCCAACTAACAGTTTTCTGTATGAACCTAAGAAGTAGAGGATGGAGGTTTAGCTGGACACATTTAGACAGGGTAGGATGTACATGTATGACCAAATAACGGAAGGAATCTACCACTTAAATTTGGGACGCAACCTGAGGTAGGGGAGTTGGCATCGGGTCTAAGGGTAGCAGGGTGGATTTATCCCAATTAATCCTACAACCAGAAAAGGATCCAAATGTATCGATAAATGTCAACAGTGTTTTAAGAGAAAGGGACGTATTGCCCAGAAACAATAGGACAAAGCCAGTTTTTTTTTAACATCACCTCGTTAAACCCTTCTATATTCTGATCCCCCCTGATGGCCACTGCCAATGGTTTTATTGCCAGAGGAAAGAGTAAGGGTGACAGTGGGCATCCCTGCCTCGTACCTCTATGCAAAGTATAAGATGGGGATAGGGCATTTTTTACCCATAGTCGAGCTGTGGGAGCCTTATAAAGCAATCGAAGCCAAGAGATAAAAAGTCAGTGTCACCTACCTGATAGAAGTCTGAATTGACGAGGTCAGCCTCTCTTGTATCTCCAACCCAGGCCCCACCGAAGGTGGAACAGATGGTGCTGAGGGACAGGAGAAACACGAGTGCCTGCGGATATTGATTGCAGAACTGGAGCCAGAAGCGTAGTCAGAGTAATAGCCAGGGTAAGCAACGAGCAGGCGATGAGGTATCGGTATATCAGACAGGGATGAGGTCAGGAGGAAGCCAAGATCAGAAATCAATAAGCAGAAGCATAAACAGAACCCAAGAGCAGGTCAATGGCAAGCCGGGTCAGTATACACACGATACAGCAGGACACAGGGGATTAGCTGAAGACCAGTCAGCACTGACAGAGTAACACCTCCATTAAATAGTCCATTTGGCGCCAAAAGCTGTGAGCATGCTGCCACGTGCGTGCACCCATGTGAGCACATTCTTGCGCACATGTGCAAGCCTATGCTCATTTTTATTAGCAATGTGCCGTGCTCATTTCTATGCGCAATGTTGCGCACTTCTACAGGAATTCCCTTACAGTCAGTCCCCAAGCTGGATTTGTCGAGAACCTGCCGTAAGTACTGCCATTCAACACTATAAAGTTTGGCAATTACCTTAGAAAGCCACGTTGAAAGTACCTTGGTAACAATCTTTAAATCAGTGGGCAGCAGGGAGATAGGGCAATATGATTCTGCCTGGGTAGGGTCTTTTCCTGGCTTCAAAAGAACTACTATGATTCCCTCGTTCATAGAGGCCAGGAGGGATTCATGAATTATAGCAGCCCTTATTGTATGCAGTAATTCAGAAAGAAGTACTTCTCCGAAAATGTTATAAATTTCGATTGGCAATCCATCACTACCTGGGGACTTAGAATTAGGAAAAGAATTCACTGCTGATTGTAATTCTTTCAAGGATATCGGAGCATTCAGGCTCTTCCTATCTGCCACCAAAAGCTTCGGAAGTTTAATCTCAGCAAGGAAGTCAGTGAGCCTATCCATGAGGTAGGAAGCTCTAGAGGAGTACAAGGAAGTATAGAAGGAATTAAAGCCCTGTAAAATGGTGAAAGTGTCAGTGGCTACCTGTGTTGGAAACAGTTTTAATGCAGAGAAATAGGTTGATGGCTGTTGAGACTTGGCTATAAACAAGTGACCTGTTTTCTCCCCCTCCTCAAAAAAGGTCTGAGAGGAGAAAAATTGTTTATTTTCAGCATGTTGCATTTGTATAGTTTGATAGAATTGTTGTGCGTTTATCCAAGCTTTTTTGGTTATAGGAGTGCGATTAGACATATATTCCTGTTCTGCTTTAGCAACAGTTGCACTACCATCTCACTCCGTTGTCTAGTATTTTTAATTAAGGAAATCTCATGAATGCATAAAACCTCTAAAATACGCTTTCAGAGCATCCCACAACACCATAGGTGAAGTTGAGTGCCTATTATCAAGCAAGAAGCCTCTCAATTTTGAATGTATACTATCAATATTGGGAAAAAGGGATTACGTTTCCACAATATGGGGAAATGGAAATTACGTAACAACAAAGACAACTTAACTGATGAGTGGTCGGACAGACCTCTAGCCAAGTACTCAACAAAAGGATTAAGGGTAAGATTCAATTCTGTGACCAGAATAAGATCTACACGTGAAAGAGACGAATGGGTCAGGGAATGGCAGGAAAACTGGGCTACAACTGGATACTTGATCCGCCAAAGATCCACAAGCCCCACTTCAGCTATGTGTCGGGCAAAAGAGGTCAAACAATATTGTTTATATAAAATCAAGCGGTACATCTAATGTTATTAAAGTCACTGACCGCTATGACCGGTATTTGGGTATGGCACACTATAAATTGCAACAGGCACTGCAGAACCTCAGGATGAAAAGGGAGGAGGAATGTAAATATCAGTTATAATACAGACATATGAGTCTCAATTACACAGAAGAAAAATGAATCTGCCCTTGGGGACAATCTTCGAGGAGTTTACCTTGAGAGGAGTATTTAGGGATATCAAGACGCTCACCCCTTGGGAGTATTGCATATGTGTAGAGTGAAATTGAAGTGGGAATGTAGGACGTTGCAATAAGTGAACAGAGTCCTGAGTCAAATAAGTCTCCTGCAGGCAAAGGATAGCAGGTTTTTGTTGACCAACCATAGCGAAAATGGCCGTCCTTTTCTTTGGATCATGTAATCCTCTCATGTTCCAGGAGAGGGCAGTGTCTGAGTGCTTATTCATTTGTAGAAATCGGAAATTAAAACGGTCTTCAGTTTAAGGACCACTCCCAGGCAGGTGGTAGAGGGTATGTTGGAGGGTAACCCAAAGATCAGTAACCATAGATTAGGAGGGTCATACAGCAGTCCAGACAGGGCCTGAAGCAATGACATGCACAGGAGGCAGAACAAGATGGACACTTGGAGGCAGCAAAAAAATACTAAGAGAACCAAAACCTGTAACATAAAAAAGTCAAGACCCATTCCATGATTTAGATGGCTGGGCTCAAGAACTCCCTGCAGGGTTAAGAGGGGGGGGTAAAAACAAGGGCTAGCGCCAACGGTGTCAGACAGTCAACAATGTAAGCATCCATAATGACAACTAGAAGCTGTCAGGACTTTCTTTTCTAGCTCCATTGTAGGCAAAATAAGAGAGCATATTCACGCAGATGTATTGGTACCATTCGATGAACTAATTAGGTGGGTTGTGGCCGAAGGTTGCGCTCATTGCGATCTAACTAGTTGGATGCTGTAGTAGGTGAATCAAAAAACTGAACCGATCCATTCGCCACCACACGCAGTTTTGCAGGTTATAACAGAGTATGCCACTGAGATGGAGCCCAGGTGTCTTTTAACTTCCATAAATTTAGCCAGCTTCCTCTGGACCTCAGCTGAGAAAATCAGGAAATATGGACACTTTGGAGTCCTGGATTTCCATATTTGTTTTCTGCCTAGCCAGACGTAGGATAACAGCTCTATCTTTGTAGTGAAGTAGCTTCAACAGGAAGGGTCTATCAGGGGCCCCCTGGTGGCGGAGCGCGGGGGAGAGCTGGGGGGACCCTGTGTGCTCTTTCCACACAGAAAAGGGCGTCAGATTATCTTTTCCAAGGTATTAGAAAGCCAAGACTCAATAAAATCGACAGGGCTCTTATCCTCAGCATTTTCAGGCATACCCACAATTCACAGATTATTGTGTTGGAATCTATTTTCCATATCCTCTACTCTGTGTGCTCAGATGTTTTAACGGAAATAGTGTGGACCATTTGCTCCAGGGGGATCAACTCGTCCTCTACGGTGCTCACCCTACCCTCCAGCGCAGTAGCTCTTTCCCTAATCTTCTGCATGTCATGTCTGATGTGCAGTATATCCTCCTTCATGCCCTTAAATTCTAGTGTCAACTGACCTAGTGAGGAGCCATAGGTATGAACCACTGTAAGTATTTCTTTCAGCGTGGGTTCTGGATGATCCGCCTCTGCATTCTTAGTGGGTGAGGATGAGGAAGGCTGCAATTCACTCACCATATCCCGAGAGTAGGAAGACATCAGGAGCACCAGAGCCAGCTGATCCGCACCGGAGGGATTCGGTGGAGAAGAGAACAAGGGTTCCGGAGGTGAGCATACCTTATGTGGTGTGTGTGCATATCGCCCCAGCTTTGCAGCTGCATCTACTTGACAGTCTTTCGTAGCATGCTGCGGGAGCAGGTTCCCGCCATGTTGAGTAGGCCTCACAGAAAATGCACCTTCCTCCTTGTCACGGAACTACACGAGAGGAGCTTCTGAAGGTGCTGTGGTCAGATGAGACCAACATTTAGCTATTTTGTATTAACTCGACTCGCCGTGTTTGCAGGAAAATAAAATGCTGACTATGACCCTAAAAACACCATCCCTACAGTCAAAGCAAGGAGGTGGAAACATTATACTTTGGGGCCGTTTCTCTGCTAAAGGTACAGGCCAACTTTGCCGTTTTGAGGGGCCAATGGACGGGGCCATGTATTGAAAAATTTTGGATGAGAACCTTCTTCCCTCAGCCAGAACACTGAAGATGGGTCGTGGATGGGTCTCCCAGCATGACAATGACCCAAAACATACCTCCAAGGCAACAAAGAAGTGGTTCAAGAAGAAGCACATGAAGGTCATGTAGCGGCCTAGCCAGTCTCCAGACCTTAATCCTATACAAACTTTATGGAGGGAGCTGAAACTTCAAGTTGCCAAGCAACAGCCAAGAAACCTTACGATTTAGAGAACATCTCTAAAGAAGAGTGGACCATAATCCCTCCTGTGTGTAAACCTGGAAACCAACTACAACAAACATCTTACCTCTGTGCTTGCCAACAAGGGTTTCTCCACCAAGTACTAAGTCATGTTTTGCTTGGGGATCAAATACTTAATTTACTCACTGAACTGCAACTCAATTTATAACATTTGTATCATGGTTTTTTCTGGATTTTTTGGATGATTTTCTATCTCTATCATTTAAATAACACTTATGATAAAAATTATAGACCCTTCATTTCTTTGTAATTGGGCAAAGTTACAAAATCTGCAGGGGCTCAAATAATTTTTTTCCCCACTGCATTGATGCAGCCTGTGATGAAATAGATGTTGACACCCTTGCCTTAAAAGATAGGTTCACCTTTTAAATATCTTACATCTGCATTCAGGATGTAACATGTAACATGTGCAGACTCCCTTCTCCTCCTAACCCACCCCATTTCCTGTGAGAGGGTGGGAGTTCCTTTCTCCTGCAGCTGCTTGTCAATTTTTAAAATCGGCACAGCTGTGCTGATGAGCATTCTTGTAGTTTATTGACACTTTCTCCCACTTTCAAACAAAAAGCTAATATAGAGGTACTAGCAAGACAACATGTCTGCAGGAGCCCGATATAGCACTTGTGATCCACTGATGTCAGGTACAATGTTCTTCAGGCTATTGTGAAGAAAATACAGTGCCGTGAAAAAGTATTCATACCCCTTGAAATTTTCCACATTTTGTCATGTTTACCAAAGGTAAATATATTTTATTGGGATTTTATGTGATAGACCAACACAAAGTCGCCCATAATTGTGAAGTGGACGGAAAATGATAAATGCTTTTAAACATTTTTTTACTAATAAATATCTGAAAAGTATGGCGTGCATTTGTATTCAGTCCCCCTGAGTAAATACTCTGTAGAGCCACCGGTCGCTGCAATTACAGCTGCAAGTCTTTTTGGGTATGTCTCTACCAGCTTGGCACATCTAGGAGACTGAAAATTTTTGTCCATTCTTCTTTACAAAATAGTTCAAGCTCTGTCAGATTGGAGGGAGAGCATCAGTGAACAGCAATTTCCAAGTCTTGCCACAGATTCTCAATTGTTGTGGACTTTGACTGTGCAATTCTAACACATGACTATGCTTTGATCGAAACCATTCCATTGTAACTCTCGCAGTATGCCTAGGGCTGTTGTCCTGCTGGAAGGTGAACCTCTGCCCCAGTCTCAAGTCTTTTGCAGACTCTAACAGGTTTTCTTCTATGATTACCCTGTATTTGGCTCCATCCATCTTCCAATCAACTCTGAGCAGCTTCCCTGCCTTTGCTGAAGAAAAGCATCCCCATGACATGATGCTGCCATCACCATTTCACAGTGGGGATGGTGTGTTCAAGGTGATGTGCAGTGTTAATTTTCCACCACACATAGCATTTTGCTTTTAGGCCAAAAAGTTCCATTTTGGTCTCATCTGACCAGAGCACATTCTTCCACGTTTGCTGTGTCCCCCATGTGGCTTCTCGCAAACTGCAAAGGGACTTCCTAGGCTCTTTCAACAATGGCTTTCTTCTTGCCACTCTTCCATAAATGCCAGATTTGTGGAGTGCACGACTAATAGTTGTCCTGTGGACAGATTTTCCCACCTGAGCTGTGGATCTCTGCAGCTCCTCCAAAGTTACCATGGGCCTCTTGGCTGCTTTTTATCTGATTAATGCTATCCTTTCTCGGCCTGTCAGTTTAGGTGGAGAGCCATGTCTTGGTAGGTTTGCAGTTGTGCCAAACTCTTTCCATTTTCGGATGATGGATTGAACAGTGCTCCGTGAGATGTTCAAAGCTTGGGATGTTTTTTTATAACGTAACCCTACTTTAAACTTCACAACTTTATCCCTGACTTGTCTGGTGCATTCCTTGGCTTTCATGATGCTGTTTATTCACTAATGTTCTCTAACAAACCTCTTTGGGCTTCACAGAAGAGCCGTATTTATACGGAGATTAAATTACACACAAGTGGACTTTAGTTAGGGGTATCAGAGTAAAGGGGGCTGAATACAAATGCATGCCACACTTTCCAGATATTTATTTGTAAAAATTGTGAAAACCATTTATCATTTTCCTTCCACTTCACAATTATGTGACACTTTGTGTTGGTCTATCACATAAAATCCCAATAAAATAAATTTATGTTTTTGGTTGTAACATGACAAAATATGGAAAATTTTAAGGGTTATGAATACTTTTTCAAGGCACTGTAATGCATGTACATGTTTGCCTGCAAAAATAAGTGCATTTATTTATTTTTACCAAAAAGTAAACTTCTCCTTTTAAACAGAACTAAAACCATCCATACATAGCTCCCCTCCAGAGCTGAAATATTGTGTGTTAAGTTCACTTAAGGCTCTTTTAAGGGGTCATTGGGCCTTGGTGTTACTGCCTCCTAGTCTCCCACTTGACTCTAACACATGTGTCAATACCCTGTGTTTATACAGCATTTAGTCATCATCTCTAAAGCCTCATAACTGCTTGTCAACACTTGCCATGAATATTACTATGGTACCACATACAGTGCTGTTCATACAGGAGTGGTAGCATTGTGTTGTGTAGTGTTAAAAATTAAGCAGCATGTCGCTTTCATAAGGTATTGATGCTTGTCAACCACCCCTATTGATTTCAATGGTGATGCCCAATAACTGCACCTTAACAGAACCTAGGGCATTTATGGTGTGTTAGTGAAGCATTTATAAAGTGTTGGGGAGAGACAGTGGAGGCTTCTGTATCCCAGAATACACCAGGAAATGATAGAGAACTGGGACAGAGCGGATACAGTCACTTCTGGCTGTACATAACAGCTGTGTGGCAACTCCATTTACTGGCAGTGCCAGGCAGGAAATGTCAAAGTTATGATGTGTTACTGCACAGCCATAAAAGAAGTGTTAAAATTATTTATACCAAACAGCTGGACACAAATGGATCAATCCACAAAAATCCTAACTATATCCTAACAAACTAGCCTTTGCAGCCTGGCGGGTAAGTGAGCTGGGAATTTTTGATTGTTTGTGATAACTGTGCAGCGCTAGAAGAGCTAGAAGTGAGACTCCCGAAACCTAAACATTTTTTACATTTAAAAAAAAAAACGTGCATTACCACAATCTTCATGAATATTACAATGTTATAAAAAAAAATATAAGACATCTTCTAAGTGATCAATATTGCAGCATGAAAAGTGAGACCACCCAGACTTTAGCAAAACATACTATGTGGTCGACCACTTACTGTATGATTGGTGGTGTGCGGTGACACCTTCCTTGCAGGATATATATATATATATATATATATATATATATATATATATAAAGTAGATAGATGTGCAGGGCTAGATGTGAGACTCCCTAAACCTAAAAGTGTTAATATTTACACATTTTAATCAAACAAAATGTGTATCAACACACATTTACATAATGAAGCCCCACCTAGGGTGTAACCTACAAGGTAGAGAACATCATCACATGTGTCAGATACACTAGGAGACTCGCTGTTATACACGTATTATGAAGAGAGGAGGTTCGTTGACCATTCTTAAAGCAATACATTGTGATATTAATGTGAGTATACAATACATGCTATTTTTAATAAACTATTAACGAACCAAGTATCCTTAGCTATTGTGATGCATCAAAAAAAAAAAAATCTGGCAATATGTCATCAAGTGGGTATTATCCTTAGACTGGGAAAACTGTCCTCCACGGAGCAAGAGAGCAACAGTGAGTATGATTATATGGCTGCTGTTGTTCATTTTATATAATTATTGTAATATATCCTAAAGCAACATACCAAAACGGAAATTTTCTGTTCATCACTTCCCACTAGAAAAGCAATACTTCCATGGGCATTGAAGCCTTTTCAATGATTCATAAACACGTCATAAACATTACAGGAGAATGACTTCATTCTTCATAAGCAACACACGTGTAAACGAGTTCTAAAACCAGTACAGCCGGACAAGGCTGTACACATTCTAAAGCTGCAATACTCTGCTTTCTGGCCACAGCTATTTTAATGTGGCTTGCAGAATTTGGCAGATGGCACCACCTGCCAAACTCACCCATAGAGGTCAATGGGAGCACAAGCCAAATGCTTACAGTGCAGTACACAATCCTCCTTGGGATTTAAACACACACACACACACACACACACACACACACACACACACACACACACACACACACACACACACACACACACACACACACACACACACACACACACACACACACACACACACACACACACACACACACACACACACACACACACACACACACACACACACACACACACACCAGCCATTTCTAAGGCTGCTTTCCTACTGATCCGTTTTTCTTCCTTATTTTATGTAAAAAAATATTCCTATGAAACTCTTCATAATGATCTGTTGCAGGTCAAGTGCATTTTTAAAAATCCTGCTTGATGCATTTTTGGTGCAGGTTTGGTGCGGTAAAATAAAAAAAACGCACCAAAAACATACCAAAGCATTGAAATCAATGGCAAACAAGGCAAAAACGCATAAAAAAAATGCACCGTGGTGCGTTTTTGAGTCACGTGACCTTTAAAAAACACACCTCAAATGTGGTAAAAACTGCCCCATCATCCCTTGTGATAGATGGGGCAGTGGTAGGTACTGTTTATTGAGAGATCAGGGGTCTATAAGGACCCTGATCCCTGCTTTGCCTTCCAAAGCATCTGATCAAACAGATCTATTTGATCAAATGCTTTTCTGGCCTATATCAGCCAGTAAACAAAGAACCGAAACTGAAAGTGACGTAACACATATCACTTCCAGCTTCATTCATGGCAGAGGGCGGGGAGTATTGGATGTTCCTCCCTGTCTGCAGTGGTCCCACGCCTCCTGATGGAATGGGAGAGCTCAGGAACAGTGGCAAGCAGGTGCAGAGGAGGGGGTCCCTCTTCCACACCCTGCAAAATTCATTGGGCTTGGATCACTTTTACATAAAAGCCAGTCATCCACTGAAAATTTTGATACCAGAATGCAGCCATGATACTGGTATAACCACCTCCACCGCAGGCTAAATATGTACAGCCGAAGGGCTGGAAGTGGTTAAGAAAAAAAAATTATAATTAAAAAATTTTGAGTGTAAAACATCTCTGCTAGCATACACTGCTGCATTCATCTTTGCTTTCTTTGTCCAAGAGTTTATTTCACTCTGTGTCTGTCTATATTTCTATGGCCAAAAACCTGGTATCTTGGGTATCAAGCAGCTAAGCTGAAAGACATGTACTGAATTGTCAGACACAGATGCACAAGCCAAGAATTCATTACTAGTGTTAGCTCTTTAATTTCCCGTGCCCTGCAACTCCCCTCCTTGTCATTAACTGCCTTTAAAGCACCCCCCACCTTCACTAAACGAATTAAAGGAACTATCTAATTGAAATGCAATGAATAATTCAGCAGGTACGCCCCCTCTCTGTAATAATTCTGATGAAATATTCATGACAGGCTCAGACTGGCAGACTACAGGACAGCCACTTGCCTGTAATCAGAGCCTCGCGTCCTTATCCGGCTGGAGCTTAGGCCTGCCAGAAAAGCAATTATCTGGATCGTTTTGCCCAATCCCATCTCATCTCCCAGAATGCCTCCTGCCTGCTGGCAATGCAGTTCCCAGAGCCACCGAACACCTGTCTGCTGGTACCTGTAGCAAAGAAAAGAACAAATAAAAAAATGATTTAGTAAAGGAAAATATTTATAACAGATATGCAAAGGTTACAGTAACAGGAAGTATTAGGAAGTAAATAGTTTTCGGAACATAAACCCATTATTAAAAAATTTAAAGAGTAACTCCATGTTTTAATTCCCCCCCCCCCCCCCCCCAATATCAGGGGTCACACCTGAGGGACTGCTGTGGCAGCTGACTATTACTGCAATAGTCTGTGCTACTACAGTGACCACCTCTGCTGAGTGGCTGACCAATTGCATATGGGCCAGAGCAGGTCACACACTCCTTGAACGTTTTTCAATGAAAATCAGAGACATTCTTGGATTAGACGAGGTAGAGAGGAAGCATAGCGACATTATGCTTTTCAATTTGTACGATCAGAGAATGCCTTGCACAGGACTACTACATTGATTGTCAACTTTCACAGCAGTCCCTCAGGTATGCATACCAACATGGGTCCAAGCTAAACAATTGCAAGTATTTAATTAAGATAACACATGGAATTCAGCTTTAAAAATACCAAGAATCAAAAAAAAAAAAGTGTACAATTTTTCATCTTAGACCCATGTAAGTATACAAGTACCTACATCTTGAATCTACAAGGGCGACAAGACTAGATGTGAGATTTTGACCAGGACAAAATCCGCTCTACCTCTTGCTGTGCAAGACTTCTCCTCTTTGATGATTATGGACCCATTCATACCAGATGCAGTTGGGTGCATGTTTGACTGCACTCCAACTGCATAGACAGTCCACATTCCAAGTTATCCTATTAGTATAGTTCATACTATTGCAGTGCAGTTAAAATACAGCAAGCTGTATTCTTCTACACTGCAAATGCACACAAATGCATGTAAATAAATAAAAATGCACTGCAATGCAGTGCACATAAAAGCCCAAAGAAGAAAGAAGATGGCGACCTCAAAGAAAATGTAAGCCTAGGAAAAATGCAAATGCATGCAAATATGTGTAAGAAACACGTGTCAAATGCATGTCGCAGCAGATGCAAAAACATGCAGTAAACATGCAGTTTCAGGGGTGAATGGGCCCTTGTGTATGCCACCGCAGTGGCACTGTCTGACTAAATCAGGATTGGATGACCCTCCAGCAAAATGATCTAATACTGCTGAGAGCCACAATAGGGATACTAGAATTAAAAGTGCCTTGAAAAAGTATTCATACCCCTTGAAATTTTCCACAGTTTGTCATGTTACAACCAAAAACGTAAATATATTTTACTGGGATTTTATGTGATAGACCAGGGATCAAAATTTGAAGTCCTGAGCTACTAGCAGGACTTAAAGAGTTACTCGCCCCCAGTTGCCCCACCCAACCCCTAACCTGCCTCGCCCCTAAATAGGCCCTCGCAAATTATCTCATGAAATGGCAGTGTTACATGTTTTATGCAGAATGAAGGAAGGAAATGGAAGGAAGGGAGGGGTGGATGGGAGGGAGAAAGGGAGGGGAGGATGGTAAGGGAAAAAGGGAGGGGAGGATAGGAGGGAGAAAGGGAGGGAGGGAGGCAGACAGAGAGAGAGGGAGGCAGGCAGGCAGAGAGGGAAGGAGGGAGGGAGGCAGAGAGGGAGGGAGAGAGGGAGGGAGGGAGAGAGGGAGGGAGAGAGGGAGGGAGGGAGAGAGGGAGGGAGAGAGAGAGGGAGGGAGAGAGGGAGGGAGGGAGAGAGGGAGGGAGGGAGGGAGGGAGAGAGAGAGGGAGGGAGAGAGAGAGGGGGAGAGAGAGGGAGAGGGAGAGAGGGGGAGAGGGAGAGAGGGGGAGAGGGAGAGAGGGGGAGAGGGAGAGAGGGAGGGAGGGAGGGAGGGAGGGAGAGAGGGAGGGAGGGAGAGAGGGAGGGAGGGAGAGAGGGAGGGAGAGAGGGAGGGAGAGAGAGAGAGAGAGGGGGGGAGGGAGGGAGGGAGGGAGAGGGAGGGAGAGAGGGAGGGAGGCAGAGAGGGAAGGAGGGAGGCAGAGAGGGAAGGAGGGAGGCAGAGATGCAGAGAGGGAAGGAGGGAGGGAGGGAGGCAGAGAGGGAAGGAGGGAGGCAGAGAGGGAGGGAGGGAGGAAGGGAGGCAGAGAGGGAAGGAGGGAGGGAAGGAGGGAGGGAGGGAGGCAGGGAGAGAGGGAGGGAGGCAGGGAGGGAGGGAGGCAGGCAGGCAGAGAGGGAGGGGGGCAGGGAGGGAGGAAGGGAAGCAGGCAGGCAGAGAGGGATGGGTGGGTGTGAGGGAAGGGAGGGGTGGGGTGGAATAAAGGATCGGAGGGAAGGGAGGGGTGGAAGGAAGGATCGGAGGGAAGGGAGGGGTGGAATGAAGGATCGGAGGGAAGGGAGGGGTGGAATGAAGGATCGGAGGGAAGGGAGGGGTGGAAGGAAGGATCGGAGGGAAGGGAGGGGTGGAAGGAAGGATCAGAGGGAAGGGAGGGGTGGAAGGAAGGATCAGAGGGAAGGGAGGGGTGGAAGTTAGAATTGGAGGGAAGGGGGGGTGGGTGATAGGAAGGAGGGGAGGGGAGGAAGGAAGGACGGGAGGGGAAGGAAGGACGGGAGGGGAAGGAAGGACGGACGGGAGGGGAAGGAAGGACGGACGGGAGGGGAAGGAAGGACGGACGGGAGGGGAAGGAAGGACGGACGGGAGGGGAGGAAGGTATGGGTCAAAGGAAGGGAGTGGTGGGAGGAAGGGAGTGGTGAAAGGAAGGAAGGAAGGGAGGGGTGGGTAAAAGGATCGGAGAGAGAAGGAAGGGGTGGGTGAAAGGATCGGAGAGAGAAGGAAGGGGTGGGTGAAAGGGTGAATACAAAATGCACGCCACACTTTTCAGTTATTTGTAAAAAATGTTTAAAACCATTTATCATTTCCTTCCACTTCACAAATATGTGCCACTTTGTGTTGGTCTATCACATAAAATCCCAATAAAATACATTTATGTTTTTGGAAACATGACAAAATGTGTGAAATTTCAAGGGATATAAACACTTTTTCAAGGCACTGTAGTGGGGATACTACTGTGTTCAGCACTCTGAATCCCCTCAAAATGCAAACAAGAGGCAGGGCCACTATTGCCTAGTGCAGGGGCCCCACGGCAAAGTATAGGAACGGTTGATGCACAGGAAAACGGTGGACATGTAGGTCTTTAAGGTCCACAGAAGGGAGGTGTGGAAAGATTTGGTAGAATCTATGTAGAATTTCTTGACCCTAACGAAGACATTCAGAGCACTGAGATCTCGAACAGGGTGAACACCCCTTTTTGGCTTAAACATGGTGAAAAGAGCGGAGTAAAACCCTTGCACCCATTCTGCCACAGGAACTGGTGTAATGACATCTTGATCCAAAAGACCCAGGAGGGTTCAACAGAGACCTTCTAATCTGTGACACAGGAATGTTGAGGGTGAGAAACCCAGGAAGGGGCTGGAAGCAGAACTCCAGTTTGTAGCTTTGGGATACCACCTCTTGCACCTAAGCATTGCAGATGCAAGTTGTCCAAACATCCACACAGGTTTTTTCCACAGGTGTTCCCCTACTCTAGAAAAATGGGTCACATCCTTATGCAGAGGAAGAATTGCTTAAGGATTTGGCAGACCAAGTACCGGGTTTTGCGAGTGGATGAGAAGCCAAAACTTGGAGGGTCTTGACCACAAGGTCAAAGAAGTGGAGGGAAAAAAAAAGAGAGAGGAAGAAGACTTTGCAGTCTAGTCAGAGATGCAAGCCATCTAAACATTCACACTCTTTTCACACAGGTTTTCCCCGATTCTGGAAAACGAGGGCATACTTTTATGCAGAGGAAGGATTTGGTAGGCAGTGCCAGGTCTTGCAGGTGAACGGGAGCCAAACTCGGATATTGACAACAAGATTGAGGGTACCATAACAGATGGGCAATGCTCCAAGCCAGCAATATCAGTCTCCTGGGTTTACACTCTGTGTTTAGGTGCTGGCAGAGGCAGAGCACATCTCGTTGCAAGATACAATACAGCATACAAGTATAGCCACACACTGTATTCAACTCGGGTGTGAAGTATACGAAAGACAGGCTTTAGCTACTCTGACATGTTTTAACCACACTGGGCTTAATCGCAGAAGTCAAGGGAGTGGAAAAACAAAAGGGACAGTTAGAGGGGTACAATGACAAACAATAGCGCACATGAAATTAGCACTTGATCTGTAATATTCAGCAAAGTCCATCAGTTTATATAGTCCATAATGTAACAGTCTTGCAAAGACTTCACAAAGATCCAGGATGACTGAATGAACATTTATTGATTTTGATTGGAATGGTAGAACTCTGTTTCAGTACCACGCTGCTTCGCTCAGCAGAATTCTAGATTAACAATCCTGCAGTCATACAGCATGGGCAGGTTTGACAAAGATGGTGTTGCCTTTGCAATCTGACAGCTCCGGAAGCTGGTGCAGCGTGCCGACACCAGGGCTTAGCAGTTACCATTCTGTGCTGCATGTGACCTCCTGGCTGCTGCAACATTGTGCCTCTGTGGATGTTACTTAGGATGGAGACAGGCTACTTCTATGAAAGTGCCATCTGTTCCAATAAATCTATTCAGCTTTTAATTCCTTCCTGCGCCCTTGTCCATCTTCTATTCTGCTACAGATAGAGAGGGAGAAGACTTCTCAGTCTGTCCCTTAAGCTTTTTCTGTTGACAAAGACGAGTGCTTTTGCCCCAGTAGCCCCCAACAGCTGGTCCAAAGAGAGGCCCATCAAAGGCCACAATCAAAAACACTTTTTACACAACGATTCCACAGTCCAGAATGTTAGCCAAAAGTATCCTAAGCATATGTAACCCAAGACAAAAATTAGGACAGAGGCTTCCAGCAAACCATCACGTTTGATATTTAATGCCATCTGTGATAACAGAGCTCTAGAAAAGGCTTCCATCTGCTTATTGGTTGCATCCTCAAAGACAGGAGGGTTCTCCACTGGAACAAAAAGCACCTTGCTAAGGCTGCACACTGCCAGATCCACAGTGGAAAGGGACCATTTCTGTATAAAATCATCATCAAAAAAGTACAAATGCTTTGAGATAGCAAACAGCTTTAAAAGGATGCTTCCACTCTCCATAGAGAAACAGTTGTAAAAGAAGGGAAAGTCTTGCAACCTTAGAAGTTTTAAATGGTCCAAGGCAGGAAACAGCACAGGCCAATCATCTAGTTTCAGACTAGAGAACGACGCAATAATCAGAATTGAAAAGGTGTCCTTAAATTTTAAAGAAATACCCGTGGATTGCAACTCATCAGGTTTAAGCCATCAGTAAAGGACTGGAGCAACTCAGAATCAACCAGAGTATCTGCCAGGAGTATAAGTATGTCCCAGTGCCATGCCCTTCTGGGCCAGTTCAGTGCAATGCTAATCACTGGGATAATCTCCATCTTGATAATCTGAAGCAGACGAGGGAGAAGCTTTTGAATGGGGGAATGGCATAGATCAGGCTGGACTGAATCCATAGAGTCACCAAAGCCTCCATTACAAAGACCTGAGGGATGCCTTGACCTGGCGATAAACTTTGTCCAGTATGTTGTTGACTCTGGAAGCGGGAAGGTCTAAGTTCAGTGTTGAAGACTAGGTCCAGAAACTCCAAGCATTAAAGTTGGATTCAGTACTAATTTCTTGAAATGTGGGATCTATTTGAATCTGTTTACAGTCTGTATCATCCGCTGGACCTTGATTGACAGTATATAGAATGACTGTTCCTTCAGTAGAAGTTCAGATGTTACAACTATGCGAATACCCTGAGAATGAAGCACAGCTAGGGCAGGGGCAAACACCTTGGTAAAGACATGAAATACCATGGAAAGGTAAACATACAGCCCCTACTACATCCAACCAAAGGAAAACTTCCTGAGTATGTACTAGAACAGGACAGAGATAAGATGGAACAAAGTCCTAGTGAAGGTGAAAAAAAGAAGAAAAAAGAGAAAATTAAAACAGGCTATGACCTTGTCCTTTATATAAAAAAAAAAAAAAAAAAAAAAGAAGAAAGAAGAAAGAAGAAGAAGAAGAAGAAGGCAATTACGCAAAGGCTAGCCAGGGAAAAATACCTATCAAAATTCTGGGGTTTTCCAAAAGAACTGACAGAAACCAAACTGGGACCCCACAAAATCACTTAGAAAAATACAGAAAGAAATAATGCAAGCAACCCACTGTACAAAGACCCCCCTACCAAAGAGTGAGGGGAAGCAACTTCAGAAATTAACCGCTAAGGCCATGCATGATCCTCAAGACCCGAGGCTGTTTCAGACTAAACTAGAAAAGCCAGGTTTCTTCCCACAGGGTAAAGTCTGGGAAGGAAGCAAGCCAAGAAGCATCGAAAAGTGAAGAGAGCCATTAATAGATGTAATTTCTATAGCCTTGAGAGCATAGATCAGGATAAAAGAAACTCTGGGATTCATCAGAACATCCACTGCGAAAGCTAAGGGATCCCTTGGACTGGAGAAAATCCAGCGCACTTTGTGACTGAACCTGGAAGTTGGGAGAACACAATCTCAACTGTAATAGAGGTTCTAAACACCAGTTTGAGGACCAGTCTCTGGAATACAGACATTGAAGTCCATCCTCCAAGTTTCTATACCAGGGATGAGTACACTTGTCAGAGCTGGAGTGGGAATTACCACACAGGTCAGAAGCAGATCTTCTTCCCTGTAACTTAATAGGAATCAGATTATCTCTAGATGGTGGATACAAGCCACTTCTGTATTACAGTCCAAAGGAATCTGCAGATGGGGGATCTAGCTTTAAAAGGGGCAACCAAAATATGCTTAATTCTGGAGCATTGATCAGCACATCAATTTTCTTCAACAACCATGTCCTTTATAGCAAGTGGGTACCTAGGACTCCATCCGAGCCTGTTAGGCAGACGACTGTTAACACCTACCCAACCAGAGGAATATTTTTTTTTATTTTTTTAAAGTCCAGTATCGAACACCAGGACAAACCTGGTCCTGACAGATAGGTAAATAGGACTATCCAGAGACTGCACCCTCACATTCCATGGTGCCAGAATAATGAAGGCCAATGGTCTGAAATGAGAACAAGGATCCGACTACATCAGAGGATCCCCAATAATACCAAGACCCTTATGCCGAACGCCAAGGTAAGTTAGCTCCTGGACACTGGGAGTAAGGAACCTGGGTCTTTTTCAGGGGAAAAAAAAAAAACTCAACAGGGTTGAGACTAGGATCAGGCTCAGATACCTCCAATCAATGAGAGGGTTCCAGCAATGAGTTCTAAAGGTTTAGGTATCTCCCTGATCTGTCAAAGCAGAGCACAATCAGGATCTAGTTCCTTGGAAAGACCTAAGGTGCAGTGAACAGGCCCAAGGAAGGGTCACAAATACAGTAATAAAAGGCAGCAAGTTTCCAGCAAGAAAAAAAAAAAAAAAAAAAAAATGTAGGAACCATAGGAGCACTGGGAAAATGGGGACATGCAGTAGGCATTCTGTGAGTTCCTCACCGGTTGGAAGCACTGACCGACCTGTCAGTTGCAATGCAGAACAGTTTACCCGATGGAAGGTTAGATGCCCACTCTACCAATATCCCAGGGAAAAGTAGCTGTGTACACGACCAAGGTACCTGAGGCTGTTCCACAATAGCGTGCGAGTCAGCAACAACTAATTGCATATAAGCAAGATGAACAGAACGAGACAGTGGTGGGTGGAAAAGCAGATATTCGTTACCCCTAAGGATAAGAAGGCGTTACATCCCCTAATTGGTTCATTAAGCATATGCAGAGAAAAATCACTGGACCACAGTCCATGGACTTTATGGGCACCACACCAAATTTTTCATAAAAAAAGTATACAATCTTTATTTAGGCACACTTAAAACAACATTAAAACCTAATTAAAATACAACACAAAGTAACATCTTGTACCATTATGTCGATTAGGGTGGTAGCCCCACACTATAGAGAAGGTTCGCAGTACCATAGTTACAGGTATATAGGTACAGTGGGGCAAAAAAGTATTTAGTCAGCCTCCAATTGTGCAAGTTTTCCCACTTAAAAAGATGAGAGAGGCCTGTAATTGGCATCATAGCTAGACCTCAACTATGAGAGACAAAATGAGAAAAAAAATCCAGACAATCACATTGGCTGATTTGGAAAGAATTTATTTGCAAATTATGGTGGAAAATAAGTATTTGGTCACCTACAAGCAAGCAAGATTTCTGGCTCTCATAGACCTGTACCTTCTTCTTTAAGAGGCTCCTCTGTCCTGCACTCATTACCTGTATCAATGGCACCTGTTTGAACTTGTTATCAGTATAAAAGATACCTGTCCACAACCTCAAACAGTCACACTCCAAACTCCCCTATGGTGAAGACCAAAGAGCTGTCGAAGGACACCAGAAACAAAATTGTAGACCTGCACCAGGCTGGGAAAACTGAATCTGCAATAGGCAAGCAGCTTGGTGTGAACAAATCAACTGTGGGAGCAATAATTAGAAAATGGAAGACATACAAGACCACTGATAATCTCCCTCGATTTGGGGCTCTACCCAAGATCTCACCCTGTGGGGTCAAAATGATCACAAGAACGGTGAGCAAAAATCCCAGGACCACACAGGGAGACATAGTGAATGACCTGCAGAGAGCTGGGACCAACGTAACAAAGGCTATCATCAGTAACACACTACGCCGCCAGGGACTCAGATCCTGCAGTGCCAGACGTGTCCCCCTGCTTAAGCCAGTACATGTCCGGGCCTGTCTGAAGTTTGCTAGAGAGCATTTGGATGATCCAGAAGAGGATTGGGAGAATGTCATATGGTCAGATGAAACCAAAATAGAACTGTTTGGTAGAAACACAACTCGTCGTGTTTGGAGGAGAGAATGCTGAGTTGCATCCAAAGAACACCATACCTACTGTGAAGCATGGGGGTGGCAACATCATGCTTTGGGGCTGTTTCTCCACAAAGGGACCAGGACGACTGATCCATGTACAGGACAGAATGAATGGGGCCATATATCGTGAGATTTTGAGTGCAAACATCCTTCCATCAGCAAGGGCATTGAAGATTAAACGAGTCTTCCAACATGACAATGAACCCAAACATGCCGCCCGGGCAATGAAGGAGTGGCTTCGTAAGAAGCATTTCAAGGTCCTGGAGTGGCCTAGCCAGTCTCCAGATCTCAACCCCATAGAAAACCTTTGGAGGGAGTTGAAAGTCTGTGTTGCCCAGCGACAGCCCCAAAACATCACTGCTCTAGAGGAGATCTGCATGGAGGAATGGGCCAACATACCAGCAATAGTGTGTGCCAACCTTGTGAAGACTTACAGGAAACATTTGACCTCTGTCATTGCCAACAAAGGATATATAACAAAGTATTGAGATGAATTTTTGATATTGACCAAATACTTATTTTCCACCATAATTTGCAAATAAATTCTTTCCAAATCAGCCAATGTGATTGTCTGGATTTTTTTTCTCATATTGTCTCTCATAGTTGAGGTCTACCTATGATGCCAATTACAGGCCTCTCTCATCTTTTTAAGTGGGAGAACTTGCACAATTGGTGGCTGACTAAATACTTTTTTGTCCCACTGTATATATTAATCATCCTCCAGTTGGCATATATAAAATGGGGTGCCACCATCCATATACGTGTTTTGTGTAGCTATTCTGCTTCTTCAGAAGGTGCATATGCACAGTAAACCAGGACCTACACAGCGCTATGATTGCCTCTAGTGGTTAGCTGGCAAATGAACGTGAGTAAAAATGACTTCAAGTAGGCAAATAAAAATGTGTGCTTAAAGCGATGCTGATGAACATGGCTGCAACGCATATTTATTCTGGTGCAGTCAGCAATTCATTAGACCCCATGAGAATGGAACACAGCACACTGGGCCAAGGGAAGAGCTGTAGCCTGGACTTACAACAGCAGGTGATATTATTCCAGGAGCAAGAGGTTAGGGACAAGCCTTATTCTGGCTGCAGCCTCCTCGATGGGCATAATCCCAAAAGGGTCTTTAAGGCTGCTGGCAGACCATGGACCTGGACCTGTATAGCACCCTGCACCAACATGAAGGCTTGGCTTGCTGGGATTAGGAGGGGTTTTACAGATGTCCCTGCAGCTTTCTTTTTTGCTAGTGTCCAGTTACTTGAAGGTATCTGTATATAAACCAGGGTTAAAGACTTAAGATCTGATGTTCTAAAAACTATACAACTAAGAAATAAATTTGTATTAGTACGTTTCTTCTTTATAACAGGAATGCATGTACATGTACAAGACAACCAAAATAGGAGAGATAAGTACTTGTACAACTTCTTCCACAGAACTCCAGGTATTTGAAAACCTTCATCAAACTCCACATCACTGTCCTCTGACTCATCAGCTGTTATACGCTGCTCTGCCTCTTTAGATAGCTGCTTTTGCCACTGTCTGAAAAGAAAACGTAAACGAAATAAGAAGAAATCGGGACTCCCTCAAACAAAATCCATTGCATACACATTAAAGGTTGACTTACCGAAGTCGATGCTTGTAGTACTTGAAATTTCCATCATCTCTACACCGTCTATCCTTTCCCCTGTTGGTCTCTTCTTCATCAGAACTTGGAAGAAACTCTGGATCTAAAACTGGATGCGGAAGTCTTTTGGTAATTGCTTTCCGAGGCAGAGGTTTCAACTCGTAATCAGAGCCTGGGCTATCCTGCACCCATTCCTCATCATCCTCATCAAAGCTCTCCTCTTTAATCTCAGATGTGCAAACAGATCCCTCACTATCATCTCCTTGGCTATCTCCTTCAGGGATATAACGTTTTTTACGCAGAACTCCTGTCCTGAATTGAGTCTGAAAAGCTTTTTTCTGCAATTTCCTAATCTTCTTTTTCAATCTCTTCTCAGCATTTGGAATGCTAATATGTTTATTTGCTTTATTTACTTTTGTGGGGTCTTCTTGTACTACTGGTTTCTTTTTCTCTTTTTTGGGAGTAAATTTACGTTTTCTATGAGCCGCCATCTGTGCTTGATCAGCAAGGTACTTTTCAAAGTCTGAAGCCTCATTGAGCATCAGGCGTCTTGGTTTGCGATCTTCTTTTGGGATAACTTTTGTGCCAAATGGGGTCATCTGTCCAGTACGGATAAGATCTTCCCACTCGCTATCTTGGCAAGGCATCAACATACTACCCAATGAGGTGGTCAACACATCTGGGAAGTAAATATAAAAAGGTGAACACAAGATAGAGGAATAAAAATTAAACCATAAAAGACAACCACAAGAAAACATCAAATAAAAAAAAGCTTGATTATTTAAACTAATTATCAGTGTGACAAGACTAAACCCAGACTGGCAAAAAGGTCAAGTATGACAGCTGGTGGCCTCACAAATGAATTAGCAGTCAAATTCACAAAAATTAATATTTCATTTTTTTTTGTGCAACAATTTATTCTAAATTATTTTTCTTACTCTAAAAGTAAATCCAAAATAATGGCTTTCCCTTTTTTTCTGACACCAAGATGTCTTTTCAAAGCCCCTGTAGTGTAAAGAAAAAAATGGTTTTGCTTAGCCACAGATGGAGATGTCTATAAGAAAATCACCTTCTGTATCGCCTAAACTATCTTGCTCTACATCCATCTCCTCTTGATTCTCTCCCAACACGGCAGCCAGGCGTCTCTGTTTAGCTTTAATCTTCTTCAGTTGCTGATCCTGAAAAATAAAAACAAACACACTCATTATTCAGGTGTTGCGATTTGATGTGTTAGCGCAACCCTATCACCAGACCATTTATTTCTGCAATAATTGTCCCAAAAGATTATATTTGCATTTAAAGTGCATTTTCACTTTTGCAGTTAAGTTTGGGAATCCAAATTTTATTTAAAAATTGTAGGCATGTTTTTACCTGTAAAAGCTTCCCTTGTGTAGACATCCAAACGCCCTAAATGTTTCTGGGTACCGCAATCTTGGATGTGGTAGCAGCAGCCCCAGCAGACTCTGTTTATTTTTACCAACATGCAGTGCAGACTGAAGCCCAAGTCAGGTTACACTGCAGATAAGCAGAGATGCTTTATACATTAAAACAAACCTGGTACCACCCCATCTCACTCACTAAGTATTGCTAAGGACCATTGATGGAACATACAGTCTAACTGGCCAACAGTGAGGCTTACAAGGTAGGTGCAGGGGATCTGGGCACTATTAGCTCAGGAAGCATCTTCATATTACAACACAGATGTATGAATAACCTCGTAATAATTATAAATACAGTTATATATTCTGCCTTAGAAGGGAAGTCTAATTGTTTTTGATCAATTAAAGTTATATTACTTTAAAATGATTTTTTTTTTAAATTATGTATATTAAAAAAATGTTTAAAATCAGGGCGTACATATGGTGTGAAATTCGTAAAACATTATGGAAATAACACAGCTGAGGCTGTATGGCTTAGGATATTCGCTCTCCAATGGATATGGGTATGCCCATTCTAAACAAACTATATTACTAAATCCCTGTGCCAAAGAATCATCTATTTGCACGTGTGTGATACCCCTGCTGCTGATCGAATACCCGTGTACTCAACACAGAATGCCTCAGTTGAAATAAGAAAGAGCATGAGCTCAGGGTATCAACCTCATGACAAAAATACAATCTAAATATATATGATACCAAAAAAAAAAAAGAAAGAAAAAATAAGCAAAATAAATCCGAATATCAAAAATATTTACTGTTGCAAGTGTTCATAAAAGCTCACAATTAGTGGCTTAAAAAAAAGTGGCAATAAAGTGACCAATTCAAATCCTTCTGAAGTGAATCACTCTGCTCCACACACTCCATGCAGGATAGCGCCACTCATCATACTCTTCAGTACGATGATTGGCGCTATCCTCATCTAATGTCTCCCCCATACACACTGAAACTCACCAGATGTCAAGACACAGGAGAATAAATGGGTTTAATAGCACTTGTTTCTATCAACCAGGACCATCTGCCCCACCTGTCATTGCTCCCAGATGTACACAGTGGCCAGCTCATGAAATGGATAAAGAACCATAGACCAGGATCATTGCGCAACTAGTTTATGAAAATCTGTTACCTTGTGTCCACAAATATGTTTAAAATAATACTCACATATTTCGATGCCTGAACTGGCAACCCACAAATTCCATCAATGTAATGTTAGTGAGCAGGCCGCCACTTGTCTGACATCTGGAAGCGGCATGGATTCCACCGGCTGGAAATTACATTATTGCAAGTCATTAATGTGGCTACATAACCCCACCTCAACCTGTTTCACTGTCATCAGCGTCTTCAGGAAGCTGGGGTATTTGTGGCAATCCCTAGCTTCCTGAAGATGCCAGGTGAAACGCGTTCAGGCAGGGTTAAGTGGGTGCCGGCTCAGGCTCCAGAATTTGTAAGGGTTATTTTAACCTTCTTTGTGAATAGGAGATGAGAGCTTTTAATAAACTGGTTGCACAATGATCCTGCTTTGTGGTGCTCTATCTTTTTCATAAGCTAGCCATTATGTACATCCGGAAGAAGTGACAGCCTGGGGGATGACACCACTTTCTCTGTTGCAGTTAAAGTAACGATAAAGCAAGAGTTCTCATATGCTGTTTCAACTGCTGCTGTGAAGACTTACAATGCCCCTTGAGCACTGCCACAGTTTTCTGGAGGCTCATTTCCTTTCCTATTGCATGCACACTTCCAGCTGGGGCTAGAGCTCAATGTCTGTACACTCTGTGCATCAGCACAAACAGTCTAGGATAGCAAGCCACTCCTCTGTGCTTTCATCCTCCTGCCTCCGAATTAAGCAAATTAACAGTACTGGGGACTGCACTGCTCCTCGCTTGTGCAGTGCTTAGTTCAGTATGAGTGCTCCCCAAGCAGAAGTTCTGGAAAGTGGTACTGAAACAGCTGCAGCCGGGGAGTTTGTAAACTAAAAACTGTAAATGTTTGGGCCAAAATATTCAAATAAACCTTACTGGGAAATGCTAGTGGGCTTGTTCATATACAATCACTGAGAACTTAAAAAAAAAATTCCAGGCATCAGCATTTTACACAGGAAGAAGAAATAGAGTGCGCTCTGGTAGAATGGGTCATAGAAGAAAAAGGACTTGTTTTGTCTACGGCCCTATTAGCTTCCGAAATAGCCTTTTTGAACCAGTGAGCAATAGTATTTTTAGATGCCCAACATCTTTTCTTACTACCGGAGTGCAAAATGAAAAGGGTATCTGTCTTTCTAATGCTCTTTGTTAGTTCTAAATATTTTAATACATAAGCTCTCACATCAAGGAGATGGAATTATTCTACTTAACTGTTACATAGTTAGTCAAATTGAAAAAAATTACATTATTCCATCCAGTTCAACTAAAGGACTAGAAAAGGGACAGACAGGACAAAATGGTGAAAAAGAATACCTTAGGTAGGAAACCAGGATTAGTACATAAAACTAAACTGTCAACAAAAATATGGTGAAATAGATCAATTATGGACAGGGCTTGTAATTCACCTAGTCACTAAATGGGCTCTATTTAAGATAGGCATCCTAGGGAATAGATCTAGAACCAGGGAAATCTTGATCAAACCTGGAAGAACAATTGAAAGATCCCAGAGAAACACTTAGATGATGAGGCTCTGTTCCAATCTCCTCCCTAATGGGACAGATGAGTCATTGAAATTTGCTGGCTTGTCAAGGAGGGAAAAATAGAAATAATCCCTGTGTGCCTTTCTCCTCCGCTTTCTTTTAACGAGTTTCTTGGGACCCGGAGAATGGGCCATTTGGCCATGAATTACAAAAATGCATTTGCCAGCACCATTTTCTTCTTGAATGGACAGGCCTATTTTCTTGTCCTCTGTATGGTCTATGAAGGTTTTAAAGGTCAGGCCCAAACAAAGTCTTCAGCAAAAGGTATTCCGCATAGGCAACATTTAGATGCTGGATCTCCTGACCAACACATTACCAAAACGCTGTGCAGGAAGCTGAATCAAGACAACTGATTCACATGTTTGACCGATTCGGGAGAGGCATGTGCCATATATCCTGCTGGTTTGAATAAAAAAGGGAAACAGTTTCAGGATTGGCTGCCTGGGGGTACCCATCTCTAGATGCGACTGCACTTGGGAAAGCCAAAATTCCAGATTTCGCTGAACAAACATGGTTGTCGTTGCTAGCTTTAGATTGGTAACCCTAAATCCCAAGGCCGATTAAAGAATATGCAAGTCCAACATTTAATATATGTGTATACTGTACCATGTACTTGTATGAAAAAGTACAGTATGCTTTTCTATTTGTATTGCTTCCAATGTGTGAAATATCTGGTGTTCCTGCCAGTCCCTCTGCTTTCCTATTAAAAATGACCACACTAAGCACGGGAACACAGTGATCAATTCTCTAGCCATGAGGATCAGCAGAGCTGGGGGTACTACTGAGCAGGGGATTTGCTGAACGAAGATACTAATAAGCTGAGGATCTGCTGAGTGGGGGCACTATTGAGCCAGGGTTCTACTGGGCCCCTTTAAAACAAGAAAATTAACATACACGCAGGGTGTTTTCCAAGGTTCAATAAAGCTTCAAATAAGCATCAAAAACACATCAAAAAAGAATGTTGACGCAGTAGCTGCTTTACACCCCGGTCACATCAAAGCCGATTTTGAAATCGTGCGACTTACAGAGAAGTCACACGATTTCAAAGTCGGGTGACTTGCCGATTTGAGGTGCAATTTGCAAGACATCTGACACAGATGTCTATGCAAATCGCACCAAAAGTATTGCATGCACTACTTTAGAAATCGGTGCAGCTCCGACCAAGTCGGATATTCCCTGGATCAACTTATAAATGTTATATCCAGTTATATTCTGTGTATCTAAGAAAGAGTCCAGACCTTTTTTAAAGAAATCCACTGAGCTGGCCAGAACCAACTTTTGAGGGAGTCTATGCCCCATTTTCACAGCTCTTCCTGTGAAGAAACCTTTCCGTGTTTGGAGATTAAATTTCTTTTCCTCCAGACGTAAAGAGTGCCCCCTTGTCCTCTGTGATGACCTCAAGGTGAATAACTCTACGCCGAGTTCACTATATGAAACACTGATGTATTTATACATGTTGTTCATATCCCCCATTAATCTCCTCTTCTCAAGAGAGAATAAATACAGTTCCTCTAATCTTTCCTCATAGCTGAGCTCCTCCATGCCTCTTATCAGTTTGGTTGCCCTTCTCTGTATTTTCTCCAGTTCCCGAATGTTCTTTTTGTGAATAGGTGCCCAAAACTGAACTGCATATTCCAGAGGAGGTCCTACTGATGATTTGTACAGGGGTAGAATGATCTCTATCTCTCTGGAGTCTATACCTCTTTTAATACAAGAGAGGATTTTGCTCTCTTTAGAAACCGCAGCTTGGCATTGCATGTCATTATTAAGCTTGTGATCTTCCAGAACTCCCAGATCCTTCTCCACCATTGATTCCCCCAGTTTTACGCCCCCTAATATGTATAATGCATGAATATTCTTAGCCCCCAAGTGCATAACCTTACATTTATCAACATTAAACCTCATTTGCCACAAAGTTGCCCAATTAATCAGTGCATTGAGGTCGGCTTGTAAGTTGAAGACATCCTCTAAGGACGTTATTCCACTGCACAGCTTGGTGTCATCTGCAAAGACTGAAATATTTTTAATCCCAGACCCTATATTGTTTATAACATCAAAAGTAAGGGTTCCAACACTGAACCTTGGGGTACACCACTGACAACCCTAGACCATTCAGAGTATGAATCATTACTCACTAGTCTTTGAATACGATCTTTTAGCCAGTTTTCTATCCATTTACATACGGATTTTCCCAAGTCCGTAGACTTTACCTTACACATTAGCCATGAGTGGGGAACTGTGTCAAATTGATTCCAATTACAGGGCCTCAAAAGAGTCCTGTATTGTTATTTTTCGTCACTACCTCCCCAAGCCAGGAGTGGGTAATTTGCGCGCCGGCTGCCTTCCTTGGATGGGGTAGCCATTTCTCAGGCTCCCTCTCCGGAATCAAACCCTGATTCTCCGTTACCTGTGGTCACCATGGTAGGCACATAAAGTACCATCGAAAATTGACAGGGCAGACATCCTAATGTATCGTTGTCGTCATAGGGATGTGCGATCAGCCCGAGGTCATCTAGAGTCACCAAAGCGGCCAGGGCCCTAGGCCCCCAGATGGGTTTTGGTCTGATAAATGCACGCATCCCTGGGGGTCAGCGCTCGTCGGCGTGTATTAGCTCTAGAATTACCACAGTTATCCAAGTAACAGATATAGAGATCAAAGGAACCATAACTGATTTAATGAGCCAGTCGCTCTAATAGCGGACAATAGGGTACGACTTGGCATACGTTTTGCAAGTTGCATGGCATGCACATCGCATGCCAAGTCGCACCCGATGTGACCGGGGTGTTTTTTTTTTTTTTTCCCCATAATGTCTATTAAAGAACTCGGAGCATACAGCGGGTACAAGCATCACATGAGAGCAGAAATGCACACAGTATATGACAAAGTATATGCAACAGATAGTGTATTACGGAACATTATCAGAACATTATAAATGATAAAAGGTAGAGGAAGGCACAACTGGTCTCAGTTCCCCAAGCAGCTTATTGGAGTCGCAACACTGGCAGAAGTATTGATCTGAAGCATCGGTTACCTTATCAAGGCCAATGAAGGGGCAGAAGTGTAGGAAAAGCATAATGGCAGTATTTATGGTGATCGCAGGAAGATGCATATAGAGGCAAATAATGCGTATCCCCTTGTGTTATGTTGTAGAGGTTACTCAAAAGTAGTTGTCAGCGTCTATGTGATAGATAAGGGAAAGAAGAGACAGCACGGTTGGAGAACAAATAAATGAAGCGTTCCTGCAGGTAGGCAATGAATCCGAGGATAATGAAGAGGAAAAATTAAAAAAGGCTCTGAATAAGATAGGGAATAAGTAGTGAGAGAGAAGATGAGAGAAAGAGAAAAAAAAAAAAGGGGCGGGAAGTGGAACTAGGGAGGAAGGGGGAGAAAGGGGGAAAGGGAAGAGGGGGGTTAATAGCAGAAAAAGGGAATAATAGGAAGGGGGGAGGGGAAGGTAGGAGGGCGAATAAGGTACCTTCACTGAAAAACTGTCAGAGGAGAATATGTGCATGTACAAAAAGGAGTCCTCAAAAGAAGCTAAAAGGTGAGCGTATGCAGACATAAATCAATATGAATAACGCTCCCGGGACTGAGGGGTAGAAATATCAGTTGTCCCATATACACTTGTCAGGGAACAAGGAGCTAACAGAGCCCTCAGGGTATGTCAGGGCTTGAGAAGTATTCAAAATCAGTCAGTCAGCCATGCCCGACCGGGGTGTTAATGTGTGTTAAGTCAAAGCAAATGTAAATGAGCTTTAATGGTCTGAAGTGTTCCACTTGGAACTGAGGAAAGGGCACCAGACCCGTACACATGGCCAGAATAGGGTTTCTTGGAAAATAAAAAAAATTTGAAAAAATACAGTCGCTAACAGGCTATACAACAATTTCCCTTCCCTCCCACACCCTATACGGTCAAACCGCAAAAAAACGTTTCACAGTAATTTCCCTCCAGTAGGAAAAAGACAAATATAGTGGAATAGGCCTGGGACCAGACTTTTAAAGTTCTTCCTGTTGTGTTTCCTGATTCTGAATCTGCTCTGTCCTTTGCTGTCCTAAACAGATGACAAGTGAAAAAATTAATTTGGAGAGGACTATGGGAGAGATTCTAAAAGGTACTCTGAGTTAAGGATGGCATACTTGAATTGATAATATTCAAGAGTTTACTGTCACTTTAAAGAAACAATTTTGCAGGTGTGAAACCTCCCTTCCCCTAGCCTGCTGACTGGACACTTAAGGAGCAGTGGACAGATATGGTTATTTCTCTATTCACTTTGCTTTGTCCTCATGTCACCCTGTAAGCACATCTGCATGAAGAACCTGACTAGCTCCTAGTACTGCCCCTCTCTCACCCAGCTTGAGTACTATTATACAGGGGATTACAAGGAGGTTGCCAAAATCAAATTCAGGCTCTTTTAAAATAAAATATATTAAAAGGAGAAGTAGGGGCTTATAGCAGGGAATAGCCAGTTATGAGCCAAGTTTGAGTAACAGAAGGACAAAAGTAAATGTACTGCTATTTCAAACAAATATGGCCCAAAAATATTTGACCATATTTCTCTTAAATTATTTATTAATGCATATAGAGCTGCATTTACTAGTGTTTCAGACTGGCCTCCAGTTTTAGTCTGTTTACATACAGATTATACAAGTCCTACCCATTAGGCTACATTTACATTTAGTCATATGAATATTACTTATCTTATTGCGCATGGTTGTTTTTTTTATAGCACAAAAGTTGCTGTGTAATGGCCAGTAAATATTTGCAAAATTGGCCTATTTTTTCCCAATACCAGCATCTGGCATAAGTCTATGTGTATGTCTTCAGACGCAGATTTTTGGATTTTGTGTTACGGATCTGAACACAGCACATTTTTCTGCACCTGTAGGAATGTCTCCACTGAAAAAACAATGCAGCATTCAGATCAGTATATAAAAAAACGCATGTAAATGCATTTTTTATGGCCATGTGAATGAAGCCTTAATCTAGCAGGATTTATGTATAAAAGGTATGACTGGGAACTTGGGCAATCTCTATACTAGGCAAAAAAAGTAAGTTGGTCAGCATAAACTTGAAAGTGCAGTTAAAACACTGTACACAGCAATGCAGTTTTTAAACATTGTATATAATATTAAAATGACAGCTCCATCCAGAGCTAGACTCTGCAACTAGCCAGGTAGCGAAATGCTAAACTGCACCTTTTCAGTTTCCAAGAGTGAAAATATTTTATACAAAAATCATTTTGTAGCAACCTTTGTCTAGCACTACATAATAATGCAAAATTTTTACAAAGAAATGTTCTCCTGTTTTGGTCTTTCAGGATGAAATCACTAGGGTCTGAGCATATATTCAATTTGTTTATGCAAAACAATAAATTAGCAGGTTTCTTTTCTCCTACATGCAGAACAACAAGTTACACATGCATCTCCAATGTACTACATTCAAATCAAATTATCCAAAAGACCATAACTTAAAGAAATGATACCAACTTTATTATGTTTTTGTCGTTTTACAGACTCCAGTTTTCGAGCAATTTCTTTGGAGACTGCAGCTTGTGGAGCAAGCTGTTCAATGATCTTGTCGATTTGGCGCAAGGAGGTGACACAGGAACTGTGAAGAAAAACAAAAAAACTCTGTAAATCTGGATCCGCTTAATCATCAGTTCAAGCTGAACTCCGGGCACATTTTTTCCCCATGCAGTGGGGATGTGCTAGTTTTTTCAAAGGTAGAGGAGAGTGGAGATGTACTTACCTAATTCTCAGATTCTCCCAGCTCAAGACCGTCTAGCATCCCCATGCTTCAGCTTTCTTGAATGATGGACTGTTTCTGATGTCATCACACTCAGAAAAGGCTCCATAAATCTGGAACAGTCCACTGCTGGACCAGGAGGAGCACCGTTTTCCAGAGGATTGAAGGATCAGGTGAGTATATCTTTCTGCTCACCTCTCTACAAAACTAACAGTTGGCCCGTGCAGTGTGAGCACAGCCCCACTGCATGAGGGGAAAAAATGCCCCGGAGTTCAGTTTTCAAGTTTTACACCCCAAAATCTCTATATGCACCCTGTTCCAAATTATTATGCAAATTATATTTTTCTCATTTACCCAAATAATTGATGTAAATAACAGTCAGCATAATTCTCATTATCAACTATTAAGAGTACAATTCAAATTTTATTGAACAAACCTCCTAATGTTAACAGTATTTTTTTTAAACATAAAAAAACTTACAATGCACTGTTCCAAATTATTACGCACAGTAAGTTTCAAAACACTTTATAGGTTGTAAAGAACTGAAAATTGTCATTTGTTGTGTTTGCAGCATATTTACAGAAATCAAAAGCTATTTCAATCAAACTTTTAACAACGTTTTTAAACATTTTAACAGGTCATGTTACATTTTAACATAGGACCCCTTATTTGATAGCAGCTTCACAAGTCTTGCATCCATTGAACTTGTGAGTTTTTGGACAGTTTCTTCTTGAATTTGTTTGCAAGATGTCAGAATAGCCTCCCAGAGCTGCTGTTTGGATGTAAACTGCCTCCCACCCTCATAGATCTTTTGCTTGAGGATGCTCTGAAGGTTCTCAATAGGATTGAGGTCAGGGGAGGATGGAGGCCACACCATGACTTTCTCTCCTTTTATCCCCATAGCAGCTATTGATGCAGAGATATTCTTTGCAGCATGAGATGGTGCATTGTCATGCATGAAGATGATTTTATTACGGAAAGCCTAGTTCTTCCTTCTGTACCAGGGAAGAAAGTGGTCAGTCAAACTCCACATACTTTGCAGAGGTCATATTTACACCTTCAGGGACCCTAAAGGGGCCGACCAGTTCTGTTCCCATGATTCCGGCTAAAAACATGACTCCACCACCGCCTTGCTGACGTCGCAGCCTTGTTGGAACAGGGTGGCCGTCCACCAACCATCCACTACTACATCCATCTGGACCATCCAGGGTTGCACGGCACTCATCAGTGAACAGGACTGTTTGAAAATTAGTGTTCATGTATTCTTCTGCCCAATGCAGCCGTTTCTGCTTGTGAGCATTGGTTAGTGGTGGCCGAATAGAAGGTTTATGCACAGTTGCAAGACTCTGGAGGACTCTACACCGTGATGTTCGTGGGACTCCAGAGGCACCAGCAGCTTCAAATATCTGTTTGCTGCTATGTAATGGTATTTTAGCAGCTGCTCTCTTGATCCGATGTATGGATCTGGCAGAAATCTTCCTCAATGTGCCTTTATCTGCACGAACCCACCTGTGCTCTGAATCAGCCACAAATCTCTTAATAGTGCGATGATCACGCTTAAGTTTTCGTGAAATATCTAATGTTTTCATACCTCATCCAAGGCATTGAACTATGTCACTCTTTTCGGCAGCAGAGAGATCCTTTTTCTTCCCCATATTGCTTGAAAATGGTGCTCTGCTTAATAATGTGGAGCACCCTCCTTTAGTAGTTTTTCCTTAAATTGGGCTCACCTGCCAATCTAATTATCACAGGTGTCCGAGATTGTTTTCAGCGATCAAAAGAGTCCTGAGACACAATGCCATCCATGAGTTAAACTGAAAAACAAAATATTTAATCTTTGTGACACTTAAATAGAATTTCCATAATAATTTGGAACAGGGTGTATTCTTGTTACTCTAAATTTATGATTTGTAACGGATTGCCCTAAAATACATTTTACTTTTTGAAAATGCTGCTTCCTATTCTTCTATTAAAATAGAAATTGATGAATAACTGCCTCTGCCCTCAGCACTAAAGTCCTCACACAGAAATGTACTGCAGAGGAGGAGAGAGGTTGTGTCTGCCCAGTTCTGTTACTAAGTGCTGATTATGAAGAGCACTGAGTTTACCTCTGGTGCCTGCTGATTCACCAAGTCATACCAAGACACTCCATACATCTACTGTAAAGTGAAAAATGAAAAACTATGAAAACGAGGGCTGTTAGTACAATATCTTTCTGAACGCATATTTATTTCTTTGATTTAACAAGCAGAATTTTAGGCAACTTTAATAAGTCACAATATACAGCAAAACAGAGGACCAGCAGAGCTGGGGGTTACTACTGAGCAGGGGATCAGCAGAGTTTGGATTACTACTGAGCAGGAGATCAGCAGAGCGGGGAGTTACTACTGAGCGGGGGATTACTACTGAGTAGGGGTTCTGCTGAACGAGGGCACTAAGAAACTAGAGATCTGCTGAATGAGGGTACTAATGAGCTGGGGATCTGCTGAGTGTGGGCATTACTGAGCGGGGGCTCTGCTAAGCCCTGTTAAAATAAACAGAAAATCAATACATACACAGGGCATTTGCCAGTCATCACTAAAGCTTCAAAAAAGCACCGCTGTACCATTGGGTGGACAAAGGAGAGATTTCTCTTTACTTTTTGTCTGATAGCCAAAACAGGAAGTGATTGGAGATTCCACTAAAGTGAAGAAATCCCTAGTTGTCACCAGAACTAGTGTCCCCATTGCCGCTATTCCTGTTGTGGTGACAATGCAAAATTTAGGATTTTTTTCCCATAATGGGGGTACAGACAGCAAGGGACTTTAAGGGATAATTTTTAAGATAAGAGGTAGAGGTTTTATTTTTCTTCTTTTTGTGAGTGGCAATGGGTTAGAACTTGCTAAATTCTGTTAGGTTTTTATTGTTGTTCTCCGTTTCCCCGTTGGAAGATTCTCCTGTCACTGGGACAAGGAGTGAGGGCAAATCTCCTTAATTAGAACTTAAAGCGATTCTAAAGGTTAATTTTTTTTTTTTTTTTTTAAATAAACAGGTTATACTTACCTACTGTTTGCAGTGGTTTTGCAAACAGCAGCTTCGATCCTCCTCTTATCAGGTCTCCCACAGGTTCTCCTGGCCCCTCCCTCTGGTCGGGTGCCCCCACGGCAAGCAGCTTGCTATGGGGGCACCCGCTGCTCCATGTGTCCATTCACACATGGAGCCACGACTTCACACCACTCCCCTCATTGGCTGACTGGTGTGACTGACAGCAGCGGAAGCCATTGGCCATGCAGTCTCAGCCAATGAGGAGGCAGAGAGCTGGGGCAGCTGAGGCTGTCATTCACTTCGCTGGATCGCGATGAGGCTCAGGTAAGTATTGAGGGGGCTGGGGGAGCTACTGCACAAAGAAGGGACATGTAGCTCTGGGTGCAAGGCAGGTAGTTTTTTTTTACCTTTAGCCCTGCTGCGGCCAAGCAGCAGGGCTCACCTGTCAGGTGGTTGTGCTGCCGCTCGATTGCTTTTACAGCCCACTACAGTGCCAGCCTCTGCCTCCCCATGCATGCAAAACTTCCCCCTGCCGACTCTCGGGCTCTGCTTGCCCATCTGAAGGCCCTGTTCATCTGGTGCCAGCGGATAGAGGGGAGGAAGGCGAGTGGACACGTCTACTCCCCTTGTCCTGACCTATGAGGGGCTTTAAAAGCGTCGCTTATAGAAAATAAAGGGTTTGACGCAAATTTAAGGTTTGATATGTTGGATATCGATTTACTCAATGCAACCTCATCTTTTATAATTTATCAAAAAATTGGGTAATATATTGCTTTTTTGTGCCCTAAAATTAACTTAAGTGTATTTTTTCCTGAAAACCTTTGTGGTAATATCATGCGACATAAAAAATTGGAACTACCGCTATTTTATTCTCTAGGGTCTCTGCTTTCAGAAAAATATAAAGTTTAATGGTTTTGTTTAATCTACCGGCCTAAAATGATTTTTTAAACGTGCAAAAAATGCAAAAAGGGCTTTGGCAGTGAAAGGGATAAAATATAAGCCTGACACTCTCCTTTCCTGACGAGCAACCAATCGGTGCTAATTACACTGCTATGTCTCCCTGCTAGTCCCCGGGTGCAGTGCTAGAAACAGGCAGAGAGGTGAGGAGGAGATAAGCAGCCCAATGTTGAAAATATTAACCGTTCTAATCGCTGTAAAGCCGCTTTTGTTTTTAAAAGCCCCAGACATTCCTAAAAGCACCTCAGATTTAAATATTTTATTTAAAACATTTTTTTTCTCAGGACAAGTAGATTGGAACACCAATTTAGTCCCTGGACAAGACGTTTTTTCAAAAATTTTCACACCCCTGTATATATACTGGACTTTACACAGCTATATACACTATACAGTAATAGTGGTGATCAGTGACCTATAGTGGGACAGTGATAGTGTGGTGGGCAATCTGGCACTAACAGACACTATCTAGGAGGGTCACTAACTGACACTAATAAGTGATAAAAAAAATTGTACACTGACACTATGCTAATGACACTGGCTGAAAAGGATTTATTAATATCTAGGGGTAATCAATGGGTTAACTGTGTGCCAAACAATATATAATGTGTGTGCTGCTTTTACTTTACTGCCTGGCTGTTTTTTCTCCCTTTGCAGGGATTTCAGGCGTTTGTTTTGAGCATATTTGTGTATATTTGCACACAATATATTCCTAGGCAAAATCCATTAATATTAATGCTCATATGGGCATATTTGTGCGTGTATATGCGTATTTGCGCACACAGGTGCAAATTACTGAACAGGAAAGCATTTTTTTTTTCTCAAGAATACACAGCACATGTTTACGCACCTGTGTGTACAGGCACATTGTAAACAATGGGCTGCATTTTAATAAAAACGCTCTACTGACATTTTTCAAGCTGCAGTCTGCAAGAGGCCTATTTAGGCTGCTTTTACACTGATCAGTTATTCTTCCGCATTTGTTGGAAGAAAAAAAATTGTATAATATATGGAATGCTTTACACTGATTTCTTGCAGGTCCAGTACTGTTAGTAAAATCCTGCTTGCTATATTTTTGGTACAGTAAAAAAAAAAAGAACGCACCTAAAATGCACCGCCCCATTGAAATACGTGGAAAATGTCACATGTTCTGTGTACAAAACACAGCAAACGCGGCAAAAACTCATATGCGTCTTTGAGCACATTTTTGCTACAAATCAGTGTGAAAGTAGCCTTACTGTGATGGATAACAGAACAAACTGAAGGTAGGTGACTGGCTACCATGCTAAGGTGCACCAGATTCTGATTGCTCCAGTTTTAGTAGATCTCCCCCATTATCTTTATCTGTACTGGTGACCACTGACAAGACAAAACGTGATGGGAAATCCACAATTGTAGAGTTGTCACCAAAACAAGAGACGAGGGTAAATCCTCCAATTGGGACACCTATTCCAGTGACAACTACCTGAGAGGGGGCATCCGCTCGTTTTAGCCCTGTTCACACCAGTGTGACTTGATATGTAATTTGACAGTTTCAAATCGTATGACAAGTCGCACCCTATTGTTGGCAATGGAACCGTTCAAATCAGTGCGACTCCAACTTCAGCACTGACATGTGACTTTAAAATTGTGTGACTTCAAGTGAAGTTGCACTATTTCAAAGTCGGATCAAGTGTGAAACCAGGCTTACAGGGATTTCCTCTTACTTCCTGTTCTATCACAAAGACAGGAAGAGAAAGGAAATCTTCCTAATGGAGTACAGTCAGCAAAAAAATAAACTGGCAGTTTAACACTATCCAAAAGAAAAAAAAAGAAACATGTTGGCTATACATACATTTTAAAGAAGAACTCAGGGCAAAAATGGCATTCACCCATGTAGTAGGGCTGTGCCCGCACTGCATTGGGTAAATGCTTGGTTTTCTCACCGCTCCTGCCCCCCTGACCGCAAACGGTCTTGTGAATGGGCTGTTTCTAAAGTCATCACGCCCACAGACCAGCTCCAGACGTGAGGATGGCAGGAACAGTCCACCACTGGATATGGGGGAGCATGATTTTCCAGAGAATCGGAGGAAGGGGTAAGTATAGATTTACCCTGAGCCCCTGGACAAAACAAGCATTTAACCCATGCTGTGAGGCTGTGCGCGAGTAGGGCTGCGGTTTGTGAATGCTCCTATAGCCTTCTAGGACCTGTCACATAACCCAGAAGACTACGGGGAGTGAGGAAGGACAACTTCGGCTTCCGATCACCTAGGCCAGGGGTATCCAAACTATGGCCCTCCAGCTGTTGAAGTACTACAAGTCCCATCATGCCTCTGTGAGTCTTGCCTGTCAGGGTCTTCCAAGGCCTCATGGGACCTGCAGTTCCTCAACACCTTGCAGGCCATTGTTTGGAGACCCCTAACCTAGGCAATCACAGTGAAAGTGGGAGCAGGTACCGGTCAATTTCGGGTACCCGCTCCCCAAAAGGTGTCAATCCTTATCAGGGAGTCGGGGACCAGTCTTTAAAGCGGAACTTCCCCTTTTGGGTGGAACTCTGCTTTCACTGGTGTTCTGCTTTAAGCCACGTGTGACCTTCATTAATCTGCTTACCGTAACTCATCCAAAAGATCTTGTTTTTCTTTTTCTGCTTCAGCAATCTGTGCAGCCCGAGAGGCTTCATTAATGGCCTCATCCACTTGCTGGAGGACTCCGCGCTCCAGGACATCCTGATCGTACACCGCCAAGCCCAATCCCTGCAACTCCGAAGCCTGATCAGCTGAGTCCACGGCCTGGATCTGCTTGCGGTCGATATGCAGTAGGCCATGTTGTCTATGAGGTCCCACATCTCCGGGACGGGCAGAGGAAGTATGGGCAGAACTAGAAGACGGTCCAGGAAGTGCCGGGCTGCTCGGGTACTCGGCCGGCTCTGAAGACTGACATTGTTCTTTCACAGGAGGGAGTTCATTTGGCATTCTGTGGTAAAACAAAGACACAGGGAAGGTAAGAACATACAACTCATACTCATCCAAGCTGACACCATTACGGGGCCCAGCATCCCCTATTCCTTACCTCGGGGTATCTCCGTATCACCATCTGATGTAAGAAGACACAACACTACCAGCGGTAGTACGAGACCTGCTAGTCAAAACAACGCGAGAACACAGTGTCCAATTAGGATACAGGCTCTCGGAAAGTGGTTGCTAGAGTTCATAACAGTGAAAATCTATTCTCTATGAGTGTCAGCAACCATGGACTCCGGAGCCATCTTGCAGAAGCCCGGTTAATATTGGACAATGTGTTCTCGCGTTGTTTGAGGTGAAACATGAATCAAGCATGCAGATAGTCATTCATAGGTACTGAACGCGTTCTGCGGGAGGGGAAAGCTGCTGCTCTAAGGATAGTTACTTTGATGTTTTAGGAAAGCAAGAAGTGGCAGTGTGCAGAGTTTATAGTAGAAGTTTAGGCAGGAAATGACAGTGATTATAAACCTTCACCATGTACAGCAACCCATTGAGATAAAAGTCATATGAAAGTGGAACTAAAGGCAAAACTCTTCTTTTAGTTTTGGACAGAGTAGAGGGAGATTAGAACACCGGCCAGTTTTTATTGCTGTCTCGTCAAGGAGATTTACGCTCTCTGTCCTGTGTAAACATTATTGTGAAAGTAAAAGAAAATCTTAAATTCTGTGTTGTCCCCAGAAAAGTATTATAATGGAAATCTTCCAATGGGGGCGCTAGTTCTGGTGAGCTGGGGTCCCCAAGGAATTCCCTTAATTTGTAGGGATTTCCTCTCACTTCTTGTTTGACTTGTGGGACAGGAAGTGAATGGAAATGTCCAAAATGGGACACAGATGGTGAAAAAAGTTACTGGGTTTGAACCCTCCCTTACTCTATCCAAAATGAAAAAAATGTTTTCCCTATAGTTCTACTTTAACCACTTGCCTACCGGGCACTTTTGCCCACTTACTGCCCAGGGCAATTTTCAGCTTCCAGTGTTGTCACAGTTTGAATGACAATTGTGCAGTCATGCAACACTGTACCCATCTGACATTTTTATAATTTTTTTCACGCAAATAGATAATTCTTTTGGTGGTATGTACGCTGGGTGTTTTATGTTTTGCGCTATAAATAAAAAAAGAGCAAAAAATTTGGAAAAAAAAAATATTTTCTTTGTTTCAGTTATAAAATTTTGCAAATAGGTAATTTTTGTCCTTCACTGATGTGCGTTGATGAGGCTGCACTGATAGGCAGCAGAGATATGCAACAATGATGGGCACTGATAGGCGGCACTTCTGGGCACTGGTGGCACTGCTGGGCACAGGTGAGTGGCACTACTAGGCACTGATGGGCACAGGTGGGTAGCATTGCTGGGCACATGTGGGTGGCACTGCTGGGCACTGATCACCAGTGCCCTGATGATCAGTGCCAATCCGTCCTCTGACAATTGCCATTTATCGGCAGTACTTTCCTCACGCTGTGACAGCGTGAGGAAAGTGCAGCCGATAACAAGCAACTTCATTTACCCGGTGAGCTGCAGTGTCATTGGATACAGCTGATCACGTGGCAAAAGGCTACTGTGATTGGCTTTTTACCACATCACGTGATCAGCTGTGTCTGTAGGACACAGCAATCACAGAGATCGCGGGGTGCGTGCCCCTGGGGGCGCGCAGGAGGGCGCATTCTGGGAGGACGTCATATGACACCCTCCCAGAACTTGACAACCGCGCTGTAGCCATCATTCGGCTATAGCATGTTTGGCAAGTGGTTAAAGAAAATATAAAAAAAAAATCATACATACCTGCTGTGTGCAGTGGTTTTGCTCAGGTCCCCACTGCCATTCTGGCCCCTCCCTCCTGCCAAGTGCCCCCACAGCAAGCAGCTTGCTATGGGGGTTCCCAAGCCACTGCCCTGTGTGACATTTGTGACTTAGTCCTGCCTCCTCTTTTCCCTCATTGGCTCACTGGCTGTGATTGACAGCGGGAGCTAATGACTCCTGCTGCTGTCTCAGCTAATGAGGTGGGAAAGTCCCTGGAGAACCGAGGCTCTTGTGCATATCACTGGATCAAGAGGGATTTCAGGTAAGTATTGAGGGTGGGGGGGCTGCTGCACACAGGTTTTTTCTTACCATAGAAGGCATGCAGGTAAAAAAAAAAAACATTGAGCCTTTACAACCTCTTTAAAATGGAAATGAAAGGCAAAGCATTTGTGTATAGATTTTTTTTCTGTTTTATAAGTGATCACAGTCCCTCTAAGCTTCTTATGTAGCTGAGAACAGAGAGCTGGGGAAGGAGAAACATGAGAACACTGATCTTCCCAGTGAATGGCTGTGCAGAGGAGGCTTGTGAACAGAGGTCTGATCTTTGGAGGAGAGCAAGCTGAGTTCCCAGCACAGCTAGAGCACTGACCATACTGTGCTCTCCTGCCTAGTGTAGTCAATTTTTAATAGAACGCAGAGGGACTGGCAGGAACACCAGGGATTTCCAATAAAGGAAGCAATACAAAGAGAACATGATATGTATGATTTTTCATACAAGTACATGGTACAGCAGGCACACATTAGGAACAGGAAATGTTGGGTTTACATAACTGTTAAGTCACGGAAAAACACACTGCAAAAGCAACCCAGGAGCTTTTGAAGGAAAAGAAGTGGAATAATCTGCAATGGCCATGTACAGTGGGGCAAAAAAGTATTTAGTCAGCCACCAATTATGCAAATTCTGCCACTTAAAAAGATGAGAGAGGCCTGTAATTGGCATCATAGGTAGACCTCAAGTATGAGAGACAAAATGAGAAAAAAAAAAACCAAACAATCACATTGGCTGATTTGGAAAGAATTTATTTGCAAATTATGGTGGAAAATAAGTATTTGGTCACCTACAAACAAGCACGATTTCTGGCTCTCACAGACCTGTACCTTCTTCTTTAAGAGGCTCCTCTGTCCTGCACTCATTACCTGTATCAATGGCACCTGCTTGAACTTGTTATCAGTATAAAAGACACCTGTCCACAACCTCAAACAGTCACACTCCAAACTCCACTATGGTGAAGACTAAAGAGCTGTCGAAGGACACCAGAAACAAAATTGTAGACCTGCACCAGGCTGGGAAGACTGAATCTGCAATAGGCAAGCAGCTTGGTGTGAACAAATCAACTGTGGGAGCAATAATTAGAAAATGGAAGACATACAAGACCACTGATAATCTCCCTCGATCTGGGGCTCCACACAAGATCTTACCCTGTGGGGTCAAAATGATCACAAGAACGGTGAGCAAAAATCCCAGGACCATACGGGGGGACCTAGTGAATTACCTGCAGAGAGCTGGGGCCAATGTAACAAAGGCTACCATCAGTAACACACTACGCCGCCAGGGACTCAGATCCTGCAGTGCCAGACGTGTCCCCCTGCTTAAGCCAGTACATGTCCGGGCCCATCTGAAGTTTGCTAGAGAGCATTTGGATGATCCAGAAGAGGATTGGGAGAATGTCATATGGTCAGATGAAACCAAAATAGAACTGTTTGGTAGAAACACAACTCATCCTGTTTGGAGGAGAGAGAATGCTGAGTTGCATCCAAAGAACACAATACCTACTGTGAAGCACGGGGGTGGCAACATCATGCTTTGGGGCTGTTTCTCCACAAAGGGACCAGGACGACTGATCCATGTACAGGACAGAATGAATGGGGCCATGTATCGTGAGATTTTGAGTGCAAACCTCCTTCCATCAGCAAGGGCATTGAAGATTAAACGTGGCTGGGTCTTCCAACATGGCAATGATCCCAAGCATACCGCCCGGGCAACGAAGGAGTGGCTTCTTAAGAAGCATTTCAAGGTCCTGGAGTGGCCTAGCCAGTCTCCAGATCTCAACCCCATAGAAAACCTTTGGAGGGAGTTGAAAGGCCGTGTTGCCCAGCGACAGCCCCAAAACATCACTGCTCTAGAGGAGATCTGCATGGAGGAATGGGCCAACATACCAGCAACAGTGTGTGCCAACCTTGTGAAGATTTACAGGAAACATTTGACCTCTGTCATTGCCAACAAAGGATATATAACAAAGTATTGAGATGAACTTTTGATATTGACCAAATACTTATTTTCCACCATAATTTGCAAATAAATTCTTTCCAAATCAGCCAATGTGATTGTCTGGATTTTTTTTCTCATTTTGTCTCTCGTAGTTGAGGTCTACCTATGATGCCAATTACAGGCCTCTCTCATCTTTTTAAGTGGGAGAACTTGCACATTTGGTGGCTGACTAAATACTTTTTTGCCCCACTGTAAATCACCTGATCTCAACCCAATTGACCATGCATTTCACTTGCTGAATGCAAAACTAAAGGCAGAAAGACCCACAAACAAAGAACAACTGAAGACAGCTGCACTTAAAGCCTGGCAAAGCATCAGAAAGAAGGAAACCCAGGATAAGGGGAAGGTGGGAGGTGGAGAGAAAATAACTCTCCCAATCTTTGTATAGCGGTTTTACTGGTACCACACCCCTAATGAATTAATTGGAACAAGAACCCTAACCTCAAAAGCTAATGGGGATTTAAAGGTTCCAGTTAATGAAGTAAAAACATGAAAACAGTAGATAAAACTGAAATCCTTTTATTAGGTTAAAAAAACCACCCATCAGTGGAAAAAGTTTAGTCAGACATAGATACAAAAGGCATATATGCTCAGACATAGACACAAAAAGGCCTATGCTTAAAATCAACAAGGGGTGGCTATAGTAGGTGACAGTTGCTAACCAAGATGTAAGGAACGTCATGGGCAATGGCGAACTACAGCCACTAACGTAGAGCAAGGTAGACTCAACTGCACAGATAGTATATGAACTGGTAAATGGTTATCAGTGGAAATATATACATATATATTGACCTATATATATTGGCATATATATATTTACTTATTTATTTCATACTTATATAGTGCCGTCAATTTACGCAGCACTTTACATATATATTGTACATTCACATCAGTCCCTAACCCTCAAGGGGCATACAATCTAAGGTCCCTAACTCACATTCATATACAAGGGCCAATTTAGACAGGATCCAATTAACCTACCAGCATGTCTTTGGAGTGTGGGAGGAAACCAGAGTACCCGGAGGAAACCCACGCAGGCACAGGGAGAACATGCAAACTCCAGGCAGGTGGTGCTGTGGCTGGGATTCGAACCAACGACCCTAGTACTGCCTGGCGGAAATGCTAACCATTTAGCCACTGTGCTGCCCATACTGGTAGTATTGAGAGTACAGCCAGTACAGGTCTATGGGCGACATTGCAATGCAGCTGTGCCACCCAGACACCACAACTACAGCAGATTTCAATCGAAATGGCTGTATGCTCTAATGCACGGCCTTGTGCAAAAGCAGTTATTGTTGGGAGGGGGCTTTTTTGATGTGAGACATGGGGCTAGACATAGGGTTAATGGGGGTTGAGGTGTCCTTTCAGTTTCGGGATATGGGTGGGGGGCAGAGTTTAGTGTTCTCATCCATTAGTGATTTCTATTAGTGTGTATGGGGGGGGTCATTATATTCTATTAGTGTTTGAATGGGGATTTTTAGTAATGTGAGATGGGAAGTGAAGGGGATGTGCGTGGGTTAGTGTTCTCTATCAGTGTAGCCGGTGGGGGGATTATTGTTCTTGATCTCCACGTGTGAGAGAGGGGAGGTTAGTGCTCTTTATCCATGGTGGGGGGGAGTGTAGACTGTCAGAGACGGTCGAATCTCAGCAGTTCAGCAGGGACTGTCTGAGATTTGATCCATATATGGGCAGGCTGGTTGTATCAAAGTCAATCCATCGATCGACTTCAGTACAACTCAGATTTTTTTCATGCGATCACTGCTAGCGGCTATAGCCACCAGCAGTGATCATTGTGTTCTGCTGGCAGGGAAGGCTCTGTGGTTGCAGGAAAGAAAATTTGCTTAATGTTCATCCTGCCTTAGTGTTTTCTATCAGTTTAGGAGCAGTTAGTGTTTTGAATCAGTTTGGGGGATGACGAGTAGTGTTCTTTATCAGCGTGATGGGAATATGAGCCATAGAAGGGAGGGTGGAATCAGTGCATCATACACGGTTCATTGGTGTGACATGTCAAACAGTGCTCTCAGTGCTACACAGTAAGGGCTCCTTCGCAGAGGTGCCTGCCACCCACTTTACCCATGTTCGGACAGATTTGTCAGTGTTTGAGGATCGCTATATTTGCATTATCCTAAGAGCAACACAGCAAACTACCCCATTCTAGGTCTTTTTTGGCACACCTCTGCATCCTCCAGATGTGAGTGGGAGATCTGCCAAATACCCGTCAGGATAGAGGACAATGACCGCCCACCTACACTAAAAAAGGAAGCTAAAAGAGGACCCTGCCGACCCCCCTTCCCTCTTCCCCAACAGAGAAAAAGTCCTCTGCACTTGCATCTCTTCCCAATTCATACAGAAAATAAGATGAAAAGGAAACAAGTGACCTGGCAGTGGTGTGAACATAGTGGAGGGGAGGGGGCAGGAGCAGGTAAATTTAATGGTGCCTTACCCCATATATGGAGGACAGATGCCTCCTGTTGGCAGTGACAAATCTGAGTTCAGCAGCAACTTAATGTGTATCCACATTCTGTCCATACAGCGTTCTGTGCGCTCAGCTGGTCCGGAATATGGCTTCTCTCACATGACAGAAAATACCCAACCAAAGGACATAATAGGTGTTGATAAAACTGGCATTATAGTATCCACTTGAAAACATGAGAAATGCTTTGCATTATAGATTCCAACGTGTGTCGTGGGACGAAACCCACTTCTTCAGGGAAAGAGGGTAAAACATGAGTATCTACAATAAATCAAAGAAAAAGAAACAAAAACAAACCAAAAACATATAATAAATAAATGGTATAGAACAAATGCAAATATATACAACACAACAAAATATGAACAAACAAAACAACAGCAATTACCAGTCCATGATATCAGCACACTCTGAGATAGCTCCTGCTAGGTATAGATCAATGATATCTGAGTAAACAGGAAGAAGCCTCCAACGACCACAAGGAAGGGTCATCAATCAAAACAGGGTTCAAAGGTATATGAAGACTTGTAGAAACCAAGTCAACATTCTGGGGATCACACAACATAATTAATTGAAAAAGAAAAAATATAAATATATAACAAGGTGATAACAATCCACCCCCTTAGAATCCACAATGCCAACTACAATCCCAACTCTCCAAAATTAGTCAAGAAGAATTTGAATCTAAGAGGGGGACAAAGACAAGCGGGGGGGGGGGAATGAAAAAGTTTTTTATATGAACAAAAAAGTATACTGTTAATGAGATTTGAGACAAACGTCAAGAAAGGGGGAGGAATGAACTGCAAACTCACTTCCCCCTGTGTAGTCCTGAATTGAAAAACAGCCTCCAAGGTTTAAATAGCGGTTATTTGGCAATTAAGGAAATAGGATGCATACATGCGGTGACGTAGGTGGCGCACGGCGATAACGTCATGACGTACAACGTCATTACGTCACGCTGGGCAAAGCAAGACGTTCAAAAATGTCATGGCGGGGCGCATGCACGGCCGGCTCCGGGATGACAGCTCGTGAGTGAGAGCTCCGTCTCGCCTTCAGCCTAACCATGACACACACCGGACCCAGACACACCGCAGCCTCTCCCCAGAGACATAAGGGGATACAGAGGCTCTTACCATCCTCCGGACCATGCCCCGACGCCGCAGATCACCAGGGCAGCCAGGGAAGCTGACGATCTTCTTTCCTGCTCTCAGCCCCTGCATCCAAGATGGCGCCGGCTCTTCTGCTGACAGTCTCCTCACACAAGCAGAGGGAGACACAGCGCAGCACACAGATCCCAGGCTCAAGGCACCACTATACTCAGGAGACCCGGGTGAGTCCTCTCCGCCCCTGTCTCCTTCTACAAGTAGTCCTGCTAAGTCCAGACCCAGACTGGACATACAATCTGATTCTGACCTGCAATCTTCTTCTCCTCTTACAATTACTGCCATTTCTACTCCATCTTTAATTGAAAATTTTCCTGCTTCTGACCAGCCTATCACTGAAATTTCAATGAAAAGTATGCTACTATCCCTGCGACAAACACTACATGACGACCTGACAGCAACTATATCGCAAATCTCATCCGCGGTACAAAATCAGGACCGACGCATTCGCCATATTGAGAACAAAATGGGGGAAATGTTCATAGCACACAATGACTTTATAGATGCCCACACAGACCACAGAGCTGACATAGAACAAATTAACCTAAAATTGGCAGACCTAGAAGACCGCTCCAGGCGCAACAATATTAAATTCCACGGAATACCGGAAACTATCACTACAGGTGACATAGTACCTTACATCCAGCAATACATGAAACACCTCATTCCTTCTCTAACGGACGTGGAACTTGCCATAGACCGTGCACACAGGATACCAAAACCATTGTTCCTACCGGCCGCAATACCCAGAGATATCCTAGCGCGTGTGCACTTCTACCACGTGAAGGAAAAAATCATGACGGCTGCTAGAAACCCTACCTCAATTCTGGCTTCTCAGGCGAATATAAAATTGTTTGCGGATCTATCCAAAGCTACACTTCTCAGAACGCTGAGAAGCAGAACCACGGTATCGGCTACCAATGGGGTTTCCCCACGAAGCTCATCATTAAGCATCAAGGAAGGCTCTACATGGTCTAAAACCTAGAAGCAGGCATAGAACTCCTGAAGACATGGAACATCCTACCCGTGGACTCCCACCAATCCACTTCAACCCGACCACAACAAATGGAAGCAGAATAGTCCTGAACCAAAAATCCCTAACATCATTTACGACCCGACACACTGGGTATCATTGCAAAACCACTAAAGGCTGACAGACGGCCCCTAACCGATCATTTCTAAACTTCACGTTTTTCGTCAACATGACTCCTTTCTTGAGTCATGTATGTTTTTGTTCCCCGTTACACAGTAGCAACATCTGCTACATATGTTACTTGTATTTTTCACAAGTTTTTTTTTAACCCCCTACCCACCTCATTCCACCAGTCACTCACATCAACCTCCTTTCATTCGAACACCTCTACTACAAGCAGAAATAACTTCTTCAGACCAGCGAACATATCAAGATCACTACTTCTTCTTTATAGAAGCTTTACATACAAGACAAAGAAATATCCAACTTTTCACACAACTTACGAATTATTCCTCCTCCATGCAATCCGTATATACCCAACAATATGATTAGCATATCATCTTTGAATGTCCGAGGCCTCAACTCTCCTTACAAGAGATCTCTACTGCAAAAAGAAGCTCGCTCTCTGCAAACTGATGTTCTTTTCCTCCAAGAATCCAACTTTACCTCCTCCAAAATTCCCAATTATAATCTACACCACTTCTCATCAATATTTATGGCAACCAACTCCAAGAAAAAGAACGGCGTCATCACCGCCATAAGAGACTCCCTCCAATTCCAATATATCTCAGAATTAGCAAATCCACAAGGCCGATACCATATCTTAATATGCAAGATCAACGAAATCCTATATACCCTGGTCAATATCTATGGGCCAAATACCAACCAATTCCAATTCTACAACAAACTAATCACAATCATTACTACCCAGAGACAAGGCAGACTACTACTAGGAGGAGACTTCAACATCTTAAACTACCCACTCCTGGACTCTTCTTCCAGTAAACGCTCCTTTAAACAAACTTTTAACCGTTTTCTACACAACAACGACCTCTACGACATATGGCGATGCCAACACGGTACAGAAAAAGACTACACCTATTATTCTCCGGCACACCGCTCCTATTCCAGAATTGACTTCTTTATCACAGACAAGTGGACCTTACAACATATCACCTCCTCCAAGATTGGCATCATAACATGGTCGGACCACGCTCCAATTTCCATCACTCTGGACCACAATCAACATTCTTCGTTCCCTCGAATATGGAGATTGAACTCAACCTTACTGAAGAATCCAGACCACAAAAAAATATACTAAACGCTCATAACCTTTTTTGAAATGAATGAATCACCTGATATTTCTATACCTATACTATGGTCTACCTACAAGGCATACATGCACGTATCTAAACGCATGTATCTCTAAACAAAGAAACCAACAAATAGATGAACTCCTCATGTCAATTAAAACAAAAGAAGAATTAAACAAAACATCCCCAGACCCCTCAAACTCTACTTCCCTCACCACGGATAGAAACAAACTCAGAACCCTCCTACTTTATAAATACGACCTCAACCTTCAAAAAACAAAAACTAAGTTTTACTCCATGTGCAACAAAGCTAACGCCTTATTAACCAAAATGATTAAACAGCGACGCCTAAAAGCCAAAATATCCTCAGTTCATCACCCAACCACACATACTTTAACACAAATCCATGAGAAATAGCTAACACCTTTGCCACCTATTACCAACAACTATATAATCTTAAAAACGATCCTGACACCATTCAACCAACACTTACATCCATACAACAATTTCTTCACACAACCAAACTCCCCCAACTCTCCCCATCCCAACTTGATGCTATATCTACTCCGATATCTATCACAGAAATAGAAAATATCACCAAAACACTCCCTCTTAACAAATCTCCAGGAAACGATGGTTATATGAATGAATTTTACAAATAGTTTGCCCCAAATCTACCACCATACCTATCCAAAAACGTCATGGCCATCTTAAAGAGACCATAGACAAAATAAAAAGCCGTTCAAAGGGGAAAAAATACTGTAGAGGGAGGTAAATGCAATTGATAAACATTACAGCATCACCCCTAAAGTAAAGAAACCAAATGTTGGTCGAAGAAAACACCCTTTGAAGAACTTGGCCAAGAATGGCCATATAATTGGCCAGAGATAAGGATACATAAAAAATACTAACAAAATGGTTCTAAAATTAAGGATGTATATCCAACAAACAGAAAGCTTCCAAGAAAAAGTGTATCACAATGACGTGATCCTGAACGAATTTCGTTCCTGGATGTGGAGATCTTCATCAAGGAGGACCGTAAACTAGGATCTGTGATGGGCGCGGGATCGCTGCCACCAATATGCGATGATCCCACGATCGCTGTCACCAATATGTGACAACCGCGGCGTCAGACCCCAGCCCTTCTCACCAAACTCATGACCGAAGTACTAGCCAATCTAAAACCGCGCTGTCACGTGCATAACAATGCCACACCCAGCTGCACCCTGCACAATTGAACCACAGCTAATTGAACCACAATCAATGTACCTGCAGCCTCAGCGATTGTTACTGGGTCAGGTTAATTACGCAATTAACCCTTCACACTGCCACCACCTCCTTTTTGTACAGAGAAAGAGGAAACTCGGCAATATCTGCAATAACACTATAATGGTTGAGGTAATCGTCTGTATAACATGGTTATACAGAGGGTTAAACAAACACAGTAGCGTTCTCTTTAGAGGCAGGAATTCGTAAATTGCAATACAGAGCTATAGAAACAGTTCAACACTTTCAGAGGGAAAGATTTATTACTAAAAGGTCAAACGGGTGCAATAAAAATATTTACAGAAAAAGATGTAACTAAGATATATATATAAATATACAGAGACCAACAGCACAGCAAAGAGATATCAGAGAGGTGAAAGGGTTAAGGTACTTACCAAAGTCCTGGGTTAGCAGATCCAAGTTTCAGAGCAAAAGGGCATGGGTCTCCCCAGGTGGTACTGATGTTAAAAAGGGAGATGTCTTCAACTTCCTTCTCTTAGGCCTGACAGCCCAATTTGTAGTTCCCCAGCAGGGGGTGTCTCTGAAGTCAAAGACCAATACCCCGTTTAGGGCGTGGAGGTCTGGGCGGATACCTCAACTAGAGCCAAAATCTCTCGTAACTCATATTTTGACCCATAACTTTCCATCTGCACAAGTGACATTCCACCCGCAGGCAGATTATTATGCAGACACGTCTGAGGATTGATTAGATATGAATTATGAAATTCTACACTGAATGGTTCACGAGACCTACTTTTCTGCTTTCCTATGTATTCGAGACAAGGCGAGTGACCTATAAAACTGTTCGGCTCTTAGCCAATCTGACGATATGTCTGGTTTTTATGTAAGTCTCTCATATTCCAAGATATGAGACATATGGGAAAAATGGATCTTTTAAAAAAGTTATCTGGTTCAATGTCTTTTGAACTCCTGGGAAGGCTGCATTATCTTTTTACGAGGCATTAAATGGCACAGGTTGCTCAGACAGCCAGGCCCCAGCTCCCTTGGGGATTTTATAGCACATAGCCCCCTGCAGGGCTCTGGTCTCCTGTGACACTTTCAACACACATATGTTCCTGTGAATTAACAGAGAGGGAAGGGGGGAATGAGGGGGAAATATGTTTGTCAGGATAGTTAACCTCTTGGCCAAGATGGAGGTTGAAGCCAAAATGGTTGAACGTAATGACGTCGTATGTGATAACGCCATTGTCGTGCGCCACCTACGTCACCGCATGTGTGCATCCTATTCCCTTAATTGCCATTTTGCCGCCAAAAACCCCGCTATTTAAACCTTGGAGGCTGTTTTTCAATTCAGGACTACACAGAGGGAAGTGAGCTTGAGGTTCATTCCTCCCCCTTTCTTGACAAGACGTTTGTCTCAACACCTTTGTAAGGCAATCTATGTCTGGCTATATATGACTTATATCACCTGGCCATTGCATTTTTGTTTTGAATGGTATGTATCTGGATGGATTATGATTTTTATACTTCTGCCTGTGATTGTTTATCTATTACCCAGGGGATCTCATTATCAGTATACTTTTTTTTCTCCCTGCCTGCTTGTCTTTGTCCCCCTCTTAGATTCAAATTCTTCTTGACCAATTTTGGGGAGTAGGGGTGTAGTTGGTATTGGGGATTGTGTGTGTGTGTGTGTGGGGGGGGGTGATTGTTATCACCTTGTTATATTTTTTCTTTTTCAATTAATTATATTGTTTGATCCCCAGAATGTTGACTTGGCTTCTACAAGTCTTCAAATACATTTGAACCCTGTTTTGATTGATGACCCTTCCTTGTGTTCGTTGGAGGCTTCTTCCTGTTCGCTCAGATACCATTGATCTATACCTAGCAGGAGCTATCTCAGAGTGTGCTGATATCATGGACTGGTAATTGCTGTTGTTTTGTTTGTTCATATTTTGTTTTGTTGTATATATTTGCATTTGTTCTATACCATTTATTTATTATATATTTTTGGTTTGTTTTTGTTTTCTTTTTCTTTGATTTATTGTATATACTCATGTTTTGCTCTGTTTCCCTGAAGAAGTGGGTTTCTATAATGCAAAGCATTTCACATGGTTTCAAGTGGATACTGTAATACCAGTTTCATCAACACCTATTATGTCAGTTGCTTGGGTGCTTTCTGTCTATATATGTATATATTTCCACTAATAACCATTTACCATTTCGTATACTATCTGTACAGTTGAGTCTACCTTGCTCTAAGTGGCTGTAGTTTGCCATTGCCGATGCCCGTGATGTTCCTTACGTCTTTGGCAGCAGCTGTCGCCTACTATAGCCACCCCCTGTTGATTTTAATCATATGCCTGTTTGTGTCTATGTCTGGCTATATGCCTTTTGTATCTATGTCTGACTAAACTTTTTCCACCGATGGGTGGTTTTTTAGCCTAATAAAAGGGTTTCAGTTTCATCTACTGTTTTCATGTTTTCACTTCATTTGTACTGGTACGGTATGGAACCCTTAAAGCCCCATTAGCTTTTGAGGTTAGGGTTCTTGTTTGAAAGAAGGAAACCCAGTCTTTGGTAATGTCCATGGGTTCCATACTTCAGGCAGTCATTGCCAGTAAAGGATTCTCAACAAAATATTCATTACGAACATTTTATTTATGATTATATTTAGAGATGAGCGAATTATTCAAAAATTCGGTTCGGCTGATTCGCCGAAGTCGCCGAATAAATTCGCTTCGAGCCGAATATATTCGCTGCGAATTTAACTTATAAAAAGGGTGTTTCTAGGCTTCAGAGAGCCTTTATATTAGTGCAGAACACTGTACCTTTAATTTAAATGCCCTTGGAGTCTGCTGGGGAAGAGAAATAATACTGTCAGTCAGTATGACATGCAGATGAGTGCCGTGGATTTAACTCTTTGAACGTACAATAGTGGTTGTGAAGCAGAAAGTCAGTTTATTTAGCACAATCGGTCAATTGCAGCTTGCCGTTGGCTGGAAACTGTACGTTTATGTCACTGGAATGCACTAATCACCCAAAAAATATTACCGCCAGCCGGCGTGTAAATGGATTTAACTCTTTGAACGTACAATAGTGGTTGTGAAGCAGAAAGTCAGTTTATTGTACACAATCGGTCAATTGCAGCTTGCCGTTGGCTGTAAACTGTACGTTTATGTCACTGGAATGCACTAATCACCCAAAAAATATTACCGCCAGCCGGCGTGTAAATGGATTTAACTCTTTGAACGTACAATAGTGGTTGTGAAGCAGAAAGTCAGTTTATTGTACACAATCGGTCAATTGCAGCTTGCTGTTGGCTGGAAACTGTACGTTTCTGTCACTGGAATGCACTAATCACCCAAAAAATATTACCGCCAGCCGGCGTGTAAATGGATTTAACTCTTTGAACGTACAATAGTGGTTGTGAAGCAGAAAGTCAGTTTATTTAGCACAATCGGTCAATTGCAGCTTGCCGTTGGCTGGAAACTGTACGTTTATGTCACTGGAATGCACTAATCACCCAAAAAATATTACCGCCAGCCGGCGTGTAAATGGATTTAACTCTTTGAACATACAATAGTGCTTGTGAAGCAGAAAGTCAGTTTATTCAGCACAATCGGTCAATTGCAGCTTGCCGTTGGCTGGAAACTGTACGTTTATGTCACTGGAATGCACTAATCACCCAAAAAATATTACCGCCACCCGGCGTGTAAATGGATCTAACTCTTTGAACGTACAATAGTGGTTGTGAAGCAGAAAGTCAGTTTATTTAGCACAATCGGTCAATTGCAGCTTGCCATTGGCTGGAAACTGTACATTTCTGTCACTGGAATGCACTAATCACCCAAAAAATATTACCGCCAGCCGGCGTGTAAATGGATTTAACTCTTTGAACGTACAATAGTGGTTGTGAAGCAGAAAGTCAGTTTATTTAGCACAATCGGTCAATTGCAGCTTGCCGTTGGCTGGAAACTGTACGTTTATGTCACTGGAATGCGCTAATCACCCAAAAAATATTACCGCCACCCGGCGTGTAAATGGATCTAACTCTTTGAACGTACAATAGTGGTTGTGAAGCAGAAAGTCAGTTTATTGTACACAATCGGCAAACTGCAGCACCAACTGTGCACGACAGCCACCAAAAAAAAAAAGGGTGTATGTCACTTTAAATTTTCAATTCTTTGATAGCTGTTGCCCTAAGTAACGATTCTGTGTCCCTGAGTAACGATTCTGTGTCCCTGAGTAACGATTCTGTGGCCCTAAAGTCTCTGTGGCCCTAACTCTGTCCCTTAATACACACAGGTCTGTCTCTCTTGAATGACCGGAGGCTAATGGAGAATTCTAAGATGGCCGCGATTTATAGCTCCACCATTACACAGTGCTGGCTGGCTGCTGATTGGCTAATGCGATCACATGTCATGAACGCATTATGGGTCAGCGCACCTTGTCTGCACGCCTTCCCAGAGATCCCCGCCCCATCTTCTCTGTCCATTTTCTCCGTCGCCACATATGTCGCCGCCATTTTTGGGAAAATTCGATTCGTGCATCCGAAGTTTGCTAATCTTCGGATTCGTCGCGAATAGAATTTTTCCAAATCTTCGGAACGAATTCCACTTCGTCATGTTCGATTCGCTCATCTCTAATTATATTCAATTGTTCAATTACATTTGAGCCCCTGAAAATGGAGGGACTGTGTATAAAAATGGTTGCAGTTCCAAAAATTTGTACTTGATATTTATGTTCAACCCTTTGAATTAAAGCTGAATGTCTGCACTTTAAATTCATTTGGATTGTTTCATTTTAACTTATTCTGGTGGCATACAGAGCCAAAAGCATGAAAATTGTGCCTGTGTCCAAATATATATGGAACTAACTGTACGTTTTACACATGTTTTTGGTGTGTTTCCATTGAAGTCTTTGGTGCCAAAAAACATGCTACACTGCACAATTTTTTTAACAAAGGCACATCGATGACACACAAGTAAAGAGTAAAAGCCAGCTAATCTCCATACAGGGAGAAGCAAATGGCAGCTGTATGACAGGATAAAAAGGAATAAGGAGAAGAGAAAGAGGTGTATGGGGGAGGGGGCCATGGGTCATCTCGGTGTGTATTGTACCATGTGAACGTAGGTCTTGTGTGTCAGCTAAGGTCAGGGCTCCAACAGAGTCACATGAAAGTTGGGGGGTAAATACTTGCCAGTCCAAGGCTGCCAAATCTTTAGGTGTAGGCAAATCCTATCCTGCAGGGTAGTCTCAGTGCTGATTCACACATGTGTGGCGTGGATTGAAGCTCAGGTTTCACAAATCATTGATACAATAGCTGTTCAGCGGTTCAGGTCAGGTTTATATCAGGTTCAGGACAGGTTTAGATCTGGTTCAGGTCAGAATTTTATCCTGTTCACAACTGATGACATGTGCGGTTTAGACACAGTTCCCATAGAAGTCAATAGCCTGCAATCTGCACCTGAACCAGACCGCACTGCTCAGAAATCGGACATAGTTATATAGTTACAGATGGTCTGGCTGAAAAAAGACAAAAGTCCAGCCAGTTCAACCATTAAAAAAAAAAAAGTTATAATCCTATACCCACAGTTGATCCAGAGGAAGGCAAAAAAAATCCAGGAAAGCATGATCCAATTTGCTCCTGAAGGGGAATAAATTTCTTCCTGATCCCCCAGTCGGATATGCCCTGGATCAACTTTACCTATAAATGTTAGTATCCAGTTATATTCTGTGTATCTAAGAAAGAATCCAGGCCTTTTTTAAAGCAATCCACTGAGCTGGCCAGAACCAACACTTGAGGGAGTCTATTCCACATTTTCACACTCTCAGTGTGAAGAAACGTTTCTTTACATTTCTTTTCCTCCAGACGTATAGAGTGCCCCCTTGTCCTCTGTGATGACCTCAGGATGAATAGCTCTACACAAAGTTCACTATATGAACCACTGATGTGTTTATACATGTTGATCTTATCCCCTCTTAATCTCCTCTTCTTAAGAGAGTAAATTCAGTTCCTCTAATCTTTCCTGAGCTCCTCAATGCCTCTTATCAGTTTGGTTGCCATTCTCTGTACTTTCTCCAAGTCCCCAATATTCTTTTTGTGAATTGGTGCCCAAAACTGAACTGCATATTCAAGATGAGGTCTTACTAATGATTTGTACAGGGGTAAAATTATCTCTCTCTCTCTGGAGTTTATACTTTTAATACAAGAGAGAATTTTGCTCACTTTAGAAATCGCAGCTTGGCATTGCATGCCATTATTAAGCTTGTGATCTACCAGAACTCCCAGATCCTTCTCAACCATTGATTCCCCCCCGTTGTACTCCCCCTAGTATGTATTATGCATAAATATTCTTAGCCCCCAAGTGCATAACCTTACATTTATCAACATTAAACCTCATTTGCCACATAGTTGCCCAATTAAACAGTGCATTGAGGTCAGCTTGTAATTTGGAGACATCCTGTAATGACGTTATTCCACTGAACAGCTTGGTGTCATCTGCAAAGACTGAAACTGTATTTTTATTCCCAGACCCTATATTGTTTATAAATATATTAAAAAGTAAGGGTACCAACACTGAACCTTGGGGTACACCACTGACAACCCTAGACCATTCAGAGTATGAATCATTAACCGCTACTCTCTGAATACGATCTTTTAGCCAGTTTCCAACCATTTACATACGGACAGGACTCTTTTTTTTTACTAAATCCGCACTGCCAGTGCATTGGACATATGTGAACAGGCACCATAGGAAGCAATGTTATTTTACATGTCATGAGGATTGGGTGCGGTTCAAACAGCATCCAATCCACATATATGTGAACCAACACTCAGTCTTGGTCTGTATCATTGCTTGTGTAACTCTATGTTTTGTATCCAAGGAGCAAAAGGCTAATGATCTCCAGGTTTTGCTTGACTACCGTTGTAACATGTAGCTAAAGTTTAAACTGGCCTTTGGTTGGCTTTAGGGCATTGTGATTCAGCACCTGCACGTTTTCAGTAAAATGCTGTGGCTGTGCTGCCTTGATTTGAATGGGCACCACAAAGAATAAAGGAATTTTCATTGTCATGCAGTGCAGTGTGTGTGTGTGTGGGGGGGGGGGGTAAAAGGGTGATAAGGAAAGCTGCAAGCAAAAGGCATCACTAAGAATATGCGTAGTTAAACATACAGTAAAATAAGGACAGAACTACATACATTACTAAAGTAGTGCAGCCTTTATTCATTCAAAATTATTTTCTTACCATATTCGTGCCTTGTAACTGGACAACATTTTTTTTCCAAATTTTGCTTTCCTGAAAAACTTTTGGTGGTTATGACAGACCACTTCAAACGGAACAAAAATGTAATTTCAGAGTGGTTGTATCATGTAGAAATCATGAGAAATATGATGGGGCTCAAGGTGTTGTGCTGCAGATTTTCATTTTACTCAGTGTCTAGTGCATCTCGCTGCAGTGTCCAACAATAACCATCCAGCATTGATGGATTATCGTTGTCTTGATACCATTTTTCCATTGCGGCAATATCCTAGTGAAAGCTTTCCCTATGTTCGCCACTGACTGCACCTCAGTTTTCAGGAACAAAGTTCAAGTGTTAATGCAGAAAACTAATCTTTAGTGACATGTTGCACTTCATGGTCTTGTATGCTGTAAGAAGTTTATCAACCAGCTGAAAGTAGTTTGGCGCTCTGTAATTGCCTGGACAATTTTTGATGACATCCTTAAATGCTTTCCAGGTGATTTTTACTTGCTCTGCTAACAGATCTTCGAATCTCTTGTCACTGATGGCAGTCTGTGGACCAACAAAATGCAGTACTTAATCTTGGCATCAGTTATTCTTGGAAACATCTATTGCAAATAACAAAAAAACCTTCACCTTCCATGTTCATCACTTTCAGAGCATATTTCATTCGTTTTATGCTAAGAGGAGGCTAAAATATCTTTGTCGGGTCAAGATGTGGTTCATGTGCCGTATTTTTCTGTCCTGGAACCCAATTATTCTCATTATTCTTCTATCATGATGATTCTCCTATCAAGATGCACTATAGTCGCTGTAACAAATAGGAAATATATTGGCGCTGGAGAGGTGGGTATGGACATTACAGTCTCATGGGTAATCCGTAAAAAAAGTTCAGCTATGGGTATAAATAGTATATCTCCGCTATACGATTGCTTGAGCATGTAGCAATAGGTCATATGCTGGCGCTGGAGAGATGAGGTTAGCATAATACATTCCCATAGGAAGTGGGGAAGTATTCAGCTGTTATGGATAGCACAGTCATGATGCAGCACCCTATAGAGTTAAGCTGGACTCTGCAGTGGAAGATAAAGGAGAGAGAGGGGCGCCAGACTAAGTGCAGTATGAATAAATCATTTTATTGCACACAATAGTAAGTAACTCACAGGAGGTAAGTGGTAATCAGGCATCGGTATATAGGGATATCATCCGGAAGTGGTACCAGAGACAGAGTGGAGGAACTGGATGAGTTTCCGGGGGCCACAGCTGTAATAAAGGCCAGGTCTCCTCAGTCACATCAATACCTCTGCAGCCTGTATGAGCTGTGTCTCGTGTATAGAACCAGCCTGGAATGCAAGATGGCCGCCGGGCGGAAGGAACGTCACTACGGAAATGTGATGCCACAGGAAGGGGCGGTAACGTGTTTCAAAGCTGACTGCTTCTTCGTCAGTCCAGCCGTGGCCCCCAGAAACTCATCCACCTCCTCCACTCTGTCTCTGGCACCACTTCCGGATGACATCCCTATATACCGATGCCTGATTACCACTTACCTCCTGTGAGTTACTTACTATTGTGTGCAATAAAATGATTTATTCATACTGCACTTAGTCTGGCGCCCCTCTCTCTCCTTTAACTATAGTCGCTGTGGCTCCTACTGCAGCTTTCAGATTGGTTGACTCCTTGGCTGTGCCTTGGAGGACCATATCCAGACATCCCTGGACTGAAGAAGCAGAGCTGACCTGTAATGTTGCTGAAGGGATTCTGCTTGGGCACTCACCTTTACATGTAGCAATGTAGTTGATTTACTATAACTGAAGAGTGCAGCATAGTATGAAACATGTTTGATATGGGTGCTGGTATTGATATAATGGCTGCTGTGCATTATATAATCTATGTGTTGGAATATGCCACCCATATATTGTTTCTTTGTACCATACATTATTTTACATATGACAATAAAAACTGTTTAGCCACTTTAATACTTTGCACTTTCACCCCCTTTGTGCCCAGGCCAATTTTCATCTTTCAGCGCCCGTTGCATTTTGAATGACAATTGTACAGTCATGCAACATTGTATCCATATGAAATTTTTATCATTTTTTCCCACAAATAGGGCTTTCTTTTTGTAATATTTAATCACCACTGGGTTTTTTATTTTTTGCTAAGTAAATAAAAAAGACCAAAAATTTTGAAAAATGTTTTTTTTATTAATTTCTGTTGTAAGATTTTGCAAATAAATAATCTTTCTTCAAAAATGTAGGCCAAAATGTATTCTGCTACATTTCTTTTTCATGTAAATAGCTGAAATCACTGTATATTATTTAGTCTGTAGGAAAGTTATAGAGTCCACAAACTATGATATATAGCGTGTTTCCACGAAAATAAGACACTGTCTTATATTTATTTTTCCTCAAGAAGACACACTATGGCTTATTTTCAGGGGATGTCTTGTTTTTATTAAGTATGGTACGTATGGTAAGTATGAGGAGCAGCAGCTTTACTGGTGTTTGTGGGGGATGAGAGAGACCCACAGACTGTTGCTGGTCAGTGCTGGGGAGCAGCTGCTTTACTGGTGTTTGTGGGGGGTGAGAGAGACCCACAGACTGTTGCTGGTTGGTGCTGGGGGAGAGAGACCCACAGTGCTGAGTAAAACAGCAGGCACAGCTTTACTTTTTCCCCCTGAGGACACACAATACGGTACCTAAAGCAGCGCGTCCTGCTCCTCACTTCTCTGAGGAGACTTTTACTTTCACTTTCTACCTCTTTACTGTCTCCCTCTATGAATCAGCTTGCAGCACGCACAGAATGACAGAATGACCAGGAGCCGACCTTATTGATGGGGCTGCCCGTAACCTCTCCGTTCACCTCCGAGATAGCAGCGGTCACAATGGGGGAGATGAGAAGGCCCGTCCATCACTATGTCTTATATTGGGTTATGGCTTATATTGCGCAAATGTTTAGAATTCCTGCTATGGCTTACTTTATGGGTATGTATTATTTTCGGAGAAGCAAGGTATCTGAAAATCGATCAATCCTGATTACTGCCTATCTTATTTCTTGAGGCCCAAAAATATCAGGACAGTACAAATATCTCCCAAATTACCCTATTTTGGAAAGTAGACAACCTAAGGTATTTAGTAAGAAGCATGGTGAGGTTTTTATTTTTTTTTGTGATAATTTTTTGGTAAATTAAAAAACATTTTTTTTCACAATTATTTTTTTTTCCACATACACTATATTGCCAAAAGTAATGGGACACCTGCCTTTACACACACATGAACTTTAATGGCATCCCAGTCTTAGTCCGTAGTGTTCAGTATTGAGTTGGCCCACCCTTTGCAGCTATAACAGCTTCAACTCTTCCTCGTCCCAAAGGCTTAAAGTATACTTTTTTTTAGATTTTTATAGAATGGAGAGGGATTAGAACACCTTCCCTTACTCTATACAAAATGAAAAAAAAAGTCTTTAGTTCTACTTTAATGACTTTATTGTGAAGTAGTAGTACAAATCTGTACCCTTTTTTTGAAAAAAAAAAATACTCTGCTCACTCGTTCAGAAATAGCAGCCTGTGTATACAGGCTTAATAGCTGTGGTACAAAATATCAAATTTTTATGACTGCAGGCTTCAAATCAAGACATTGCTTTTTTATTTCCAGATACAATATGCCCACTGTGTCGCTCAGAAATTGCAGCCTGTTCATACAGTATGGTTGCAAAACTGTAACATTTTTTGTCTTCAGTCTCCAAATCAAAACATTAGGTTTTTTAATTTCCAGATGCAATATGCACAGAAATTGTTCCCTGTCCAAAAAAGCTCAATAGCTGTGGTGCAAATTAGATACATTTTTATATTTCCAATTTCAAACACATAAAGCACAATTCTTTTAATTTCCAGTTACAAAATCCCTACTCAGCCACTCTGAAGTTGCAGACTTGCCCAAAAGGCTTATTAGCTGTGGTGCAAGTCTGTAATATTTTTTATCCCCAGATGCCACCTGCTTTTTATCACCCTCAAAATTTGTAACCTATCCAACAAAGACTTAAAAGGTATGCTTCAAATCTATACAATATTTCAATCTTCAAACTTAGAAAATAGACAAATGATTTTTTTATACATTAATCTGCCTAATATTTTTTATCTGAAACAGTAGACTATGAAAAGGCTTCAAAAGCTCTGCTGCAAATATGTACAATTTTTCAGTCCCAGAAAAAGACACTGTTATTTATTTATTCCAGATTAAATCTTTTTGCTCTTTTCCACTAACATTGTATATTAGCAAAAGTTTCTCTGTCTTGTGAAAAAGTATACTCTAATTTTTATTACATAATACAACCTTGTCTCTCCAAATTCCATTGCGGCCTGGTGAAAACGTTTACAAAACTTGCAGCATTTCAGTGAATTATTTCTGGCACTTGACTGTAACAATATAAACTGATTTTTATTTTACACAGTAACATGTCTATTGTCTTCCTCTATAATTCTGTCCAAATAGAAAATGCTTGTATAATGTACAGCAAGTCTAAACAATATTATGTCTGCTGTCTTTGAAATATCCCTGTCATGTAAATGGTGGGTGAGCCTGATGTGATGAAGAAGGCCTCTCTTACACCTCCAGGCTCAGGGCCCCAGATAGAGTGAACAGGTAGCATGAGTTCTTGTTGGTCTTGTCAGCAGCAGAGCTGAGTAGTGTGTTCATCTTGGAGTGGAAGAAAGCTATGAAAAAGCATTTGTAAGCAAACACACCACTGATATGAAACAACAGTGGCACTCCCAACTGTAGAGCAGCAGAATACTTATTGATAATTGATGGAGCACCTGAATCAGGCTCTTTTTTTCCCTACTGCAACCTTGCAATTGGGCAGGGGCTTCTAAGTGAAAAGGTATAATACAGGACAGAAATGGCAAAGGAAGTCAAAAATGGACAACAGGGCTAACTGAAAGAATGTGGGCTTATGACTGAAGTGGTAGAATGAAGGGGAGAGGAATCAAAGAGAAGACTGGCTAGTAGTAAAAAAGGGATATATCCAGCTTTACAGCACAATGGGTGATGTAGGTATGAGGCTGAACAAAGTAAATGACCTATAGGAAGATTCAGGAAGTGTTAGGGGAAGAACCACACTTAAAGAAACTGTCAGAATGTGATTATAACTTCAGCTGCTTATATCTGCTGCTAATTGATGTACTGTTTATTTTGGCATGCATTTTTCACTGAAGGTAAACCTCTGCTTGTTTTTTCATATGGTTAACTAGTTTACATTACCGTTAATAATAGAATATGAACATGTTTTCTTATGTATTTGTTATCAACATGGATCAAACTTCCCTACACGTGCATGCATGGGGTTGTTTGCAACATCTGTTAACCGTAACAAAATCATTGAAGCTAAGTAACGTAATTAGCTCTGCTATTTCAAGTGAATGAGATATTAATATTAATATAAACTCAGTATTTACAATTTCTAAAGTGTAGCCATTGGAAAGGATACTTCAGACTTTACATTAAACATTGAATAGTTTTTTTAGCAATGGTACTTGTGGGTATTTGATGGCTATGTACAAGATGATATGTATTCTACTTGGACATGCCCATGGTATTGTAAGTGCAGCTGCAGGTTGTGCATATGCAGCCATTTGGTGATACACCCTTTGCTGGTAATCTGGATAACAGCTCACTGAAAGCTGATGCCCCAGAAGGGTCCAGAGCAGCCTTTGCTTGTGTTACTAAAAGCAGGGAATCCATGCCAGGCAATACAATGCCCCCTTGGGTGATTAAAAATTATGAGCAGATGTGCAACATCCTCATTATAACAGGGAAGGAGGGCAATGTCAGACAGATAAAGCTTAAAGTTTTATGTCCTATTACTCTGTCTTCTAACATGTAAACTACAAACATTTTGGCATGTGTCAGGGGGAAGTAACCAAGTGGGTTGAAGTCAAAGTTAGCTGACACCATGTATTATGGTTAGGTGTTTATTTCTAGAGTTATGTAACTACCTGCATTTCCATTTAGTGACTTTTCTTATTACTATGCAGCTTTTTGCTTATTTTTACATGTCACTGATAACTAAAGGTAGAAGGATGTGTCCTAATTACATTTATATGTACAGAAGCAACATCTGAGCCCAGTGTATTATGAACACATTTTCCAGAGTTTCAAAAAAATACTGTTTAAAAAAGGATATGAATGCCTATTGTAAAAACTAACATTGCATCTAGTTTTGAAATGCTAAAATATTTGAATAAATTGTCAGGCTGTTTGCAAAATGTATTTCTAAGAGCTTTGTGTTTCTGTATATTTTGTTTTCCCTTGTACTGGCTTCTTTTCCAGTATCTTCATATTATTGGAAGCTCAGATATTACAACCTGAGCATGTGTTCTGGAATCAGATCAGAATAACTGAAGTATGTATATCGTAAAATAACCAGGGCTCAGCTAGCCATATACTGCACAGGTGGAAAAAACTCCCTGTGGCTTTTGTATTTTGCATTTTCTGACCTAGCTACTACAATATTTCAATTGAAGAAAATAGGATGTTAGGGCACCAAGGGGGGCAACAGGGCTACCCACCTAGCAAATTTTGTCTGGTTGATCAAAAACAGTGAATGGTCAGCTAACATATATAGAAGGTAGAATTGGGTTTTTGCAAGCCAATAAAGGATTAGTATGTTGGCACAATAATATATTCAGCATAATCAATAAAAAGATATATCATGTATAGAAGCTCCTTTTATATATTTTATTAAATCACAGCCTTTTTAACATTTCTACCAATGAAAAACATAATTACAGTGTTAAAACATTATTGTGACAGCAGAACCTTGCCATCCAGAAAGTTCTTTATGGTGCAAAACCAACAACTGTAATTTTTTCTGATAAACTGTAATTTCTGTTCTGATACCCAAAAGTCACACCAACTACTTTTTACAAACAGTTGGCTCTGTCTACTGGTTTACTAACACACAATGCCAGCACGATGTGAGATCTCACCAGTAACAGCTTATCTACCCTTACTGTATAATTATATTAATATTCTTTCCTCACAATATTCCAAAAATATTTTGCAGTTATCAAAAACTAAAACGGATATATTCCTCAGCTGAAAGGGTTTGTAAAATTATAATGTTAATATACAACGCAGCTATAAAAATTATTACTCTCATTCTAGTAAATTACAAAAAAATGTTTAGATTTCATCTCTGGGATAGTGTTTATCATTAGATGGAGATTTGAGCTGCATTCATGGAGGGGCACACTCCTTCATCTCATTTTTGCACAGCTCGTTCCATGACACATGGTCTGTCCTGCAGTCCTCTAGGTACACTTTATGTCTCCTTTGTCAGCGCTGGCAAACTGTTAATCAGTCAGTGACAGCATAAATAAAATTAAAGGGTTTAATTAAAAACTAATGAACAAGCGAGGCGAGAGTCCCAGCTTCTTTTAGAGCCAGCACATAGGCCCTGAGTAATTAAACTGTCACAGAAAATGAGATGTGGAAGCCAATTCAGAGAACCACAAAGGCTCAGAAGCTTCATCTTGAGTGTGTATGGGAGAGTTTCTCTGCCTGCTGAAACTGCAGGAAATGCTCTGGTCAGTTTTCAGTTATTTCCACATCTGACCTCAAAATAGCCAACTTGTTGGGAAGGTTAAAATAAACGCTAGTGAGTGAAATAAGCACTCCATGTATGTGAACATATTGTAAATACACATACATAGAACTTTACAAATTTGAAGCTTTTAAGCCAATGTTATATTTGTTATACGTTTCTTAATGAGAAATGAAGATTTTATAGCAGTAGCTGTGTTGGACTTTATTACCTTTTAAGCACATGCAGTGGTATATTATTAAAAGGAGAAGGAGGACCAAAGCCCTACTCCTCCTGTGGGTCACAGGAGTGCACTTCATTCTGCATTCCTGTGTCCCATTTTCAGCTATCAATGGGCTAATGTCTGCTGTTGGCTGACATCACAGATCAACTCCATGTAAGGGTAGGCGGGTGTTACCTCCTCCAAGTTCCCCTTGTCATTGGGCACCAAGTGTGGGTCCCATAGAAGGCCTACCCTGGGGTGGGTTCTTCTGGGCCATTCTAAGCACTTTGAGCAGGGTTACTGCCTTACACATGGGGAACCTTAACTTGTGCAGATGACTGGACTTAGTTAACTCTCTACTGTCACTTGTTGCATGTATGAGGGAAACGCAGAGCCAATATCCTCTCCACTTGTCCAGCGTATCTCCAGTACCTCACTCTCAGTAACGGAATGGGGTCCCACCGTGTACCTAACGTGAACCCCATGTGTGCACTCATTTAACTCTTCCCCTTTCATACCTGTGCACAGACTGAGAAACTCTGCAGTGCTGATTTTTTCCCATTGCTATGGAAGAAGGACCTCTCACGGAGAGAGTACCGGCAACTCCCCCTCCTGCAAGAGTTTATCCCACCTGCTGCACCTTCGTTACCCCGGTAACCACTTGTGTTTTTGTACCCCAATGTGTCTTAACTGACCCAAGCTGCAGACTGTATGAGCTGGTTACTTGCGCTGCACTTTTTTCAGACCAGGCAAAGACAAAATCTCAAAGCTTTACTTAACTACTTACCTGCCTGGCCAATTCTGACACTTCTTAAAATTTTTTGCTAGAAAATTACTTTACTACCCCAAACATTATATATATTTTTTATCAGAGGCCCTAGAGAATAATTTTTTATGTCACATGATATTTCCTCAGTGGTTTTTCAAATGCAATTTTTGGGGAAAATAGACACTTTAATGAATTTTATTGCACACAAACACACTATAATACTTTTTTGGTAAAATATAAAAGATTATGTTATGCTGAGAAGATAGATACCTAGCATGTCACGCTTTAAAATTGCGTACACCTGTGGAATGGCGCCAAACTATGGTACCTAGAAATCTCCATAGGCAATGCTTTAAACTTCTCTATAGGTTACCAGTTTAGAGTTACACAGGAGCTGTGGTGCTAGAATTATTGATCTTGGGACAATACCTCACAAGTGTGGTGTGATCACTGTTTACGTATGATTTTGCATTTGCACATAAGCACAGGGGGACAGGGTCGCTTTAGATATTTTTTATTTTATTAATTATTTAAAACTTTTTTTTACACCATCTCTTTATTTTTTTTTTGTTTTTGTGTAATTAAAGTTAATTACACAAAAACAAAAAAAAGTTATTGCTATCACAAGGGATGAACAGTATCCTTTGTGACAGCATGGGCCGTGACAGAAAAAAATTTGATTTAGATATTGATTAGTGACTCCTGCACTACTTGTGACTAAGTGTATGATAACTAAAAATGTGATGTAGCTGATGCACGCATCATGTTCTCACACTTGAACCAGAAATAACTTTGAAAAATATGATGCTGCGCTGCTAAAAATATGATACATACCATGCTAGAAATAGATATACCTCTAAACATCAACCTGTGTAAAGGAACTTATTACACATGCGTTGCAATGCACAAAATATAAATATAATGTATATGACATAAAATATAAACACAATGTATATAGAATAAAAAACAGTGAAAAACAATCCAACTAATATTTAGTGATATTTTCCAAAAAGAAGTGCTTAGACCATATGCTTCAAAGTGTCACAGACATAATAAATGGCAGTCCTGTGATGTGATCAGTTCACCAAAATAAATTCCCACTGTGAGTCTCCACAGTGGGCCGTGACAGATTCTATTTATGGAGAGATCTGGGGACCCCAAGCCTCTCCTCTGGTCTCCGATGCAGCCAATCAGACGCAGATCTGCCTGATTGGCTGCTTTCCTGGCCACTAATGGCCAGGTAAACAAAAAGCTAAAACCAGAAGTGACGAAGTTATCATTAAAAATGTGCAGAATGAAAAAATGTGTTTCATTTTGGAGCAATTCGCTAAGTTACTAACATAAAAAAATTTGTTTTGTTTTGTTTATTTGTTTCCTATTCTATTCTTTTTTATTCTATTATCTTATTTTCTATTCTGTGTTATTCTATTATTTTCTATTCTATGTGAAATTTGAATTTCAGAAGATGGCTATATTCTATTTTATTCTATTTTATTCCAAATTTGAATTTCGGAAGACAGCTATATTCTTTCTATTCTGTTTTTTTCTATTCTATTCTTTTATTTTCTATCCTATCCTATATTATATTCTATTCTGTTCCTTTATTTTCTATTCTATTTTCTATTCTGTTTTATTCTATTCTTTTCGAAATTTGAATTTTAGAAGATGGTTATGTTCTAACACTAATACACACAGTCTTTGAAGGAAATCAGCAATAGGCAGCAATATGTTTACAGTTCAAATTTGTTTTTGAATTCGATTTAGAATGCGTTTAAAATTTCATACGAAATTTTGTTTTCTTATTTCAGATTTTTTTAAATTTGTTACTATTGTTATTAAAAAATTTGGATACATCCCCGTCTCAGAATAATGAAAATTTTGTATGTAATCCTCATTTCTTCTGGTTTCTGGGGTCACAGAGAGGGAGGAACAGTGTCAATTTCTCTCCCTCTGTGTAGTGCAGCCGCAGTGCTAGTCGCAGCAGTGTCCTGGTTCCTGTTCGGTTGGGGGATCTAAGAAAAGGCAATGGCAGCACATCTGATTAAAAGCCGATTGCCAGCTGTAAAGTTTGACACCAAGATGATGCCTGTAGGTGGAGGCATCATCTTGGCCACTTCCCTGCCAGGATGTCGCATGATGTCCACCCAGGGGAATGTTTAAATAATTTGGCATTACAGTCAAACTAAAGCAACAGTATTTCCCTAACTTCCTTAGCTGCACAAAATGAGAGTCCATCTTGGAAGTATCCAACAACTCATGTTCGTCAGGGCAGACAGCAGGTCACAGCAGTCCATGCCGATTCTGGAATTTCCTCACCACAGCAGACTGGCAGGATGGACTCTAGCAATGACAGCAACAGGGAGAATGATAACGGCAGCAGGACAACAACAACCCTGAGATTTGAACCCCTGTCCCTTTCATGAAAGGCAGAGAACCAGTGAGGTGGACCCCAAAAACCCCCAAGAAAAACCTGGGAGTTTTATAGTTAATTGTATCCCTCCTGACTGGGGCAGCACCTTAGTAGGTGGAACGCCACGGCTGAAAATGTTCTGGAGCTACTATGGGGCATTTGTTGTGTGTAGGGCATCCCATTCAAGTGAATGGGCTGCCCTATGTGCCACGCATGTTTACACTTGAAAAATCCACAACTGCGAGCTGGAAAATACATTTCCACTAAGCTCAGGTGTTAATGGAATGTGCTTGGAAGGAAGTTTTTAGGCAGGAAGGATGACCTGTGAAGATAAGTGAGGGTTAAAAAAACACTGATCCATCAAAGTCACATAGGAATGCTTCTTATCAGTAAAGTCACTTTGAAGTCACATCTTGTTGCTGGCAAGTGTACAACAAAGTCACGCTTTCATGTTGCGCTAGTGAAAACCAGGCCTGAATTTGCTGTAAACCCAATATGTTATCTGCTCAAACTGTAATTTTCTGTGTTTGAATATTATTTAATATGCTATCAGAAAGATATTCCTTTTGTACAAATTTGTACAGTCACAAGAGGAAGGAATCAAACATGTACATGCTTCTGCAGTCAGTGGTATTCTTACACCACCACCAACTCATCCTTGTCCTTATACACATTACCAGCAGCAAAATAAAAACCCAGTGGTTTAGGTTAATGCTTTGGTAAAGTTTCAGTCTTGTGGTCATACATTGTGGAATCAACATGTTCAAGCATCTGTTGAATAATTCTTCCTGGTCCACTCTTTACTGACAACAGTCCTTCCAACATTGAAGTGGAAAGTTGTTCCTAAGACCAGTTTACAGTAGCCTCCCTAGCGGTCTGATTATGTCCATATTTCTGTGCTCAAAGCTGTACATTTTTTTGCATGGAAATATGTAGTTTTTTTATTGTAGGCCTGTAATTTTTAGGAATAACTCACTGAAATCTGTCCGAACAAGAGTCTAGTAAGCATTCCGGGTATGTTAACCATTTGACGCCCGGCCTATGGCCAAATGGCGTCCACAAAAATGCATTACCTTTCCGGGAGGCCGCCATATGGCGTCCTCCCGCACATGCGCAGTTCGTGTGCTTGCAGAGCCGCGCAGCGGCACGATCTGTCACCGGCCGTGTACCTTGGACACGGCCGATGACAGATCTGAGTACCGGCCCCCGGTACCATGTGACCTGCTGTGACCAATCACAGCAGGTCACATGACAGTTGTATGGATGGCTTCATTCACGCCATCCATTGTATACTAGTGTATAGCTGTGAATGGTCACAGCTAATCACATGCACATGTCATGTGACTAGCTGTGGCCAAATCACAGCTAAGCACAAAAAAAAAAAAACCCTGAATGTCATTCAGGTAAATGCTTGCTTATAGCAAAGTAATTCTTTGCTATAAGCAAATTGTGTAAAAAAAAAAATACTGATCACTTCCCCAAAGTAGTACAATGTTACTATGGTAACATTGTACTACTTTGGACATAGTGAAATATGAAAAAAAAATTTTAAAAAAAGAAAAAAAATTTAATAAAAAATTTAAAATAAAAAAAAAATAAAAACTATTTTTAAAAAAATATTTATATATTTTTTTTCACACTGTCACCAGTCAGTGTCCCTGATCACCGCCATGCCAGTTATATGATGATGCTGTACTGCACTGGTGACAGTATGTAAAAAAAAAATAGTGAAAACAATTTTTTTTATTTTTTCATTTTCCGAAAAATTATGACAAAAAAAATACAACTTCAAAAATCTCGCCATGCCTCTTATGAAGTACATCGGACTGTCTACTTTGCAAAAAGTGGTCATTTGGATATCTGTACTATTCTGACATTCTTGGACCTCAAGAAATTAGATTGGCTGTCAGTACTTCAGGATTGATCAATTTTCAGATCTATACCATAGTTTGTGAACTCTATAACTTTCCTACAAACTAAAAAATACATCCTAATTTTGGTTATTTTCACCAAAGACATGTAGCAGAATACATCTCGGCCTAAATTTATGAAGAACAATTATTTATTTGCAAACTTTTATAACAGAAACAAAGAAAAACATGGTTTTTTTTTTCAAAATTTTCGGGCTTTTTTGTTAATTTTGCAAAAAATAAAAACCCCAACGATGATTAAATACCACCAAAAGAAAGCTCTAGTTGTGTGAAGAAAATTATAAAATTTTAGTTTGGGTACAATGTTGTATGACCGCGCAATTGTCATTCAAAGTATGAGAGCGCTGAAACCTGAAAAATGGCTTGGGCAGGAAGGTGTAAAATTGGACGGTATTGAATTGGTTAAAATTTGAAACAGGAAATCATAAATTATAATTTAATAAATAATCATAAAAAATAATAGAATAAATTTAATTCAATATTATAATTAAGCCAAAAACAATGAAATTTGAAATAGAGCGCCAGTTCGCACATCACTGAGCAAAGTCGCAAAATTGTTTTCAGTGTCTGATGACGAATTTCCTCACAAATCATTATCACTCAATTCTGCAGGTAGTTCTAATTTACAATCGCTGTTCTCTAGCTGGTCTAAAACCGTTAAAGGGACGCTTTTTAGACGCCATGGACTTTTCTCAGTTTCAAGGCAGAAAGAACAGTAAAAATGCAGGCAGGGCACATGACAAAGCGCTAGGGACAAAATGTATGTGAAATGGCTTTTTTTTTTTAATTTAAATATTTATTTATTTTCCATATAAAAAAACCTATTTCATCATTTCTCTCATATAACATACAAAACCTTCAATTATATTTAAACCCTTAATTATATCCTTTTCTATCATTATTCCCTTTCTATCTTTATTCCCCTTACACCCCCCCCCCCCCACCCACCCTGGAAAAAAAAAAAAAAAAACAGCCCCCCCTTCAAGTAAAACCACCCACTCTGCTTTTCTCATTACATATTTTCCTAAGTAATATGTACTGTCACCTATCCCATTCTAATACTTCATATATTTCACCTTGGACACAAAATCTTCCCATTTTTCCCACCTCTTTTAATATAACCCCATCTTGTCTTCTTGCATATAGTACAATTTCTCCATCCTACATATCTGGTTCACTCTTTCCACCCAGTCCTCTTCTCTCGGCACCTCTGAACTATGCCAAAACTTAGGTATCAAACCCTTTGCCTCATTCAGATAGTACCAGATACCCGAATCCTTGTATTTATTCACTGATAGCTCAGTACTATGTAGTAGACACACCTCTGGGTCCAATCCTATCTTTGTCCTAGAGATTATCCCAATCAAATAAACCATTATCTCCCAGAAACCTTGAATCTTTGGGCACTCCCACCATATATGATATAATGTGCCTATCTTTCCACACCCCCGCCAACACTCCGGTGCATTCTCCCCACTCATATTGTAGTCAACGTTCGGTGCAATGTGCCATCTTGTTAAACACTTATAATTTACCTCCACCTCTCTCATGCTTGTATTCTCGTGTGTTAATCTATATATTTTCCTTTGTTTGTCTTCATCTATCTCTATTCCCAAATCCCTTTCCCATTTTACTATGTACATTGGCTTTGTGTGTGTATCTAACTCAGAATCTTATAGACTTCTGCCGTGCCCCGTTTCCCATCTCCACGTGATTCCAACAACCTCTCAAACAGATTCCAATCCTTTCTCAATCTCAAAGGTTTCGGAAGATTCCTGACAAAGTGTTTTAATTGGTGATATCTCCACTCATCTTTCTTAATAAAAAGTTCCCTTTTATCCTTTTTCAAATCCTCCAGTGTTCTCAATTCCTGCCCTTCCATAATATCCCACAGTGGAATATCTTCCTTTTTAAACCATTTTCCTGTGCTCTCCTCCCTACCTGGAGGGAAATACTCCGTGTTCCTCAGTGACATTATTTGTGAATTAAAATCCCATTTCATAAACTTGTGCAATTTATCCCAAACCTTTAAAACATTTAATGTATAAACACTTGTGGTATCTTTTATTCCTCTATATTGTGCTGGTACCCAGATGATTTTACTCAAGTCAACTCCGCTTAATTCATTTTCAATCTTGATACACCTTTTCCCCTCTGGGTTGTATATCCAGTCATAAATTCTTGCTAGAACTACTGCTCTATAATACCTCTTAAAATCTGGCACTCCCAATCCTCCCTTCTCTTTATTTCTGCTCATCAAGTCATAAGATATTCTAGGTTTTTTATTTTTCCATATGTATCTTGTTAACATCTTTTTAATTACCTTGAAAAAAACTTCTGGAATTTTAACTGGGATCATCTGAAATTTATACAGGATTTTAGGTACAATTACCATTTTTACCAGATTTATATGCCCTATCCAAGACAGATTACCACCTCCCAGTTTCTTTAATTCCTCCTTAATCTTGTTTAAAAGTGGGATATAATTTGATTTATACAAGTTCGTATATGAAGCAGTGAGTTTAACCCCTAGATATTTTATCTCTCTATCTTTCCATATAAAAGAGAATTCTTTTTGTATCTTTTCTTTTTCACTATTCGGCAGATTTACATTTAAGATCTCAGTTTTTGTTGGGTTGATTTTCAAATTTGATAGCTCCCCATAATCCTTTAAGCTCTTCATTAAATTTGGGAGTATTATCCTGGGATTTCCCACATAGAACAACAGGTCATCCGCAAAGGCTGCCACTTTATGTTCAATTCCTCCTATCTGTATTCCTTTTATGTCCATATTTTTCCTAATTGTTGCCAGCAAAGGTTCCAATGATAACACATACAACAATGGGGACAGTGGGCTTCCCTGTCTTGTCCCATTTGACATCCCAATAGGTGCCAACCTCTCTCCGTTAACCACAACAACCACGGAGGGCTCTCTATACAATTTTCCTATCCACTCTCTCATTCTAACTCCCAATCCTAGAATCTCCAGAGTGTCCATCATAAAGCTCCAATCCACTCTATCGAATGCCTTTTCAGCATCGATCGAAAGCACTACCGCCAGAGTTTTCCCTTTCCTAGCTTTCTGGATAAGCAACAGAGTTCTCAACCCATTGTCTCTACCCTCCCTCCCTGGTACAAATCCCACTTGGTCCCCATGTATCCATTCTGGCATTAAATCCTTCAACCTATTTGCTAAAACCTTTGCATATAACTTAGTGTCTATGTTCTAAAGTGAGATTGGTCTATAACTAGAGCACTGAGAAGCATCCTTCCCTTCCTTTTGAATAAGCACCACATGGGCCTGTAAAGATTCTTGCCTTATCTCCATCTCCCCACCCAGGGCGTTCATATATTTCTTTAATTTAGGTATTAACAATTCACTGTATTTTTTATAGTATCTCACAGTATAACCATCTGGGCCCGGACTTTTCCCCGTTGTGGTACTTTTTAATGCTAATTTTATTTCCTCCTGCGTAATTTCTAACTCAAAGGAATTCAGTTGGTCTTTACTTAACTTCGGTAGTCCTGCATTCTTTAAATATACCCTTCTTTTTTCTCTGCTCTCATTTCCATTTTTATTTCCTAAATCCTGGGAAGTAATATTATACAATTTACTATAATATTCCTTAAACACCTTGACGATCTCTTTAGTAGAATATACCATTTCTCCCTTGGGGTTTCTTATTTTTTCTATATAATTCCCGTTTTTCTTTTTCCTCAAGGCTCTCATTAAATATTTTCCTGGCCTATCTCCCCATCTATATCGCTCACTAGTCACTCTATTAAAAACTCTTCTCCTCTCCTCTTCCATCAATATCTCTAGTTCTTCTTTCTTTTTTATTACCTTCTGTCTTATCTCTTTTGTTATTCTATTTTTATGTATCTGCTCCAGGTCAAATATTTATTTTAACAGCCCATTCATTTCTCTCTTCTTTCCCTTTTCTTTTTTGCCCCGGACGCGATCAATATACCTCTTATATAGGCCTTATGGGACTCCCATACTGTAGCCACCGACACTTCCTCTGTCTCATTCTCCTGGAAAAATCTTTCAATCTCTTCTCTAATCTTCTGATCAATCTTCTGATCCAGGAGAAGAGCCTCATTCAACTTCCATCCTATACCACCTGTCAACCGCCTCCCCCATTCTAATTTCAATATAACAGGGTCATGGTCTGAGAGGGACATTGCCTCAATTTCTACTTAAGCCACCAACTCTATAAGTTGATGATCAACCAATATATAGTCCAGTCTCGAATATATCTCATGTGCATTAGAGAAGAAGGTATAATCTCTCTCTTTTCCATGTATTATTCTCCAGATATCCACCAGTTGGTACTCATGCCTCACCTTCTTTAAAGTTCTCAGAGATCTACCTCCCTCTCGTTGCACAGAAGAGGTCGTATCTATTTTTGGATCCATACAGAAATTCAAGTCCCCTGCCACTATCAAGGGTCCTTTTTTAAAGGCCATCAGTTTTCTCAAAACATCTTTCAAATATACCTCGGTCTCTTATTTGGGGAATAAATATTCGCAATTGTACATTCCATCTCTTGCAATCTACCTTTCAAAAACAAAAATCTCCCCTCAGGATCTATTTCTCTCTCCTCTATCTCCAACCTTATGTTTTTTGCAAACCTTATTGCTACTCCCTTAGCTCTCTTAATTGTGGAATCTGCATAAAACCATGTTCGTTAATTTCTAGAATTCAACTTAATATTTGACTTAATCTCAAAATGTGTCTCCTGCACAAAAACCACCGAAGCTTCTCTATGTTGCAACTCTCTGAATAACTTAAATCTCTTCCCAGGACAATTCAACCCATTTACATTATATGTTATAAACCGTAATTCTTCCATACATCTTGTATCACTGCTGTTATACCTCCTTCTATTATGCAGAGTGTTGTCCCTAACGCCCTTCCCACACCACCTCCCCCCCTCCCCTCCCCACCCAATATCCACCCCAGCACTGCCCCGCCATTCTCCCAGACCATTCCCCCCCACCCCCCTCCCAATACCCCGCCTTTTACTACCCAACCCATTTTTAGGCCTCTAATTTGCCTACTAATCATTTGTGGTCTCGAATCCACTTTTGATTTAAACCTTAGGGCTCAACTCCGCCCATGAACAGCACGCCCTCCTTCCAACCTCCCCAATTACCCTCCATCTATCTATTTAGTCCTATAAACTTTCACAGTGCCCATAAAAACGGATCTCCAAAAGAAACGCCATTGGGGAGGAAGAGGTTGAGAGGGGAGAGAGAACAAAAAAAAAAAAACTCACATCCCCCCACTCCTCCTTACTTCCTCCTTCTAACAGTCTGCCAATCCTCCTTTCCCTCAACTCCTATTGCTCCCTCTTCTTCCCACCCAGTAATCTCTATTCTATGCAAATCTAGTCTCTCACAGAAGTCTCTCAAGTCCTCAGGATATCTCAAGTAAGCTGTAGCTCCATTCTTCCATCCGATTAAACACGCTGGTGTGCCCCATCTATAGTTTATATTCCATTCTCTCATCTGCTCTAACAAGGGTTTCAAAGATCTCCTTCTCCACATAGTCTCAGGTGATAGATCCACAAAAATCTGACTATTTATTTCGCCATACTCAATAGTTGTTCTCCCTTTGATCTTTCTCCAAATCTCTTCCTTATCACCATACTTGTACAATTGAACAATTATATCTCTTGGTTTTTCCTTCTCGTTTCCTTGGTAAAACTTTCCTGTTCTAAAAACTCCATCCAATTTAACTAACTCTGTTTCAGGTCTGTCCATTATGGAGTTTAAGATTTTACAAACCAATTCTTACATTTCTTCCCCTTTAAAAGTTTTTGGGATTCCTTGTATCCTAAGGTTGCTTCTCCTATCTCTATTCTCTTGTACTTGCATCTTATACAGCAATTTTTTCTGAGTTTTCCCAATGGAAATTATTTTTTTTTCTAAGTCTATAATATTTTGGGCCTGATTTTTAACTTTTCCCTCCATATCCTCCATTCTCAGTAACAAATGCTCCAAATCCTTCCGTATAGTTGTCATTTCTTGCTTTATAGCTTTTTCCAGATTTTTAAACATTTCTGCCATTTCTTTTTTATTCGGTACTTGTAAATCACTTTCCGGATCTTTCCTCTCTATATTTTCAAGCATTTGTTGACTGCTACTGTTCAGTCCCAACGATAGTCTAGGGCTGTTTTCCAGGCTAATTTCCATTTCCCCTTTTTTACTTCCACCTTGGGACCTTTCTGGAGTCACACTTCCCTGAGACGTGTATTTTTTAATTGTACCCGTTTGGGACCCTTTAAGCCCACTTCCTTTAGCGCTTTTACTCCTCATATCTTCTGTGGTTTATTTTTTCCAAACCAGGGCGGAGATCCGTTATCACTTTCCTTTCCTCTTCTTCTAGGGTCACGTAACCCCTTTTCTTCTTCCACTCCTTCACATCCCCTGGGAATCCTCTCTTTCTCCCACGCAGAGTGTTTTAACTTATACCCCACAGTCCAAACCACTGTACAGTTAACCTGGGTAATTTTCACTCACCCTCCTTCAATCACTTCTCCTGTGAGCTGGCCCCAGTCTGTAGTTGTCCATTTTTCTCTTGGGGGGGTTCCTTCAGGGTCTCCTCTTATCTTGTGTGGCCCTCAGTAGGATGATGGCTGGTTGCTAATCCGACTGGACATCGGGTTAGGGATTAGACCGGCATCTCCCTCTCTTTCCCTCCCTTCTCTGGACACCGGCCGGCTTCTCCCTTTCCCAGTACTCCTTTGCGGCTGACCACGTGGTCACGCCGTGTCTCTCCGTCTCCTCGGCAACCCTGCTGCTCCTTCCCAGCTCACCGCGGGCACGTCTCTTGAAGTTCGGGGCTCACTCCCTCTCCGTCTCTTTTACGGCTCTGGCATCTCCCACCAGAGGACCTCCTCACCCAGGTAGGACTCCGCTCTCTGTTCCTGGGGGGGCTCTTAGGGTGGCTGGGATGGAGGTTGTCGGAGAGCACTCACATCGTGCTCTCCTGCACCGCCATGTTCAGGCTCCACCCCTCGACCTGATGTAAAATGGCTTGATACAGTAATGTTTTACTATGTGATTTTACTGAATTTAGTGAATGTCACTTTTAAAATTTTCAAATTTCCTGCCAGTTCCCTCCCCGTACGTCCTGACGTCGCAGGGAACGGAACCCGGAAGACAGATGCTGGCATCAGCCGCAGGGCATTGCCAGGGAAACTGCAGGGGGGACATCGCGGGAACGCAGGAAAAGGTAAGCGCAGAAGAGATCCTGGAGCAACGCTGCAGGGTAATCCCGAGTGTAGCTCGGGGTTACCACTTGTGGTGCTGAAACGTTACCCTGAACTACACTCGGGAATACCTCCAGGGAGGTTAACAGATGAGAACACAAGTTCTACCACAGCTATCCTATGGGAGAAGGAAAGCATAGATTTTTCAAATTTAACAAAATGTGGGAATTTAGGTAATTTCAGATTGACCTGAAGTCTTACCATTTGCCAGTAAGAACCATATGCGTCACCCTGAGCAACATCAGGGAAATCTGTTACATGGTATTCAATAAATTCAGTATGCAGTGTGTCAAAATCAGATAAGGGAGCAATTTGTGAAAAATGCTTTGCTAGTTCAATAATTTCCCCAGAATTAGCAGTAGACCTGTTTGAAGGTTTTAGTAAAACCAAAAGCTGAATGATTCTGTTTGCATTGTTCATCCATTTTTAATGGCAGTTACTGCTCTTACAGTTGCAAGAAAAAGTATGTGAACCCCTTGGGGTTACGTGGAGTTTTGCATGAATTGGGCATAAAATGTGCTCTGAACGTCATCTAAGTCACAACAATAGAAGAACACAGTCTGCTGAACATAATACTACACAAACATTAGATGTTGCCATGGTTTAATTGCACATAACATGTAAACGTTCACAGTGCAGGGAGGAACAAGTATGTGAACCTTTGGACTTAATAACTGGTTGACCCTCCTTTGGCAGCAATAACCTCAACCAAATGTTTCCTGTAGTTGCAGATCAGACCTGCACAACGATCTGGAGTAATTTTGGACCACTCCTCTTCACAAAACTGTTTCAGTGTAGCAATATTCTTGGGATGTCTGGTGTGAATCGCTCTCTTAAGGTCATGCCACAGCATTTCAATCGGATTGAGGTCAGGACTCTGACTGGGCCACTCCAGAAGGAGTATTCTGTGCTGTTGCAGCCATTGTTTTGTTGAATTACTTGTATGCTTTGGGTCATTGTCCTGTTGCATCACCCATCCTCTGCGGAGCTTCAGTTGGCGGACAGATGGTCGTACGTTTTCCTGCAAAATGTCTTGATAAACTCTGGAATTCATTTTCCCATCAATGACAACAATCCGTCCAGGCCCTGAGGCAGCAAAGCAGCCCTAAACCATGATGCTCCCTCCGCCATGTTTTACAGTGGGGATGAGGTTTGTTTTTTTTTTAATTTAAATATTTATTAATTTTTCATGTTATTACAAAAAATCCATAAAAGGAAACACAACACATATACATGTTCATTACATTTCTACTTTTCCCCTTCTAATAACTCTTTTCTTTCCCGCCCCTCCCCACCCCATTCCCACCCCCCTTCTCCCTCCCTCCCCTCAGCAAGCTCTCTCCCACTCTAATCTCTGAGGGCCTAATAACTTTAGGTAACGTCCTAGTTTATAGTTTTCTATATTTCTCTTTCAATCCTGATTTTTCCCATCTCATATAGTATACTCCCATCCTATCTTCCTGCATATGGTAAAATTTTTCCATTCTACTAATCTGGTTTACTCTATTGATCCAGTCTTCCTCCTTCGGCACCTCTGTTTTCTGCCAAAACTTGGGTATTAAACCCTTTGCAGCGTTTAAATAGTACCATATGCCTGATTCTTTGTATTTGTTTACTGATGTCTCAACATTATGTAGGAGGCACATCGTTGGGTCTAACCCTATGTCATTTCCAGTTATTATTTCAATCAATTATTGTCTAATTGTCTTCCAAAAAGTTTGAATTTTCGGACATTCCCACCATATGTGAAACACCGTGCCCATCCCCCCACATCCTCTCCAACACATTTTTGAATTTACCCCACTCATCTTGTGCTCAATACTCGGTGTAATATGCCATTGTGTCAAACGCTTATAATTAATCTCCACCTCTCTCATACTAGCGTTCTCGTGTATCAATCTAAATATCTTTTTCTGTTTATCCTCATCTAACACCACTTCCATATCTCTTTCCCATTTCATTATAAAAGTTAACTTTGTGTTTGTGTCTAATTCTGTGAGTATTCTATAGATTTTAGCAATACCATGTTTCCCATCCCTATGTGTTTCTAACAACCTTTCAAACATATTCCACTCCTTTTTTAATCTCAGGGGTTTTGGGAGATTTACAATGAAACATTTTAATTGATGGTATTTCCACTCATCTATTCTAGTAAAAATATCTCCCTTCTTCTCTTTTAAGTCTTTAAATGATCTCAATTCCCCCTCTACCAGAACGTCTTTCAGTTGGATATCTTCCTTTTTAAACCATCTCCCTGATATCTCATCCTTTCCTGGGGGGAAATACTCAGTGTTTGCAAGAGGCATTAATATAGAGTTGAATTCTTATTTCATATTTTTGTATAAATTATCCCATACCCTTAAAACGTTTAAAGTGTAGATACTTGTGCTTTCTTTAATTCTTCTATAATGTGCTGGAACCCATATCATCTTACTCAAACTAATTCCACTAAGTTCATTTTCAATTTTTACCCAACTTTTCCCCTTATGGTTAAATGTCCAGTCATAAATACTTGCTAAGATTTCTGCTTTATAGTATCTCTTGACATCAGGCAGTCCCATTCCCCCTTTCTCTTTAGTCCTACTTAATGTTTCGTATGATATTCTTGGTTTTTTATTCCTCCATATATATCTTGTTAACATTTTTTTTATTATCTTTAAAAAAAGCCTCTGGGAGTTTGATTGGAACCATTTGAGCTCTATACAGTATTTTAGGTATAATTACCATTTTAACTAGGTTTATACGTCCTATCCATGATGGATTTCCTCCTTCTAATGTTTTTAATTCTTCCTTGATCTCATTTATCAAAGAAATATAGTTTAATCTATATAAATGCTTATATGAGACAGTAAGTTTTATTCCTAGGTATTTTATATCTCTTTCTCTCCATATGAAGGGGAATTCCCTTTGTGGCTTTTCTTTTTCGCTCTTTGGTATATTAATATTCAAAATCTCTGTTTTTGTTGGATTCATTTTTAGATTTGATAGTTACTCCTTCAGGATCTTCATTATATTTGGTAATGTTATTCGGGGGTTGCCCACATAAAACAATAGGTCGTCCGCAAAGGCCGCTACTTTATGTTCTATATTTTCTATCTGAATTCCCTTTACCGCACCACTATTCCTTATTAATGACAACAGGGGTTCCAATGACAAAACATATAACAAAGGGGACAATGGGCAGCCCTGTCTTGTTCCATTAGACATCCCAATGGTTTCCAACCTCTCCCCACTTACCGTAATGATTGCGGTGGGCTCCCTATATAATTTACCTATCCACTCACGCATTCTCTCTCCAATCCCCAGCGCTTCTAAGTTGTCCATCATAAAGCCCCAGTCCACTCAATCAAACGCCTTCTCGGCATCAATTGATAAGAGCACCACCGGGGCTTTCCCTTTTCTACTTTTCTGAATAAGCAACAGAGTTCTCAACCTGTTATCTCTACCCTCTCTCCCTGGGACAAAGCCCACCTGATTTGCTAGAACCTTTGCGTACAACTTGGTATCAGTGTTCAATAATGAAATTGATCTATAGCTGGAGCACTGAGAAGGATCTTTTCCCTCCTTGTGAATAAGTACCACATGGGCCTGAAGAGATTCTCTCATCACCTCTATCCCACCTCCCAGAGCGTTCATATACTTCTTCAGCTTAGGTAACAATAATTCACTATATTTTTTATAGTACTTAACTGTGTAACCATCCGGTCCTGGGCTTTTTCCACCCCCTGTACTTTTTAATGCTGCTTTTATTTCTTCCTGGGAAATTTCCACATCCAAGGAGTTCAATTGTGCTTCACTTAGCTTTGGTAATCCCGCGTTTTTTAAATATATCATCCTTTTTTCCTTGATATCCTCTCCCATTTCTTTTGGAGAACCTTGGGGGCTAATATTATACAGCTTTCTATAATACTCCGTGAACACTTTAATAATCTCTTTGGTTGAGTGGACCAACTCCCCCTTAGGGCTTTTTATCTTTTCTATATAATTCCCATTTTTCTTTTTATTCAGAGCTCTCATTAAGTATTTTCCTGGTCTATCTCCCCATCTATATCTCTCATTTAAGACTTTGTTATATACTCTTCTCCTCTTCTCTTCCATCAACATCTCTAGCTCGTCTTTTTTATCCATTAACTTCTGTCTTGTTTCTTTTGTTATTTTCTTCTTATGTATCTGCTCCAGGTCCAGGATTTCTTTTAGAAGCCCACTAACCCTCTATCTTCTTTCTTTTTTCTTCCTTGCTCCCATCGCAATCAGGATTCCTCTTATATATACCTTATGGCTCTCCCATACTGTAGCTGTCGATACTTCCTCTGTCTCATTCTCCTTAAAATATACCTTGATCTCTTCCTCTATCTTCTGAGCTATTTCCTCATCCAGGAGAAGGGCCTCATTTAACCTCCATCCTAAACCTCCCGTCCACCGTCTTCCCCATCCCCTTTTCATTACGACAGGGGCATGATCCAAGAATGTTCTTGTCTCTATTTCTATTTTAATCAACAGTTCAATAAGTTGATGGTCTATTAAAATATAATCCTGTCTCGAGTATATCTCATGTGCATTAGAGAAGAAGGTATAGTGTCTGTCTTTCATATGCATTATTCTCCAAGTATCCACCAGTTGGTACTCGTGGATCGCTTTTTTCAAAGCTCTCAGAGACCTACCACCCTCTCTCTGCACAGAAGAGGTTACATCCTTTTGTGGGTCCATACAGAAATTTAAATCTCCTGCTACTATCAGACGCCCTTTTTTAAAATCTATCAATTTTTTCAACAGACCCTTCAAATAGATCTCCGGCTTCTTGTTGGGGCAGTATATATTGGCCAATGTACACTCGATTCCCTGTAGTTTACCTTTCAAGAACAGGAATCTCCCCTCCGGATTGGTCTTTCTATCCTCCAGCTCAAATCTCATATTCTTTGCCAATCCTATTGCCACCCCTTTTGCTCTTTTAATTGGAGAGTCAGCGTAATACCATGTTGGATAATATTTAGATTTTAATTTCACGTTTGACTCTATCTCGAAATGTGTCTCCTGTAAAAATACCACTGACGTTGCCCTATGATGTAACTCTTTAAACAACTTAAATCTTTTCCCAGGACAATTCAACCCATTCACATTATACGTTATAAACTGTATTTCTTCCATCCTTCTTAGTTCTGTCTATCTCTCCTCTACTTCGCCTCCTCCTATTAGGTCCTACTATCGTGCAGAGTATTAGCCCAGCAGCCCCTCCCCCTCCTCCCTCCCACCCAACCCCCATCTCCCCCCCCTCCCACCCCCCCACCCTCTCTTATTTTTCCCCTACCCATTTTTAGGCCTAAAAACTGCCTACAAATCATTTGTGGATCTATTTCCACCATTGATTTGAAACTTTGGGCGTAAGCTCCGCCCATGTACGGCTCGCCTCTCCTCCGACCTCCCCAGATCCCCTCTCTCTGTCAACTGGGCTCAAAAAAAATCTTCACTTCCCCCCTCAACCGGAGCTCCAGAGGGGTTTCCACATCAACAGAGGTGAGGCAAGGGGGGTGAGAGAGAAAGAGAGAGAGGAAAAAAAAAAAAAAAGAAACAATTTTTTACTTAATTCTCCCTCCTTTCTCTCTCCACCCCCGGGCCCCCCCTCCCTCTCCCCCTGACCCGCTGCCAGTCCTCTTTTCTTGTATCTTCTGTATCTCCTTTTTCTTCTTCTTCTTCCCACCCAGCTATCTCCATTCTTTGCAAGTCCAGTCTATCACAAAAGTCTCTCAATTCCTCCGGGAATCTCAAATAAGCTGTAACACCATTTTTCCAGCCAATTAGAGATGCTGGGGTACCCCATCTATACTGCACATTCTGTTTTCTCATTTGCTCCAACAGGGGTCTCAGGGATCTCCTTCTCCGTAGGGTCTCTGATGTTAAGTCCGCATAAATTTGGATAGTTAAATCTCCTTACTTAATTAATGATCTTCCTTTCAACTTCTTCCATATCTCATCTTTGACCCCAAATTTTTGGAACTGGACAACTGTATCTCTTGGTCTTTCCTTCTCAGTAGCTTGTTTGAACTTTCCTATTCTAAACACGCCATCTAGTTTGATCCCGTCTGTTTCAGGTCTGTCTCTTATGGAGTTTAAAATTTTATTAACTAGTTTATACAGTGTTACCCCTTTTGCAGACTCTGGAATTCCTCGTACTCTAAGGTTACACCTTCTTTCTTTATTTTCTTGAACTTCCATCCTATAGAGCAATTTTTTCTGAGTATTCTCCAAATGGGTTATTTTTTTCCTTAGATTATCTATGGTTTGGGCCTGGGTTTTAACTTTCTCCTCTGTTTCTTCCACTCTCGTTAGCAGGTGCCCTAAATCATTTCGAATAGCTGTCATTTCGTGTTTTATTGTTTTCTCCAGACTTTGAAACATTTCTATCATCTCCTTCTTATTTGGTACTTGTAGTTCACCGTCAATTTCTTTTCTTTTCCAAGCCATCCGCTATTTGTTGGCTACAGCTGCTATTCATACCCAGTGATAATCTAGGACTATTTCCTGAGCTAGTGTCCATTTCCCCTTTTGCACTTGCGCCTTGGGCCCTTTCTGGCGTAATGTTTCCATGTGATGTAAATTTCTTTATCGTGCCTGTTTGAGACCCTTTGAGCCCTGCTCCCTTAGGGCCTTTATTCTTCATATCCTCTGTATATCTATTTTCTTCTATATTCTCAAGATGGGGTTATACCTAGAGATGAGCGAATTATTCAAAAATTCGATTCGACTGATTCGGCGAATTCGTGAAAAAATTTTGATTAGAGTCGAATATATTCGCTGCGAATTTAACTTATAAAAGGGTGTTTCTAGGCTTCAGAGAGCCTTTATATTAGTGCAGAACACTGTACCTTTAATTTAAATGCCCTTGGAGTCTGCTGGGGAAGAGAAATAATACTGACAGTCAGTATGACATGCAGATGAGTGCCGTCGATCTTAGAATCACCGCACACTTCACTCATTTGGGCAGTCACGGGGCCAAAACCAGAGTGTGGAGCCACAGTGTGGCGGTGGAGGCAGCAGCAATGGGAGGCCATACAGCACCCTATGACAAAAATGGAAACCACCAGCAGTGTGAGGAGACCTGAAAGTGGCACATGGCAGAGTGTGGCGATGGAGACAGCAGCAATGGGAGGCCGTACAGGGACCCATGACACACTCTGGACCTGGCAGCAGCATGAGGAGGCGGTACAGGGGCCCATGACAGATTACGGGCCTGGCAGCAGCATGAGGAGTTGGTACGGGGGCCCATGGCAGATTACGGGCCTGGCAGCAGCAATGGGAGGCCGTACAGGGACCCATGAGACACTCTGGACCTGGCAGCAGCATGAGGAGGCGGTACAGGGGCCCATGACAGATTACGGGCCTGGCAGCAGCATGAGGAGTCAGTACGGGGGCCCATGACACACTCTGGACCTGGCAGCAGCATGAGGAGGCGGTACAGGGGTGCATGACAGATTACGAGCCTGGCAGCAGCAACTTGGACAGGAGGACGTTCAGCTTCTGCACCGTCGGGTGCGTGCTCGCAAACTGTTGTCTCTTGGAAACGGATTCCAAGAAAGACTGCTGACGGAATCCGTGAAGAGGAGTAGCAGGAGAAGGAGCATCTGAACGAGCGGAATATGCCAACAAGCGACAACAGGGGCCCATGACAGATTACGGGCCTGGCAGCAGCATGAGGAGTCGGTACGGGGGCCCATGGCAGATTACGGGCCTGGCAGCAGCAATGGGAGGCCCGTAATCTGCCAGCACCCTATGACAAAAAATGGAACACACCAGCAGTGTGAGGAGACCTGAAAGTGGCACATGGCAGAGTGTGGCGATGGAGACAGCAGCAATGGGAGGCCGTACAGGGACCCATGAGAGACTCTGGACCTGGCAGCAGCATGAGGAGGCGGTACTGGGGCCCATGGAAGATTAGGGGCCTGGCAGCAGCAATGGGAGGCCCGTAATCTGCCAGCACCCTATGACAAAAAATGGAACACACCAGCAGTGTGTGAGGAGACCTGAAAGTGGCACATGGCAGAGTGTGGCGATGGAGACAGCAGCAATGGGAGGCCGTACAGGGACCCATGAAAGACTGTGGACCTGGCAGCAGCATGAGGAGGCGGTACTGGGGCCCATGGCAGATAACGGGCCTGGCAGCAGCAATGGGAGGCCCGTAATCTGCCAGCACCCTATGACAAAAAATGTAACACACCAGCAGTGTGAGGAGACCTGAAAGTGGCACATGGCAGAGTGTGGCGATGGAGACAGCAGCAATGGGAGGCGGTTCAGGGACCCATGAGACACTGTGGACCTGGCAGCAGCATGAGGAGGCGGTACAGGGGCCCATGGCAGATTAAGGCCTGGCAGCAGCAATGGGAGGCCCGTAATCTGCCAGCACCCTATGACAAAATGGAACCCTGGGCTGGGGCAGGCAGAACCGCCGTATCTTTATCACGGTTTTCCCAGGCCACCGAATGGCGACGCTGCATATGCTGACGCAACGCTGTAGTCCCAACATGGGCCCCCTGGCCACGCTTGACTTTCTGGCCACATAGTCGACATACGGCTACGTTTACTTCCTCGGGCGGCTTGACGAAAAATTGCCACACCGCCGAGTAGGAAACTTTGCCCCCGCTACTCCTCACTGGCTGACTGCTACTTCCTCCGTGCACACCGGCACCACTACTGGCCGTGGTGGTAGGCTGCAGTGGAGCTGGTGCTCTACTCCGTGGCCGTTTGCCTCCACTGACACTGCTGCGACCCTGCTGCCTCCTGGCAGCAGCAATGGGAGGCCGTACAGGGACCCATGACACACTCTGGACCTGGCAGCAGCATGAAGAGGCGGTACAGGGGCCCATGGCAGATTACGGGCCTGGCAGCAGCAATGGGAGGCCCGTAATCTGCCAGCACCCTATGACAAAAAATGTAACACACCAGCAGTCTGAGGAGACCTGAAAGTGGCACATGGCAGAGTGTGGCGATGGAGACAGCAGCAATGGGAGGCCGTACAGGGACCCATGAGAGACTCTGGACCTGGCAGCAGCATGAGGAGGCGGTACAGGGGCCCATGGCAGATTAGGGGCCTGGCAGCAGCAATGGGAGGCCCGTAATCTGCCAGCACCCTATGACAAAAAATGGAACACACCAGCAGTGTGAGGAGACCTGAAAGTGGCACATGGCATGAGACACTGTGGACCTGGCAGCAGCATGAGGAGGCGGTACAGGGGCCCATGGCAGATTAGGGGCCTGGCAGCAGCTATGGGAGGCCCGTAATCTGCCAGCACCCTATGACAAAAAATGGAACACACCAGCAGTGTGTGAGGAGACCTGAAAGTGGCACATGGCAGAGTGTCGCGATGGAGACAGCAGCAATGGGAGGCCGTACAGGGACCCATGAGACACTGTGGACCTGGCAGCAGCATGAGGAGGCGGTACAGGGGCCCATGGCAGATTAGGGGCCTGGCAGCAGCAATGGGAGGCCCGTAATCTGCCAGCACCCTATGACAAAAAATGGAACACACCAGCAGTGTGAGGAGACCTGAAAGTGGCACATGGCATGAGACACTGTGGACCTGGCAGCAGCATGAGGAGGCGGTACAGGGGCCCATGGCAGATTAGGGGCCTGGTAGCAGCTATGGGAGGCCCGTAATCTGCCAGCACCCTATGACAAAAAATGGAACACACCAGCAGTGTGTGAGGAGACCTGAAAGTGGCACATGGCAGAGTGTGGCGATGGAGACAGCAGCAATGGGAGGCCGTACAGGGACCCATGAGAGACTCTGGACCTGGCAGCAGCATGAGGAGGCGGTACAGGGGCCCATGGCAGATTACGGGCCTGGCAGCAGCAATGGGAGGCCCGTAATCTGCCAGCACCCTATGACAAAAAATGGAACACACCAGCAGTGTGAGGAGACCTGAAAGTGGCACATGGCATGAGACACTGTGGACCTGGCAGCAGCATGAAGAGGCGGTACAGGGGCCCATGGCAGATTAGGGGCCTGGCAGCAGCTATGGGAGGCCCGTAATCTGCCAGCACCCTATGACAAAAAATGGAACACACCAGCAGTGTGTGAGGAGACCTGAAAGTGGCACATGGCAGAGTGTCGCGATGGAGACAGCAGCAATGGGAGGCCGTACAGGGACCCATGAGACACTGTGGACCTGGCAGCAGCATGAGGAGGCGGTACAGGGGCCCATGGCAGATTAGGGGCCTGGCAGCAGCAATGGGAGGCCCGTAATCTGCCAGCACCCTATGACAAAAAATGGAACACACCAGCAGTATGAGGAGACCTGAAAGTGGCACATGGCATGAGACACTGTGGACCTGGCAGCAGCATGAGGAGGCGGTACAGGGGCCCATGGCAGATTAGGGGCCTGGCAGCAGCTATGGGAGGCCCGTAATCTGCCAGCACCCTATGACAAAAAATGGAACACACCAGCAGTGTGTGAGGAGACCTGAAAGTGGCACATGGCAGAGTGTGGCGATGGAGACAGCAGCAATGGGAGGCCGTACAGGGACCCATGAGAGACTCTGGACCTGGCAGCAGCATGAGGAGGCGGTACAGGGGCCCATGGCAGATTACGGGCCTGGCAGCAGCAATGGGAGGCCCGTAATCTGCCAGCACCCTATGACAAAAAATGGAACACAACAGCAGTGTGAGGAGACCTGAAAGTGGCACATGGCATGAGACACTGTGGACCTGGCAGCAGCATGAGGAGGCGGTACAGGAGCCCATGGCAGATTAGGGGCCTGGCAGCAGCTATGGGAGGCCCGTAATCTGCCAGCACCCTATGACAAAAAATGGAACACACCAGCAGTGTGTGAGGAGACCTGAAAGTGGCACATGGCAGAGTGTGGCGATGGAGACAGCAGCAATGGGAGGCCGTACAGGGACCCATGAGAGACTGTGGACCTGGCAGCAGCATGAGGAGGCGGTACAGGGGCCCATGGCAGATTACGGGCCTGGCAGCAGCAATGGGAGGCCCGTAATCTGCCAGCACCCTATGACAAAAAATGGAACACACCAGCAGTGTGAGGAGACCTGGAAGTGGCACATGTTTGGTGCATGATTCATGGCGGATTTAGTCAGTTGTGTCAGGAACTGGTGGTTTGAAATCCAGACTAATCCACACCTGATTCATTTTCACAAACGTGAGTCTCTCCACACTTTGGGTGGACAGTCGTGTCCTCCGCGGAGTTACAATACCTCCTGCCGCACTAAACACGCGCTCCGATGCCACGCTACTGGCCGGGCATGACAGCCTTTCAAGGGCAAATTCAGCTAGTTGGGGCCAAAGGTCAAGTTTCGTTGCCCAGTAGTCAAGGGGATTGTCTACCTCGGTTGGCAGGGTGCTGTCCAAGTAGGCCTAACCCTGTTGTTTGAGGTCCTGCTCCAGGTCCACCTGATGCTGCTGCTGCTGCGGCTGGTTAGTAGTTTCCTCACTGCGCTGGTGAAGAAAGCTACTCATCATCGACTGCAGACTGAGGCAGCCGCTGCTGGTGGAGCTGCCACATCTCCTACCACCCCACCCCTCCCCTGCTGCCATGGCAGCGGAACGCGAGCGCACAGGGCCCACAGTGTCTGAGGATGGACGTTGGCGCAGAAAGGCAGAGACCAGCTGACTACATAGGTGGTTTTTATAGTACGTTATTTTGGCCTCCCTCTCAGCAGGTGTGAAAAAGGCCACCATTTTTGAACGGTAGCGAGGGTCCAACAAGGTGGACAGCCAAAAGTCATCCCTCTGTCTGATGGTTATTATTCGGCTGTCGCTACGCAAGCAAGCGAGCATGCTATGGGCCATTTGTGCCAAGGAATGCGAGGGACTCCCTGCCTCCATCTCCACAGCATACTGCCACGGTGCGTCTGGGTCCTCTGTCTCCTCCTCCTCCTCCTCTACCAGATGCTCCTGCTCCTCCACTCCTGTCCGCTGAGTGGAAAAACCACCCATTTCACTCAATAATTCCTGAGCACCAATGTCCTCCTCTACCTCCTCCTCTTCTTCCTGTCCTGCCCCCACAGGGGTCATGTGGCGTTGAGATCTGTGCGCCACGTCTACCGCACCCTGACCAGCCATTGTTAACAGCATTTGTTCCAGGACGTGCAACAGAGGAATGACGTCGTTCATCCCATAGTCCTGCCGACTCACGAATAGCGTGGCCTCCTCAAAGGGCCTGAGCAAGCGGCAGGTGTCACGCATGAGCTGCCAATGGCTGACATCTAAGTTACACAGGGAGTACCTTTATCCGCTTGTAACATCAGGAAATCTGTGATGGCCTTTCGCTGTTCGTAAAGGCGGTCTAACATATGTAGGGTTGAATTCCACCTTGTTGCAACGTCACAGCATGAGGAGTCGGTACGGGGGCCCATGGCAGATTACGGGCCTGGCAGCAGCAATGGGAGGCCCGTAATCTGCCAGCACCCTATGACAAAAAATGGAACACACCAGCAGTGTGAGGAGACCTGAAAGTGGCACATGGCAGAGTGTGGCGATGGAGACAGCAGCAATGGGAGGCCGTACAGGGACCCATGAGAGACTGTGGACCTGGCAGCAGCATGAGGAGGCGGTACTGGGGCCCATGGAAGATTAGGGGCCTGGCAGCAGCAATGGGAGGCCCGTAATCTGCCAGCACCCTATGACAAAAAATGGAACACACCAGCAGTGTGTGAGGAGACCTGAAAGTGGCACATGGCAGAGTGTGGCGATGGAGACAGCAGCAATGGGAGGCCGTACAGGGACCCATGAAAGACTGTGGACCTGGCAGCAGCATGAGGAGGCGGTACTGGGGCCCATGGCAGATAACGGGCCTGGCAGCAGCAATGGGAGGCCCGTAATCTGCCAGCACCCTATGACAAAAAATGTAACACACCAGCAGTGTGAGGAGACCTGAAAGTGGCACATGGCAGAGTGTGGCGATGGAGACAGCAGCAATGGGAGGCGGTTCAGGGACCCATGAGACACTGTGGACCTGGCAGCAGCATGAGGAGGCGGTACAGGGGCCCATGGCAGATTAAGGCCTGGCAGCAGCAATGGGAGGCCCGTAATCTGCCAGCACCCTATGACAAAATGGAACCCTGGGCTGGGGCAGGCAGAACCGCCGTATCTTTATCACGGTTTTCCCAGGCCACCGAATGGCGACGCTGCATATGCTGACGCAACGCTGTAGTCCCAACATGGGCCCCCTGGCCACGCTTGACTTTCTGGCCACATAGTCGACATACGGCTACGTTTACTTCCTCGGGCGGCTTGACGAAAAATTGCCACACCGCCGAGTAGGAAACTTTGCCCCCGCTACTCCTCACTGGCTGACTGCTACTTCCTCCGTGCACACCGGCACCACTACTGGCCGTGGTGGTAGGCTGCAGTGGAGCTGGTGCTCTACTCCGTGGCCGTTTGCCTCCACTGACACTGCTGCGACCCTGCTGCCTCCTGGCAGCAGCAATGGGAGGCCGTACAGGGACCCATGACACACTCTGGACCTGGCAGCAGCATGAAGAGGCGGTACAGGGGCCCATGGCAGATTACGGGCCTGGCAGCAGCAATGGGAGGCCCGTAATCTGCCAGCACCCTATGACAAAAAATGTAACACACCAGCAGTCTGAGGAGACCTGAAAGTGGCACATGGCAGAGTGTGGCGATGGAGACAGCAGCAATGGGAGGCCGTACAGGGACCCATGAGAGACTCTGGACCTGGCAGCAGCATGAGGAGGCGGTACAGGGGCCCATGGCAGATTAGGGGCCTGGCAGCAGCAATGGGAGGCCCGTAATCTGCCAGCACCCTATGACAAAAAATGGAACACACCAGCAGTGTGAGGAGACCTGAAAGTGGCACATGGCATGAGACACTGTGGACCTGGCAGCAGCATGAGGAGGCGGTACAGGGGCCCATGGCAGATTAGGGGCCTGGCAGCAGCTATGGGAGGCCCGTAATCTGCCAGCACCCTATGACAAAAAATGGAACACACCAGCAGTGTGTGAGGAGACCTGAAAGTGGCACATGGCAGAGTGTCGCGATGGAGACAGCAGCAATGGGAGGCCGTACAGGGACCCATGAGACACTGTGGACCTGGCAGCAGCATGAGGAGGCGGTACAGGGGCCCATGGCAGATTAGGGGCCTGGCAGCAGCAATGGGAGGCCCGTAATCTGCCAGCACCCTATGACAAAAAATGGAACACACCAGCAGTGTGAGGAGACCTGAAAGTGGCACATGGCATGAGACACTGTGGACCTGGCAGCAGCATGAGGAGGCGGTACAGGGGCCCATGGCAGATTAGGGGCCTGGTAGCAGCTATGGGAGGCCCGTAATCTGCCAGCACCCTATGACAAAAAATGGAACACACCAGCAGTGTGTGAGGAGACCTGAAAGTGGCACATGGCAGAGTGTGGCGATGGAGACAGCAGCAATGGGAGGCCGTACAGGGACCCATGAGAGACTCTGGACCTGGCAGCAGCATGAGGAGGCGGTACAGGGGCCCATGGCAGATTACGGGCCTGGCAGCAGCAATGGGAGGCCCGTAATCTGCCAGCACCCTATGACAAAAAATGGAACACACCAGCAGTGTGAGGAGACCTGAAAGTGGCACATGGCATGAGACACTGTGGACCTGGCAGCAGCATGAGGAGGCGGTACAGGGGCCCATGGCAGATTAGGGGCCTGGCAGCAGCTATGGGAGGCCCGTAATCTGCCAGCACCCTATGACAAAAAATGGAACACACCAGCAGTGTGTGAGGAGACCTGAAAGTGGCACATGGCAGAGTGTCGCGATGGAGACAGCAGCAATGGGAGGCCGTACAGGGACCCATGAGACACTGTGGACCTGGCAGCAGCATGAGGAGGCGGTACAGGGGCCCATGGCAGATTAGGGGCCTGGCAGCAGCAATGGGAGGCCCGTAATCTGCCAGCACCCTATGACAAAAAATGGAACACACCAGCAGTATGAGGAGACCTGAAAGTGGCACATGGCATGAGACACTGTGGACCTGGCAGCAGCATGAGGAGGCGGTACAGGGGCCCATGGCAGATTAGGGGCCTGGCAGCAGCTATGGGAGGCCCGTAATCTGCCAGCACCCTATGACAAAAAATGGAACACACCAGCAGTGTGTGAGGAGACCTGAAAGTGGCACATGGCAGAGTGTGGCGATGGAGACAGCAGCAATGGGAGGCCGTACAGGGACCCATGAGAGACTCTGGACCTGGCAGCAGCATGAGGAGGCGGTACAGGGGCCCATGGCAGATTACGGGCCTGGCAGCAGCAATGGGAGGCCCGTAATCTGCCAGCACCCTATGACAAAAAATGGAACACAACAGCAGTGTGAGGAGACCTGAAAGTGGCACATGGCATGAGACACTGTGGACCTGGCAGCAGCATGAGGAGGCGGTACAGGAGCCCATGGCAGATTAGGGGCCTGGCAGCAGCTATGGGAGGCCCGTAATCTGCCAGCACCCTATGACAAAAAATGGAACACACCAGCAGTGTGTGAGGAGACCTGAAAGTGGCACATGGCAGAGTGTGGCGATGGAGACAGCAGCAATGGGAGGCCGTACAGGGACCCATGAGAGACTGTGGACCTGGCAGCAGCATGAGGAGGCGGTACAGGGGCCCATGGCAGATTACGGGCCTGGCAGCAGCAATGGGAGGCCCGTAATCTGCCAGCACCCTATGACAAAAAATGGAACACACCAGCAGTGTGAGGAGACCTGGAAGTGGCACATGTTTGGTGCATGATTCATGGCGGATTTAGTCAGTTGTGTCAGGAACTGGTGGTTTGAAATCCAGACTAATCCACACCTGATTCATTTTCACAAACGTGAGTCTCTCCACACTTTGGGTGGACAGTCGTGTCCTCCGCGGAGTTACAATACCTCCTGCCGCACTAAACACGCGCTCCGATGCCACGCTACTGGCCGGGCATGACAGCCTTTCAAGGGCAAATTCAGCTAGTTGGGGCCAAAGGTCAAGTTTCGTTGCCCAGTAGTCAAGGGGATTGTCTACCTCGGTTGGCAGGGTGCTGTCCAAGTAGGCCTAACCCTGTTGTTTGAGGTCCTGCTCCAGGTCCACCTGATGCTGCTGCTGCTGCGGCTGGTTAGTAGTTTCCTCACTGCGCTGGTGAAGAAAGCTACTCATCATCGACTGCAGACTGAGGCAGCCGCTGCTGGTGGAGCTGCCACATCTCCTACCACCCCACCCCTCCCCTGCTGCCATGGCAGCGGAACGCGAGCGCACAGGGCCCACAGTGTCTGAGGATGGACGTTGGCGCAGAAAGGCAGAGACCAGCTGACTACATAGGTGGTTTTTATAGTACGTTATTTTGGCCTCCCTCTCAGCAGGTGTGAAAAAGGCCACCATTTTTGAACGGTAGCGAGGGTCCAACAAGGTGGACAGCCAAAAGTCATCCCTCTGTCTGATGGTTATTATTCGGCTGTCGCTACGCAAGCAAGCGAGCATGCTATGGGCCATTTGTGCCAAGGAATGCGAGGGACTCCCTGCCTCCATCTCCACAGCATACTGCCACGGTGCGTCTGGGTCCTCTGTCTCCTCCTCCTCCTCCTCTACCAGATGCTCCTGCTCCTCCACTCCTGTCCGCTGAGTGGAAAAACCACCCATTTCACTCAATAATTCCTGAGCACCAATGTCCTCCTCTACCTCCTCCTCTTCTTCCTGTCCTGCCCCCACAGGGGTCATGTGGCGTTGAGATCTGTGCGCCACGTCTACCGCACCCTGACCAGCCATTGTTAACAGCATTTGTTCCAGGACGTGCAACAGAGGAATGACGTCGTTCATCCCATAGTCCTGCCGACTCACGAATAGCGTGGCCTCCTCAAAGGGCCTGAGCAAGCGGCAGGTGTCACGCATGAGCTGCCAATGGCTGACATCTAAGTTACACAGGGAGTACCTTTATCCGCTTGTAACATCAGGAAATCTGTGATGGCCTTTCGCTGTTCGTAAAGGCGGTCTAACATATGTAGGGTTGAATTCCACCTTGTTGCAACGTCACAGCATGAGGAGTCGGTACGGGGGCCCATGGCAGATTACGGGCCTGGCAGCAGCAATGGGAGGCCCGTAATCTGCCAGCACCCTATGACAAAAAATGCAACACACCAGCAGTGTGAGGAGACCTGAAAGTGGCACATGGCATGACACACTGTGGACCTGGCAGCAGCATGAGGAGGCGGTACAGGGGCCCATGGCAGATTAGGGGCCTGGCAGCAGCTATGGGAGGCCCGTAATCTGCCAGCACCCTATGACAAAAAATGGAACACACCAGCAGTGTGAGGAGACCTGAAAGTGGCACATGGCATGACACACTGTGGACCTGGCAGCAGCATGAGGAGGCCGTACAGGGGCCCATGGCAGATTAGGGGCCTGGCAGCAGCTATGGGAGGCCCGTAATCTGCCAGCACCCTATGACAAAAAATGGAACACACCAGCAGTGTGAGGAGACCTGAAAGTGGCACATGGCATGACACAATGTGGACCTGGCAGCAGCATGAGGAGGCGGTACAGGGGCCCATGGCAGATTAGGGGCCTGGCAGCAGCTATGGGAGGCCCGTAATCTGCCAGCACCCTATGACAAAAAATGTAACACACCAGCAGTGTGAGGAGACCTGAAAGTGGCACATGGCAGAGTGTGGCGATGGAGACAGCAGCAATGGGAGGCCGTACAGGGACCCATGAGAGACTCTGGACCTGGCAGCAGCATGAGGAGGCGGTATAGGGGCCCATGGCAGATTAGGGGCCTGGCAGCAGCTATGGGAGGCCCGTAATCTGCCAGCACCCTATGACAAAAAATGGAACACACCAGCAGTGTGCGGAGACCTGAAAGTGGCACATGGCAGAGTGTGGTATTGGAGACAGCAGCAATGGGAGGCCGTACAGGGACCCATGAGAGACTCTGGACCTGGCAGCAGCATGAGGAGGCGGTATAGGGGCCCATGGCAGATTAGGGGCCTGGCAGCAGCTATGGGAGGCCCGTAATCTGCCAGCACCCTATGACAAAAAATGGAACACACCAGCAGTGTGAGGAGACCTGAAAGTGGCACATGGCATGAGACACTGTGGACCTGGCAGCAGCATGAGGAGGCGGTACAAGGGCCCATGGCAGATTAGGGGCCTGGCAGCAGCAATGGGAGGCCCGTAATCTGCCAGCACCCTATGACAAAAAATGGAACACACCAGCAGTGTGTGAGGAGACCTGAAAGTGGCACATGGCAGAGTGTGGCGATGGAGACAGCAGCAATGGGAGGCCGTACAGGGACCCATGAGAGACTCTGGACCTGGCAGCAGCATGAGGAGGCGGTATAGGGGCCCATGGCAGATTAGGGGCCTGGCAGCAGCAATGGGAGGCCCGTAATCTGCCAGCACCCTATGACAAAAAATGGAACACACCAGCAGTGTGAGGAGACCTGAAAGTGGCACATGGCATGAGACACTGTGGACCTGGCAGCAGCATGAGGAGGCGGTACAGGGGCCCATGGCAGATTAGGGGCCTGGCAGCAGCTATGGGAGGCCCGTAATCTGCCAGCACCCTATGACAAAAAATGGAACACACCAGCAGTGTGTGAGGAGACCTGAAAGTGGCACATGGCAGAGTGTGGCGATGGAGACAGCAGCAATGGGAGGCCGTACAGGGACCCATGAGAGACTCTGGACCTGGCAGCAGCATGAGGAGGCGGTATAGGGGCCCATGGCAGATTAGGGGCCTGGCAGCAGCTATGGGAGGCCTGTAATCTGCCAGCACCCTATGACAAAAAATGGAACACACCAGCAGTGTGAGGAGACCTGAAAGTGGCACATGGCATGAGACACTGTGGACCTGGCAGCAGCATGAGGAGGCGGTACAGGGGCCCATGGCAGATTAGGGGCCTGGCAGCAGCTATGGGAGGCCCGTAATCTGCCAGCACCCTATGACAAAAAATGGAACACACCAGCAGTGTGAGGAGACCTGAAAGAGGCACATGGCATGACACACTGGGGACCTGGCAGCAGCATGAGGAGGCGGTACAGGGGCCCATGGCAGATTAGGGGCCTGGCAGCAGCTATGGGAGGCCCGTAATCTGCCAGCACCCTATGACAAAAAATGTAACACACCAGCAGTGTGTGAGGAGACCTGAAAGTGGCACATGGCAGAGTGTGGCGATGGAGACAGCAGCAATGGGAGGCCGTACAGGGACCCATGAGAGACTCTGGAACTGGCAGCAGCATGAGGAGGCGGTATAGGGGCCCATGGCAGATTAGGGGCCTGGCAGCAGCTATGGGAGGCCCGTAATCTGCCAGCACCCTATGACAAAAAATGGAACACACCAGCAGTGTGAGGAGACCTGAAAGTGGCACATGGCAGAGTGTGGCGATGGAGACAGCAGCAATGGGAGGCCGTACAGGGACCCATGAGACACTGTGGACCTGGCAGCAGCATGAGGAGGCGGTACAGGGGCCCATGGCAGATTAGGGGCCTGGCAGCAGCAATGGGAGGCCCGTAATCTGCCAGCACCCTATGACCAAAAATGGAACACACCAGCAGTGTGTGAGGAGACCTGAAAGTGGCACATGGCATGAGACACTGTGGACCTGGCAGCAGCATGAGGAGGCGGTACAGGGGCCCATGGCAGATTAGGGGCCTGGCAGCAGCAATGGGAGGCCCGTAATCTGCCAGCACCCTATGACAAAAAATGGAACACACCAGCAGTGTGTGAGGAGACCTGAAAGTGGCACATGGCAGAGTGTGGCGATGGAGACAGCAGCAATGGGAGGCCGTACAGGGACCCATGAGAGACTCTGGACCTGGCAGCAGCATGAGGAGGCGGTATAGGGGCCCATGGCAGATTAGGGGCCTGGCAGCAGCTATGGGAGGCCCGTAATCTGCCAGCACCCTATGACAAAAAATGGAACACACCAGCAGTGTGAGGAGACCTGAAAGTGGCACATGGCATGAGACACTGTGGACCTGGCAGCAGCATGAGGAGGCGGTACAAGGGCCCATGGCAGATTAGGGGCCTGGCAGCAGCAATGGGAGGCCCGTAATCTGCCAGCACCCTATGACAAAAAATGGAACACACCAGCAGTGTGTGAGGAGACCTGAAAGTGGCACATGGCAGAGTGTGGCGATGGAGACAGCAGCAATGGGAGGCCGTACAGGGACCCATGAGAGACTCTGGACCTGGCAGCAGCATGAGGAGGCGGTATAGGGGCCCATGGCAGATTAGGGGCCTGGCAGCAGCAATGGGAGGCCCGTAATCTGCCAGCACCCTATGACAAAAAATGGAACACACCAGCAGTGTGAGGAGACCTGAAAGTGGCACATGGCATGAGACACTGTGGACCTGGCAGCAGCATGAGGAGGCGGTACAGGGGCCCATGGCAGATTAGGGGCCTGGCAGCAGCTATGGGAGGCCCGTAATCTGCCAGCACCCTATGACAAAAAATGGAACACACCAGCAGTGTGTGAGGAGACCTGAAAGTGGCACATGGCAGAGTGTGGCGATGGAGACAGCAGCAATGGGAGGCCGTACAGGGACCCATGAGAGACTCTGGACCTGGCAGCAGCATGAGGAGGCGGTATAGGGGCCCATGGCAGATTAGGGGCCTGGCAGCAGCTATGGGAGGCCTGTAATCTGCCAGCACCCTATGACAAAAAATGGAACACACCAGCAGTGTGAGGAGACCTGAAAGTGGCACATGGCATGAGACACTGTGGACCTGGCAGCAGCATGAGGAGGCGGTACAGGGGCCCATGGCAGATTAGGGGCCTGGCAGCAGCTATGGGAGGCCCGTAATCTGCCAGCACCCTATGACAAAAAATGGAACACACCAGCAGTGTGAGGAGACCTGAAAGAGGCACATGGCATGACACACTGGGGACCTGGCAGCAGCATGAGGAGGCGGTACAGGGGCCCATGGCAGATTAGGGGCCTGGCAGCAGCTATGGGAGGCCCGTAATCTGCCAGCACCCTATGACAAAAAATGTAACACACCAGCAGTGTGTGAGGAGACCTGAAAGTGGCACATGGCAGAGTGTGGCGATGGAGACAGCAGCAATGGGAGGCCGTACAGGGACCCATGAGAGACTCTGGAACTGGCAGCAGCATGAGGAGGCGGTATAGGGGCCCATGGCAGATTAGGGGCCTGGCAGCAGCTATGGGAGGCCCGTAATCTGCCAGCACCCTATGACAAAAAATGGAACACACCAGCAGTGTGAGGAGACCTGAAAGTGGCACATGGCAGAGTGTGGCGATGGAGACAGCAGCAATGGGAGGCCGTACAGGGACCCAGGAGACACTGTGGACCTGGCAGCAGCATGAGGAGGCGGTACAGGGGCCCATGGCAGATTAGGGGCCTGGCAGCAGCAATGGGAGGCCCGTAATCTGCCAGCACCCTATGACCAAAAATGGAACACACCAGCAGTGTGTGAGGAGACCTGAAAGTGGCACATGGCATGAGACACTGTGGACCTGGCAGCAGCATGAGGAGGCGGTACAGGGGCCCATGGCAGATTAGGGGCCTGGCAGCAGCAATGGGAGGCCCGTAATCTGCCAGCACCCTATGACAAAAAATGGAACACACCAGCAGTGTGTGAGGAGACCTGAAAGTGGCACATGGCAGAGTGTGGCGATGGAGACAGCAGCAATGGGAGGCCGTACAGGGACCCATGAGAGACTCTGGACCTGGCAGCAGCATGAGGAGGCGGTACAGGGGCCCATGGCAGATTACGGGCCTGGCAGCAGCTATGGCAGGCCCGTAATCTGCCAGCACCCTATGACAAAAAATGGAACACACCAGCAGTGTGAGGAGACCTGAAAGTGGCACATGTTTGGGGCATGATTCATGGCGGATTTAGTCAGTTGTGTCAGGAACTGGTGGTTTGAAATCCAGACTAATCCACGCCTGATTCATTTTCACAAACGTGAGTCTCTCCACACTTTGGGTGGACAGTCGTGTCCTCCGCGGAGTTACAATACCTCCTGCCGCACTAAACACGCGCTCCGATGCCACGCTACTGGCCGGGCATGACAGCCTTTCAAGGGCAAATTCAGCTAGTTGGGGCCAAAGGTCAAGTTTCGTTGCCCAGTAGTCAAGGGGATTGTCTACCTCGGTTGGCAGGGTGCTGTCCAAGTAGGCCCAAGCCTGTTGTTTGAGGTCCTGCTCCAGGTCCACCTGATGCTGCTGCTGCTGCGGCTGGTTAGTAGTTTCCTCACTGCGCTGGTGAAGAAAGCTACTCATCATCGACTGCAGACTGAGGCAGCCGCTGCTGGTGGAGCTGCCACTGCTCCTACCACCCCACCCCTCCCCTGCTGCCATGGCAGCGGAACGCGAGCGCACAGGGCCCACAGTGTCTGAGGATGGACGTTGGCGCACAAAGGCAGAGACCAACTGACTACATAGGTGGTTTTTATAGTACGTTATTTTGGCCTCCCTCTCAGCAGGTGTGAAAAAGGCCACCATTTTTGAACGGTAGCGAGGGTCCAACAAGGTGGACAGCCAAAAGTCATCCCTCTGTCTGATGGTTATTATTCGGCTGTCGCTACGCAAGCAAGCGAGCATGCTATGGGCCATTTGTGCCAAGGAATGGCGAGGGACTCCCTGCCTCCATCTCCACAGCATACTGCCACGGTGCGTCTGGGTCCTCTGTCTCCTCCTCCTCCTCCTCTACCAGATGCTCCTGCTCCTCCACTCCTGTCCGCTGAGTGGAAAAACCACCCATTTCACTCAATAATTCCTGAGCACCAATGTCCTCCTCTACCTCCTCCTCTTCTTCCTGTCCTGCCCCCACAGGGGTCATGTGGCGTTGAGATCTGTGCGCCACGTCTACCGCACCCTGACCAGCCATTGTTAACAGCATTTGTTCCAGGACGTGCAACAGAGGAATGACGTCGTTCATCCCATAGTCCTGCCGACTCACGAATAGCGTGGCCTCCTCAAAGGGCCTGAGCAAGCGGCAGGTGTCACGCATGAGCTGCCAATGGCTGACATCGAAGTTACACAGGGGAGTACCTTTATCCGCTTGTAACATCAGGAAATCGGTAATGGCCTTTCGCTGTTCGTAAAGGCGGTCTAACATGTGTAGGGTTGAATTCCACCTTGTTGCAACGTCGCAGATCAGGCGATGCTGTGGAATTCCGTTCTGCCGCTGCAGCTCAAGGAGGGTGTGCTTTGCGGTGTAGGAATGGCTGAAATGTATGCAAAGTTTACGTGACATTTTAAGGATGTCTTGCAGTGGGATGGTGGATTTTAGGAACCGCTTGACAACCAGATTGAACACGTGAGCCATGCATGGCGCATGGGACAACCTTCCTTGACGCAGAGCAGACACCATGTTCTTTCCGTTGTCGGTCAACATGGTTCCGATTTTCAGTTTGCGCGGAGACAGTCATCTGTCGATTTCTCTGTTCATTACACTGAGAAGTTCCTCCCCTGTGTGACTACGTTCACCAAGGCATACCAGATGCAGCACAGCGTGACACCGTTGCGCCCTGCACATGTGATATGGCGGTCGGGTAATGGGACTTGGCACGGGGGTGGCGGCTGAGGACACGGCGGAAGAAGAGGTGGTAGAGGCGGACATCTTTGCCGGACCAAGGACGTGCAAACGTGGAGGCAAAAGCGGCGTGACCTGTCCAAGTTGCTGGTGCGTCTGTGATGGCACCACGTTCACCCAGTGGGCCGTAAATGACATGTACTGTCTCTGACCGTAGTTACAGCTCCACACGTCGGCGCTGCCGTGCACTTTGGCAGAGACCGACATGCTCAAAGACTGGCCCACCATCTCTTCTACATGTGAATGCAGGGCTGGCACTGCCTTTTTGGCGAAGAAATGACGGCTTGGCACTCTCCACCGCGGCGCGGCACAAGCCATCATTTCTCGGAAAGGTGCTGAGTCCACCACTTGGAAAGGGAGGGACTGCAGCACCAGCAACTTGGACAGGAGGACGTTCAGCTTTTGCACCGTCGGGTGCGTGCTTGCAAACTGTTGTCTCTTGGAAACGGATTCCAAGAAAGACTGCTGACGGAATCCGTGAAGAGGAGTAGCAGGAGAAGGAGCATCAGAACGAGCGGAAGATGCCAACGAGCGACAACTCCCCTCAGCAGAGGTGTTGGAGCCTTGACTGGCTGATAGAGGGCGATTGACGTCGGGTGACAGAGCAAGTAACGGAGCGGGTGATGGAGCGGGGGCTGGGGCAGGCAGAACCGCCGTATCTTTATCACGGTTTTCCCAGGCCACCAAATGGCGACGCTGCATATGCTGACGCAACGCTGTAGTCCCAACATGGGCCCCCTGGCCACGCTTGACATTCTGGCCTCATAGTCGACATACGGCTACGTTTACTTCCTCGGGCGGCTTGACAAAAAATTGCCACACCGCCGAGTAGGAAACTTTGCCCCCGATACTCCTCACTGGCTGACTGCTGCTTCCTCCGTGCACACCGGCACCACTACTGGCCGTGGTGGTAGGCTGCAGTGGAGCTGGTGCTGTACTCCGTGGCCGTTTGCCTCCACTGACACTGCTGCGACCCTGCTGCCTCCTGGGCAACCCACCGACTGTTTTGCTCGCTGGAAAGCTGGCACCCTCTTCTCCTGATGATGCGGAAGCAATAGCCTGATGACGACGAGGCTGCCAAGTGCGATCAGCCTCATCATCATCAATTAGGGTCTCCGCCTCACTACTAGCCCCCTCGGCTGCGTGTGGGTCAGGAGACAGACCTGTCTCTAGACCGGCTACCGAGCCACTCTCCTCGCCACTACTTCTTCGCCTGGCTGCTGAAGAGGCGGATGTCTCCCCCCGTTCCTGACCGCCCTCTGTTAGCTGTTCCTCACTGTACAGTGGGGCTGAGCCTACAGCATGCGATACTTCGCTTGGTGAGGGAACACCAAAGGACAGGGGCAGGTAGAGGACACGTGATTTCAGTGGGCTTGCTCCCGGGCCATGCCAACTAACGGTTGTGTCTGATGTACCCACCGACCGTTGGCTGTAGGTGTCAGAGGTGACCTGGGAAGAGGAAGACGACCGAGCCAACCAATCGATGACGGCAGGGTTGTCGGTGGAGACACGACCGCTGGATGACACCGGGAGCACTGGCCTCTGGCTGCGACTAGTGCTGCCTCGACCCCTTCCTCTGCTGCCACGTCTGCTCGCTCCTAAAACATTGCCTCCTCTGCCACTCCTCTGCATGTTGTCTGACATACTCTTTAATTAAACGATTCTGTGTCCCTGAGTAACAATTCTGTGTCCCTGAGTAACAATTCTGTGTCCCTGAGTAACAATTCTGTGTCCCTCAGTAACAATTCTGTGTCCCTCAGTAACAATTCTCTGTCCCTGAGTAACAATTCTGTGTCCCTGAGTAACAATTCTGTGTCCCTCAGTAACAATTCTGTGTCCCTCAGTAACAATTCTGTGTCTGTCCCTGAGTAACAATTCTGTGTCTGTCCCTGAGTAACAATTCTGTGTCCCTCAGTAACAATTCTGTGTCCCTCAGTAACAATTCTATGTCTGTCCCTGAGTAACAATTCTGTGTCCCTCAGTAACAATTCTGTGTCCCTCAGTAACAATTCTGTGTCCCTGAGTAACAATTCTGTGTCCCTCAGTACCAATTCTGTGTCCCTCAGTAACAATTCTGTGTCCCTCAGTAACAATTCTGTGTCTGTCCCTGAGTAACAATTCTGTGTCTGTCGCTGAGTAACAATTCTGTGTCCCTCAGTAACAATTCTGTGTCCCTCAGTAACAATTCTGTGTCTGTCCCTGAGTAACAATTCTGTGTCTGTCCCTGAGTAACAATTCTGTGTCCCTCAGTAACAATTCTGTGTCCCTCAGTAACAATTCTGTGTCTGTTCCTGAGTAAAAATTCTGTGTCTGTCCCTGAGTAACAATTCTGGGGCCCTAAGTAACGGTTCTGTGGCCCTAAGTAACGGTTCTGTGGCCCTCAGTAACAAATCTGTGTCCCTCAGTAACAATTCTGTGTCCCTCAGTAACAATTCTGTGTCTGTCCCTGAGTAACAATTCTGTGTCTGTCCCTGAGTAACAATTCTGTGTCCCTCAGTAACAATTCTGTGTCCCTCAGTAACAATTCTGTGTCTGTCCCTGAGTAACAATTCTGTGTCCCTCAGTAACAATTCTGTGTCCCTCAGTAACAATTCTGTGTCTGTCCCTGAGTAACAATTCTGTGTCTGTCCCTGAGTAACAATTCTGTGTCCCTCAGTAACAATTCTGTGTCCCTCAGTAACAATTCTGTGTCTGTCCCTGAGTAACAATTCTGTGTCCCTCAGTAACAATTCTGTGTCCCTGAGTAACAATTCTGTGTCCCTGAGTAACAATTCTGTGTCCCTCAGTAACAATTCTGTGTCCCTCAGTAACAATTCTGTGTCCCTCAGTAACAATTCTGTGTCCCTGAGTAACAATTCTGTGTCCCTCAGTAACAATTCTGTGTCCCTCAGTAACAATTCTGTGTCTGTCCCTGAGTAACAATTCTGTGTCTGTCGCTGAGTAACAATTCTGTGTCCCTCAGTAACAATTCTGTGTCCCTCAGTAACAATTCTGTGTCTGTCCCTGAGTAACAATTCTGTGTCTGTCCCTGAGTAACAATTCTGTGTCCCTCAGTAACAATTCTGTGTCCCTCAGTAACAATTCTGTGTCCCTGAGTAACAATTCTGTGTCCCTCAGTAATAATTCTGTGTCCCTCAGTAACAATTCTGTGTCCCTCAGTAACAATTCTGTGTCTGTCCCTGAGTAACAATTCTGTGTCTGTCCCTGAGTAACAATTCTGTGTCCCTAAGTAACGTTTCTGTGGCCCTAAGTAACGGTTCTGTGGCCCTCAGTAACAAATCTGTGTCCCTCAGTAACAATTCTGTTTCTGTCCCTAAGTAACAATTCTGTGGCACTAAGTAACGTTTCTGTGGCCCTAAGTAACGTTTCTGTGGCCCTAAGTAACGATTCTGTGGCCCTAAGTAACGTTTCTGTAGCCCTAAGTAACGTTTCTGTGGCCCTAAGTAATGTTTCTGTGGCCCTATGTAACATTTCTGTGGCCCTAAGTAACGGTTCTGTGTCCCTCAGTAACAATTCTGTATCCCTCAGTAACAATTCTGTGTCTGTCCCTGAGTAACAATTCTGTGTCCCTAAGTAACAATTCTGTGTCTGTCCCTGAGTAACAATTCTGTGTCCCTAAGTAACGTTTCTGTGGCCCTAAGTAACGATTCTGTGGCCCTAAGTAACGATTCTGTGGCCCTAAGTAACGTTTCTGTAGCCCTAAGTAACGTTTCTGTAGCCCTAAGTAACAGTTCTGTGGCCTCAGTAACAATTCTGTGTACCTCAGTTTCAATTCTGTGTCTGTCCCTGAGTAAAAATTCTGTGTCCCTAAGTAACTTTTCTGTGGCCCTAAGTAACGGTTCTGTGGCACTCAGTAACAAATCTGTGTCCCTCAGTAACAATTCTGTGTCTGTCCCTAAATAACAATTCTGTGGCCCTAAGTAACGTTTCTGTGGCCCTAAGTAATGTTTCTGTGGCCCTAAGTAACGATTCTGTGGCCCTAAGTAACGATTCTGTGGCCCTAAGTAACGTTTCTGTAGCCCTAAGTAACGTTTCTGTGGCCCTAAGTAACGTTTCTGTGGCCCTAAGTAACAGTTCTGTGTCCCTCAGTAACAATTCTGTGTCTGTCCCTAAGTAACAATTCTGTGGCCCTAAGTAACGTTTCTGTGGCCCTAAGTAACGTTTCTGTAGCCCTAAGTAACATTTCTGTGGCCCTAAGTAACGTTTCTGTGTCCCTCAGTAATAATTCTGTGTCCCTCAGTAACAATTCTGTGTCCCTCAGTAACAATTCTGTGTCCCTCAGTAACAATTCTGTGTCTGTCCCTGAGTAACAATTCTGTGTCTGTCCCTGAGTAACAATTCTGTGTCCCTAAGTAACGTTTCTGTGGCCCTAAGTAACGGTTCTGTGACCCTCAGTAACAAATCTGTGTCCCTCAGTAACAATTCTGTTTCTGTCCCTAAGTAACAATTCTGTGGCACTAAGTAACGTTTCTGTGGCCCTAAGTAACGTTTCTGTGGCCCTAAGTAACGATTCTGTGGCCCTAAGTAACGTTTCTGTAGCCCTAAGTAACGTTTCTGTGGCCCTAAGTAATGTTTCTGTGGCCCTATGTAACATTTCTGTGGCCCTAAGTAACGGTTCTGTGTCCCTCAGTAACAATTCTGTATCCCTCAGTAACAATTCTGTGTCTGTCCCTGAGTAACAATTCTGTGTCCCTAAGTAACAATTCTGTGTCTGTCCCTGAGTAACAATTCTGTGTCCCTAAGTAACGTTTCTGTGGCCCTAAGTAACGATTCTGTGGCCCTAAGTAACGATTCTGTGGCCCTAAGTAACGTTTCTGTAGCCCTAAGTAACGTTTCTGTGGCCCTAAGTAACAGTTCTGTGGCCCTCAGTAACAATTCTGTGTACCTCAGTTTCAATTCTGTGTCTGTCCCTGAGTAAAAATTCTGTGTCCCTAAGTAACTTTTCTGTGGCCCTAAGTAACGGTTCTGTGGCACTCAGTAACAAATCTGTGTCCCTCAGTAACAATTCTGTGTCTGTCCCTAAATAACAATTCTGTGGCCCTAAGTAACGTTTCTGTGGCCCTAAGTAACGTTTCTGTGGCCCTAAGTAACGATTCTGTGGCCCTAAGTAACGATTCTGTGGCCCTAAGTAACGTTTCTGTAGCCCTAAGTAACGTTTCTGTGGCCCTAAGTAACGTTTCTGTGGCCCTAAGTAACGTTTCTGTGGCCCTAAGTAACAGTTCTGTGTCCCTCAGTAACAATTCTGTGTCTGTCCCTAAGTAACAATTCTGTGGCCCTAAGTAATGTTTCTGTGGCCCTAAGTAACGATTCTGTGGCCCTAAGTAACGTTTCTGTAGCCCTAAGTAACGTTTCTGTAGCCCTAAGTAACGTTTCTGTGGCCCTAAGTAACGGTTCTGTGTCCCTCAGTAACAATTCTGTATCCCTCATTAACAATTCTGTGTCTGTCCCTGAGTAACAATTCTGTGTCCCTAAGTAACGTTTCTGTGGCCCTAAGTAATGGTTCTGTGGCCCTCAGTAACAATTCTGTGTCCCTCAGTAACAATTCTGTGTCTGTCCCTAAGTAACAATTCTGTGGCCCTAAGTAACGTTTCTGTGGCCCTAAGTAACGTTTCTGTGGCCTTAAGTAACGATTCTGTGGCCCTAAGTAACAATTCTGTGGCCCTAAGTAACGTTTCTGTGGCCCTAAGTAACGTTTCTGTGTCCCTAAGTAACGTTTCTGTGTCCCTAAGTAAAGTTTCTGTGGCCCTAAGTAACGTTTCTGTGTCCCTAAGTAACGTTTCTGTGGCCCTAAGTAACGTTTCTGTGTCCCTAACTAACGTTTCTGTGTCCCTAAGTAACGTTTCTGTGTCCCTAACTCTCTCCCTGAATACAGCCAGGTCTGCCTCTGTTGAATGACTGGAGACAAATGGAGAATTCTAAAATGGCCACCATTTATAGCTCGACCATTACACAGTGCTGGCTGGCTGGCTGCTGATTGGCTAATGCGAACACATGTCATGAATGAATGCATTATGGGTCAGCGCGCCTTGTCTGCGCGCCTTCCCAGACATCCCCGCTCCGTCTTCGCACATGTCGCCGCCATTTTAGGAAAAATTTCGATTCGCGCATCCGAAGTCTGCTAATTTTCGGAAATTTTCCTAATATTCGAAACGAATTCCACTTCGCCTAGTTCGATTCGCTCATCTCTAGTTATACCACTCCTTTATAATTTGTGAACCAGACAGGCTTGCTATTTTTTTCTTATATTTTGCTCTCCTGGGACACCTGGGCCTCTTCTCTTCTTCTCTTCTTAACCCTGGGAATCCTCTCCTCCTTCACCCCTTAGTCCCTTATGTCACTCAGGGGTCCACTATGCAATTAGCCCCCAACAGCTCTCACTCACCCTTCTCTTGTCGATGGCACCAAGCCTTGAGTGGAGGGCATTCACATCCGCTCAGTCCTAGGGGGGATTCCTCTGGGTTTCCAGTGCTGTTCTTTTTTATTTTTTGGGTTTCGTCCCAGGGAAGCAGGGTGGGTCTCCTGATACTTCTGGGTCTCTCTGACCAAGGATCGATCAGCCGGCCGAGGGGTATAGGCCAGCAATGGGCAAACTATGGCCCGCGGGCCGTATACGGCCCGGCGGACCTTTTAATCCGGCCCGCGGAGCTAGGCTCCCACTAGGCTCCTCTCACAGTCCACCCTGAAGACCGGTGTAGCATGAAAATCTGTCTCCTATGAGGATCTGTCCCCCTCGACGTATCTGCGCATGTGCCGGAGATCGCCGATTGGCTGCTAATGCCTGAAACTGGCACATGCGCAGATACGTCGAGGGGGACAGATCCTCATAGGAGACAGATTTTCATGCTACACGGGAACAGCGCGGGAAGACGGCGAAAGGAACGCGCAGAGCAAAGGTAAGTGAATTGACACAGGGGGGACTTGGGGACTTAATATGGGGGATGAATTAATATGGGGAATGAATTACTATAGGGGGGATGAATTACTATATGGGGGGATGAATTACTATATGGGGGATGAATTACTATGGGGGATGAATTACTATGGGGGGGATGAATTACTATGGGGGATGAATTACTATATGGGGGATGAATTACTATATGGGGGATGAATTACTATGGGGGATGAATTACTATATGGGGGATGAATTACTATATGGGGGATGAATTACTATGGGGGATGAATTACTATATGGGGGATGAATTACTATATGGGGAATGAATTACTATATGGGGGATGAATTACTATATAGTGGATGAATTACTATGGGGGATGAATTACTATGGGGGATGAATTACTATATGAGGGATGAATTACTATGGGGGATGAATTACTATATGGGGGATGAATTACTATTTGGGGGATGAATTACTATGGGGGATGAATTACTATATGGGGGATGAATTACTATATGGGGGATGAATTACTATATGGGGGATGAATTACTATGGGGGATGAATTACTATATGGGGGATGAATTACTATATGGGGGATGAATTACTATGGGGGATGAATTACTATAGGGGGGATGAATTACTATATGGGGGATGAATTACTATATGGGGGATGAATTACTATATGGGGGATGAATTACTATGGGGGGATGAATTACTATATGGGGGATGAATTACTATGGGGGATGAATTACTATATGGGGGATGAATTACTATATGGGGGATGAATTACTATATGGGGGATTAATTACTATGCTTACTATGGGGGAATATTACTATACTTACTATGGATGACACATACACATCATTCATCTACTCTTGGTCCGGCCCCCGGGTCCAATATATGAACCCATTGCGGCCCTCAAGTCAAAAAGTTTGCCCACCCCTGGTATAGGCAGAAGTAAGCCGGCGGCTCCGTGTCACAACGGGACGCCGGCCGGCTTCCTCTTTCTCCCAGAGCTCCTCCGCGGCTGGTCACGTGCACCGGCCACGTCACCTCACCTCCCAGCCGCTCGGATCTCTCCCTCGTGGAGCGCCGGGGGGACCAGCGCATCGCTACAGCCTCCGTCCAGCTCCCATCTCCGGCTCTCCGGTCTCCGCTCAACTGCCCTCCAGACTCCGGTGAGTCGGTTCCTGCAGAGGGTCACTGGGGAGGTCGGATAGCAGGACCTAGCAGGGAGCTAATGCCGCTCACTCCCCACAGCCGCCATGTTCCCAGTGGGGATGAGGTTTTGATGTTGGTGTGCTGTGCCATTTTTTCTCCAAACATAGTGTTGTGTGTTCTTCCCAAACAACTCAATCTTGGTTTCATCTGTCCACAGTATATTTTGCCAGTAGTGCTGTGGAACATCCAGGTGCTCTTTTGCAAACTTCAAACGTGCTGCAATATTCTTTTTGGACAGCAATGGCTTCCTCCGTGGTGTCCTCCCATGTACTCCATTCTTGTTTAATGTTTTCCTTATTGTAGATGTGTCAACAAAAATGTTAGCATGTGCCAGAGATTTCTGTAGGTCTTTAGCTGACACTCTGGGATTCTTCTTTACCTCATGCAGCATTCTGCGCTGTGATCTTGCAGTCATTTTTACAGGACGACCACGCCTAGGGAGAGTAGCAACAGTGCTAAACTTTCTCCATTTGTAGACAGTCTGTCTTACCGTGGACACATGAACATCAAGGCTTTTGGAGATACTTTTGTAACCCTTTCTAGCTTCATGCAAGTCAACAATTCTTGATCGTAGGCCTTCTGAGAGCTCTTTTCTGCGAGGCATGGTTCACATCAGACAGTGCTTCTTGAAACCAGTAAACCCAAAACAGGTGTGTGTTTCTTAAGGGCAGGACAGCTGTCAGCAACACATCCAATATCATCACACTGATTGGAGTCAAGGTTGGCTCACTCCTGGCTCCAATTAGCTCTGGGAGAAGTCATTAAGCTAGGGCCTCACATACTTTTTCCTCCCTGCACTGTGAATGTTTACATGTTATGTGCAATTAAACCATGGCAACATCTATGTTTGTGTAGTATTATGTTCAGCAGACTGTGTTCTTCTATTGTTGTGACTTAGATGACGTTCAGAGCACATTTTATGCCCAATTCATGCAAAACTCCACGTAATCCCAAGGGGTTCACATACTTTTTCTTGCAACTGTAGGTAAAATATTGTTGCTTGGTCCATGAACTGTTGAACAGCTGACAAACCATCTACTGTGGACAGATGTTCCCTTGTTTGGTAGCCAATAAAAATGTTATCTGTTGATTTGAGATTTGTATTATTAGTATGGCCAAATGCCATCAGTGCATCGTTTACCAGTGAAACCAATAGGTTTGGCCTGATAAAGTAGCTCATAAGACCTTTATGCAGTTGGCAGTGCTTGAAGTACAAGTCAGGAAACATAGAAAAATGCTTTGGAAAATGTGATTGAATTAAGTGAAATTTTGTAGAATTGCTTGAAGAAACAGAAAGTAGCATTTAGTGATAGGATGCTGTAAATGGACACTTATTCTGTCCACAGTTACCAAGTGGTCTGCATCATCATTGATAGAAAATAACTTAACAGGGCATCATATAGATTCAGAATGCAGTTGATGCAGTCAAGCATAGAAAGCCATATAGTAGAGAAAAGCTGTAAAATCCTTGGACAATTTCCCTCAACAAATTTCTGAAATTTGTAATACAACAAAACATTTGCAACAATATTCAAAGTGGTTATGTATGTCTCTGCAAAGTTTCTCAACAGTTTTAGGTTTAGCTTTACAGGTATATGCAGCACACAAGGCAGTAATATAACAAGTAAAATGAATGTGAAAGATGAAAGGTTGCTCTGTTTTGAAGTAAGATAATAAAGAGTGGGATCAACCATTACAACTGCAGCAAGTACATTGCAATCTGTACCAAGTGCCATAACATTTTTTAGGTTGATACCATCTACCAGAAAACATTGTTTCATCTGCTCAAAAATGGCATCAGCAGTAGCTCCAGTGAGATTAACAAGACAGTAGAACTGATACTGGGTTTTACCAGCATCTGTCAAAATAAATGGCCACCATGGCTAATTTTTTTGTTGTTGATATGTCTGTACTTTCATCAATCAGTAATGAAAAGTAACAACAGGTAAGTGTTTGGCACAACAGCTCTTTATTGCACTTGCCAATGGCTTTTTTTATTATAATGGACTCTTTGGTATGCTTATAACTGAGGGATTTTGCTATTTTGGAGTCTGGAAGCCAGTCAGCCAAGTTATTGGTAAGAACAGGTAACAAACGTAGTGGCAAATTTTTCTGTGCAATAAAATTAACTATTTTCAATTGCATTAAACAAGTTTTTCTTTAATGAGCCAAGTGTGGGATATTTTAGCAAACTTATCAATTCAAGGGTTGGCTTGACTAGTTGCAGCAAAAGACTGTGTGTTTGTAAGTTGCAGCATGACTACAGATATCACAAACTCTACCATGTGCTATGCTGAACATTTTTTTTTTTTTTGCACCACACTTTGCATTTTGTTTTGATTCATCATCTGCTCATAACCAGTATTAGAACTGCAGATCTGTTAGCCATGAGTCTGAAAAGGAACAATGCCTACATTACTTACGTTTTTTGGCAGGAGGGGCTGCCCCTTACATAAGATCCTTTGTAAAGTGGAACTGCACTACACACAGTGCAACCTAAAACAAACACCTGAGTTACCAACAGCAACTGTTAAAAGTGTTGCTAAACCCACAACAGTAAAATCAGTCTGTATATGCAGTAAAGCATGCTTGTTATACTCACTGTGGAACCTAAGGGGTTAATCCTATTGTCACGAATCCACACCCACACGCCCACAGTGACTAGCTAACCGAGGCGTGCACGTCAGGCCGTGACTTTGAGTAAGAGGGAATGAGGGGTACTTACTTTGAATATATATAAAACCGACCGTGATACACTTTCACAGCCCTCACTACCTCTGGCCATCACTAGAGGGAGACTCCACTCCAATCCAGCTGGCTGACCACACACAGGCAGATACGAATCTTTTATATAATCTGGTGCACGCTAAGGGTTGGGGAGCAGTCTAGCAATTGGCACACCTTTCTAGGATTCCTCCAGCTATCCTACAAGCTAGAACCCCGGTGTTAATCACTCTTCCACTGTCCACACACCCCCACACCAGACACACGGTAGCTTGCCACCATCCAACAGTTTGTCCACAGACTGGTCTGCTGGGCCACCACACACAAACAGATCTCTGTCTGGCAGATCTGCTGCTTTACAATCTGCATGCAATCTGCCAATAAGCAGTGCAATTGCATACAGATAGGCAATGAACTTGACCGAGCATATATAGACACTGCAATACAATACAATCTCTCCGGAGATATGAGCCTGAGCTTACGTACCCAGGAGTCACTTTTTATGATTTTATGATTTTATGATTTAATATCCTGAAAGTGGGCAGTGCATAAAATATGTACAAAGAAAAAACAATTACATAAAATACAGAAAGACACTTCACTATGAAATAAAAGGGAAATAAAAACAGAAATAAAACTTTTACCAAGAGTTATCCTGTGACTGGAGCAAGTCAGAGAAAGTCCGCGATTTGCCAGTCAAATAGAACCAGCTCCGTACGAATTACACCGTCCATATCTCAGGGTCCTCAATTTATTGAAATATGGACGTAGGCTGGACATTAGCCCTTGACCAATCAAACTTGGGTGGTGTTCCTGTACCAGCCCCCAGGACTTTTTGGGTACTGAAGTGCCCAAAGTCGATTGGACCAGGAACGGTTTGAATCACCAAGTCAGGGATAGAATTTCCGACACCAGTGCATCAGTCTGATCGCGACAGTAGCAATCGCTGTTCAGCTGTCACAATCAGACACCATGCAACTGTTTTCTGCATTTCTCTGGGATTCTATAGAGGCTACCAATACAGTTTTACATGCAGATGTAGCCTACAGTGTGTCCAATCAGAAGGAAGTATTTTCATCTCTCTGCAACTAATATTTTAGTTTTCATGAGAGATGAAATATATTCCTTTGATCTGTGGATATATGTCAGAGCTTGGCAGACAGATTTTAGCACTCTCCTGGTCTTCTTCTGCTTCTTGAAGCCGAAATGGCTGGAGCTCCACTTTTAGACTTCAAGAAGGTGGCAAAGTCTGACTACATAGGTGACAACATTTTATTGGCATGCAGGTGTCATCTCCAGCCTACAAGCTGCTCTGTCCTTTCAGATGCTAATTGGTGAACATGTGTCTCTGAATACTGAACACATCTTTAATAACATGGAATGAAACTAAATCTACAATTACATATTTCTACTGATCACATCTCAACTACCCGAATCTTACATTTATGTTACACCTCTGCATTGTGTAAAAAGGCTGGTTGATCCTTTCTTCTCTGCCCCTCCTCTTGTCGAAATGACCACCTGATACAGACTGAATCTGTAGTCACATGCAGATGCTCAGTTTGAGGTGTATTGCTAGACAGGTTTTTTTTTTTTTCTTAGGAGAGTGCATGTGATCAGCACAGGGCCATTCAGCACTGTCCAGACAGAGGGTCAGGGGATTCACATCCTCCTAGAGCAGAAAGAAAACTCCTCCTACAAGCTTTAACCAGTGCTCTGCTGAAGTCACAAGACTGCTATATACTGCTGATGAGAAAAGGTATTTAGCAGTTTATATTTACTAAAATAATTGCATTTCCATGTCCTGTGTACTGTGGGAGACCAGATAGAATGACTGCAAGGTCCTGGGTTTAGTAACACTTTAAATTTAGCAGCCCGTGAAAATCTTTTTACACTTCTGTAGGAAAGCTTAGGAAAAACAGCTCCAAACCCTTTTAAATTTCACTAACTTATAGTTATACTGTAAGCGTTGTGTGCTGTAGTGATGCCTGTGTAATGAAAGACAGGAAAGCAATAGCTGTTAATGAAAAATTATCTTTTGGAACTTAGCGAAAAATTTTATGAACACATATTAGCTGCAATTAAAGATGAATCATGTGTGAAGATAGGTTTGGATTCTATGAGGAGGGTATCTAAAAAAATAAATTAGAAAAATCATGTTGTACACCAGGCTACAAAATCTGTATCAGGTATTAGTATTTAAAATAACAACTTACTGTTTCTAAGATCAAGTTGTCTAATAGTGTTTGGCTGAATGTTCGCGTCAAACCCAAGTTCTACTCGAACATTGACCGTTTGTGTTTTCGCCGAACACACGAATGATACGGGTGTTCTGCAGGCTGTTCGCCAGCAGCGCCCCACAATGCACTGCACCCTGATAGTGCATTGTGATTGGTCAAATCAATGCACCTGACCACAGGTCAGGTGCAATGCTTTGGCCAATCACAGCACAGGATGATGTCACAAGGGGGCGGGGTTAACACTGCCCCCTTGTGACATCATGACAGTATTTTAGAACTGTAATCGCGGCGCAGCTGTCAGACGGCGGAAGCCAGCATCGTAAGCGGATATTTTTTCCTTTTTTCAGGTAGCATGCTCTGATAAGGATCTGGTATGAATTATGGTGGGGGGGACCCCCAAGCCATTTTTTTTTTAATTTTGGTGTGGGGGTTTCCCCTCAAAATCCATACCAGACTTGAAGGGCTTGGTATTGATGGGAGGGGGAACCCCACATCGTTTTTAGAAAACGTTTTGTCAGGCAATGTCCACAATTCTTTTTACATTCAACTGTCAGTGGGGAAGCCCACTGACAGCTGAAACAATAATAAATGTTTCACTACTAAAATACTGCATGACTTAATAATATAACTTATGCAGTATTTTAATAACTGAGCGATATCTTGCCACATACTCAAATGCGGTAAGATACTGCTCAGTAAATTGTTTGTGTTTTAAGTTCGCCGTCGAACATTCTGTAGGTTCGAATGTTCAACCGCGAACTGAACAGTGGTGTGATTGTGAGTCCAGGAGAATGGCATAAAGAGGGATAAGGAAAAAAAAAAGTATAGCTTGTAGGCTTGTCACAGGAGAGAGTTGTCGCAGGAGAAAGTGGTGACAGGAGAAAGTGGGTCACAGAAGAAAGTGGGTCCTCTAAAGGTGTCTGATGATTGCATGCATGTTCTAAGTACCCTGTCTGCATGATATATGACAACAGATCTGTCTTATGGATTGTCGCTGAGCCCAATAAATCTCTCTCTGGAAAAGAAACTCTATATTTGTCTGTATAATATATGGTAACAGATTGCTGACGTCCAAGCAACCAGAAGATCATTTTCAGGTTCAGTAACAGAAGTTGGTGATGACAACAGTCCTGTGAGGTGGATCCAGAAGCTGTGCTGTGACTCAAAAGTCTGGTGGTGACTTAAGGACTCTGATTCACAGATTGAATCACAGAATTATTATCTGGTGGCTGGAAAACTGAACAAAGGACTGTGCTGTGGACCAGAAGAATCCTATGAGAATCCAATGATCCTATGAGGAGACAGAAGACCATGAGGACCCAAGAAGGATGTTCTGAATCCCAGGAGCAGGACCTGGAGAAGATCATAAGCCTAGGAACCAAAGTAGTTGGTTTAGGTGTTTTTTTTTTTAATTGTTCTATGGATAGTTGTTACTTTTGTTGAGAGTATAAGCGTATTTTTTCTTTTTTTTGTATCTGGGTGTTAAAGTGTATTCTGCAACAAGCAGCAGTGTTTGGTGGCGTTACTCTTGCTTTGGTGACTTTGTGCTGAGAGAGTATACTTGTGTTTATCTCAATAATGGAGGGAATTTTGAAAAAGGTGCACCAGTAAAAGACACTGAGTCTTTTGTTCAAGCTATACAAGGATCTGCTGATCCATGGAGGCAGGCACAAAAATGGGTGGATGAAAAGATTTGTGGCAAAAAGTTAAATACACATAAGGCAAAGTATCTACTCATTTCTGCTGCTGGCTGGAAAGCAGAGCAATACAAATTTGTTTGTCAGCAAAAGCAAAAATTGGAAGATAATGTGAAGTTTGTAAAAACTGAAGTTGAAAACTTGAAGGGGGCGTGTCCAAGATGACGACCGAAGCGGCCGCATAATCCTGAGCTCTGTCACCTTTCCACCTAATCCGCTGCCATCCTGGCGCAGCGGACTGACAGAGCTCGCCGGAGGTCCCACCTTCCCTGCTGGGACTTGGCGGAGGGGTGCCGAGTGGCTTTGGCTCTTCCCCGCGGCAGCGGACCATCGCGGCCTGTTGCGGCCTAGTGAGGCCTCGTTTGGCGCCGGGCTCGCACCCATCCAGGTGACACGTGAGTTAGGTCTGCAGTGGGGGAGGGTGTTTTATGACCATCGGGCCCCCCCAGCCGGACCATCGGGCCCCCCCGTCTGGACCCAGGGGACTGCAACCTGTAATTAAGGCCTCGAGGGTCTTCCCTTAAAGGGAGCTGTAAAACGGCCCCTGCTGGGCCTAAAGGTCTGTTGAGGCAGACGGACAGTCACTTGGGGGATAAAGAAGTGCTTCCTGCACCCCACCTGAAGGGCTCTGGAGCCAGCACCCCAGGGAGTTTATACAGTATTTTTACAGCCCCTGTGCCTGTCGGCCTCCCCAAACAGTCTGAGGCCTACATTTGGGCCCCTGGCCTTTACTGGGATCATATACTTCAAGTTTATAGTAGCTGGGGGGTGTGGCTTGAGCCCAGAAAAGATGGCAGCTTAGTTTCCGGAGCTCCAACACATGGAGATAGGAACACGTGACCACAGCAGGGAGAGACACCGATGACATGGGGAAAGCGGATAGGAGATCCACGATCGCGGTGTCCCCGTCAGATGAGCGGACCTGCCAGCTGCAGCATTCCAGATTTATTCCGGTCCCAGAGCACATTGAGCCCTCCTCCCATGCTGTCTCCTCCCACTCGCTTCACAGAGCGTCCCGCTTGCAGAGCCCAGCTGCAGCACCCACAGCCTGCCATTCTGCAGCCTCCCCTCTCACTATAGGGGATTTGAAAGCAGTAGCATCAGATATTAAAGAGACCCTCTCTGCAGCAATTGCAGAGTTACATATCGATATGCAGGCAGTGGCCCAAAGGCTAGAGGCAGTGGAGAATAAAGTTATCACACAAGACCTCGCCATCCATGATATACACAAACTGGTAGATACGCACACTATGCAGCTAAGAGAGCTTGATTGTCATATCGAGGACCTGGAGAACAGGGTAAGACGACATAATTTTAGGGTACGTGGTGTCCCCGAAGCAATCGAATTGGGCCAACTCACCCAAATGCTTTTAACCATTTTTAATGATCTTTTGGAAAGATCACAGGAGTCTCCTATTGAGATCAAACTCCTCCATATGGCTCTACGTCCTAGAGGTAGGGACACTGATCACTGAGATATAAATTGCTGCTTAGTCGACTTCCGACTCAAGGAAGAAATATTACGCAGAGCGCGAGACCGAAACCGCATGATATATAATGGAGCAGAAATCAAATTATTTCAAGATCCCCCCCATCTCACCCTAAAACGCAGAAAGGATTTACGCCCTCTGCTGGATCTACTGCGTTCCAGGGGTATAGCATATCGCTGGAGATTCCCGTTTGGCATTTCAGCAACGCACATGGGGCGATCAGCTATCCTGAGATTCCCGGAAGATATTGCACCATTCTGCGAGGTCCTAGATATCCCAATAGTGGACCTGCCCAATTGGTCCAGTGAATCCCACTTCCCATCCCAGACGGATGAAGACCCAGTGGAGGCCCAGTCCGCTGGATACCCTGGAGGAGCAAGGTGACGCAGACCATCCCACCACACCTCGTCCTCTCCTGTACGACGAAGGCTCATCATTGAGGACAGTTTACCAGCTTCACCAGCTCATCGCAAGGCACATCACGAATGACACTTCTCCTTTCCCCCACCGACCCGTGCATCACCCTTTCCCCATTCTTTGACTACTTCCACACCCGACCTAATATATCGTGTGATTCTCTCTGGTTCTATTTTACCTTCAATTGAAAACCTTCTATCCGCCCTTGGCTAAGATGCTAGGGTATGTGTATTGCATTAGATTGTTCTAACTCTAATGTATACTATCTGTTCATTCTATGTTTATGCCGATTTCGAATGTATATAGATTATATTAGCTCTTGCTCTCTGCGGGCTGCATGGTAACAGTGCTAATAGAACCATGGTTCATAATCTTACTGGTTCTAGAGTTTGTCTGGACAGTAATGGCCTACTGCATTGTACTGATAGCCTCGGTTGAGACCGAAGTTTCTCTTTTTTTCAGGATCCAGAGATGCAGACTGCTCAGTTGCCTCGACGTGGGCCTATATCCCTGAATCTCACTGCATTTTGCAATTGATGTCTCTATACAGGGAATTTTATGCGATTGAGATTTTGAGTCTGAACTACTACGGTTTATTAAGGCCTTCTCACATTGCCCTTTGTGTACACATTTTATGGTCCATGAGCAATTCCAGAACTAGCGTTCTCACTCTTATTCAATGTTTATATTGTGGTTCTGTGGTGCTGTTATTGTGTGACCATGCCATACCTTGATACAAATCCTACCCATAGTGTCTCTTCATGAGCTTCTTAACTACATATGAGCTCATAGGAACCTTTTTCCGAATACCATACTTTCCTACATGTTCGTGATCATCCCCAGATTTACACACAAACACCTGAGATACTATACGCATTGCACTCATACACTTTTCCTTCCCCTCCACCATCCTCCGTACATCGTCTCCCTCCCCCCATATTTTGGCTGCCTTCACATTCTTCCTAGTATATAGTGTGATTACCTTCGAAACCCATGTTCCAAGCCATCTTCAAATGCAAACCTCCTAACTGCCCTTGGCCAAGGTGTTAAGATATGTCTAAGGCATAGGATTTCTCTAACTGTTATGCATACTACCGGTTCACTCTATGGTTATGCAAGTTTCTGATATGTGTACATAGATTATTATGGACCATACTCTCAACAGGCCACAGAATCACGATGCCACTCAAGCGGTTTATCACAACCTCGCTAATTCTGGGGTTTGGCTTGCACCCATGGTAACGGCCTGCTGCACTGTGTGGAACACCTTGGTTGGGGCCAATATTTCTCTTCTGTCAAGGATTCAGGGATTCAGTTTAACTAGATGGTTTTCCCTCGGCCTGCATCCCTGAATCTTACTGCATTATGTAATTGGTGTTTCCTTGCAAGGTTTCATATAAGATTGATATCTTAAGTCTGAACTGACACAGTATAAGGAGACCTTTTCGCATTGTCTTTTGTGATCGCACTTTATGGCTCATGGGCAACTACAGAACGAAACTTACTACTAGTGTACACTGTTTATCTTGTGATACTATAGTAATGTACAGTAAATGTATGACTATGCCACATCCTGCTACACAGCCCCACCTCGATGCCATCCCAAGACAGTTTTACATACAACTAGACACATAGGAACCGTCCTTTAGAATACCATACCTTCATACTTATTAGTGAGCATCCCTAGATTTACACACGATTACTCACACTATTATAACCAACACACCTCTACATATAACATCTCCTACCCGTGCCCCCTTATTACAAATTGAATACCTCTCCCTACAAAAATTTGCTGACATCCACCTATCTCTGTGTGTCACTGCTACCTTCTATTGGACCCTATCTTATACACACTTTTCGTCCTTGATATACCTAGTAGGTCCTAGACAGTCTTCCTGGGACTCTCCCGCGACCCCCCAGAGCGGACGCCACTGGGTCCAACTAAACATCTCCGATTTGAATATCACATCCACGCACAATACATTAAGTACCTCACCAACACATATGATTCTCAATACAGGACAGCGTAGCCGGAATACACTCTCCGGAGCTTGTTTCATAAGAAAAGTTTTAGGACCACATAACACCACATTTGTATGGGTTTTTATTGTGGACGCCTAACACTTTTCACCTCTAATATTTTTTGATTTCTTGACTCTTCCTCTCTATTTTTTTCACTCCTATTTCTACTTTTCATTTTCTCTGCCCTCTGGGGGGGGCTGTTTGGTGGTTTTTTTTTTTTAGTTTTTTTTTCCTCTCCTCCTCCCCTCTCCTCTCATTTGCCCCCCCCCCACTTTTCTCACACCCATCTGCTGCACATTATAGACCTTGAGTAGTACTTTTTCTGCCATCCAAGACAATGTCTTCTAAACCCACATCCGTACAAGCCCTCCATACAGTTTCTGTGGCATCTCTTAATGCAAGAAGTCTAAATATACTGTACCTGAGAAACGCCCACAACTCCTGACTTACATGAAAAGCTTGCGAGCAGACGTGCTCTTCATCCAAGAAACTCACATTCGTGCTGATCATATCCCTAACTTCTCCAATGCTAATTACCCCACAGTCTACCATTCAGTTAACACAGAGGTGAAAGCAAAAGGTGTGTCCATTTTGATCTCCAAAACACTCCCGCTCACAATTACTGATTCTCTCGAGGATCCGGAGGGAAGGTTCCTCTTCCTTAAAGGCACCCTCTACAACAAACCGCTTACTTTAGCCAACATTTACAGCCCCAATACGGCACAAGTGAGCTTTTTCTGTAAAATTTCTAAAACACTTGCAACATTTCAATCGGGTATCCTGATTCTTGGGGGCGATTTCAATGTAGCACTGAATTAGTTGGAAGACACTTCAACAGGTTCATTATCAAAACCCTTCCGAGCACTTAAACAGATTAAAATTGAACTGAACGATCTTCTTCTCCATGATATGTGGTGTACCCTACACTCCTCTGACAAAGACTACACTTTGTTCTCCGCACCTCACAAGCGTTATTCCAGAATCGACTATCACTTTTTTTCACAAAAAGACTTACACACATTAAAATCAGCCTCTATTGAACCAATGATTCATTCTGACCATCACCTGATCATGATGACCATGCATCTTCCTGATGCCCCACCTACGTCTAAAACATGGAGACTAGATCCCTTTCTCCTTACGGACTCATCCGTTACCCTCCACATTCATAAATCTCTGACCAATTATTTTAAACGACACCTCTAATTCAATGGGAAACACACAAATGTGTGATACATGGGCTCCTTCTTTCAATCACTGCTTCTCGAAAACGCATAGCTCAGGCATCTTTTACTTCTATACTTCATAAAGTACGTAAACTTGAATGCTCACATAAACGCTCCAAGGCTGTAAACTCTGCAACCGAACTTGACCAGGTACGCAAACAACTTCGAGACATAGTGGAAAAGAAAACCAAGCGTAATTTTACTTTATCTCAGAAACTCTTTTATGAACATGGAAATAAGAGCGGCAAATTTTTAGCCAGGGCCTTGCAATCTAAAAAAGCGTCTCACCATTCATCAACTCCCAACAAGGTCACTTACTTAAAACATCTGCGGATATCGCAGCCGAATTTGAGAAATATTATACTACCCTCTATAACCTACCCTTAGCCCCAAAACCGACAGGGGATATTAGACCATGTAAGGTCATTATCCAGACTTTTCTCTCCCAATATCTTCCTAAACCTATCTCCCAATCACAAGCAAGAGAACTAGATGGAGCTTTGACACTGACAGAACTACAACAGGCTATCGCACAACTAAAACCAGGTAAAAGCCCAGGCCAAACGGACCTATAACCACATATTACAAATCCTTCATAGACATCCTCGCACACCCATTCCTAAAGGCTTTCAATTCACTAGATACACTAGGACTAGGACAGTCCATGCGCCATCTTTCTGAAGCCCACATCATGCTTATACAGAAAGAAAACAAGGACCAGACATCGCCAGCTATCGTCCAATCTCCCTCCTGAACGTTGATCTAAAGATTTTTGCCAAAATACTAGCCAATCGTTTACTACACATCATAGACCTCATTATTTCCACTGACCAGGTAGGGTTTATACCCGGTAGAGAGGCAAGAAACAATACGATCAAGGCAATAAATGTACATCATTGGTTGACACAGAAGAAACAATCTGGCTTCTTTCTCTCTCTAGACGCTGAGAAGGCCTTCGACAGATTGGCATTGGACTACATGGAGGCCATTCTGAATGGCCTTGGGCTTCCTCCACGTCTCCTGAACTTTATCATATCTTTATATACAACACCAACAGCTAAAGTTAGAGTCAATGGCCTCCTTTCAGATGCCTTTTCGATAAGCAATGGGACCAGACAGGGATGTCCATTATCCCCCCTTCTATTCATTCTTACTTTGGAACATTTTTTAAACTGCATTAAACAGAATGACAACATCAAAGGAATTTTAATCAATGGCAAAATCCACAAAATAGCTGCCTATGCTGACGACATCTTACTTTTCCTGACAGACCCACATGTTACGCTACTGTACCTAACTTACTACACGATTTCAAATTTTTCCAGTATTTGCCCAATTTTAAAATTAACTTCAATAAATCCCAGGCCCTCAATGTTTCCCTAACCCAGGATACGGTCAGACAGGCAAAAACGAACTTTCCTTTCGCATGGCAGTCCGAGGCCATTACATACTTAGGAATCCAATTACCGACTCACCTTACAGAAAAAATGCCAAAAACTTTTTACCCATTTTACTTAGCATCCCCAAAGATCTACAGACATGGGACAAACCATTTTTCTCTTGGTTTGGAAGAGCAGCTATTCTTAAGATGAACGTGCTTCCCAGACTACTATACCTGATGCAAACAATTCCAATTAAACTGTCCAATTCCTTCTTTAAGTCCTATAAAACATTATGTACCTCGTTTCTATGGTGTAATAAACGCCCCAGAATCGGTTTTGAACAACTTACCATGCCTAAGACGGGCGGAGGTATTGGACTGCCTGATATCACCCGCTACTGTAGAGCCTGTCACATGGCAAGAATAGTAGATTGGTCTACGAACCACAACCATAAGACTTGGGTTAATCTGGAAGCTGCATTTTCGAGGACCCCACTCGCCACTTCCCCTTAGCTGAAAAATTCCCACATCCCGTCTGAGTTCAGGGAACACCTTCTTATAGGCTCTACTCTATCGTGTTATCATCTGATAAGTCAGAAAACAGGTTTTTCTTCAACCCCTGGTCCACTCACTCCTATCAAAATGAACCCAGATTTCCCCCCTGGTATGTCTCGCCGGGTCTAACCCCCCAGACAATTTGACTCTGCATCAACTCTTCAAAGATGGGACATTCTTACTCAGAGACCACCTTTTGAACAAATGGCCATTCCTAACCCTGACGCCGTGGATGTACAGACAGCTTCACCACTTTATGCATACCTCCTCACATCTAAAAGATTATACTAGACCACTCACCCCATTTGAAAAACTTTGCTCAACAGACTCACCCCAGAGACATGTTATATCTAAGCTCTACACATGCCTTGAAAACACCATTGACCTTCCGTCTATTCCGTCTAGGAAAGCTTGCAAGGCCTGGAGCTCTAACGTACAACTCCAACTATCGCCAGAAGACTGGGATCACTTTTATGAACATATACACAAAGGATCCATATGTGTCTCCACACAAGAAAACAATTTTAAACTATATTCTAGATGGTACAGAGTTCCGTTCCTGCTTCACAAATATGACCCTAACATCTCAGATTCGTGTTGGAGATGTCACCAGGCAATGGGTACACTCTTGCATATTTGGTGGGACTGCCCATTGCTGCAGCCTTTCTGGGAGAAAATCCAACCCATAATCACGCAAGTAACTACGTACTCCCTAGACCTCTCCCCCGCACAATTCTTGCTCCACCATTCCACACTTCCATTTAGGACGTACCGTAAATCACTCGCCATGCACATGGTAAACACGTCAAAAGAATGTATCCCAGTCCACTGGTGCTCAACACATGTTCTCACTATTCGAGAATGGTTTGCTAGGATCAACAAAATTGAGGAAATGGAGGAATTGATTTCTATAGCAAAAGACCATCCCGAGAGATTCAGGAAGACATGGGCTTGTTGGAGTCATTTCAAAACCACCACTACCTATCACCTATTATTGCATGAACAGCCTTCACCCCCTGACTAAATAATTGGAGAAAATGTTATCTCAAAAGACACCCTATCCACCTGTGACGCATTTAATGCACATTTAGATGGATTGAGACTCAACATCATAACCTACCTTTCAGGTTCTTGACCCACATATTGCCCCATTAAATGATCTTGCACATATTAAATCCTAAGCTATATAGCTATCTTTCTGGCTCGTATAAAATGATGTGATTTATTTTATCTGCAGCTACCCATTCTAACATCCCCTCTACTCCTTACCCATTCTCCCCCTCCCCCCCCCCCTTTATTTTTCTACCTCATATTCCCCCCTACTACCTCACTCTACATCTCTTCTATCTATTCACCTCTCTCCCGAAATGGGCACACAAATCATAACGCACATATCATCATGTGCTATTCTTTCCCTGCACTTCACATTCCCTCAACATAAGGGCTTACAAGTAGATAGGTCAGTAATTAATATACCTATAATGATTTATCTATTACCCTCTTTGTATCTGCTGGTTTGCTATACACCTTTGATATAAAGATATACCTCACCTCGATTTGTACTACAATTCAAACCCATAGCCCATCTGCGAAACAGGATGCTGCATATCGTGTCTATGTTCGGACTGTAATCTATATTTGTATGTACATTGATCTGTCTTAACTTTTCCAATAAAATTATTTTTGAAAAAAAAAAAGAAAACTTGAAATTTCTTGTCCAGCAGGCTGCTGTATTTAACGCAGAAAGTAAGCATATTACTAATGAAAATACAAAATTATGCAATGAGATTACGTTTGTTAAAGAATGTTTGGAGAATGCCCAGTGTGCTATATGGGAGATATGCTCCGAACATGCAAAGGTTCACCATTCTCAATGTTTAGCAGAGATAATGTCTCTAAAGAAGCAGAGTGTTGTTGTTGCTGCAAGTAAGGTCTGTGATGGATGTTTAGACAATGGTTTTGTAGCAGCTGTTGAGACTGATTCGGGCTATTTCCAAATAGAGAATGGGTCTGACCGAGCATTGGAAAATAGTTAATGTAGTGGGCACATCGGATGAGTCTATTGTGGGTGAATGTTCCTCAGACAACAAGAGTGTGAGGTCTCGAGATTCCAGCCATTGTAATGTGTCTCAGTCGTCATGTGCTCAGAGAAGGGCTTATTCAGGGAAGCCAGTTCTGAGATGTTTTGCTTGTAAATATTGGGGCACATTGCACAATATTGTTTTATGCGTAATAATAGTAAGCAAAAGGGACTCTTGGTACCCCAAAACTGCACCAAGTCACAAAGAAGTTTACTCTGCAAGGTGGGGTAATTCTCCCAGGCATGTAGACCACAATAGCCAAAGCCAATTCTTTTTTAAAACCAAAATAACAAGGTTACAATCGGAGAATAGTCAGCTAAAGCAAGAAAGACATCAGTTTATGGAGCAACTGAAAGAGCTGAAAATGCAGGTGTCTTTATTTACGCAAAGATACTACACTGGAATGAACAACCATTTTGCTTATAGGCCATAGACAGTTGGACGTGTGGTATGAGTGTTCTGATTCTGTTTTCTGTTCTTTGGCATGCATTAAGGTTTACCTACTGCTCTCAGAGATTTGGTCTCAGTATTTGGGACATGATGGAGGACTCTGGTGTATTTGTGTGTTTCCAAGAACAAGCCTTCATGATTTAGTTTTTTTAATGTCAGGTGGGAAATAATTTCAAATTGTTTTTGTAGTTTGTATAGTTTTAGCCACCTGAAAGGCAGTTGCTGGGTAAACCTCCAATTTAGCAACTGCATCCATTTGTTTTCCCCTAAAGGTTGCAAATTAAACCTCTATGGCAGTGGGGGTGAATTAGCTTGAAACTGTAAAGATGTAAATAGTACCTTGTTTTATCTTTAAACACAATATTTAAGGATTTGGCTAATGAACCTTTGTTTAGGAATTTCTTGTGTTTCAGATGTTGAAGACGTGTGAATCTGTGCGACCAGAAATGCACGTTTGCAAGTGAACGACAGAAGGGTGAGGACTTTAACCTCCCTAGCGGTATGATTATGTCAGTATTTCTGTGCTCAAAGCAGTACATTGTTTTCATTGGAAATATGTTGTTTTTTTATTGTAGGCCTGTAATTCTTAGGAATACCTCAATGAAATCTATTTAAACAAGAGTTTAGTAGACATCCTTGGTGCAATAAAGTTTAACCACTTGCCGACCGCGCATAGCCGAATGACGGCTTCACCGCGGCCGGCCAGTTCTGAGTGGACGTCATATGACGTCCTCCCAGAACGCGCTCTCCTGCGCGCCCCAGGGGGCGCGCACCCGGCGATCTCCGTGATCGCTGTGTCCTACGGACACAGCTGATCACGAGATGTGGTGAAAGGCCGATCCCACCGGCCTTTTACCACGTGATCAGCGGTGTCCAATGACACGCTGATCACAGGAAAATGCAAGTGCCGGTTCTCGGCTGCACTTTCCTCACGCTGTCAGATCGTGAGGAAAGTACTGCCGAGAACCGGCAGTTGTCAGAGCGGGGATCGGCACCGATCATCAGGGCACTGATGATCAGTGCCCTGATGATCGGTGCCCAGCAGTGACCCCCGCAAGTTCCGATCAGCTGTGCGCCCACTAGCCCCGCCCACCCATTCCCAGCAGTGCCCCCACCTGTGCCCAGCAGTGCCCCCACCTGTGCCCAGCAGTGCCCCCACCTGTGCCACTCTGCAGTGCCACCTACCTGTGCCCAGCAGTGCCACCTACATGTGCCCAGCAGTGCCACCCACCTGTGCCCACCCACCTGTGCCCACCAGCGCCACCCACCTGTGCCCACCAGTGCCACCCACCTGTGCCCACCCACCAGTGCTGTCCACCAGTGCCACCCACCAGTGCCACCCACCAGTGCTGCCAGTCAGTGCCACCAGTCAGTGCCCAGGGGTTGTGCCAGTCAGTGCCGCCAGTCAGTGCCCAGAAGTGATGCCAGTCAGTGCCGTCTATCAGTACCCATCATCAGTGTCACCTATCAGTGCCGCCTATCAGTGCTGCATATCAGTGCCGCCTATCCGTGACCCCTAATTAGTGCTGTCTATCAGTGCCGCCTATCCGTGCCACCTCATTAGTACTGCCTATCAGTGCCCTTTAGTGCTGCCTATCAGTGCCCATCAGTGCCGCCTATCAGTGCCCATCAGTGCCGCCTCATCAACGCAAATCAGTGAAGGAGAAAAAATACCTGTTTGAAAAATTTTATAAAAGAAACAAATAAACTTTTTTTTTTTTTCAAATTTTTTGCACTTTTTTTAATTTATAGCGCAAAAAGTAAAGCGCCCAGTGGCGATTAAATACCACCAAAAGAAAGCTCTATTTGTGAGAAAAAAATGATCAAAATTTCATATGGGTACAATGTTGCATGACCGCGCAATTGTCAATCAAAGTGCGGCAGCGCTGAAAGCTGAAAATTGGCCTGGTAAGGAAGGGGGTATAAGTGCCTGGTAGGCAAGTGGTTAATAAATTAAATAATAAATTATAATATAATAAAAAATAATATAATAATAAATTAAATAATGTAATCAAATCAAACACACGGAACTCTGTCCAAACAATATTATATAGACACTGCATTATGTTTTAGAATACATCCCGGGTAAATTTTGAAACACGGGACTGCACAAAGTCCGACATCGCAATCAGGACAGTGGAACCTCGTTTCCTTGCAGATTTTTTTCCACTCTGGTTTCGCCAAGAGCAACATACCACGCACATCCGTGTAGGTGCTGCCTTTTTTTGGGTTGGTGGGATGTGGTCCATAAAATGACGTCCAGTCAGATGTTCTGGGTTGACAACTCCCACAGTAGGTTGTCCAGATCTACCCACAGACACCTGTGAGATGGGGAAACAGCTCTCATTGTTTGAACACTGTTTGTGTGCAGTAAATTATTGTGTGGAGTAAATTAAATGTTTTGACTGACATTCTGCGGTTTAGCCACAAGATGTCCCTGTTTTTCTAACACAGCCTCAGACTGCATAGATATTTGTATAATCATGAAGAGGTGGGGTTTTCTCACAGAGTGGAGAGAGAACAGGAAGGAGAAGGAGAAGCCATGTTTTGGAGGATGGTGAATAAGGGGCCCTGTGAGCTGAGAATCTGATGACATCCCAGTGTGAAAGCATCCCTCAGTAACCAGAGCTGCAGCTAAGTGAAGCTGATTGTGTCCAAGACCCTGATCCTGTTCAGAGGAACGAACATTGCTGCCAGGAATGCTGATGAGAGCAGAGGAACTAAGCAGCATATATTGCGATACCGCATGCGTGTTGGAGAGACATTAGTTCTGTTCAGAGTCACCAGCGGATTCAAAGCAGACCCGGGTCGGTAAGGTCATGCACGCACCTCATTTCATTGTTGGCACCTAGAGACTGAGGACAGGCCTATAGTTAGTTAGGGTCTCTGTTTGTGTCAGGCCACAAGTGTTTGATGGTGTTTGATGCTTGAGGAAAATGGATTCCCCACTTTCCAGATAAAGTCCGCATGAACCACAGGCTTGTCACTGTTTTTGCAGAACAAAATATAGGCATTCCACAAGCACTGTTCCAGAAGATGCCATAAAATCTTTTTATAGTATTTCCTCTGCTGCTTTCTCATCGCCGGATAGAAAGTCATAGCTTGGTCAGCTCTGTTGACACCTCCCATGCTGCTGTTGTAGTCAATAACAACCTGCGGCTTCTGGATGTTTTTCCCACCTTTTGTTTGTACCATCACTGTGGAGGCATTGTGAACGGTACTCATTAGGCACACATCCTTCTTGTCCCGCCATCTAAGTGCAATCATTTTGCCTTTCTGCCAGGCAACTAATTCTCCCGACTTCAGTTTGTTTTTTGCAAACATGGATGGCAGGTTGCACCGGTTAGCCCGAACGGTTCCATATGCATACGTTTTGTGCTGAAGAAGAACCTCGTAAAGTTCTGAAGAGGTGTAAAAATTGTCCGTCGTTACACAGTAGCCTTGGTTTAGCTCAACCAGTGACAGGACAGAAGATGTTGCCATTCTGTAGTTGTACTTGGGATCAAATTTTGTGCCTTTGCCAGTATATATGACTGTGTTCCAGATATAGCCGGTAGAAGAGTCGCACAGCAAGTAGGATTTGACACCAAATCATGCTCTCTTGGACGCAATATACTGTATCCAGCTGAGCCTTCCTTTGTAGGCCATTAGACCTTTGTCTATGCTAACGTCTGTAGCTCTGCTGGAAAATTCTTACAATTATTTGGGAGACTTCCCAAATTTTTTTTAGCTTGGGAGCCGGATGAGTTGATTCATCAAAATCCTCATTATTTGCGAAGTGCAAAAATTTCATAATGAGGGAAAAGCTGTACTCTGACATGACGGTGCCAAAGAACGGCGTGGCGAGAGTTTTGTTTGTGGTCCAGTACCACTTCTGCAGCAGTTTCCCCACCACTCCTTGCAGAATAATTAGGCTGAGAAACAGCCAAATGTCCTCTTTGGTGACAGGTTTCTACTTTCTGCTTCGTGAAAACCGGCTGTGTGGAGCAGCTAATTGTTGCCCTGCTTACCTATTTGTGTCCGTCACGATAATTTCAATAACCTCATCGGTCAGAAATAATTCCAAGTATGCCAAGGGGTTGTCACCTTCAAAGTGGATTTTCATACCAGGTGCGCCGGTAAACGGAAACAGTGGCGGCGCTGGCGTATCGTTTTATAACTCCCGCCTCCCTTAAGCTCCACTCCCCGAAGGCACAGCATGGCAGACTCACGCTGATCACACTGATCAACGTGAGATACCAGGGAAGCAGGGAAGGAGACTGAGGATGGACAGAGGGGATGGCTGCATGCGGCTCAGGACCTGGGACCCGGATTGGCACCAGGTACTTAGTTTGCGGTGAGCCCGAGTCTGGCTCGGGGTTACCATTCTTGACAGCTAGATTTAATCCCGAGCCAGACTCGGGAAAACCGCTAGTGGGGTTAAGAATAATGGACTCTTTCAATAGTCATTAAGCAATGAACTTTATATTGTCACTTTTTTTTTCTACCATCCTACTTTTTCTGTTTTAATTTATCGGTTTAAAACTGTCTTTCAAACACATCTAAACTTATTTTGGGACGCTACACAAGGGCTCAATTTTAAGAAAGTTTCAAAGAGTGATCTGGATAATGATACAATATCAGGAATCAGTTTGGGTAGTTCAATAAATATAAGAGAACAAAATTTTGTGGGTGGATTACAGCAGATACTACTCAAAAGGGGAAGAGTGGATTTTACCACTCTAGCTGAAATTAACATTCAGAACATTTACACCATTGCTGCAGATTTGCAGAACATTCAAATGTCGGTGATTGTACTGAATAAAACACTTCAAACCAATAATGTATCCAAATCTATCATATGTGGTATTATAGGGAACTTGCTGAGTGAACACCTGAGCCAAGGACTTCAAGAAATTAAACAAGGAGAATGGCCAAGGATAATGAATTCAAGTTTATTATTCAGTCTGATTAAAGACAGTGGGGTGACCTGTAAGAACTTTGCTCTTGCTAAAATAAGGCGCCTGAATACTCTTTGTAATAAAGATCACATTGGGAAGTAGGAAATACCTCTGACCATCGACATCCCTCCATGGTCAACAACACCCTTACCTGTGTATAAGATGATCATTCTTGGTGAGGTGGAGGTGACAAATTGCACTAACATACTGAAACAACTGCTACCACAAAGCAGACTCATTGTTAAGGAGAACCAAGTATGGAAAACCATGGACCCTAAATGCTGTACCTGACCTGGCCAAGCCTGGCTTTGTTCCTGTTCTTTTGAGCGGATGGAGTACGCTGATGGATGTGCTGCTACACATTCTGGAATCTGCATGGTTCAACTGCAGAAATATGAATTGTCTTGGAAAAGGATAATTCATGGAGGTGACTCAAAGGTCTGTGCATTAGGGGTTCCTGTGTTTACTTGGCAGAGACAAGTTCAGTGCCGGACACCTATCACTGGTTTGTGTGTGAACCTCACTGATGGATTGTTGACAATTGGAGATGAGGACATACGAGCAAATATTCATATAAATCAAGTATCTGTGGACATTGAGCAAACTGATCTTGGCAACTGGGTATCTATGATCTCTCCTTTATTTAAGAAAATACCACTACTTAAAGTTGCATTAGATACATTATTTAAGAGGGATAGTAGGGAAATTATAGAGTTACAAGAACTGGTAAAGGAAGACATCATCAGTTCTAATAAAATTTCAAAAGAATTTCAGGAGCCCCGGTGGAGCATACCTATAACACTTTCACTCACCTATTACGAACTCTTTCCATGATTTTTGTGGTTATTCAGTTTATATTAGTATGTTTACTGTTTGGTTTATATTGTGCAAAAAGACAATTAAGAACAATCCAGGGAAATAAGAAAATCATAGAGCTGGCATCAATCTTAAGAGCAGAAAATGTCTGAGCAGTTTGATTGATTATGGATAAGTCCTAGTCAGAACCAATCCAAGTGTGGGAATATGTAGGCATATAAAATGTGTGTATCATAGATATAATAAATATATAAAATATGAGTAAATGCACTGTATATACATTCATGTATATGAAGTTGGCACTCATAGTGGACCAGGCGAACTGCATTTTTTCATATCAAAAGGATAGAATAAGGACTGCTTAATTTATGCATGAGGTAGTTACCTTACCTTTGTTATGTTGGGTTAACCTGTTTTTGGATAAATATGTGGAGAGTCAGATGAGTTTCAGAGCAGGATATTTGCAAATCTATCAGCATTGTAAAATGCAAGTTTGATTAGATTTGGAAAAGTATTAAATATTCATAGTGCACTTGTTTATGGTGAAGAGAATTTCAATGTGGGTGTCATGTCCACCTTTGTACAAGGATGTTAAAGATTGTAGTTTTGCCATAAACAAGACAAGGAGTATCTATTTAACTTTTTAATTAAAATCTATGCATACAGCTGCTCTAGGTCTAGACACATTGTTTGTAACACTTAAGACCAGACATGCTCATAAAACCAAACAATCAGATTGCTCGACTCTTTGGTCAGTGAGAAAAAGTGTATATTAGGGAAGGTTTTTTTGGTTGAGAGGTGTCAGGAGAAAGTGTGACAGGAGAATATGGGTTCTCTGAAGGTGTCTGATTGCATGAATATTCTAAGTACCCTGCCATCTGTCTTGTCTGTACCTCTGTTTTATGGATTGTCTCTGAGCTGATTAAAGACAGTCGTGCTGCGGCTGAAAGAAGTGGAAGGCAGAGTCCCGGACATGACCCCGGAAGTCTTTGGGAAGAAAATGATCCTTGAACAAGGATTTAGCAAGGCAGAGACCCTGTCGGTGCAATCCTTCATGAAAGGTATTTTCTTCGTAACTTTTGTTTCTCTACAGGTATGCAGAAGGTACTGGGTGGCAGTGAAGGCCTCTGGACCCGACTCCCTCTTCCGAAAGTTCACCGCAAACTCTCCCATTCAAAGGGACGAAAGGCGGATCACGGTGTCCATGAGGAACCCTCACGTCCCTGGTAGAGACATCGCCACCTACCTCCAAAGGTTTTGCGTCGTGTTGAAGGACCCAGTCCGGATACTAGACGCCAACGGCTTCTGGACAGGTAAGTGGTCTGTGTTTTGCAGATTGCTGAGAGATCGTCCCGCTGGAGATCTCCAACACCTGCAGCAGTGCTTTTCCCTGGGAGCGTCAGCAGGACTCCTACACTACCCGGATCAACCCCAGTCATGCCGCAGGTGTGGACAGCCGGGGCACGAGGGTAAGGATTGCCATGTGCTTTCAGGTAGGTTCTGCCGGTCTGCAGGTCACGAGACCAAGGATTGCCCGAGGTCCAAAACCTGCAACCTCTGTGGACGGTCAGAGCACGTCTACAGGGACTGCCCAGAGAGAAGCAGGACGTATGCTGGGGCCCTGAGCAAGGGCTCTGCCGCCAAGCCAGCAACTCAGAAACCCCCAAAGGACCCAGGTAAGAGGAACCCCCCTCCCTCCACCCCAGCCCCCCCGGACCCTGGTCCCCCCGCCCCTGGCCCTCCTGCCCCCCCCCCGCCCCTGGCCCTCCTGCCCCTCCCGCCCCTGCCCCTCCTGCCCCACCCACCCCTACCCCTCCTGCCCCCCCCGCCCCTGCCCCTCCCGCCCCTGCCCCACCCCTCCCGGGCCCGGTTCCACCCCCCCCTGACCTGTCCTCACAGGAGGATTTCCCGCCCCTTCCCCCTGCCACCCCCGTCAGCAGCTCTGCGGCGGGGATCAGGAAGCGGAAGAAGGAGCAGGCTAGCCCGGCGGCGGAGGAACCCTCCTCCGCCACCAAGCAGCCTGCTGTCCTCCAGAATGCCGCAGGTCCCGACCCCGTGGGGGAGGACCTCGACACACTGGAGGAAGAGGAAGAGGTGGAAGAAGAGATGGCTCTGACCCGGTCGGGGCCAGATCTCTCCACCGACTTCGATGAGGTCCTCAACGAGGTCCTCAACCAGATCGGACTGAGCCAGGACCCTGGCCAGGCCGCAGAGGTCGCCCCCCCTCCCCAGGGGAGGTAGGCACAGCCCCTGCCGACTAACCCCTTCATCTCTTCCCCATGATGGCTGAGATCTCTATCTTTTCCATTAATGTGAGGAGCATCAAGGATGTGTCTAGGAGGCAGACTGTGCTGACCTTTCTTTCCACACAGCAGAGTGATGTGTACATGCTTCAGGAGTGCGCACTTCCCCCTCTGAGGAGGTACACTCATTTGTCCTCCCAGTGGACCCACGGTCCCTCCTACTGGTCTGGGGGTGGCGATTGCAAGTCCGCAGGGGTTGCGGTTCTTATCAGGGGAGGACGTTTCACTGTTGACTCCGTCCATGAGCTCGTCTGTGGCCGCCTTCTGGTCATAGACGGTTCGTGGGCGGGGGAGCCCGTTAGGCTCATCACGTGTACGCCTCCCCGGAGAAGAACGCGCGGCTGGAACTTTTCCAAAACCCTGCGGACGCAACTCGCCACAACGAGAACAGTAGTAATCGGCGGTGATTTTAACTGTCCGATAGAGGAGGATGGGCGCAGCTCCAGCATGTACGCAAAACTCGACGCCACCTCGAAGCTGCTCCGGGAGATGATTGCAGAGGCTTCCCTGCGAGACGCAGTGGGATCTGTGGGGCGCGGTTCCGTGAACTACTCATGGAGCCGCCCCGACGGATCTGTGCGCTCCAGGATTGACTTTGCGCTCACCTCCAGGGCAGTCAGGAACCGCGGGTTCTCCATGGTTCCCTGCTTTTTCTCTGACCACAGGGCCATTCACTTTCAAGGCGATCTGGGAGAGGGCTTTGCCCCGGGCCCTGGCTCCTGGAAGCTGAATTGCACCCTGCTGGACGATGAGGAACTGCTAGAGGAGCTCAGGGAAACCTACGGTGCCTGGCGAGGGGAGAAGTCTTTCTTTCACAAGGTAAGCGACTGGTGGGAGTTCGTGAAAGTCAAGCTGCGCAGCTTCTTTCAGGCCAGGGGACGCCAGCAAGTGTGCGCCAGGAGGAGGGAACTCAGGAGGCTGCAGCGTCAGCTGCAGTCCCTGCAGGACCTTCATCTCTGTGGCTGGGACGTGAGGCAAGACCTGGAGGACACCAAGAAGAGCTTGAAAAAGCACTTTGAGGAAGAATCCAGGCACATTGTCTTCCGTGCCAAGGTGGAGCATCTCGAGAAAGGTGAGAAGTGTAACTCTTTCTTTTTCAGGAAACTCCACTCAGGACACACTCCTCTGTCTGAGCTGCGCGACAAGACTGGAACACTCCAGAAGGGGAAGGAGGCCGTGATGGAAGTGGTCAGCGACTACTACTCCGACCTCTACTCCCCCAAAGCAACAGACACGGCAGCGGCCGACAGGTTCTTGTCAGGTATCTCTAATGCTATTGATCCTGCAGGTTTGTCGGCCACCAACGCCCCCTTGACGTTGGAGGAACTGCACTCTGCCGCTAAATCCTTTAGGCAAGGCAGGACCCCGGGCTGCGACGGTCTCCCAGCGGAGCTCTATGTAGCGCTGTGGGATCTCGTGGGCCCGGACCTGCTCGAGCTGTACGAGGAGATGGTGGTGGAGGGCAAGATGCCTCCTTCGTTGAGGGAGGGGATGATCACGATCCTGTACAAGCGTAAGGGGGAGAGATGTGACTTGAAAAATTGGCGTCCCATCTCTCTCTTGAACGTGGACTACAAGATCCTCGCCAAAGTTATGGCGAACAGGTTGAAGGCTGTCATCGGACAGATAATCCACCCGGATCAGACTTGTGGCATTCCTGGCCGCAGGATTGCGGACAGCCTAGCGCTTGTCCGGGACACGGTCCAGTACATCAAAGACCGCCGTGTGCACGCGGCCCTGGTCAGTCTTGACCAGGAAAAGGCCTTTGACCGTGTCTCCCATGGGTTTATGTGCAGAGATCGGGGGAATCACCGCACCGGGACCAGACAGACGGGAAGTGAAGTGCTCGCTCTACATGGACGACGTGACGGTGTTCTGTGCCAACCAGCGCTCCATCGACCTGCTCGTCCAGACCTGCGAGGACTTCGGCCAAGCTTCGGGGGCAAAAGTCAACTGCGGGAAGTCGGAAGTCATGCTCTTCGGAAAGTGGTTCCTGCCTTCTTCTGCATCCATGCCCTTTGGCATCAAGACAGACTTCATGAAGATTTTGGGGGTTTGGTTTGGTGCCGAGGGCGCAGCCCTGAAGTCTTGGGAGGAGAGACTGGCCAAGATGCGTCAAAAGTTTGGACTCAGAGCCTCAGAGACCTCTCCATCGAAGGGAAGACACTGGTACTCCGCAGCGAGATTCTCCCTGTGTTGCAGTACCTCGCCCAGGCCTGGCCCCCTCGGGTCAACACCTGCAAGGCCATCACCAGGGCGGTGTTTCACTTCATCTGGGGCTCCAAGATGGACAGAGTGAAGCGGGCAGTCATGTTCAAGGAACCCCTAAAGGGCGGTAAGGGCGTGCCCGACATCGCCACCCAGCTGAGGGTGTTCTTTGCTTGCAACTGCATCCGCAGAACTTTGCCCAGACGGATTATGGACTCTGGCGGGAACGCAATGTCTCGCTTCTTCCTGTTGCCTCTCTGGAGGTCCCTGGGGTGGGACACTTGGGATATTTCCATCCCCTACAACTGGGACACTCCTTGGTACTACTTGGATACCTTCAAGTTCATCAGGGAGCAAGGGCTGCAGGGAGTCAAGCCCGACTTGTGGAAGCCAAAGACTATCTACAAGCTCATCCGAGCCAGCGACATTTTGGAGTCGGTTCCAGGCCTGCCTTCAGACACCTGCAAGGTGGTCTGGAGGAATGTTTCTTCCAACATTCTTACCAACAGGCACAAAGACCTGGCATGGATGGCAATCCAAGGGGGGTTGCCTCTCAGGACATTTATGCATGCCAGGAACCTGAGCAGATACAGACACTGCCCCTTCTGCATCATCCACGAGGAAACGTCTTACCACGTTTTCTGGGAGTGCTCATTTGCTCAGGCCCTGTTGGGGGCCCTGGAACCTGAACTCAAGGACTTTGTACCACAGACAGCCATCACTCACTTTGGGGTGTTGAATGGACTGTTCTGTGGAACCTTTTCTCTGGAGGACATTGACGGCGCCTGGCGGGTGCTGTGTTGCTTTAAGGACGCTTTATGGTGCGCCAGAAAGCGCCTCATCCACCAGCTGGAGAGGATGTCCATTGAGGACTGCCGCAGACTGATCCTCAGTCTGCTCAGAGACTATTCCTTGATGGACTTTAAGGAGGAAGAGGACGTCTGAAGATTTCCCCCTTCCCCCTCCCCCCCCCTTGCGTGTCTTTGTCTTCTCAATAAAGCTTCGGGCCTGTGTTTCCCCCTTTCTTCCCTTCCCCCCCCCACACACCCGATGCCTATTGTAAATTGTGATTTTCGGTTTTTCGCTTTCGTTTATTGCATGACTTAGTACTGTGTATCAGGATGCTATGGTTTTTGGGGTAAGCGGCGTCATGCATGACGTGGCGGTCTGGGGATTCATCCTCTGCACATCACGTCAGGCATCATACCGCTGAGCGAATGTATTTATTTCTGAATGTATTTATTGTATGCTTGGAACTGTATTGCTATGTGGTGCGCTGCGTCGCAGTACAGGGTGAGATGTACCCCGATTACACGTATTATGTTGTTTTTGATGCTTCTGTAATAAAAGTATCTTTTCAATCAAAAAATCAGTGCTCCATTGCAGTCATTGCCCCCAGTAGACTGCTCTATTGCATGCATTCATAACTTGCCCAGAGAGTAGACTGCTCCATCCATGGCCATTGTATTTATTTAGCCCCCAGTTCCAGAGACTGTACCATTCATTGACCAGACCATCACATAAATTGGACCCCCAGAGACTGCTCCGTACAATTACCATTGCATTCCTTTGCCCCCAGTCCCAGAGACTTCTCCATCCATTGACCAGACCATTGTATTCATTTGGCCCCCAGAAACTGCTCCATCCAATCACTATTGTATTCATTTAGCCCTCAGAGACTGCTCCATCCATTGACCTGGTCATATGGCCCCCAGGGACTGCTCCTGTGCTTTATCCATTGAACATTGTGTTCATTTGGGCCCCAGAGACTGCTCCATCCGTTGGCCATTGTATTTATTTAGCCCCCAGTTCCAGAGACTGTACCATTCATTGACCAGACCATCACATAAATTGGACCCCCAGAGACTGCTCCGTACAATTACCATTGCATTCCTTTGCCCCCAGTCCCAGAGACTTCTCCATCCATTGACCAGACCATTGTATTCATTTGGCCCCCAGAAACTGCTCCATCCAATCACTATTGTATTCATTTAGCCCTCAGAGACTGCTCCATCCATTGACCTGGTCATATGGCCCCCAGGGACTGCTCCTGTGCTTTATCCATTGAACATTGTGTTCATTTGGGCCCCAGAGACTGCTCCATCCATTCACCATTGCACTGATTTGGCCCCCAGAGACTGCTTCATACAATGACCATTGCATTAATTTGGCCCATGGCCCCTAACATACTGAATTTTAGAGATGAGATCTTCTGAGCAACTTGTGTGGGCACTCTGGGCAGCAGCTAGACAGCAGCAGGTAGAGTCTGAGGCACAGGTAGGCACCGCAAGCAGAGACAGGCAGAGGCCAGAGTAGAGAGACCGAGCGGCCCAGCAGAAGTGTGTCCTTCCCCCTACCCTTTGTAATGGAAATGGCAGCTGACAGGAAAATGGCATCATGCGCTATGACATCACTTGCAGGACTCAGAGCAGACGCAGACCCGCCTTGCCACCGCGTAGCACAGGCAAGGCCGGGGCAGCTCATAGATCACCGAAAACCATTCAGTCGGCTTCAGAATTGCGCATGAGCAGTTCCAAAGCCAGCCTGCCCACTTTAATGATACATAATCTATCCCATCGCCTGTTTCAAATACTTATCTTCATCCACCAAAAGATGCACCATACGCAGACTAAACAGTACTGGCAAAAGTCCTCTTCTCCATTTCTCAACATAAATATTGGTGAACTGGTAACATGACCTAACCTATTGGGCTGCAGCAAATCTAACATGTTAAGACACTGACATTCGTTGGACGCGCTTTCAATTCGCAAATCGCTCCTGAAATAGCACCGGTGTGACCTGGCACTGTAATACACATTATAATCTGTACAATCTCCTTTAGATCTACCATCAGTTATGTAGTACAAGAACCTGCCTAATTGGATAAAAATTAAATGGATTGTTCAGGAGGGTCCTCCTATTCCATAGTTCCAGTAAATCTAAAAGAAATTGTACAGAGATTGTACAATCAAACTGCATAGTGTATGGCCATCGTTATACAAAAACATGGGGGGGGAGTGGATGAAGACACTGAGTTATCAGGCCCCGAGGGGCATTTTGGAGCATTTGGATCGTTACTTAAATGGGCTGCTCTACGTGCAAAAATCGCCCCACAGGAGCTCCAGAACTTTTTTTCAGAGTGGAGTGTTGTGTGTTTTCTACCGTGCTTTTTGGTGTCTTTCCATTGTGTTTCTGTGCAGTTGGCCATATGTTCGGAAACACACAAATGTGAATGGAGCCTCATGTTTATTGGCTCATTTTCCTGTGACACACATAGGGTAGCCTTTTGATTTCAATGGGCTGCACAATACATGGCAGTAGCTCATAGGACATTTTTGGCGTGGTGCAAGTTACTCGTTTTCTACTATGCATTTTGTTGTTATGTTCATGTGGCAAAATGTATGTTTGCTTCAGTGTTTTATATGCCGTTAACAATTTTAGGTGTATTAAGTTGACCATACACTATACAATCTGATTGTACACTCTCTGTACAATTTCCTTTAGATTTATCAAAACTATGGAATAGGAGGACCCACCTACCTCAACATAATCTCACAACTTCCAGTGAGTGCCGGAACACTGGCCTGGGGGAGGAGCCTAGCTATGGCGGCGTAGGAGAGCACGGAGCGGGTGCTCTCCGAGATCCCCACACCGCCCTAGATGCCTGAGGGATTGTAACTGAGGACCTACCTGGGAGTGGTGGTAGTGGTCCGGCTGAGTGAGCGGGGCTGCTGGGAAGGAGATGCGGCGTGACCACGTGGGTAGCTGCAGAGGAGTACTGGGTAGGGGAAAAGCCGGCCGGCGTCCGAGGTGAGAGGGAAGACGCCGGCTCGCTACCCACCCTCAGTAAATTAGCAGAGAGCACGCTCCCACAGGAATGATTCATCCAAGAATATGAGTGGGACCCAGAGAAGAAAAGACCCAGAGGAATCCTCCTGAAGAGAGCAACTGAAGTCTGAAGGTTGCTGCTGGTGGCCTGTGGCTGTCCCAACCAAAGGAAAAGTTGGCGGAGGGTGAGTGTGAGCAGCTATAGTCTGCTGGTATTGGTTAAACAGTGACTGTTTGTTTAAAGGAAAAGAAGACATTTGAAGGGGGGATTCCCTGGGGGTGATAAAACGACACAAGGAGAAATTAGCAGCCCCAGAAGAAGAAGAATATTGTGAAAAAGTTGATAATAAGGGTGGAGTGAAATCTGGGTCCCTGGCTTATACCCTTTTAATTTATTGTGGTTCCTGTATTTTAAGACATACAGAAGAGATGAAGAATAAAAATGTCAAAAGTAGTGGGCTAAAGGGGTCCCAAGCTGGTACGATAAAAAAGTATACATCCCAAGGAAATATGACCCCAGAAAGATCTCAAGGTATTGTTGAAAATAATGAGCTGGAAATGAGTTTGGAAGCTAGCCCTAGAATCTCCCTGGGAACGAAATGTAATAGACAACAAGCAACAGAAAATTTGGAGAGTGGAGAATTGGAAAATGAATTACAAGTACCAAATAAGAAAGAGATGGCAGATATGTTTAAAAATTTAGAAAAAACAATAAAACAAGAACTGACAACTATACGGAGTGATTTGGGGCAAATGTTATTGCGGATGGAGGAGACGAAAGAAAGAATTAAAAACCATGCCCAATTTATCTCCGGTTTAGAAAAAAGGACAATAGATATTAGGAAAGAGCAAAAAAATAATTTTATAGGATGGAGGTACAAGAAAACAGGGAGACGAGGAAAAATCTTAGGGTAAGAGGAATCCCAGAGCTTGTAAAAGGAGAGGAAATACGAGGCCTTTTCTGTAAAATCTTAAATTCCATAATGGACAGACCAGAAACAGAATCGATTAATTTGGAAGGGATTTTTAGAATTGGAAGGATCAAACAAGGAAGTGGAAAAGAGAAACCAAGAGATATAATTGTCCAATTCCAGAAGATGGGAGATAAAGAAGAGATATGGAGAAAGATTAAGGGAAGATCAATTATTAAGTATGGAGAAATGGATATACAGATATTTGCAGATTTAACATCAGAGACACTATGGAGAAGAAGATCCCTGAAACCCCTGTTAGAGCAGATGAAAAAACACAACGTGCACTATAGATGGGGTATCCCGGAGTGTTTAATCGAATGGAAGAACAGAGTTACAGCTTATTTGAGATTCCCAGAGGATTTAAGAGATTTCTGTGACAGACTTGATTTACAGATTATAGAGATTTCTGGTTGGGAGGATGAAGAAGGAGACTGTGGGGCTAGACGAAGGGAAGATTGGCAGTTAATTAGAAGAAGGAGATAGGGGATGAAGGGAAGGGAGAGATGGAGAAGGTGTGTTTTTTTCTTTTTCTTCCTTCCCTCTCTCTCTCCTTTTGTCCTCATGAAGTAGCTCCTTTTGGGATCTTAAGACCTGTTGGAACCATATTCAGTTTATGAGATAGATATGGGGCATCTGGGGAGTTCAACCCCAAGGTGGTAAATCTATGGAGGATTCGGACCCTCAAAAGATTTATAGGCAAACTACAAGCCTAAAAAAGGGGGTGGGGGGGTGAGGAAAAAAATAAGTTTAAAAAAGGGGGTGGGTGGGAGGGAGGGGGGGGGGTGGTAGATTGGGGGCGAGGGGTGAGGAGGGGTAGGGGGGAGGGTATTAGGAGGGATAGCCTAGAGGAAGAAGAGTGTAATAGAGGCGGAGAGAGAGGGAGACAGGAGAGGGTAGAGAGAAGGGAAAAGATATAAACAAAATGGAAGATTTATGGTTTATAACCTATAATGTGAACAGGTTGAGTTGCCCAGGGAAAAGGTTCAAGCTATATAAGGAATTACAACATAGATCTGCCTCAGTGGTTTTTATCCAGGAAACGCATCTTGAATTGAAGTCAAATGTTAATTTAAATTCCATATATTATCCATTATGGTATTATGCAGATTCCCCAGTTAAGAGAGCAAAAGGTGTAGCTATAGGATTCGCAAAGAATATAAGGTTTGAGCTGGAAGATAGAGAGACAGATCCGGAAGGGAGATTTTTATTTCTGAAGGGTAAAATACAAGATATTGAATGTACAGTAGCTAATATCTATTGCCCAAATAAGAAGCCGGAGCTATTATTTAAGTTTTAAAGAGATTGATGGATTTTAGAAAGGGGTTTCTGATAGTAGCTGGGGATTTTAATTTATGTATGGATCCACAAATGGATACAACTTCTTTTACACAAAGAGAGGGGAGTAAGTCCCTAAGAGTACTGAGGAAAGTGATAAAGGAGTATCAGTTGGTGGACAGTTGGAGAATCATGCACATGAAAGATACAGTTGCAAGAAAAAGTATGTGAACCCCTTGGGATTATGTGGAGTTTTGCATGAATTGGGCATAAAATGTGCTCTGAACGTCATCTAAGTCACAACAATAGAAGAACACAGTCTGCTGAACATAATACTACACAAACATTAGATGTTGCCATGGTTTAATTGCACATAACATGTAAACATTCACAGTGCAGGGAGGAAAAAGTATGTGAACCTTTGGACTTAATAACTGGTTGACCCTCCTTTGGCAGCAATAACCTCAACCAAACGTTTCCTGTAGTTGCAGATCAGACCTGCACAACGATCTGGAGTAATTTTGGACCACTCCTCTTCACAAAACTGTTTCAGTGTAGCAATATTCTTGGGATGTCTGGTGTGAATCGCTCTCTTAAGGTCATGCCACAGCATTTCAATCGGGTTGAGGTCAGGACTCTGACTGGGCCACTCCAGAAGGCGTATTCTGTGCTGTTGCAGCCATTGTTCTGTTGAATTACTTGTATGCTTTGGGTCATTGTCCTGTTGCATCACCCATCCTCTGCGGAGCTTCAGTTGGTGGACAGATGGTCGTACGTTTTCCTGAAAAATGTCTTGATAAACTCTGGAATTCATTTTCCCATCAATGACAACAATCTGTCCAGGCCCTGAGGCAGCAAAGCAGCCCCAAACCATGATGCTCCCTCCGCCATGTTTTACAGTGGGGATGAGGTTTTGATGTTGGTGTGCTGTGCCTTTTTTTCTCCACACATAGTGTTGTGTGTTCTTCCCAAACAACTCAATCTTGGTTTCATCTGTCCACAGTATATTTTGCCAGTAGTGCTGTGGAACATCCAGGTGCTCTTTTGCAAACTTCAAACGTGCTGCAATATTCTTTTTGGACAGCAATGGCTTCCTCCGTGGTGTCCTCCCATGTACTCCATTCTTGTTTAATGTTTTCCTTATTGTAGATGTGTTAACAAAAATGTTAGCATGTGCCAGAGATTTCTGTAGGTCTTTAGCTGACACTCTGGGATTCTTCTTTACCTCATGCAGCATTCTGCACTGTGCTCTTGCAGTCATTTTTACAGGACGACTACACCTAGGGAGAGTAGCAACAGTGCTAAACTTTCTCCATTTGTAGACAGTCTGTCTTACCGTGGACACATGAACATCAAGGCTTTTGGAGATACTTTTGTAACCCTTTCCAGCTTCATGCAAGTCAACAATTCTTTTTCGTAGGTCTTCTGAGAGCTCTTTCTGCGAGGCATGGTTCACATCAGACAGTGCTTCTTGAAACCAGTAAACCCAAAACAGGTGTGTGTTTTTTAAGGGCAGGACAGCTGTCAGCAACACATCCAATATCACCACACTGATTGGAGTCAAGGTTGGCTCACTCCTGGCTCCAATTAGCTCTGGGGGAAGTCATTAAGCTAGGGACTCACATACTTTTTCCTCCCTGCACTGTGAATGTTTACATGTTATGTGCAATTAAACCATGGCAACATCTAATGTTTGTGTAGTATTATGTTCAGCAGACTGTGTTCTTCTAATGTTGTGACTTAGATGACGTTCAGAGCACATTTTATGCCCAATTCATGCAAAACTCCACGTAATCCCAAGGGGTTCACATACTTTTTCTTGCAACTGTAGAGATTATTCCTTCTTCTCAAAGGTTCATGAAATGTATTCTAGGTTGGACTATGTACTGATAGATCATCGATTAATAGAGTCTTTGGTCAAAGTAACAATAGAAGTAATGTTACTCTCAGATCATGCCCCGGTTGTAATGAAAATAGTATGGGGAAGGAGGTCCCCAGGAGGGTCAGTATGGAGGTTGAACGAGGCTCTTCTAATGAATCAAGAGACCAAGCAGAAGATTGGAGAGGAGATTAGGAGATATTTTGAGGAAAATGAAACAGGAGATGTGTCAGAGGCTACAGTGTGGGAGGCCCACAAGGTATATATATAAAGGGAATCCTTATTGCAATTGGGGCAAGAAAAAAAAGACAAAGGAGAGAGAAAATCAGTTACATAAAAAGAATATAACAAAAGAAATAATGCAGAAAGTAAAGAAAAAGAAAGAAGAATTAGAGATCATGATGGAAGAAGAGAAGAAGAAAGTCTTTAATAAAGTGTTATGTGAAAGATATAGATGGGGGGAAAGAACAGGAAAGTTTCTAATGAGAGCTTTGAGGAAAAAGAAAAATAGGAATTATATAGATAAAATATAAAACCCCAAGGGACAACTAGAGATATTGCGAAGGTGTTTAGGGATTATTATAGCAAACTATATAACATCGCCCCCCAATATTTAACATATAAGGATGGAATAGCAAAAGGCGGAAAAAAGAAGAACATATTTAAAAAATGCAGGTCTACCGAAATTAAATCTCCTGAACTCCCTAGAATCTGAAATTACAAATGAAGAAATAAAGATAGCATTAAAAAGCTCTATGACAGGTAAAAGCCCAGGACCAGATGGGTATACTGTTAGATATTATAAAAAATACAGTGAATTGTTAATACCTAAATTCAAGTCCTATTTTAACACTTTGGGGGGAGAGATGGACATGAGACGAGAATCATTGCAGGCTCAGGTGGTCCTCATTTTTAAGGAAGGAAAAGATCCCACCCAGTGTTCAAGCTATAGACCAATATCATTATCGAATACTGACACGAAGATATATGCAAATCAAGATCTTGGCAAATAGACTGAGGGATTTAATGCCCGAATGGATACATGAAGACCAGGTGGGATTTGTTCAAGGGAGAGAGGGCAAAGACAATGGGTTGAGATCATTGCTGCTTATTCAGAAAAGTAGAAAGGGAAGGACTCCAGTGACTCAGAGTCATTTCAGATGACAAATGGAACAAGACAGGGTTATCCGCTGTCCCCATTGTTGAATGTTTTGTCCTTGGAATCACTGTTGGCAACAATAAGGAAAAATTTAGACATAAAAGGGATATGTGTATGAAATATAGAACATAAGGTTGCCGCTTTTGCGGATGATCTACTGTTTTATGTCGGTAACCCTAGGATAACGCTCCCTAATTTAATGAGGGCATTGAAGGAATATGGAGAGATGTCAAATCTGAAAATTAACCTGGCTAAAACAGAGATATTAAACATAAATCTTCCAAATAAGGAAAAAAGGGGGATACAAGGGGAATTCCCCTTTGTATGGAGAGAGAGAGAATTAAAATACTTGGGAGTAAAACTTACTTCGGCATATAAAAACCTTTATAAATCGAACTACATAGTAATGCTAAATGAAATTAGAGAGGAATTAAAGAGATTAGGAGGAGGAAAGCAGTCCTGGTTGGGGCGCATAAATTTGATAAAAATGGTAGTGGTTCCCAAAATCTTATGTAAATTTCAAACGGTCCCTATCAAGATTCCAGAGGTATATTTTAGGATGATTAAAAAGATGATGATAAGATATATTTGGAGAAATAAAAAACCGAGAGTATCTTATGAAGTGATAACTAGAAATAAAGAGAAAGGCGGATTGGGAGTGCCAGACTTTAAGAGATATTACAAAGCAGTAATCTTGGCTAGAATATTTGATTGGACACATAATTTAAAAACGAAAAGTTGGGTCACAATAGAAAATTCACTTAGTGGTAATAATTTAAGTAGGAGCATATGGGTGCCATCAGAGTATAGAGGATTAAAAGAGAGCACGAGTGTGTACACTTTAAATGTGTTAATAGTGTAGGATAGAATGCACAAACAGTTAAAGTGGGAATTTAACTCACTCTTGATGCCACTGAGAAATTCAGGGTTTTTCCCGCCAGGCAGGGAGGAAATTTCAGGGAAATGGATCAAGAATGAGGGAGTCCAGTTGAGAGATGTGATGAAAGGTGTAGAACTGAGAACACTTAAGGACTTGGAAAAGGAAGAAGGAAAGATTTTCACTAAGATAAATAGTTGGAGATATAATCAATTAAAATGTTTTGTGGAGAAATTGCCTAAGCCTTTGAGAATTAGAATGGACTGGAATTTGTTTGAGAGGCTGTTGGATTCACGGGGTGATGGAAAGCATGGTACGGCAAAAATATACCAAATTCTCACTGAGTTAGATATAGGTGGAAAAAAATTAATGTATATAGAAAAATGGGAAAGAGATTTGGAGGTGGAGATAGATGAAGGTAAACAGAAAAAAATATTTAGGTTGGTTCACGAGAATATAAGCGCACGTGAGGTGGAAATGAACTATAAATGTTTGACAGAGTATATATTACACCGAGTATAGAACATAAAATGTGTGGAGAGAAATTACCTTTGTGCTGGTGAGAGTGTGGAGAGATAGGCACGATCTATCACATATGGTGGAAATGTCCAAAGATACAAGTATTCTGGAAAAGAGTGGTATATCAAATTAGAAAGATAATGGAAATTGATATTAGTTTGGATCCTGCAACCTGCCTTTTACATAATACAGAATTATCAGTAAATACATATAAAGAATCAGGAGTAGGGTACTTTTTAAATGCAGCCAAGGGTTTGATTCCAAAGTTTTGGCGCCAAGTAGAAGCTCCAAAAGAGGTTACCCATCTGTAACAAGAACACCTTTAAAGCCTCTTTTTCTCCTGCCTAAGAGTGGAGGGTGAAGGGAAGAGTGGTGGTGGGGGGGGGGGGTGACTTTAGATTTTGTAAAGGGGAGGGATGGGAGAAATAAGGAAAATATTTAAAAAAAAAAAAAAAAGGAGGACCCACCTACCTATCCATTCACTCTTTATCCATTCAGATAGGCTCTTGCATTACATCAGGGGTGTCCAACCCACGGGCTGTATACTTCCCAGAGAGTTTGGCATGCAGTCTGAACCCGTCTGGGCCGCTGAGGAAGCCAGGCAAATGCATGCGTGGAGGGATGCTGGGGATGCCGTGCAAACAGTTGGTGAGTGAAGGGGGTGGGTTTTAATGACATCAGAGTAGAATGTGTGTGCTAATAAGATCAGCTAATAAAATCCTTCCAATGTCCTACAGGCTCTCACATCCAAAATCTATATTTCAGGAAATACAGCAAGGGCTAAGGTAAGGCCTTGTTCTCAAAATCAAAGAACATTTTTATTTTTTGCAACAGAGGTACATTAATGGCATATTGGTGTATAGGGGAGCTGGAATTTAAAAAAATATATTTTTTCTTTGACTAAATTAAAACTATTTTAGTCAAATAAAATACAATCAAAACTAAAATGGCATTTTAGTCAAAAGACTATGACTAAAACTAAATAAAAATTTTAATTAAAATTAACAGTGATAGATATTCTAAAAGTGGTAGTAAACTTTCAATTTGGATTTTAACCTACAGGTAATCTTCTAATAAAGCTTACCTGTAGCTAAAATTAATATCTCGTAAACATGCAGGAGATATTCTAGGGAGCAGCAGGCGGTGACATCACAGGCTCATGCACTCTGAAGAAACAGCAAAACCCTTTGGAGCTCTGTGCACATGCGCGGGAGTAACGTCACCGTGGCTTGGCCATTCAAGCGTCCGCAGTCTGCAAACTCGGAAGGAAGACCAGCTAAAGATGAAAGCCTCTGCAGTAACCGTTAGAGGGTTTAATTCTCAGGTCATTCTTTCATAATGTGTTAACATGCAATTCATACTAGCACATTATGCCTTTACCTTGCAGGGATTTTTTGTTTTTGTACCTTTACTACCACTTTAACAATATTCCAAAGGTTAAACATGTATAAATTAAAACATTCTTATCTTAGGGCTATCAAATGTAATTAGTATACAATATCAGTATTTGAAGTCCCCAAAAGACAGCCAACACAGACCTAAATAAGTATACAAAAAGTACAATCAAAACTACGCAATCTGTATTCCGGAATCAAGAGATATTGAAGAATTTAGATCAATATGACCAACAGGAAACTACTGCTTCTTTTTGTTTAAAAACTTTTTTTATTAAAAGATAGACAACAAAAACAGCACAGCTTCATGAGGTATAAAATACATCAAGAAAAAGGCACATAAGCAATGAGCAGTATTATAAAATGCAATCATAGTAAAATAAAGTTCAAATACATGAGTGAGGTAGGCAGTAAGATATGCAGAACAACCACATAACCAACAGAGATTCAATATAAATCGATCTATGATAGATCATTAATCAAATAATAAAGTGTCTATGTATTTTCCACCCATCCCATTTTCTGTTAAATATGTGCATGCTGTCCATTATTGTATATTGAATACGTAACATGAGCATAACCATAATGACTCTCCGCAAAATAGAGGCCAAAGGAACAACCGATGATTTCCAATGAAGGGCAATGGCCCATAGGGTGGAGACACAGATCGTTTGAATTAGCCTCATTACATTGACTGGGATCCCCGAAATTGGAGCACCCAGTAAAGCAAGTACTGCTTCTTAACAAAGAACCACCAACTGTTATTAGCCTAGCATATCATATGCTGTATTCTTTATCTTTCTCTCCTGTATCACCCTCCTAGGTAGGTGCTAGGATTTGCATAGTTAGGTTAACCATAATTGTGTTTCTCTGCTTAATGGAGAAGTTCACCTTTGGGAACATATTACATGTTCCAGCTACCGCCCACTGCCCCCCCCGACAGATAGCACAGGGAGAAGCTCCGAAGTTCCCCGTACTATCTGTCAAATTTGAAAACAGCGCGGCCGTGCAGGGCTCCACCCACACGGTCGCATCATTCATTCTTCCGTAAATGAATGAACTGCAAGTCCCTACAGTCTTAGCAGCTATGGGATTGTAGTTTTTGATGAACTACCACGGCGCTGTGGAGCGCCGTTGTAGTTCTTGAAGCTCCCTGTCAGAATATCTGCTTGCTTGTACATCCAGTCCAGGAGACCTGCATGGCATCAGCTATCTACTGATCACTGGTGCAATGCTTTCCAGGCTCCTGTAGACAAAAATAATTGATGCAAAAAAATGTGCATTTATTATTTTTGTCTAAAAGGTGAACTTATCCTTTAACAGAGAGGCTGTTAGAAAAATCTAGTTGAGCTCTCTACTTAACAGAGTGCTGTGATTGATTAGGTAGGTCTGTTCATGATGCTCTGGTGCTGCTGAGTTTGTCTTGAGTTCTGCCCACCTTTCAGAAGATATGAGAGCCTTCCAGAACCTGGGAGGGAACTAGGCAAATGAGCAGAATAAATATGGATACAGCCCTGACCAATTGCAAGGGAGGGCAGTCCCATTACATGTTGGGAGTGCTATTTATGTTCTGTGAGCACATTGGTTTAGCACCTTTTCTAGAGGATTGAACCAAGTCAGGATGGAGGCAGGCTTGCCTCGCCTAGCACTGGCTGCCATGTTGCCTCAGGTGGGTCGACCTGAGGGCCTGAAGCTAGAGAGAGTGACCCTGGTTCTACAGTAAGCTGACTGAGGGAGGCTGTCTGCCAAAGATCTGTCTGGTATAACTGGAGGGTTTCGCTTAGAAGTTTGGCAGGAGGCAACCATTCTTTCCTTGGGCCTTGTGAGTACAGACATTGAGAAATGTAGGGACTCTAAGTGCCTTGCTACCACTCAGGTGCTTGATAGTAAGCTTAGGTCTAAGTAAAGGGAACACTGGCTAGTGTTCTGAAGAGCTTGCCCTATTGTTGCTACTGCAAAGGATTTTGCTCAGCTACATTACCTTTGGGCTGTCGCAGTCTGTCATAACTGACTTGTACCTGAGGAGCTCAGCCCTGTAACCACTACTACCAAAAAAGGGACTTTGCTCACCTTGCCCAGCTGCACACAGGATAAGTAAGTTTCCATAATTTTCACAAAATTGCAACGGTCTCTTTCATAGTTGGAGGATTTGGCCACAGGAATACATTTAGCAGCAAAAATATGTGCCTTCTCTCAGATATTACTTATCTCCATACTTTGTTGTTCAATGTTGAAAGGATCCACTCCCAAGTATACAGATTGTTCTTTCACTTAGCCCCGGTTCATCACATGATCATCACATGATCAGTTTAGAGAAGCGAAGCCAAGACACAAGCCAAAAGGTAACTTACAGCTAGACAAAAAGGTACAGAAACATCAGAGAGAGACAGTGTCTGGTTGTAAACCAGCATCAGTTCACAGCCAGGCAGCAAGGGACAGGAACATAAGGCAGAAGCGAAATCAGGGTACAAGCCGAGGTCAAAACAAGTAGACGGAAAACCAAAGAGGCAAGCCAGGTAATGCATGGGAAGGCAAGTATAGCAGGTCAGGGCACAAGTAAAGCTATGGGTTGAAAGAAGGATTTAACCCCCTGAGAGTGCTACTGGAGTCGGCTCAGCTACAAGATAGCGTGTACTATACTAATGTCAGTTGAGACACAGATAAATGTGAGTGTTATTGGTGTGTTTTTTTGTATTAAAATTTTTAGATAGTTTTACACTATGCAAGCCTTTTCTTCCTCCTTCGGACTATGTTCTATGGTGGAATAATGCAGAGTGCCAACACACAGAGAAACCTGCTGAGCAAGGATGAGCTGTAAATCCTGATTGCGAGGGTCACATGTGCTATAGTCTGGTTTATACAAATACCAGCATTTTTCTCCTGTGAGTTCATTTGGTAGTGAAGAGCACTGACACGGTGGAATAAGGGAAAATAATTGAAGAATTTTTCACTGTTTTTTGAGAATCTTCTTGCCACATAACTGTTTTCTTATATGGGACCCTTTAACCATATTTATCAGTATTTATTGCAAAATTTTTGACTTTATATATGCATTTCATGATTATGATGCACAATTGCACTTTGATAATGCTTGCACTATAGATGCATATAGTGATAAAGAGGAATTAGTAGCGCTGTTAACTTTACTTCAAATATTTTTTGGTGTTTCACATCAAATAGAATAGCAGCTGCACCATATATTACCCATAAGAGAGACTGTGGCACAATTCTAATAGTTTTTTTTACAATTCTTTCAAGTAGCACAGCAAGGGGCTGGGTTTTCCTGTGACTCCATTGGTATTAAACAATATGCCATGGTCCGGGGATGGGTGTGAAGAAATAGGAGCACACTAACAAGGTCATCCTTCTGCAAAACAATGATACTGCCCTACTGATCTGAAGGCTGGTGTGCAGCATTTGTCTCTATTGTGAGGGTTCAGCACAGAGAGCTGTCACAATATACTAGTCCATATAAAGGTTCATTTACCATTCATTACCCAATAATGTAGTTAAACCCTAGATTTCCTAGCAAAACTTTCAGCGTCCTGGTGTGGTGGGCTCTCTTCTCAGCTTCTTCCTATCTGTCCCAGTCATAGACAGTTTTAACATAGCAGTTGCCAGAGGGTGCAATCAGCTGTTAGCCATTAAATGTTCTCCATTAAACACCTGCACACTTCTGTCAAACCCTGGGATGGTTGCCTAGCAATGTGGCAATTAGGCTGATTTGCTATAAAATTGTAAAATGTTCACACAATAAAGTGAATATTCACTTCAATTATCCAATCGTGTGCAGATTAAATAAATAAACAGGGACTTTTTTCACATGAATCATTGAATCTTCACACAATTTATTGTTTGTACATTCCCAAATCCTTTGATATATCTTCCTCAGTATTGGGTTTTTTTTTTTCAATGTGAGTGCTTGTAACCTTTAGATGGTCTCATATCACTAATGTTTTAAAACAGTAGACCCTCCATTGTAATGATTATTAAGGTGCCTTAGGCTGCCTTGGCTGATAGATAGGGAACAGTAATTTTTGCATTCATGGTAAGGAAGAGGCACTTTTTATGGTCTTCTTCAAGCACACAGCTGAGAAGCAGAGCCAGCTGCTCCTACCCCCTCTCTTGCTCAGTGCTGTAGTGAGCTGACAGTCACCTCTCCCTGCTCTGAGCAGACCGAGTGGTCATGTGGTAATTTAGGCTTGGTTCACATTAGTGCAGCCAATGTGGCCCACATTTGCTTAGGCACGGCAGCCCATTCATTTGGTTGTCTTCTGTGCCACGTGAACCGTAGGAAAAAAGGTACATGTACCTTTTTGAAACTGAGGCCACAGGAAAACCGCTTGGTATTCAGTAGCGGGCTGAGATGCATATGTTGCCATTTAGAATTAATGCCAGCCCGCGCTTCTCACAGGGGGAGTCCAATTCGGCTGTGGGTGGTAGTGGGAGCGGGAATCGATGTGATACCCACACCCGCAACCCACAGTGTGGGCTAGTATGAGCCTAGCCTCAGCTGTCAGTCTTAGAGCCTACATGGGACAGCTGCAGCATCACACTGATCCTGCAGCATAGAAATTAGTTGTATGTTTATTTTTTTTTAAATAACCCCAAAGTTCTCCTTTAAGGAAAAGCAGAAAAGGGCAACAAAGCCCCCGTCACAAAAAACACTCAAAGGACAAAAAGCATCATTATAACCAACAAAAAAACAAAGAAGTAGAGCTAATGCTAAAAAAAAGGAAAAAAGGAATGAGCAAGTAACCAACTTCTAATGCATATAAAAGTGCAGCGCTAAAAATGTGAATACTATATATTATCTTAGTAGATATAATAAAAGCAAAAAGAACACAGTGAAAAGAAATAAATAAGTCCCAGTGCAAAAGGACACTGTGAAAAGTCCTTAAAATACATTCATAGGTCTTCAATCACTAGGATGATCATATATGTACAAGTGCGGCACATATCACCCCACTCTGTGTGAACTATCCTTCAGTGCAGTCATATCTTCAATTATTATGATGATCAGATATATCCAAGTGCAACACGTGTCATCCCACTCAGTGCTCAAAGGAGGCTTACCAGATAAATTTGACCATCATGTTATAGAGTGGTCAAATAGGGCACAAATATGATCAAATGGCAACCGCTCCAACCTCCTCCACAGCCTCCAAACGTAGGTCAGACAGCGTACACCCACTCCATATGGATCATCGATGTCAAGCATGTAATGGGCAGTGCTGTCTTCTACACACTGCAAGGTTATCTCAGTCTTTTCTTTCTGTCCAGGTTACCAGGAGCTCCTCCAGAAACACAGTACAGTCAGCATTGTCACCCCAGGGCTGAAAGTGTTACTTGCAAGATCAACAGGTGATGATCAAGGAGAAAGGCTGCTTCTCAGTCCTGGTCTGTCTCCCTCCCTCTCTCTATCTCTCTTCAGCTCCCACTCTGCCTCCTCCCTCTCACCGATTTCTCTGTGTCCTCTAGTGTACCTACTGGAGCAGTTGCCATTTGATCATATTTGTGCCTTATTTGACCACTCTATAACAACATGATGGTCAAATTTATCTGGTAAGCCTCCTTTGAGCACTGAGTGGGATGACACGTGTTGCACTTGGATATATCTGATCATCATAATAATTGAAGATATATGACTGCACTTAAGGATATTTCACACACAGTGGGGTAATATGTGCAGCACTTGTACATATATGATCATCTTAGTGATTGAAGACATATGAATGTATTTTAAGGACTTTTCAGTGTCCTTTTGCACTGGGACTTACAGTTGCAAGAAAAAGTATGTGAACCCCTTGGGATTACGTAGAGTTTTGCATGAATTGGGCATAAAATGTGCTCTGAACGTCATCTAAGTCACAACAATAGAAGAACACAGTCTGCTGAACATAATACAACACAAACATTAGATGTTGCCATGGTTTAATTGCACATAATATGTAAACATTCACAGTGCAGGGAGGAAAAAGTATGTGAGGCCCTAGCTTAATGACTTCTCCCAGAGCTAATTGGAGCCAGGAGTGAGCCAACCTTGACTCCAATCAGTGTGATGATATTGGATGTGTTGCTGACAGCTGTCCTGCCTTTTAAAAACACACACCTGTTTTGGGTTTACTGGTTTCAAGAAGCACTGTCTGATGTGAACCATGCCTCGCAGAAAAGAGCTCTCAGAAGACCTACGATCAAGAATTGTTGACTTGCATGAAGCTGGAAAGGGTTACAAAAGTATCTCCAAAAGCCTTGATGTTCATGTGTCCACGGTAAGACAGACTGTCTACAAATGGAGAAAGTTTAGCACTGTTGCTACTCTCCCTAGGCGTGGTCGTCCTGTAAAAATGACTGCAAGATCACAGCGCAGAATGCTGCATGAGGTAAAGAAGAATCCCAGAGTGTCAGCTAAAGACCTACAGAAATCTTTGGCACATGCTAACATTTTTGTTGACACATCTACAATAAGGAAAACATTAAACAAGAATGGAGTACATGGGAGGACACCACGGAGGAAGCCATTGCTGTCCAAAAAGAATATTGCAGCACGTTTGAAGTTAGCAAAAGAGCACCTGGATGTTCCACAGCACTACTGGCAAAATATACTGTGGACAGATGAAACCAAGATTGAGTTGTTTGGGAAGAACACACAACACTAGGTGTGGAGAAAAAAAAGGCACAGCACACCAACATCAAAACCTCATCCCCACTGTAAAACATAGCGGAGGGAGCATCATGGTTTGGGGCTGCTTTGCTGCCTCAGGGCCTGGACAGATTGTTGTCATTGATGGGAAAATGAATTCCAGAGTTTATCAAGACATTTTGCAGGAAAACGTACGACCAGCTGTCCGCCAACTGAAGCTCCGCAGAGGATGGGTGATGCAACAGGACAATGACCCAAAGCATACAAGTAATTCAACAAAACAATGGCTGCAACAGCACAGAATATACCTTCTGGAGTGGCCCAGTCAGAGTCCTGACCTCAACCCGATTGAAATGCTGTGGCATGACCTTAAGAGAGCGATTCACACCAGACATCCCAAGAATATTGCTACACTGAAACAGTTTTGTGAAGAGGAGTGATCCAAAATTACTTCGGATTGTTGTGCAGGTCTGATCTGCAACTACAGGAAATGTTTGGTTGAGGTTATTGCTGCCAAAGGAAGGTCAATCAGTTATTAAGTCCAAAGGTTCACTTTTTCCTCCCTGCACTGTGAATGTTTACATGTTATGTGTAATTAAACCATGGCAACATCTAATGTTTGTGTAGTATTATGTTCAGCAGACTGTGTTCTTCTATTGTTGTGACTTAGATGACATTCAGAGCACATTTTATGCCCAATTCATGCAAAACTCCACGTAATCCCAAGAGGTTCACACACTTTTTCTTGCAACTGTATTTATTCCTTTCACTGTGTTCTTTTTTGCTTTTTTCTTTTATTATATCTACTAAGATAATATATAGTATTCACATTTTTAGCGCTGCACTTTTATATGTATGCGTTGTATTTTTTGTATCAGAATATAGTGCTGGCAGCTAATGTTTGTATGGACCTGCATGGATTCTGATGCCACTTTAACCAACTTCTAATACCGTGTAATATGAATCAATGAAACTTGAAAAACAATGTTGAGGAAGCTGAACTCACCAAGGCCAAACATAGTTTCTGGAAACACAAAGAGCTGACAAGGAACAAACTCCCTCTAAGCACATTGTCTCTTAAAAGAAGATCACTTTTTGAACCGAAAGTTTTGAACTGTGTTGCTACAGGAGGATCGTGCAAATTATCTGGACACACATGGTCATGAATGAAAAGCTGTTATAATGAGTTAGTAACACAAAACCATGACTGTTAAATATAATATTTGTAGCACCCTCCTAGATAGTATAAGTTGTAAGGTGAATTTAGTTTAGCTCCTCTCTAGTCTGTGGAGGCAGGGTTGATTGCTCTGTCTCACAGGCTGTTAATCTGATTGCTTCCCCCTATATTCTAGAGCAGGGGTGTCCAAACTTTTTTCAAAGAGGGCCAGATTGGATGAAGTGAACATGGTGGAGGGCCGAACATTTTTCCAAACATTCTTTGAACCATTACAATTAAATGCAAATAAATTATTTTATGCCAAGTTACCGTATTTTTCGCCGTATAAGACGCACCTGACCATAAGACGCACCTAGGTTTTAGAGGCAGAAAACAGGAAAAAAAAAAATTCTGAACTAATGGACTGCAGACACAGTACAGGAGATGACCAGAGATTGCGGACAGCACAGGGATGACCAGAGACTGCGGACAGCACAGGGATGACCAGAGACTGCGGACAGCACAGGGATGACTAGAGACTGCGGACAGCACAGGGATGACCAGAGACTGCGGACAGCACAGGGATGACCAGAGACTGCGGACAGCACAGGAATGACCAGAGACTGCGGACAGCACAGGGATGACCAGAGACTGCGGACAGTACAGATGACTGCTGACCTTTGGGGAGGTGGGGAGCGGGTACCTGAATTTGACAGGTACCCGCTCTTACTTCCGCAGTTGTTCTTTGATCTTACCTGTTCCTCGATCCAGCCGCGCGCTGTCTTCCCGGCTTCTGTAATGGCGCTCGGCATGACAGCCGGGTGCCCAGTGCGCATGAGCGAGAAGCACTTGCGCTTTGTGATTGGTCCGGCGGCTTCTGGGATCTGTCATGTGTCCCAGGTACCGCCTTACCATTCATGCATGCGCACTTGGCACCTGGCTGTCATGCCCAGCGCCCACACTACAGAAGCCGGGAAGACAGCGCGCCGCTGGATAGAGGAACAGGTAAGGTCCCGCTGCAGAGCTGAGTGGCCGGCCCGGTATTCTGACACGGCCGCGGTGGAAATACCGGACCGGCCGCTCCATATTCGCTCCATAAGACACACTGACACACTGACATGGAGGGCCGTATTAAACCGACCCTCGGGCCGTAAATGGCCCGCGGGCCGGACTTTGGACATGCCTGTTCTAGAGGATTCTAGAAGTATAGTGGGAGGATGAACAGAGGAAGCAGTCTGAATATTTATGGAGATCCAGCCAATCCCTGGGGAGGTGTGCTCAGTAGGTAATTGGAGAGCCTACAATTAGAGAGAGGCCTGGGGAAGGTTAAAGAGGGTTCTAGGACTAGTTCTGTTAGAGGAGAACCCTGTGGTAGGTCGCTGAAGGAGTCATTCAGGACTCATCAAGGTCCTAGCTGGGTTTTTTTTTCGCAAAGCCTGGTCCTGGAGTCTTTTTGTGTCTAGAGAGCTCACTGAAGAATATCAGCAGAAAGTTGGGGGAGGAGTGTCCAGCTGTCCTGTAGTGTTGTGTGTAGGGTTGCCACTTCATCCCTTTAAAACCGAACACATATCATTACACAGGTTCTGTGGCTGACAAAGGTGGTAATTAAACTCACTTAGTGCATTATGTGCAATAAATTAGCCTCAAAACCTGTGTAATTAATGTGTTCAGTTTTAAAGGGATGAGGTGGCAACCCTAGTTGTGAGTCTGTGTCTCCCTCACTTAAACGTGCTCGTGGATATCGGAAGGAGGCAACCAATGGTTCTGCGACATTGTGAGTAGATGACCTAAGTGCTGGGCATTAGCGACTGTATGTAGTTCTTTGGAAGAAGTCATTGTCACCTGTGCAGCTTACTAATAGAGAGAACAGTCTTCAAATAAATTAGCTCGGCAGCTCTAGGGTATCCCAAGCTCCCTTTACCCCATCCAAGTTCAACTTTACAATAAAGCATCACAAAGACACCCATAGACTGTTCTTTTCGAGCCAGTGGAAGTGGAGAATGCTGTATGCCTGGCTGTGTGTGCACTAATCATGGGGAAAGAATCCATTAACCAGTGACTCTTTTGGGAGTGCTCTACATATTAAAGAAAAATGCTAATTGCAAGAAATTGGAGAGGTGCTATGCAAGATTGTGCCAGACAGCAAGATAAAAAAAGGAATAAGAAAAACATGGTGGATGAATGATATTCAGGAAATGAAAGATATCTGTGATTTCAGGCAGAACATTAACCTGTTGATGACAGGGCCAAATGGAAAAAGATGGTGGAGGCAAGGTTTAGAGTTTGAAATCACCAAAGACCACAAATGGTCATGGTAGTGCAATCAATGTGAATTTTTTTTTTTTTTTTAAAGGTCCACTTTAACCTTCCAATATGTTGATTTTTTTTTCTAATCGCCCTGCAAATATCACTAGCATTTTGTAAGAAAAGCTGACACCATTGCAAATTATTTTTTAAATAGTATGTTGATTTTGTAGATCTAGTTTCCAGTGCTGTTAACATCTAGTAAAAAAGCGAACCAATTAGATTAAAAAATAAATAAACAATTTGTCAACCACAATCTGCTCACTTCTTAAAGGTAACTCCACTTTTATGGGAAAAAACTAGTAAATAAAAAAAAAAATATATAGTATATAAAATTGCGATTCATGTCATATTGTAAATAAATGTTGTTAAAAATTGCATTTACTTTTCAATCTGCAGCTCTGTAATGTTCTGTAAAAAGCAATGCAATATGGCTACTTGTTTTGTTAACAGATGGTGTATAGAATGCTCCCCAGATATGTAATTTCATGCTTTTTTGAATGGCTTACTGCTTTTCCCAAAAATCTGCACTAAGATACAAATCAGATTTTTGGCATCCCCTGCAACAAAAATTTCATTTTTGGTGAGATACTCCCAAAGAGAAATCACGCCGAAAGGCATGCAAACCCTGACACTTTCCTTATTAGAGCCATGCAGCTGCAGCAGCTGATTGATAATTATAAAATCACTCCCACACAGGTTCACTCTGCACATGGTCACAAACAAACATCTATTTCTTCAGCATAGCAAAAGGTAGGAATCTGCAACAAAGTTTGTTAAAATCCCCACAATGTACATTGATCATTCAGAGGGGAATGTTTTTTTCCCTCAACAAAAGTGGAGTTACTCTTTAGCTTGTAAATATTGTACTCTAATGCTTTTAATTTAGGAAACATGATTTTTGAGCTAATAGCTGTTTTGCCCAGGAAAATCTTAGACTTTGTTGCAATTTAAAAGGCATGGCTCAAGGTTTCAAATGAATAGGAAATAAAGTTAGCCATAGATGAATGGAAATTCAGCCTAATTTCAATCTATATGTGGCCACTGCAATTGAACAGAAGTTAATCTGCTGACTGACCTCTGTTCATCTGCCCTGTCAGATAAAAGCCACTTGATCAGCACTGCAAGGAAATAGGTTGCAGCATTGATCTGTGTATTCTGACAGTGGGGGAGTCTCCTGCTCATTAGAATACAATAATGTAATGGGGAGGATTCCCCTATCCAACTCTAATGTAGGGATGGGGGAATTGGTTCAGTTTTCTATTCCTTCAGTCTGATGGCTGAATAAATAAACTGAATCATGTATAGCCAGCTTAAAGCGGAGTTCCACCCTTTTTACAAGTTCCTCTGATCTCAGTGCACCCCCAGTGTACACTCCTAAATGGATATTTGTTTTTTTGTGTTTGTGTTTCTAAATACTGGTCCCGGGCCGCCTAGGCAATGACATCATTAGGCAATTCCTATGGACTCCTGGGATATCGCTGTCATCTATCCCAGGAGTCTTCAGGAAGCTTAATAGTTAAACTTCACAGTATTTTGATACTGAAAATGATGAGATCGGAAGGTGCATGCTAGGTAGCCAGCTGCTCCTAATTACGGAAATACACAGGATTGACATGCCCACATCCTCAATGGCCCTAACCTGCTTCTGAGATTATGTAAGATATTACAGATTTAAAGTAACAAGCATGAAGACAGGACAGTATCCAAATATTAATGTACAAGTACTAACAATCACAGGGGAGATTTTATATATATATATATATATATTTATATATATATATTAAAAAAATTGATTATGGGGACTGGAGCTCTGCTTTAACTATACACGTATAGTATACACACAATACAGGAAAGATAGACAAGGAAAGAGGTAATGGAGTTACTATTTATGTCAAGATTAACATAAAATCAACGTTATTCAGAAACCATTTGAGCAACTCGAAACCCTCTAAGTCTGCTTATAAACCAGAGAGAGCTCTGCCTTGAGAAGTAGGGTAGTATATAGACTCTCAGGAATATCTGAAGATTATGACAGCCTGTTGATTGAGGAGATAACACAGATGACAATGAAGGGAGAGGTTTTAATTATGGGCAGTGGTGAACTGACCATTCGGGCATTGCCCGAGGGCCCGGGGTCAGTAGGGGGCCCGTGAGAGGATCACTGTTCAGTGACAGTGTGGGGAGCGGAGGAGGAGGTAGTCTCAGATTCCGACCCAGAAGTAGCTCACCTGTCACTTCACATGGGGGAAGAGTGAGTCGGGTGACGGGTCCTGACACTGTGATGGAGCTGGTGATGGAGCCGGTGGGCAGTGGGAAGGTGAGAGGCATATCATCCATGGGTGCAGAGTGTTCACTGCACACACCCTGCACACACCCTTCCCCCATGGATGATATGTACCGGGAACAAAGTCGGAGGTGATCGGTGCAGGGGAGGGACAGTGACAGCACTGATCTCCCTGAATGGATTTCAATGAAGCAGTTGAAAGCTGCAGGAGGGAGAGACTTCCAGCTGCCTCGTTGAAATCCATGCAGGGAAATCGGTGCTGTCACTGTCCCTCCACTGCACCGATCATCCCTGACTGTGCATCGGTTTTCCCTCCTGGGCCTCCCTCTGTGATCCTCAGATCCCCTCCCCCCTTGCAGGTCTCTGATGCCTCATCTTCTCTGACAATGTCCAGCCCCTTCCCCCACCCTCCACTACAGAGCAGAGGAGAGAGGATCTGCTCTGCTTCCCCTGTTCATATCAGCCAGAAGCTCTGTGATTCTCCCATTCTCCCCCTCTCCCCCTCCCTCTCTACCTCTCTCCCTCCCTCTCTCTCTACCTCTCTCTCTTCCTCCCTCCCCCTCGCTCTCTCTCTCTCCCTCTCTCTCTCTCCCCTTCCTTTCCTTCCTTTCTTCATTCCTTCCTTCCCTCCCTTTTCTTCCTTCCTTCTTTCCTTCCTTTCTTCCTTCATCCATTCCCTCCCTTTTCTTCCTTCCTCCCTTCCTTCCCTCCCCTTCCTTCAATCCTTCCTCCATCCATTTCCTTCGTTCCTCCCTCTATCCATTCCCTCCTTCCCTCCCATTTCTTCTTTCCTCCATCCCCTCCCTTCATTCTTTCCTCCCTCCCCTCCTTTCATTTCTTTCCTTCTTCCCTTTCCTCCTTCCTTCTCTCCCTTTCCTTCCTCCATCCATTTCCTTCCTTCCTTCCTCCCTCCATCTAGTCCCTCCCTTTTCTTTCTTCCTTCCTTCCTTCCTTCCCTCCTTTACCTTCATTACTTCGTCCATCCACCTTCCTCCCATCCTTCGTTTCTTCCTTCCTCCATCCCCTCCCTTCATTCCTTCCTCCCTCCCCTCCTTTCATTTCCTTCCTTCCTCACTTCCTTCCTTCCCTTTCCTTCATTCCTTCCTCCATCCATTTCCTTCCTTCCTCCCTCCATCTAGTCCCTCCCTTTTTCTTCCTTCCTCCCTTCCCTCCTTTACCTTCAGTACTTTGTCCATCCATTTTCTTTCCTTCCTTCATTCCTTCCTTCCTCCATCCATTCCCTCCCTCCCTCCCTTTTCTTCCTTCCTTCCTTCCTCCCACCCATCCTTCCTTCCCTCCCCTTCCTTCCTTCCTTCCTTCCTTCCATCTTTTCTCCCTTCTTTCTTCCTTCCTTCCTCCCTCCCCTTTCTTCCTCTCTCCATCCATTCCCTCCCTTTTCTTCCTTCCTTCCTCTATTCATTCCCTCCTTCCCTCCCTAACTTCCTCCCGTCTCTCCTTTTCCTTCATTCCTTCCTCCATCCATTTTCTTTCCTTCCTTCCTCCATCCATTCCCTCCCTCCCTTTTCTTCTTTCCCTTCCTTCCTCCATCCCCTCCCTTCATTCTTTCCTCCCACCCCTTCTTCCTTCCTCTTTCTTCATTCCCTCTCTCCCTTTTTATTCCTTCCTTCCTCTCGCCCCTTCCTTCCTTTTCCTGCATTCCTTCATCCATTTTCTTTCTTTCCTTCATTCCTTCCTTCCTCTATTCATTCCCTCCCTCCCTTTTCTTCCTTCCCTTCCTTCCTCCATCCCCTCACTGCATTCTTTCCTCACACCCCTCCTTCCTTCCCTCCCCTTCCTTCCTCCATCCATTCCCTCGCTCCCTCCTTCCCTTTTCTTTCTTCCTTCCTTCCTTCCCTCTATCCATTCCCTTCCTTCTGATATAAGGGGGTACAGGTTCTGTTTATTCATCCCAATCTAATGACAGCCCAACATATACTAGTGCTCCCTGTTCACTCCCTACTTACACTGTCCACTGCCCCCACAAAATCATTGTGAAAAAAATAATACAGAAATAAATTGTAAAAAACAATTAAAAAATTAGATAATAAAAATTTAAAAATTCTGACACCACGCCATTGCTCTACTGACACCATCCACTGGCCACCCAAAAGCATTTTGAAAATAAATTATAAAAATAATAAAACATTAATTTTAAAAAAAAAAACACCTGTACATATTACCCACTGTCATACACACCAGACTGTACATTCCCTATTTAACATTACCTCATTCTGCACTATATAAGATATCTCATACACTATTTAACTACACCCCTTTTAAGCCATGCCCAATTTTTAGTGCAATTTAAAACACACCCCTACTCTCTCATCCCTTCCTCTCTCTGTCTCCTCTTCCTCCTCTCTCTCTCTCACACTCCTCCTCTTTTTCACCTTCTCACTCCCCTCTCTCTTTCACTTCCCCCACATGGCAGCCATCTTTAAACCTGAAAGTGCACAGTGGCTTCTACAGAAAGAAGCCGGGAACATTCATGCAGTCTTTGCTGCAGTATATATGTAAATGCTCCTTCTATGCAGCTGAGCTGCAATATGTAGGTAGGGTGTTGTGTGAGTGTGCTTGAGTGTAGGTGGGGGCACAGGGGCCCCCATTATCTCTTACTGCCCGGGGGCACCATGAGTTGTCAGTCCGCCTCTGATTATGGGTGAATTCAGCATGCTATTACCTGAAAATTTTCAACAGTGCTTATAAGTAAGAGCAGGGATATGCTGGACGCATTAAAAGGTGTTTCTATAAAACATATAGTAAAATGTCCTTTGTTTTCGAAAATATTTAGTAAAATTTAACATCTGACATGTTTTGTGCTGAAAAGTGTTTTTTTCCCCCAAAAGTCTGAGAGGTCCTCTGCTGGCATTTAAATGCATAAGAAAAAAAATCTGTAGCCTAGAGTGTGGTGACTAAAGTAGCTCTAAGCTTGAAGGTTTTTTTACCTTTATGCAATATATGCAAATATTTATGTGTTGCAGCTAATCACTGTTGTGCATTCAAACACCAATATAAATTAATCTCAGAGAATGCAGTGCAACTACTAATATGTGTACCACTAAATAGAAATGTGCAAGAGTATATAACCTGACAAATGTGTGTGACATCCAACACAACCTTATATAGAACAATAAATGCATACAAATGCATAAAAATAAAAAAAGAATAAAAGTATAATAAGTACCTCCAATCTATTGTGCAATTCACTTTCACCTTATTTGCCAGGAACAGTACTTAGGAACTCAAATCCCTATATAAACTTCATATGAACTGAAAAACGTATGTAAATGCATGCACATAAAAATATTTTAAACAAATGTGAAACCCACATTCCCAGATCTTTCTTGTGCAAATTTCTTTCTTCAAAACAGATCATGCTTCTCTCTTCTATAATACACTGCAAAGCAAAGTGATGTTCTCAAAAACCCATCCCATGCTAAAATCAGAAGCAGATCTCCACAAATCTTTCCCCGAAGCACAATGGTCTGTAGATATTCATTGCAATGCTTCAAAGTCACACTGTGTTGTCCACTAAGAACAAGCTCAGAAATTGATAACATGCTGGCATCTAACCTCTTATCATTTACACAATTTTCTAAGTCTCACTTTCCCCTCTGGTGGAGGGGTTGTGAACAGGTCAGGAACCTTGTCCACGTTTTCTGTGCTTGCAAAAGCCTCATCAGTTTTTGGAGAAAGTTTCTTTATTATTTCAGAAATTACAGGTGTGCTGACAAGGCCTGATCTTGCTCTGGCTATCCTACCTTTGGATATTGATAATCTTCATCACAGTTTTAGAACGGTCTCTTTACATATTCTCATAGCAGCCAAAATGATCATAGCCAGGCATTGGACAAAAAACTTTGCACCCAACCCTTCTAAAGTTGTAGACCTGGTGAATGTTCAATTTTCTTATGAAAGAATGTATTCTCATAATACCTCCTATTTGACAAAAAATGGCAGCTATGGATGGATAGCAGGTACTACATTGATGTACTCTCTTAATTGATATCATCACTTTGTATGATACGCTAGCTGACACAGTATTATTTTTTGTCACTCACGTAGATGCCTTGCAGATAGTGTCTGGGCACACTAAGCTTGCTGCCACTCACAAAGTCGAGGCCCTTTGGGTGAACAGTGAAGTGATGCCCCCTTGCACAGCCAACTCTTTCGACTTGTAGGCCAAGGAGATGAGCTGTGCCAACCAGGAGGCAATAATCTTGTTGGAAGCCATAAAATCATTACACGCTCCACCTGTAAGGACAAACAAGTGCTCCGACTTCCTGATGCCAGATGTTGCCTTGATGTTAAATTTTAAAGCTTGACCCACAGCTGATGGGCTAACTTCTTGGGTACTCCCCAAGAGGGATGTAGGAAGGACAACTTTCCATGTGATATGGACTATGAAGACCACTTTGGCACAATCTTGAGCATCAGCATGAGTAACACCCTATCCGGGATGAATGTAAGAAAGGGTTCTTGAAACCCCAGGGCTGCTAATATGGACACTCTTCTGGCTGATGTAACTGCCACCAGAAAAGCAGTTGTCAGTGAGATGTACCACAAGTGGCCGTTTTGATTGAAGGCATCTGATGCAAACAAGTCCAAAACCAGTGGGAGATCACTTCACAAACAATCCCTAAGGTAGGTTTCAACCAAGTTGCAGCTTGAAGGACAGTATAACTGAGTGTTGGATGCCCATTGTATGCCATTGAAGGCACAGATAGCTGAAATGTGGTCCCATAGTGTACTTACGCATAAATCTAAATCAAACCCCGCCTACAGAAACTTCAGAATGTGACAGACTTGTGAAGAACCCAGTGTAAAACTTTGATCAGCAGCAATCCTGTGAATTTGTCATATTTCACTATAGGTACTGTTAGAGATGTTCTTCTTTGCTTACATTAGAGTATTTACCACATTTACAGAGCCCCTGAGATCCGTTAGCCTCTGCCTCTTAAGACCCAAGCCATGAGCTCGAGCCTGTCAGGTGTTGGATGAATGTGACTTTGGAGAATCTAATGAATGTGACTTTGGAAAATCCAATCTTACTGGCAGAGGGAGTGGATCCTTGGCACTTATTAGGAGGGGGGCAGAGGGTACCAAGGCCCCTTCAACCAATCTGGGATCACCACCAGAACTATCTCCTTCCCCAACCTCAGCAGGAAGCTGAGAATCAGAGTGAGAGTGTCAGACCTCTAGCAATCCACAGGACAGGATTCCTCAGAGCGCAGAGTCTAAGCCTCAGTCTGCTTGTTCAGCAGGGCCCCTGATGGTGGGGATGGACTTGGAGCAGACAGTGACCAGGTCGCGGCCCCTGAGTACACCCGCCTGTGGTAGAGGGATCCGCCAGAGGTATATACAGGTAGAGATACTGACGTGAAGAGTCGGAAAGGCCTGAGCAGTGATACCCGGATACGTGCAGGACAGATGGATGGCAGAGTGAGCGTGGTCAGATGGGCCAATTCGGTAACAGTGGGGTCAGCGTAGTACAAGGCAGCAGGCAAAGAGTAGTCAGGTCACTCGCTGGGTTCGGTAACAGGAGTTCAGATCAATAGGGAATATCCAGGAGAGAAGTCAAACAAGCCAGGGGTCAGAGCAGGAGATAGTCAGCAGAGGTCAGGATCAAGCAGGGTCGGCAACAAGTCAATCAGCAGATACACAGGAACAGGATAATTAGACCATACGGCAACTAGTGTCTGTGCAGGGCTGGTTTAAATAGGTCACCCTGCGCCGTCATTGGTGCCAGGTGCGCGTCCACGAATGCGAGTGCGCATGCACGGTGGCCGCCACCGCCCAGGTCCTAGCGCCGGCGGATTAGAGCGCATTGGCATTCTGCGCATGCGCAGATCCGTGCGCCGTCGCACTTGCTGACAGAGAGCAGAAAGACATACGCTGTCCTGGAGATCCACTCTGCGATCAGCACCTCCACCCCAATTGCTTGTGGATGCTGGACCCTGGAATAGAAAGCAACATGGTATCGACTAAGGATTTAAACAGGTCTTCCTCTGGAAGAGTTTACCAAGTCTGTTAGTTCTCGAAAGACTTATTGCAGTCTGGTCCATTCATTGTCATCCAGGATTGTCCTGGACAAATTGTTTGTCTACAGTTTCCTCCGACCAAGCACATAGACAGAATGTAGCTGCAGGGTACTGACTTGGTCCAACCTTAGAATCACAGAAACCTCTTTCAGGAGGGAGACACTAAGAGCCCCCTTGTTTTGCTGTCTAATTTCACCTGGACAGGTCCACCCTGGATGAGGTTACTGAAGGCTAGGAAAGCCTGAAATCCAGTTCTTAATTCCTACTTTGCTGGTGTCTTACTGCACCACCAGCCACTAGGTTGTCAGATGGGAATGGCATCGCAGAAGATTCTGCTTCTCCCACTACAAGTTTTGGCTCTCTTCCATACAGGGCGTAATCCATATCTTCTGACATAGGCCCTCTGACTGCTACCAGTCCAGAAACCTAACTTGATAGGAGGTGAGAGTTCAATTAACCTGCTGGATCTGAGACGTGAAGGACGAAAGATCTCCCAGATATGTCCTGAAAGGCTTGCTTTGAGTGACTATGTGTCCGTCGTTAAAGCTATACCTGTGTCCAGAGAGGAACCACCAAGTGCCCATGTATGGATGGCACAATTCCCAAAATACTAGAAAGCATCCTGACATGAAGCTCTTCACTGACTCCTTGGATTATATGCTGGCTATTTCTTTGACTCCCAGCCAGAAATGTAGAAGCTACCCTTTCTGGAGTGAATGTGGAAACAGACTCTTGAACGTCTCCTTTAACTCAACAGATGTTCATCTTGAAGCAGGAAGTCAGACTGACCACTATTAATTCAGACTTCACCTTCTGAGATCAAGAACAATGCGGTTATTGAGTTATTGTCAGGGCTCCGGGTATGACCAGAGGTGTGTGGACTGACACAGGGAAACGCAGGCTTCAGATATATAGTATAAACAATATAATTTATTTAAGACTAAACAATACATAATTGCAGTGCAAGACTAAACATAAACACAGTGCAAACAAACCAAACCAAAACCCCCAACAGATAACAAAAGAACAATACTAAGCGTAGTCGGGCAGGCCGGGTCGGTAACAAATGGGCAGGCAAGGTACAAAGGAGCAGGCAGAGCGTAGTCAGACGGGCCGGGTCAGGAACAATCAGGCAGACAAGGTACCAAAGGAGCAGACTGGAGAGTGGTCAGGAATAGCAGAGGTCAGGACAGGCGGAGTTCAATCAGAGTCAGGGATCAAGCAGGATCAGACAGGAAGCAGACAGGATGCAGGTACCGGGGCTCTTGGGAAACATACACCAAGGCCCTGATTGCAAGTCTGGCCATTCCTTATATGCACCTCCTGCAATCAGCCTCAGGTGTTTTGGCTGACTGCAGGAGTAAGCCTCTGGTTGCTGAGAGCACCCGCTGGCCAGTCCTGGTACTGCAACCCACAAGGCAGGTGAGTCCCACCACTATTGGCGAGTCCATTCCTGACAGTTATCTTCTAATGGTAAAGTCATGCATCTGGCCAATCCCATAAGGGACACACTGACCAAAGGGGTGATTCAAAACCCTTGACATCCTGCTGTGACAACATGCTCCAATCTTGTAGATCATGCACTTGATTCAGTCGCCGTAAGGGCATTTTCAAGCCGTTCTCTGGAGGCACTTGAAATACTTCCACAGCTTTGCCTTTATTTAAAGGAATTTCATCAACCTTACAAAAGGAAGAATCAACAACCTGGACAAAGGTCATCCTCATCTTGTTCAGAAGGGACTGATGGATTGATTGGCTTGAGAAGGCTCTGAGGCCAGTTATAATGGCCCTAAAAGGAAGACTGGACATTGCCAGAATAGATGGCCCTTGCAGAAGGTGAAATCAGCAATTCCTTTAGAGTGGCTTGACCACATGCCTAATTAATTGTGACAACCTGGTCACCATCATCTTAATCACTGTCTACTTAAAGCAGGAATCATGTTTGTCCACATTCTTTGGATGATCCTGGCAAGGGTTGATTTGACTGAGAAAGTTCTGAAACTGCTGATTGGCAGAATATATGACCCCTTCACAAGGCGAGTGGAAGCAACTCTTTAGAATGTATTGACCACATAGTCAATGAATGCGATAAATTGTTGTTGTCAACTTCTTTATCCCTGGTTGCTTAAACCAGCAGGGCTCATACAGTCATGTTCACCTGAATCTTCTTTTGGAAGATTCTGAGGATTGTTTGCCTGGAAGGCTAGGAGACTGCTCATTGATAGAACAGATACCCCTTTCACAGTGTGAGCGGAAACATTCCTTTAGGGCCAGTTCACACTACATGCATTTCAGTTGCTTTTTCTCTGCATCCAAAATGCACAGAAAGTAGGTTATATGGTTGACAATGTCATAGTTCACATCAGTGCTTGCAGTTCCAGTGTGTTCCGGTTGCACAAAAAAAAAGTAGAATATGCTGCATTTTTCTGCACAGAATTGCACTGGAATGCGGTAAAACGCATCAAAACACATCAAAATGCACTGGAACACACCAAAAAGCACTGGAATGCACATATCCTTATTTACATTAAAGAAAAAAATGAACTGGAATGCATAAGAACTGGAATGTCAAAAATGCATCATAAGTGCATTAAAAACATGCATGCGGAAATGCATCTGGAATGCATCTAGACTGGATTTCTATAGTGTGAACTAGCCCACAGAGTGTATTATCCTCATGTGACAACCTGTTAGGTGTCACATTTATCCTTTGTTGCTCAAGCAAAGCTGTATTCATGCAGTAATGTCCATCCACATTGTGGAAACCATTCCTTTAGTGTATTGACAATGTGTTTATTGAATGTGACATCCTGTTAGGTGTCATCGTCTCTATCCCTGGCTGCTTAAAGCAGCAGGATAGTCATGCTCATCTGCATCTTCCTTTTCATAGAGTCTGAAGAGGTTGTTTTGCCTGGCACAGCTATGAGACTTCTAATCGCTAGAACATATAACCCTTTCACAGGGTGAGTGGAAACAACTCCCTTTGAGTGCACTGGCCACTTAATGAATGTGACAACGTGTTGGGTGTCATCCTCATTTGTGGTTGCTTGAATAAAGCAAAGTTCACATTGTTGTGTTCATCTGTGTCTTTTTTTGAAAAGTCTGAAGAGGGTTGTTTTGTTTGGGAAAGCTCTGAGACTGCTCATTGCCAGACTAGATAATCCTTTCTCATGGCTTTGCCTGCTGCCTAAAGCAGCTAAAAAAAATGCCTATAATTTAATGAAGCAGAAAATAGAATGCTTAGTAACAAACCCTAAAGGGTTAATCACTGCTAGAGGGATGCCGATACTTCAGCATCCAACCATAGCCCTGAAGTCACCAGGTGATTAATGAACTAAACCTTGTCCTGCCAGAGAATAGGACATGATGAAAAAGTAGTGTCGGTGGCGAAAAGAAAAGAGAAGAAAAGCGGAGGGCAGACATTACTAGGTGAAGAGGGGAAAGAAAGACAGGAAGGGGTTAAGTTAAAGGGGATAGTCAAAAAACAGGAAGGTTACCTGATTGGTGATGGTAGTACGGGGTGGGATCCTAAATGAATTTGGGGAGTGGTGGGGGGGGTCGGACGATCCAATGCAAGAATAGCAGCCGAAGAGGAAACTTCCCTCCCACCCTCCCCTGGGGTTGTTTGGGTCTTTCAGTGCTTGCTTTGTTTCATTTTGCGGGCGGTTGTTGGTCTTTGGAGGCAGCAAATTATTTTAAGCAAAAGCGTATGGTTGGGACCCATCTGTAGTATGGTGTGCCCAGGTGCATTCCGGTTAACCAAGGTTTAACTGGAAGGTGAAGGTTCTACACTGCGGAAGGTGTGTTTTTGCGTTGCAGCTGGAGGCCTAGTATGAATATTATAGTTAAGGTTCCACAGGGGGATATCAATATTGTTTGGTGCCTTCGTAGACCAACAACTTATCCTGTATGTTTCTGTTTTAAGGAATGTTTTTGTGATTTAAGTTTAACTGTTAATAAAAGGCCGTGAAGGCCATTTTACTCCAACGGTGTTTGGTCTCCTTTATTGGTATATGGAGAGTTGCGGGGAAGGGGTATTTCGAGAGAGTCAGGTTGGGGTGGTTTTATTTGCTTTGGTCTTAGCTAGCACATCTCTTCTACACTAGTCATGCTTTGTTAAGAAAAGCAACAAAAAGGTTGGAATCTGCATCAGAATTACAATAATATTCTGCAATGTACACAAGCAATCCAAGAGAATTGTTGACATCATAAAAACCTTCTCTCTTTTTTTTTTTTTTATAAACTGGAGACCACAAATATTAAAAAGAAAGTCCTATACTCCAACAGGCAATGCTGGTTATGGTAGTCATCCACAGGCGACTCCTCTACCTTCTCTGAGAATGCTGGTCTTTTGAGGGGGTTGGCATAATGGCACAATAGTAAAGCAAATGTGAGAAGCCACAAACAGGTAATGCCATGTGTGAACAAAGTATTAGTTTCTACACCTGTTATACAGAGTACTATCTGTGGAGGAGCACAGGGTATGCATGGTGGCTGCCGGTAGCAAGGCACAACAGTAGCCAGCAATGCAGCATTCATTTAGAAACAAAGCATTTTTACATTTAGCGCACCCAACCTCTGTCATCCAACTGTAAACGCTGGCACTGCATGGATGTGCATGCCTACAATAGACTCTGCTTACACCGCTGCCCACTTCACATGGACCCAGCAGACCCCAGACAAGGCTTTTAGCTGTGATAAAAGATGCCCTGAGGACCAACAGCGGGGCTCCCTGGATTATGGGTCATTTAGCCAGTACACCAGGGACCACGTCCAGCTGAAACCCACACACATAGACAGACAGCCCTTTAGACCAGCCAGGTAGAGGAGCGCATCTAGGTCCTGCATATGGGAGGAAAAAAGAGGAACACTGAGGCTGCAGGTGGGCTCAAAATTATGAGATAGGTCCTGGAAGCATGGGGGTCCTTACCCAGCTGTGCTGACATGGAGCTGTCAGGAAATAAGGTTGTGTTTGATGTCACACATATTTATCAGGTATAGAATTTTGCACATTTCTATTTAGTGGTACACATTAGTAGTTGCGCTGTATTCTCAATATTGACTAAATCTCTGAAATCTTCCCATCTGTTAATATGTATTACAGACATGTATTAAAAGTCATAATTATTATTGCAGATATTCTCAATGGTTGGCTCATGTAGATAACTAGTTTCAGTGTTGATTTCTCTCATTCTGCTCCTAGATTGGGATCCCGCAAGCTGGAAAACCTGTACTGTGTGTGATCTGACACTGTAGTAACCACGTATTGGTGGCAGCAGTGGGATCTGACATCGCGTTTGTCACAGCAGTTACTTGTGCTTTTATGTTCATATTTTCTGTATTTGAAATGTAAATACAACATTGTATTTTAATAGGCAACAATCTAAAAATGTTATCAATTTACAGTGCATTAGTAGATTATTTAAAGAGTATTTTAATGTATATAGTATTCTGGTGGAATATCTTAAATTTGAATGAGTTTCTTTTATCATTATAGATTATGACAACATATTTAGACATATGTAGGTGTCCTAACCTACAAATTACATTCTTTGTTTTTTATTTACCTTTCCTTAATAGTTCTAACATAATTATCACAATCATCAAATGCTCATTGTTCCACCATAAAGAATACTACAAGGTAAGATACGTAAATTTGGATTTATAAATCTACGTAACGTTTGGCAGTTGCCATCAGTTCCCCATAGTGCCGAAGGGACAATGGGGCAGTAAATTATAATAACACCAATTTTCCTGCACTCTTAAGATATTTGTATTTTCACACTGTGCTGTTTGTGGAAGCAAGTTTCAGGCTCAGCACAGAAGTCCCAACAGAAGTATCATGAAGAAAAGCTTGTGCTTCACTCAGCTGCACTGTCAAACTGTGTCTTCACTATAGCAGCACATTGGCCCCAAGGTGGAATTTTACTGGGGATTGAAGGGTAGGAGCACAAGCATCAGCAGGAATCAGTACTCCTGGGGAGGATCAGAAGCTTGCAGAAATCAAGGGCTGCCAGCAGATCCACAGAGAGCTCCTGGCCAGCAAGCACAAGGAAGATTAATCACCAGTTCACCTCCATCAGGCTAATGACTCCACTTCTGCTCATGCAAGGAAATTAACTCTTTCACTGCCAGCCATATGGAACTTTTTGCAGCTGTATTAAATGCCAAAGGTTGTTTGTTAATTGTACTGTTTTGCTAAACGTAAACAAATTTATTTGATAGATAGATTTCTTTATTCTATTGTTTCTTCTTTTTGGCAGGTTTCTCAGATTTTTTAAATTGTTGGTTTAGGTCAGTAATCATTATTTTTGTGTCAGCAGCATTAAAATAGTAACATCTTATTTTCAACTCTTCTTTATTGGTTTCAAGTTAACAAGGAAAACAAAGAAAACAATGAACCAGGACATCCATAGGTTCATATTGGTACATACATAAATATGTCAAGAGTGAAAAAAGCATGTTTTCAGACAGTACAATATGAACCGTGGTGGGGGGGGGGGGGTGAGAAGGGGGATAGAGGGGAGGGGGGATAGAGGGGGGATAACAAGGAAAGTATATAGTCAGATATGCAAGTCCATTTTTACCTACTGATTATTATACTCCAGAGAGTAATAGCCATCAAACTTTAATTGTACATTTAGGGTGCAGTGACCATAACTGCCAGGTTTTAAGGAATTTGTGATAAGATAAATGAGATAGAGAAAATCTCTCCATATCACACTGGAAATTAAGATTTGCAACCACTCTCAGTAGGGACTCTGTGGTTTTCCATAGGGTGGTTATAGTATTTTTTGCAGGGTAAAGGAGGTGAATTATTATAGTCCGGAGTTCTGGGGAGAACTTATCTATACCTATATGAAGAATTGCTAGATCCGGACTAGGGGGTATTACAGAGCCCAAAATCTCTGAGATTAAGTTGAAGGTTATTCCAAAAAGATCTGATAGACTTACAGGCCCATATAATGTGGAGTAGAGATCCTGGTTCTCCACATAGTATCCAACACTGGGAGGATGTAGTTGGTTATATTCTGGATAGTTTAATTGGAGTTCGGTACCATTGATGTAGTAGTTTGACATAGGCCTCCCAATGAGTAGCACATCTGGAGGCTGTATAAGTGGTGATAAAGGTTCTTTTCCATGTCTCGTCAGGGACCTTTTTGGATAATAAAGCTTCCCAGTTGGATAGTGAGGTTGTTTTGAAAGTGTGTTTAGCCTCTAAGATAAGAGAGTAAAATAGGGATATTCCTTTGCCAGGGTAAAGGGATCTGTTTAAGAAATAGTAAACTGAGGCGGGAATTGTAGTGGAGTATGGTAGATTATTGGATTTCAGACAATGTGAAATTCTGAGATACGTAAATTTGTTTTTAAAGGATAGTTGGTATTTCTGTTGTATTTGATAGAAGGGGGCTAAAGTTCAGTTTTCAAAAAGATCTGAGATATGTGTAATATCACGTTGCTCCCAGGGATTTAAATCCAAGTCTGGAATTAAGGTGTTAAGAGCATTAAGGGGGATGTAGATCTTGTTATATTGAGGACGGGGGAGAGAGAGTAAGATTGACCACGCATCCAGTGCTGATTTGATGCAAGGGTGAGTGTGATGTGAAAGTTTTCTAGTGGTAGATGATAAAAGGAGGCATGATTGTGGTGTGCTGGGGTTAAAGATAGTAGATTCTAGGAGGGACCAATATTTTTGTATGGATGGATGCCACCAAGGTCTGATCTAGTAGAGTAGCTAGGTAGTATGTGTGTAGGTGGGGGAGGTTTGTTCCCCCTTTGTTGTAGGGTTGTATGAGTAAGTTGTTGGAGCATCTAGGTCTTCTATTTCAAAAGAGGTGAAGAGGTCAGTTGTTCTGCAGTTAAGGATGGGAGATTGATTGACGATAGAAAGGATTGTATATCCTCATGGGATAGTTGGGGGGTATTGTGGTCTTCTTTGAGGTTATAAAAGGATTCATAGAATTCAGCAAATGCATTTGCTATATTTAAGGGGTTGTAGAGAGGTTTATTGGATCTAGGGTGTTGGATTGATCTAATCTTAGTTTTGATTTGTTTTGATTTGTTGTTGTTTAACTGCTTGAGAGAGCTATATTCTTAAAGAGTAATATATAGCTCTAATTTTCCTCAAATTTAGGTCATATTTATACATGAGTAAAGATCTGAGTTTTTCCCTTTCTTTAAGGAGATCAACTGATGTTTGTTGTGTAGGATTGCTTTTGTTAGAAGTTCCTTTGTTTTTATAGAGTCTAGAATTTCTTCAATCTGTCATTGTCTGCGGGTAGAGACTTGAGAAGAGATTTTAATGAGCACTCCTCACATAAAAGCTTTGTATGTCGCACATAGTGTACTAGTGGAGATTTCAGGGGTTGTATGTGTTCGAAGAAGAGGTTGTGAGCCTCATCGATGATCTTCCTATGGTTGGGGTCTGCCAGGAGTTGGGAGTTAAGTCTCCATGGTTTAGGAGGCATTGATTTATCGTACGTAAGGAAGTATTAATTGGAGCGTGGTCAGACCAGGTGATGGAGCCTATCGAGGATGTTGTTATATGCTGAAGGGTCTACTTATCTGATAGGAAGAAGTTTATTCTGGAGTAGGAAAGTTGGGAAGGAGAATAGTATGAGTAGTCCCTTTCTGCTCCATGTTGGCATCTCCAAATGTTATATAGGTCATGTTCATGAAGGAATTGGTTGAGGCTTTGTTTTGGGGATCTCTTGGTAGAGGTGGTATCTAAGTGTACATTTCTCACTATGTTGACGTCTTCTCCTAATAGTACTTGTCCTTGTTTCATAGGAGCAAGTTTGATCAATAAGGTCTTGAAGAAGCGGAGTTGGTCTGAATTAGGGCCATATATGTTGACCAGAGTGAGAGGCATGTCTTCGAACTTGGCCACTAGAATATGGAAGCGTCCGCTTGGCTCTGTGTATTCTGCAATAAGTTTAAATTTGAGAGAGTCTTTGATGAGTGTCATCACCCCATTTGTTTTTTTTGTTATGGGATGCTAGGAATTTTGTTGAGAAGTTTTTAAGATTGTACGTTGGTGTTTTGGTTGTTGCAAAATGTGTCTCCTGCACAAAAACGACATCAGTTTGTTGGGCCATAATTTCTTTGGTTAGTAAGGAGTTGAGCCCCCTGGCATTGATTGACATTATATTAATCATAAGTGTGGCATGAAGCATTGTTATAGGCGGATGGTCATCCACAGTTGTGGAAAGATCTTGTTGTGCTGATAAAGCGGTCTGCTCGGATCTTCCTGGTTTCGAGGTAGGTTAGATAATAAGGCCTGATTAAGCCGTAGAGCATATGTTTCTTTGTTAAGGCACTGGTACAATGGGTAATTAGGGGAGTTAGCGTGTAGAGTATAGGTTTGTCATGGAGCCATAATGACTGGTTGTAGTAGGTTGTAAGTGCAATATGGGAACAAGTTGGTAAAAAACTCTTGCGCAAAAGGCAAGAAACATGTGTAGTTTGAAAAACTACTGTCAAACCAGGAATTAGAACAGCAAATAGGAACCATGGATTTATAGTAAAGAGCAGCCATGTGAGCAAGGCTGCCATTTTTATCTTGAAGAAGAAAAGAAATAGCGAGTTTCACTCTGCAAGTGCTGGGGTATGGAGGGTAAGGCAGGTTAATTCCTTGTTGCATAGGAGGGTTCAGATCCAGTCTCCTTCCATACGATGGGGTTGAGTTTGAGTGCTATGTGTTTGGCGGTCTTCTACTGGGAGTATATTCTACTCTTTGAGAGTATTTATGATTTCATCTAGACCTCTGATAGCTAAAGTGTCAGGAATGGACTCGCCAATGGTGGTGGGACTCACCTACCTTGTGGGCTGTAGTACCAAGGCTGGCCAGCGGGTGCTCTCAGTAGCCAGAATATCACTCCTGCAATCAGGCCATCACCTGAGGCTGATTGCAGGAGGTGTATTTAAGCAGGACCAGGCCTGTGATCAGGGCCTTGGTGTATGTTTCCCATGAGCCCCTGTACCTGCATCCTGTCTGCTTCCTGCCTGAACCTGACTCTGAACGAACTCCGAACGAACTCCGTCTGTCCTGACCTCGGCTATTCCTGACTACTCTTCCGCCCGCTCCTGGTACCCTGTTTGCCCGTTAGCTACCGACCCGGCCCGCCTGACTACGTTGCGCTCCATATATTTATACATATATATATATCAGTTTAAGTTTGGGTTTGTTTCACCTTGTTGTATGTATTTGTGTTAGTTTTGGGTTTGGTTTGTTGCACTGCGTTTATGTTTGTGTTGTCCTTAATAAATTATCTTGTTTACACGCTATACCTGAAGTCTGTGTTTCCCTGTGTCGGTCCACACACCTCTGGTCATTCCCGGAGCCCTGACATTACACCAAGGCCATTCCTGACCAGAAGTGGCTGCACAGGGAAGCCATCTTGGCTTGTTGTTGGGAAGGATGCATCCTGAGGAGGTTATATACTTGTATTTGCTAGTCTTAGATGACAGAGAATATGCCTATCAGACTCTGCAGGAGCATACCAGGGATCAGCTGCTAGAGTGCATATGGGTCACTCATTCCCTAGTAGATCAGGGCACAGAGTTCTCTGAGGTGCAACCATTGATTCAGGCTTGTGCTGAGTTGGCTTCCTCTAATACCCCTGAAAGCAGGGATGACTTTCTTCCACCATTCAGTACTGATCAAATAGAATCACTGGTATGGTTGTTGGAGGATGATCCGGATTGCTTCTGGGAACATTATTCAGCATGTTCACCACATCTGCTAGTGGAGTGTATAAACGCAGTGCAGTCTTTGGTCAGACAGGCTATGTGTAAGCTGAGTTTTGTTCAACCAATACTACAGTCCTGGTCAGACTTGTTACACCCAGCCTCAGTCAGCTTGCAACAAACCCGTCCTGCTTCTAATCATTCCTCTGCTCAAAGCTCTATTCCTGCATTCCCGACAGCATGCCCAGTGACAGCCCAATATACCCTGCTATCTACCACATGTCAGTACCCTGTTCCCACTCGCTGCACCTATCCTGCCTTTAACCCTGTAAAAAAGGCCTCTGTAGCAACTATTCCCTCCTCTGTTCCACCCTCCAGCTCTTCTCTGTCCCCAGCTACTCCATCCATTTACAGACCTGCATTTACTTGCAGTGCCCCAGTAACTAAATCCAAGAAGAAGCGAAAATTCTTTCCAACCAATACCATCCTACCAGTATCCAAACCGGTCAGCCTGCTGTCTGAGAACCCGCCTTCCATTGTTCAGCCTGATGCCCTGATCCAGTGTACGCTACCCAGCCTGATGACCCGATCCGGCCTGATGACCCGATCCGGCCTGACGATCCAATCCGGCCTGATGACCCGGTGTTCGTGATCCAGCCTGATGACCCGATCCAGCCTGATGATCCTACCCAGCCTAATGATCCTATCCAGCCTGATGGCCTGGTGCCTGCTACCCAGTCTGATGGCCCAATCCAGCCTGATGGCCCGATCCAGCCTGATGGCCTGATCCAGCCTGATGACCAGGTGTTCATGATCCAGCCTGATGACCCAATCCAGCCTGATGACCCGATCCAGCCTGATGACCCGAACCAGCCTGATGACCCGATGTTCGTGATCCAGCCTGATGACCCAATCCAGCCTGATGACCCGGTGTTCGTGATCCAGCCTGATGACCCGATCCAGCCTGATGATCCTACCCAGCCTGATGATCCTATCCAGCATGATGACCTGGTGCCCGCTACCCAGCCTGATGGCCCAATCCAGCCTGATGACCCGGTGTTCGTGATCCAGCCTGATGATCCGATCCAGCCTGATGACCCGGTCGGGCCTGGTGCCTCGGTGCCCGTGGTCTGGCCTGGTGCCTCGGTGCCAATGGTCCGGCCTGGTGCCTCAGTGCCCGCTGTTCTACCAGATGACTCGGTGCCCGCTGTCGAGCTTGGTGACTCTGTGTCCGCTGTCGTGCCAGATGACTCGGTGCCCGCAGTCGTGCCAGATGACTTGGTGCCTGCTGTTGTGCCAGATGACTCGGTGCCCGCAGTCGTGCCAGATGACTCAGTGCCCGCTGTCCTGCCAGATGACTCGGTGCCCACTGTCGAGCTTGGTGACTCGGTGCCCGCTGTCGAGCTTGGTGACTCGGTGCCCGCTGTCCTGCCAGATGACTCGGTGCCCACTGTCGAGCTTGGTGACTTGGTGCCCGCTGTAGAGCTTGGTGACTCGGTGCCCGCTGTCGTGCCAGATGACTCGGTGCCCACTGTCGTGCCAGATGACTCGGTGCCCGCTGTCGAGCTTGGTGACTCGGTGCCTGCTGTCGAGCTTGGTGACTCGGTGCCCGCTGTCGTGCCAGATGACTCGGTGCCCGCTGTCGAGCTTGGTGACTCGGTGCCCGCTGTCGAGCTTGGTGACTCGGTGCCCACTGTCGTGCCAGGTGACTCGGTGCCCACTGTCGAGCTTGGTGACTCGGTGCCCGCTGTAGAGCTTGGTGACTCGGTGCCCGCTGTAGAGCTTGGTGACTCGGTGCCCGCTGTCGTGCCAGATGACTCGGTGCCCACTGTCATGCCAGATGACTCGGTGCCCGCTGTAGAGCTTGGTGACTCGGTGCCCGCTGTCGTGCCAGATGACTCGGTGCCCACTGTCGTGCCAGATGACTCGGTGCCCGCTGTCGAGCTTGGTGACTCGGTGCCCGCTGTCGAGCTTGGTGACTCGGTGCCCGCTGTCGTGCCAGGTGACTCGGTGCCCACTGTCGAGCTTGGTGACCTGGTGCCCGCTGTTCTGCCCAATGACTCGGTGCCCACTGCCTCACCTGATGATCCGGTGCCCGCTGCCTCGCCTGATGGCCCGGTGCCCGCTGCTCCGCCTGATGTGCCTCTGCCTGCTGCCCAGCCTGATGTGCCTCTGTCCGCTGCCAATCCTGATGTGCCTCTGTCCGCTGTCCAGCCTGATGTGCCTCTGTCCGCTGCCCAGCCTGATGTGCCTCCGCCCGCTGCCCAGCCTGATGTGCCAGCCCCTGATATCTAGCCAGTTACCTGACGCAGGCGGTGGAACATTTTGCCCACTAAGGACTGTTTGGAGCGTCCTGAGGCCGCAGCTTGAGAGGGGGGTACTGTCAGGAATGGACACGCCAATGGTGGTGGGACTCACCTGCCTTGTGGGCTGCAGTACCAAGGCTGGTCAGCGGGTGCTCTCAGCAGCCATAATCTCACTCCTGCAATCAGGCCATCACCTGAGGCTGATTGCAGGATGTGTATTTAAGCAGGACCAGGCCTGTGATCAGGGCCTTGGTGTATGTTTCCCATGACCTCGGCTATTCCTGACCACTCTTCCGCTCGCTCCTGGTACCCTGTTTGCCCATTAGCTACCGACCCGGCCCGCCTGACTACGTTGTGCTCCATATATATATACATATATATATATATATATATATATATATATATATATATATATCAGTTTAGGTTTGGGTTTGTTTCACCTTGTTGTATGTATTTGTGTTAGTTTTGGGTTTGGTTTGTTGCACTGCATTTATGTTTGTGTTGTCCTTAATAAATTATCTTGTTTACACGCTATACCTGAAGTCTGTGTTTCCCTGTGTCGGTCCACACACCTCTGGTCATTCCCGGAGCCCTAACAGAAAGTTCTTCCGTGGTGTTTGATAAGCTTGGTATGGAATCCCCACTTGGTAGGGAATGCCGTGGTTTCTTAGAGCTTTGGAAATGGATATCAGCTTTTTTTGAGTGAGTGGGGTTTCTTTGGATAAGTCGGCAAAAAGCTTAATACCTGTGTGTGAGGCTGGTAGTGCTGCAGGGTTTCTAGCAGCTAGCATAAGCTTTTCTTTAATTTGGTAGAAGTGAGCCCTGATTGATTTAGTCGTGGACCTAATCGTCCAGTGCTTATCTGTTCCTGTCCTAATTTATGATGCTGGCCAGCTTCTGGAATGTGCGCACATGAAGAAACTCACACTGACACGTTTGGTCTGTGAAAACTTCTCTCTAATTTATTGAAATGAAACCGTGAGTTTATATATGAAAAATGATGCGAACATCACGTGATAACAGCATAAGCATTATATTAGTCTTTGATTGGTCACTTTACACGAAAACAATCTCCGTCATGGTATAGGTGTGATCTTCTTCAGTCTTATCTTAAAAAGAGAAAAACATTCTTTTGTCTTCCAAATCACACGATGGGAGGGGGTCTGTGCCTGTGAGCAAACATTTCTTAAGCAAGGATTTCTCAAAGTACCACAAAGCCCAGCAGGCAGAAAATATTCACACAACATATATATTCATGCTAAACATTTATAAATATGTGGAAAGAAATAGTATTAAAGTATAAAAGTAAATATGTAAAAAGATGTGTATAAAAAAAAAGTGTATATATATATATATATTCAATAGGAAATGAAATAGGAATTTTACCAAATCCATCACATGATAAGGACATCTCTCGAAGTAAAGGCTGGTAGAAATGATGGTTTCGGGATTCTATGTGCTCTGTCAATAGCTGCTTCCATAGGGGTAATGGATGGGATCAAGATTTGCATAAATTGCTGTATGTATGGTAGAAGGGCATCTGTCGTTATAGATTCTGGGATCCCTCTAATTTTTATGTTATTTCTCCTTGATCGGTCTTCAAGGTCAGCTATTTTACTTTTTAGCATGTTGATTTCAGATTTTTGATCTGCGTATGCGTCCACTACAGTATTGTGTGCTGTGAATATGGCTGACATCTGATTTTCAACATGGTGTAACCTTTGAAACGGCAACAAGAAAAACAAAATTCAGCGAGCACTTAAATTCAAAATAACAGCTAGAACACTAAAAAGGGAAACCATAAAACCTTCTATAAAACCATATAAAAAAATGTAGTGCAGCGCTAAATCTACGTGACCTAAATCATTAATACCAGTATAACACAATATGAAACGCCATAAAAAGAATAATTCTGAATAACGTCCGTACGACCATATATCAAAGTGGTAAATGTCACACAGTGGTAAGAATTATTCCAATATTGAAATTCAACAGGTGTATTAATAGGTGACTTCTCTTAATCTTAGTAGTAACTGTAGTCCGGTGACGTGCGAAAAGAAATGATAAAATTGAACACTCACCAGAGGCGCAATATAAATGCGCATATAAATCAGATAAGCCCCAGGTTCCCTCAATTCTAGAAAAAGATGCAGCCTGGAATGGAACAACCTCTTCTATAACTTCTAGAGGTCCCCTTTAGGTCTGTGGTGAGGGTCTGCAACAGATGTCTCTCTTCTGGGCTCTGGGGTGGTCACCTTGGGTTCCAGCTAGTAACAAAGGTGGCCGCCGGACCTCCGTGATCCGGCGTCGTGACGTCTCAGCATGCGGGGCCTGTAAATAGATGTAAATAGATCATGGAGCTTCAAATTGTGGCTGCTTTTATCGTTCTTTTGCAAGATTTCCCTGACCTTGTTGGATGGATAGCAACATATATATGCTGGTCTGCAGAGCCTCTCAGCTCTTGACCGAAATTTGACCCCTCTGACTATTACAACTGGGCTGCTACTCTGCTCATATCAATTGGAGTCCAGCTCCCCTTAGCTGCCTAGAAACATTAGAAAAATACCAAAAAAAATTATATATATGAATATATATATATACTGTATATATATATATATTTATTGTATTTTTAATTTTTCTAATGTTTCTAGGCAGCTATGGGGAGCTAGATTCCAATTGATAGAGGCAGAGTAGCAGCCCAGGTGTAATAGTCAGAGGGGTCAAATTTCAGTCAAGAGCTGAGAGGCTCGGGCACTGCCCGAGGGCCCGGGGTCAGTAAGGGGCCCCATGAGATGCCCCTGGTATCTTTCATAGGCTTTTTTGGGTGTGGTTTGAGTGTAGGTGAGGACACAGGGGCCCCATGATCCCCTATTGCCCGGGGGCCCCATGAGTTGTCAGTCCATCCCTGGGCTGGTCTGTACTAGAGGATCCTGGCCAATCTCCAACAGGAGGCTTGGCATGGGGCCAGGACAGCCTTTAAGAGTAACCGAGTCTGTTCAGCAGCAGGAAAGTTGACAAGAGAGTTTGGGTGGAAGATGAGGAAGTGAGACTGGAGAGCAGGAGCCTGGGAGGGGGCCCAGGCAGAGGATCTTGGAAGGAGGAAAGCTCAGGAATCAACCAGCCCCCAGAGTGAGGACCAACTGTGCAGCAGGGAAGGATCGGCTCAGCTAGAAGGCCTGGTAGCAGCCATCAACCCACCAGCAGCACAGGAGAAGGGACTGAGAGAGTAAACCTGCACCACCTGGGCCAGTAAGGGGAAAGAGGCACTCTGGTGGGAAACTGGATTACCTTTTTACCCGGGACTGTTCACCCAGCAGAGCAGTGGCAGGCACCGGATCCCCTGCCCAGGGAAACACCCAGTACAGCTGGATGAGGAGAAGATTCATCTGGGGCGGTACTATAGGAGATGCTGGCTAGCTCTCCAAAAGAGACTTTTTGCTGTAAAGACTTGTACATAGTTGCAAAGGAGCTTGTCCTCTGTTGTCCAGTGACTCTTAAGGGGGTAGTGCTACATACTATATATATATATATATATATATATATATATATATATATATATATATACACACCTGTATATACACAATTGTTTCTTGATCACATGACCATCCACATCAACCCAGCTGTGCCATCCTACTCAGCCCCTCTCCCTACATTACTAGAAAACTCCACAGAGACACTGCCAATTAGTCCTGTCACATATAACCGCTCATTTTTGAAGTGGATATTTCACCTCGGATCATGGTTACCTAATGGTCTAAATGAGGGGTTTACGTATCTCCCCTGTATGTGTGATCAATTTTTTGGCATGCGTTATCCATGAAACAGTGTACAATAATTGTCAGGGTTGAATGAGCGGTTATATGTGACAGGACTAATTGGCAGAGCCTCTGTAGGGTTTTTTTGAAATGTAATCCTGGCAGAGCCTTTGTTTTATAATGTAATCTTACTCAGGATCATACCCATATTCCATATCATATTCCTGTGTAAACTGCTTTCAAATTTTTCCCCACAAGAAGGTGATGTTTAAACAATTGGACGGCATTCACTGAGCATGTGCACCAACCAGGAAGGGAAATGACTTGGCAGCCTTTTTTTGTTACATCTTGAAGTAAATGGGGAAGGACAGCCATTGTGTTGGTTTTTCTGACCATGTGACGATAGCAGACACATGGTAATGGACACCAAAACATTAATCTGTTGCTGCTTTATATTCACTGTACACATTAATAGCACCCCTGATGAAACTCTTTGTTTTAAGGAATGAAACATGTTGGGCTATTTTTTGTTTTATTTTTGAACACCTTGACATGTTTTTTCTGGTGTTAGTGGGCACAAGACTTTTTGAAGGGGAAATTTGGACAAGCTCATTTCTCCTTACCAATGAGTCTCTACTTGGTCATATAGGGAAGTAAGCGCTAGTCCATACTGGGCAAGCGTCTGGGTCAGTAGCATGCCTGGCTTTAAGTAGCAGTTAAGCCTTGAAGATCTTCACTGTACCCTGCGGATGAGAGTCAAAGTCCCATATCTAGATTATACAGTACATGTGATTTCCCTGTCCTTTGTGAGCTGACAAGTGAAGTATAGTGACCAATTGTTAGAGTCACATGGTTTGGAAGGTTGTTATTACATCAATAATTAACTAATGCAGTTGAAATACTCCAGTCTCCACTTATAAATTCATATACTGTTGGAAATAGCCTCTTTTTAATGCAAACCTCAATAAAAGTTAGGTTTTAAATCCAGTGGCTTTTTTTTGGTGCATGTGGAAACGCATTTTTGGTATTCTGTAAGATTTGCCACATAGTGGGTTGTAAATGTTTGCCTAGATGCTTGTTTTTTTATATATGCCCAAAAAATCTTGTGCCCAGAATAAAATAAAATTAGTGAGCTACACGCATAAAGTAACAAACACCACCCACCCACCCTGCACCCACCTGCTATCCAGTGCCTCCCAGCCTTTGCTTTGGGGAAGGGGGAGACAGGACACTACTGGGGGGGCAGAGGGCACTACAATGGGTAACTGGGGGTGATGTGAATAGGACAGAGGATACTACAGTGTGTGGGGGGTGATTTGAAGGGAGCAGAGGACATCACAGTGTGAAGGGTGGGGTGATGTGACAGGTCAGAAAACACCGCTATGGGGGGCAGAGGACACTACAGTGGGGCGGGGGGGGGGGGTGATGTGACAGGGATCAGAGGACACTGCTATGAGGGGGCAGAGGTTACTACTGTATGGGGGGGGTTTCATTTGATACTACGGTGAAGTGGAGTGATGTGAAAAGGGGGCACAGTAAACTACAGTGACAAACTATGGTTTTTTTTTTTTTATTTTCAATCTCATGCACGTCTGCATAGAAACCAGTCAGCTTCCAGGTTTTATTGCTAAAGGTTAACTGAACAACCAGAGGTTAGAAGCTGATTGGCTACCATGCACAGGTACACGAGATTCTGAGTGAACCAGCTTTAGTAAATCTCCCCCTTTGTGCTCTTCATGCCAAATTTTTAATGGGGGCTTGATAGTTTGTTTTTTTTTTTTTTTAAAAAGGGTGCCAACCCCCCTCTCAGCATTCTTTGATTTCATCCATGTTGTCCAGGTAGATCTCAACCTCTGAAAGGTTGCCTACCCCAAACTCTACATGAGCCCTAAACTCTACCCAACTGGTTTAGTAATCAATGACATCATCAGGAGTACAGAGCTGAGGGATCCACAAAGATGTATTTATAGTATATGCAGAGTGGACCTAGCTACCGAAACAACATTGCCACTATTATACAAAGTATAAATGAGAATATATATCTAATGGACTGTTACCATGAATCACAACCTAAACTGCCAATACTCATTTTATATTACATGCGTACAGTACATTTTAATCAGGTCTGGTGTTCAATCTAAAAATGACAAACCTGTAAAACACCACTAAAACCATACCAAAAACATCCACTAAATAGCACCTCTCAGAACATAACCCAAGGAGCCCAAGGAGAAACCACTGCATATAACCACTACTAAGCTTCATAAAATAAGCATCAGTCATTATAAATTTACAAACACATGACAAAATAACTTAAAATAAGTAAATTGCATCTATAAATGAATCTATATATTATTGCATATTTACAATATTTAAAATTGGTATGCAACTAAAATTAAAATAAGTACATAACAAAAATTCAGATAAGAACATGTGTGTAAATATTGTAAACATGCTAAGTTCTTTAGATTGAGGTAAGTATACACTATAGAGGGATATTGTTAATTTTCAAGTTTGCAACCACTTTAAAGAAAAACTTGTTAGATAGGTTAGTTGAAACTTGTAAGTGTAGCATCCTCAGAGCTACTGTCTGGCTATATTTAGTTTTTGGCCCTCTGTAATCAGGGAGGCATGGTTTGATTAGTCAAGCCTGCTCTGGACTCCAAAGATACATTTGGAGTCCAGAGCAGGCCTGACTAATCAAACCATGCCTGCCTGATTACAGAGGGCCAAAAACTAAATTTAGCAGGACAGTAGATTTGAGGATGTTATACTTACAAGGTTCAACTAACCTATCTAAGAATTGCTTCCCCCTGTCTCCCAGGGGATCCTGGAACATAGAGGGTGGAAAAATCATGACCTCAGTCTGCATATCAATATCTCCTAAGCCAATACCATGTGTTTATGCACGTGACCAGCATAAGGCTAAGAAAGATATAAATGGGCCAGTGTGGACTCAGTACAGAGCAGGGGCCTCTTGGTCCTGAGGGAGTAAGACCCAGTCATAGGGCTGGGCACTTCTGGGATATTCACCTTAGACTGCAGCATTTCTGTGGGGTCCCAGCTACAGTTTGGCTGAAGGACCTCTGCCCTATCTGTCCAGTTATGTTTTCAAAAAGTCCACCACAGATCTAGCACATTGCCACTGGAGTGCTGAAGTTTGCTGAACCTGCACTTTGCTGCCTGGAAATCAGAAACAGTGAATACTTGCCTGTGTGATCCATAGACTTTCCTTAACTCCTTTTGAAGACATTACTACCATTGGCATTCAGGAATGCATCTCTTTTTGGATTCCTGTTTGTTTGCTGCTCAGATCTACAACTTCAAAGAGTGTGTTTCCACCCTGAAGTTTTAGTTCAGTATAAAATCGTCATTTTCAAGTTTTATTTTAATGGATTATCCCTAGGTTTATCTCCACCCCATCCAAGTTCTCCCCCCCCCAAAAAAAACAAACCAAAAAACACAAGGCATCACAGAGAAGGAAAGAGTCTCCAACAAACAGATTTACAGAGAGCTTTATGAGTGTGGGGTTGTCCCATAAAGTGATCAGTGGCAAGGCTGTAGCCACTGTATATGCCTACTATGTAAAAAGGACCACAGTGATTTCTAACACATGTGATGACATTGCCCATAGCTTCTGGCATATTGGAACAGTATTCCATATAACTATTTCAGAAATCCCTTTGGTCTGCATTCTGGGCATTCTAGAGGAGGATCTTCTTGATGTCAATATTAAGTTAGATAAAGTGTTATTTCAAGCACTCAAACTCATGCCAACACATTGGGAAAATCCTTCTCCACCAACATATGCTAAATGAGTCAACCTGTCAGGAATGGACTTGCCAATAATGGTGGGACTCACCTGCCTTGGGGGCTGCAGTACCAGGGCTGGCCAGCGGGTGCTCTCAGCAATCAGAGACTCACCCCTGCAATCAGCCAAACACCTGAAGCTGATTGCAGGGGTTGTATTTAAGGAATGGCCAGACTCACAGTCAGGGCCTTGGTGTGTGTTTTTCCATGGGGCCCTGTACCTTGTATCCTGTATTCCTGTTCCTGTCTGACTTGTTGCCGACCCTGCCTGATCCTGACCTCTGCTGACTTCTCCTGCTTGATCCCTGGCTTGTGACCCTGACCATACTCTGCCTGACCCTCTGTACTGCGCTGCCCGTGAGTTACTGAACCCAGCTTGTAACCCCGACCACTCTCCCGCCTGTTCCTGGTACTCCGTTTGCCCATTTGCTACTGACCCGGCCTGCCTGACTACACTTTGTATTGTATGTATTGTTATTGGTGGGTGGTTTGGTTTGTTTGCACTGTGTTTATGTTTAGTTTTGCACTGTGTTTTGTATTGTTAGTCTTAAATTATATTGTTTATACCATATCTGAAGCCTGCGTTTCCCTGTGTCAGTCCACACACCTCTGGTCATACCTGGAGCCCTGACATTACACCAAGGCCAGTCCTGACCAGAAGTGGCTGCACAGGGAAGCCATCTTGGCTTATTGTTGCTGGGTAGAATGGATCTTGATGAGGTGGTGTATTTATCTCTGCTAGTGTTTGATGACAAAGACTATGCTTATCAGACTCTGAAGGAGTATCCCAGGGATCAACTACTAGAGTGTATAAGGATCGCTCATTGCCTAGTAGATCAGGGCACAGAGTTTTCTGAGGTGCAGCCATTGATCCAGGTTTGTGCTGAGTTGGCTCGGTCCTGTACCCCTGAAAGCAGGAATTACTTTTTTCCCCCATTTAGTGTGGATCAAGTGGAATCACTGGTATGGTTGTTGGAGGATGATCCAGATTGCTTCCATGAGCATTATGCAGCTTGTCCATCACATGTGCTTATGGATTGCATAAAGGCAGTGCAGTCTTTGGTCAGACAGGCTATGTGTAAGCTGAGTTTTGTTCAACCAGTACTGCAGACATGGACAGATTTGTTGCACCCAGCCTCAGTCAGCTTGCATCATCATTCCTCTGCTCAAGGCACTCTTCCTGCATCCCCGACAGCACCCCCAGTGACGGCCCAGTATACTCTAACTACCACATACCAGTCCCCTGCTCCCACTCGCTGCACCTATCCTTTCTTTAACCCTGTAAAGAAGTCCTCTGTAGCAACTGCTCCCTCCTCTGTTCCATCCTCCTGCTCTTCTCTGTCTTTAGCTGCTCCATTCGTTTACAGACCTGCGTTTACTTACAGTGCTCCAGTAACTAAAACCAGAAAAAAGCGAAAATTCTTTCCAACCAGTACCATCCTGCCAGTATCCAAACCGGTCAGCCTGCCGTCTTAATAAATTATATTGTTTATACCATATCTGAAGCCTGCGTTTCCCTGTGTCAGTCCACACACCTCTAGTCATACCTGGAGCCCTGACACAACCAGATAAATGTATGCCTTAGGCATGAAACAATATCTTCTTGAATGACAACTCTCAACAATGTGAAAAATATGCTGAAATAGGGTGGACGCCCCTAACCTCTCCATGCTGATAGTAATCAGTGACAGACTCAGAGGCTAGAGCAGCAATGGGCAAACTACGGCCCGGCGGACCTTTTAATCCGGCCCGCGGACGTGGCTGTCAGGATGTGTGTAGGCGGGTCAGCGTGACGAACGTGAGGGGAGGGGAGCTAGGCTCCTCTCACAGTCAGCCCTGAAGACCGGAACGGCGCGGGAACACGGCGAGAGGAACGCGCCGAGCAAAGGTAAGTGAATTGACACGGGGGGGACTTGGCTTACTACTTGGGGGGGAATAGTACTGTGGGGGATGAAATACTATATGAGGGATGAATTAATATGGGGGATGAATTACTATGGGGGATGAAATACTATATGGAGGATGAATTACTATAGGGGGGATGAATTACTATAGGGGGGATGAATTACTATATGAGGGATTAATTACTATATGGGGGATGAATTACTATGGGGGATGAATTACTATAGGGGGGGTGAATTACTATATGGGGGATGAATTACTATATGGGGGATGAATTACTATGGTGGATGAATTACTATGGGGGATGAATTACTATGGTGGATGAATTACTATGGGGGATGAATTACTATATGGGGGATGAATTACTATAGGGGGGATGAATTACTATATGGGGGATGAATTACTATGGGGGATGAATTACTATATGGGGGATGAATTACTATGGGGGATGAATTACTATAGGGGGGATGAATTACTA